>NC_056074.1:11310267-11929448 GCF_016772045.2 Ovis aries
TGACTCAATCAAAATTCTAAAATCTAAGCACAGATCTACAATACTTCTTATCATTTCTAAAGAGTACTTTCCTCTGCAAATTCTGAATCAGTCAGTTCAGTCTGACTCTCTGCAACCCCAAGGACTACAGTACACCAAGCTTCCCTGTCCATCACCAACTCCCGGAGCTTACTCAAACTCATAACCATTGAGTCAGTAATGCCATCCAACCATCTCATCCTCTGTCTCCCCTTCTCCTCCTGCCTTCAGTCTTTTCTAGCATCAGGATCTTTTCCAGTGAGTCAGTTCTTTACATCAGGTGGCCAAAGTATTGGAGCTTCAGCTTCAGCATCAGTCCTTCCAATGAATATTCAGGATTGATTTCCTTTAGGATTGACTGGTTGGATCTCCTTACAGTCCAAGAGACTCTCAAGAGTCTTCTCCAACACCACAGTTCAAAAGCATCAGTTCTTCAGTGCTGAGCCCTATTTGTGGTCCAACTCTCACATCCATACATGACTACTGGAAAAACAACAGCTTTGACTAGATGGACTTTTGTTGGCAAAGTAATACCTCTGCTTTTTAATATGCTGTCTAGGTTGATCATAGCTTTTCTTCCAAGGAGTAAGCATCTTTTAATTTCATGGCTGCAGTCACCATCTGCAGTGACTTTGAAGCCCAAGAAAATAAAGTCTGTCCTGTTTCCATTGTTTCCCCATTGATTTGCCATGAAGCGATGGGACTAGATGCCATGATCTTAGTTTTTTGAATGTTGTTTTAAGCCAGCTTTTTCACTCTCCTCTTGTGCCTTTATTAAGACGCTCGTTAGTTCCTCTTTGCTTTCTGCCATATGGGTGGTAGTATCTGTGTATCTGGGGTTATTGATATTTCTCTGAGCAACCTTGATTTCACCATGTGCTTTCATCTAGCCCGGCATTTCACATGATGTATGCTGCATATCAGTTAAATAAGCAGGGTGACAATATATAGCCTTGATGTACCCAGTTTGGAACCGGTCCGTTGTTCCATGTTCGGTTCTAACTATTGCTTCTTGACCCATGTACAGGATTCTCAGGAGGCAGGTCAGGTGGTCTGGAATTCCCATTTCCTTAAGAATGTTCCAGTTTGTTGTGATCTACACAGACAAAAGCTTCAGCATAGTCAATGAAGCAGATATTTTTCTGAAATTCTCTTGCTTTTTCTATGATCCAACGGATGTTGGCAATTTGATCTCTGGTTCCTCTGCCTTTTCTAAATCTAGCTTGAACATCTGGAAGTTCTTGGTTTGAGTATTGTTGAAGCCTAACTTGGAGAATTTTGAGCATTACTTTGATAGCATGTGAAATGAGTGTGGTAGTTTGAACATTCTTTGGCATTGCCCTTCTTTGGGACTGGAATGAAAACTGACCTTTTCCAGTCCTGTGGCCACTGCTGAGTTTTCCAAATATGCTGGCATATTGAGAGCAGCACTTTCACAGCATCATCTTTTAGGATTTGAGTTAGCTCAGCTGGAATTCCATCACCTCCACTAGCTTTGTTTGTAGTCATACCTCCTAAGGCCCACTTGACTTCACATTCCAGGATGTCTGGCTCTAGATGAGTGAGCACACCATCATGAGTATCTGGGTCATCAAGATGTTTTTGTATAGTTCTGTGTATGCTTTCCTCCTCTTCTTAATATCTTCTGCTTCTGTTAGATCCATACCATTTCTATCCTTATTGAGCCCATCTTTGCATGAAATGTTCCCTTTGTATCTCTAATTTTCTTGAAGAGATCTCTAGTCTTTCCCATTCTGTTGTTTTCCTCTATTTCTTTGCGTTGATCACTTAAGAAGGCTTTCTTATCTGTCCTTGCTATTCTTTGGAATCCTGCATTCACATGTGTGT
The DNA here is from genome assembly GCF_016772045.2 of Ovis aries. Taxonomy (NCBI): domain Eukaryota; kingdom Metazoa; phylum Chordata; class Mammalia; order Artiodactyla; family Bovidae; genus Ovis; species Ovis aries. The sequence goes on from NC_056074.1 coordinate 11,312,134, forward strand.
ATCTTTCCTTTTCTTCTCTTTCACTTCTGTTTTCTCAGCTTTTTGTAAGGCCTCCTCAGACAACCATTTTTCCTTCTTGCATTTCTTTTTCTTGGAGATGATTTTCATCACCACCTCCTGTACAAAGTTATTAACCTCCACCGATAGTTCTTCAAGCACTCTATCTATCAGATCTAATACCCTGAATCTGTATGTCACTTCCACTGTATAATTGTAAGGGATTTGACATAGTTCAAATCAAAATGTCTTAGACATAGTTAATTCTAAATAAGTAGTAGCTGTTGTCAGTACTGTTTTGTTTTTACTCCCTACCCGCTTCTACCAGGAGAGTATAGAATAAATGAGGGAGGGGATTTTTTTTTTTCCACGTTATTCCTTGCTTTTTCTCTAGGTCCTAGAGTGTGCTTGACACGTATTAGGCATGGAGTTAGTATTTGTGGAATAACTCAATGAATGAATAATTTAATGAGTAATTCAGCCTCTCATTCATTCAGAGTGTCCTAGAGAAATAGGCTACTCTTTTGTTCTCTATAATGACAAATGACAAATAGTATTTTCACATTCAAGTAAATTTTAAAGACTGATATGGAGAGTAGAGACTCAAAGAAACAGAAGTTAGAAAAGACAATCAGCATTTTAAACATGAGCATTTTTATTGAAGTCAACATAGGGGCCTGATAGTTTTACTTAAATATCAGTTTATATTCAAAAAGGTAGTTAAAGGAGTTAAGAATCTCCTTCAGGATAATTTGTGTCCTCCCACTTGTTCTTGTTGTTCAGTTGCTAGATTGTGTCCAACTCTGTGCAACCCCACGGACTGCAGAACATCAGACCTCCCCGTCCTTCACAATCCCAGAGTTGGTTCAAACTCATGTCCAGGAACTGTGCTTTTCCATTTTGTTTTCTCTTTCATTTGTTTGTTAGTATTTTCATGTACCCCAGTTGTGGATTCAAATACAATGGCTGTAAATCATCAGGGGCCCAAATATAAGGAAGTTATGCAAGCCCAGTCAGCAGCTAAAATCAATACATGATGGTGGTGGTTTAGTCGCTAAGTCCTGCCCGACTCTTGAGACCCGCCTGGCAGGAGTCCTGCCAGGCTCCTCTGTCCAAGGGATTCTCCAGGCAAGAATACTGGAGTGGGTTGCCATTTTCTTCTTCAGGGGATCTTCCTGTCCCAGGAATCGAACCCAGGTGTCCTGCATTGATAGATGCCCCATTATATTGAACTCAGCCCTAATGGCCTGCAGTTTGTGAATCCTCTGAACAACCACTCCTCTGATTTTAAGGCCAGAGAGGAAAGCATGACTAAACATGAAAGTCCTTGTCGGGTGGCCAGCCTTCTATAAAAGGTAATGCTTTCTGCTTATGTGGGATCAGATGAGAAGTTTGGTAAAGAGCCTAGAAATTTCCAACCTAAAATAACAACAAGTGCCTAAACACATCATTTAAGAAAAAAAAAAAACCTATGCTGTCTTTTTCAAGTTTTGTAGTTTGTCTTAAACTTTTTTAACAAAGTCATTAAGCATATTTTGCATATCATGAACTGCGCCTCTTTCAAGTGTAAAATTCAATGATATTTGGTAATTTGATCCAGTGGTATAACCATTATTCAGTTTGAGAACATTTTCATGTCCCTCATAAGATCCCTTGTGCCCATTTACAATTAATTCCAATTCCAACCTTAGTTCCAGACAACCGCTAATCTATTTTTTGTCTATAAATTTGCCTTTTCTTGAACAAATTTTGTATTTTCAAATCTTCAGTAATCCACTAAAAACTACCAGTATTTAGAGGATGCATTAAGAACACTTGTCTGTGGGGTCAGACTATTTTCTTTGTATTTTTTGTTTAACCAAAGCACATATGGCCATTCCATCCTTCACAAAGCTAACTTTAAAATGACATTTAACTGTAATCACAATGAGCATCTCCACGTGGGCAGATGAGGATTCTGTAATTTCATGCCCAGCTGCGTTGATGAGTTTCAGCCTATTTAAGCAGAACCGACCACAGCCAGCAGTAACCCGGGCACCACCCTACCACGGCTGATTGCTTCAGGTCTGTATCTCTGTAACTTTTATGGCTGACATTTCAACTCGATGTTTCCAATAGGACACAAGTTTACTGGAGCAGAGCAGAATCCATTTATCGTCATTTTCATACATTAAACTTCATCACGTTTTCTTCCAAAGTTAAGATTCACCACGGTGTTCTTCAAGTGGCAGTAGACAGATTCCTCCCTTATTTGCATTGTTCTTGTTCACTAATTCGAAACGGTCTATTGGAAAGTATATTTTCATTTTACACTTTAGTCAAGGGTATTCTACATATAGAAGATATCTGGTATATTTATTTGGTTTTATTAATGCAAGCACAACTGATTTTGTTTGATGAAGCAATGTTTTTGCTTTGGGATCCTAGCGGAAATGACATAAAAAGCATCACAGTGCTCATTTCAACAGACCGGAACAGTGTTGATGTACAGTGAGGGGGTTGCTGTTGTTCAGTTGCTGAGTCATGTTGGACATTTTGCGAGCCTGTGGATGCAGCAAGCCAGGCATTCCTGTCCTTCACTACCTCCTGGAGTTTGCTCAAACTCATGTCCCTTAAGTTGATAATGCCGTCCAACCATATCATGCCTGTCATCTCCTTCTTCTCCTGCCTTCAATCTTTCCCAGCATCAGTGTCTTTTCCAGTGAGGTATCTCTTTGTATCAGGTGGCCAAAGTACTTGAGCTTCAGCTTCAGTATCAGTCCTTCCAATAAATACTCAGGGTTGATTTCCTTTCAGTTCAGTTCAGTCGCGTCTGACTCTCTTTGGTCTCCTTGCTGTCCAAGGGTCTCTCAAGAGTGAGGAGGTACAGTGGTTAATTCGCTATGGCTATTGTCTTCAAAGGGCTGACAGTCTAGCTAGGGAACCAGCCAGTTTTAAATAGTGCTTTACTGTACTGTGGGAAATGCCTTGTTAAGTGTGTGCGCTGGTATAAGGGGAACAAAACTGAGAGGCTGGAAAAGGTTTCTAGTCTGGGCATGCATGAGATAAGTCCTGAAGAGTAAATAGCAACAGACTGGACTAAGACTTTTTTCTCCAAATAAAAGACATTTGGAATTGACCCCCAGTTCTAAACTTCCATTTACCTAATGAATATTTCTGCTATTGTGATAAAATAGACAATAGGTTTTAGCAGCATGGTGTTTCCTAATACAGGTGTGTATGTATTGTTTAGAATCTGTTTTATTCCTAAAATGATTCTATTCAGAAATTTAAAACTTCAGAAGAAAAAATACAAAAAATTCAAGGAAAATGTTTTCTCAAAATGTTAGGGTGTGGATTATGTTATCACAAAGAGTTTTGTATATTTTTAAGTAAATAACAGCAGAAAAGATATTCATATAAATGTCTTTTTCTTTATCAAAGAGTTTAGATTTGTCTAGTTCTGATTATTCTGCCTATGAACGAAAACCAAAATTAAAATTAAAATATAAACCCAAACCAGACCAGACTCTTAAGGTTCTCTCTGACTAGTATCAAATAAATTCCTGTAAACCTTCTAAATAAAATTTTAGGGTAAACACATATACTTTTTAGGAAACTGTCATTTTACATGTTTTTCCTGAACCTCTATAAACTTCTAGGCTAGCATGAGAACCCCCTCTGTTATGGTCCTCAGTTTATTTTGCTCTTCCTTTCCCCCCTCTTTTTGGTTAGTTGATCACTTACTTATCTTTCTATATAAACTATGAGATCCTTGACAGCAGGAACTGAACTGAGCTTGCATCCTGTTAGCACCTCTCATCTCATAATGCCTAGGACAGTACTGACATTCGCTGTTGTTCAGTCACTCAGTCATGACCAACTCTTTGTGGCCCTATGGACTGCAGCACACCAGGGTGCCCTGTCCTTCACTGTCTCCTGGAGGTTGCTCAGATTCATGTCCGTTGAGTCGATGATGCCATCCAACCAGGTCATTCTCAGTTACCTCCTTCTCCTTCTGCCCTCAATCTTTCCCAGTATCCAGTGAATACAAAAACAAATCAATAAACAGATAATTTCAAGTGCTATTGAAGAAATAAAATCCTGGAAGAGTGTGTAATGTCTGGAATGGGAGTGGAGTGCCTTTACTGAAAGTGCAATGAAGGCCCCTCTAAAGAGGTAATGTTTTAGTGAAGACCTGTGTGAGAGGGAGGTATCTTAGATGCTTAGCAAGTAGTACAGGTGCCCTTAGCGAGGAACGGGTGAGAGTCAGGAAGAAGCCAGGGTAGCTCAGTCTTGGGGAGTGACAGGCAGAGCAGTGAACAACGGGGACCCAAAGACAGGCAGTGACCACAGGGTCTTACAGACCTGAAAGTGATTGTGAGTTTTATGCGATGGGAAGTCTTGGGAGAGTTTTCTGTAAGCAGAGGAAAAGAAAAGATGAGCTGCTTTCATGCTTTAAAACAAGCTGTTCACAGGCTGCTGTGAGAAGTGACTAGAAGGACAGGAGGAGAATCAGCTGGGATAGCCTGCTAAGAAAGGTGTTTCTCCATCAGGATGGTAGCACTAGAGAAGCAAAAGAACTTGTTAGTGAATTGTTCATGGAAAGTGGTGGGAAGTGAAGATTCAGTGAAAATGCCTAGACGCTTGGGCTTAACAAGGTGGACAGTGCTGCTGTTACCACAAGCAAGACTGAAAGGATATGAGTTGGAATGATCAAGTGGACAGAAGTCTTTTCTCCCAGTGACAGTGTAAATGCTTAAAGGTCATAGTCTTTGTTTTAGCCTTTATTCTTTTCTTCATTACATCAGGCACAGTACTTCACAAATTGTGGGTATTAATGACGGGGTACTAGCAGATTAGGTGACTGAGAAGTCAAAATATGGAGAATCTATCTATGTCTGAGACTTCTACTATGTTAATGAACTATACTTGGCATCTTAAAGAGAGATGATTTTTAAAATTCACTGTAAATCTTAAGAAATGTGAAGAAGAAAGCTATCATGGATTTATAATTTTTATCCCTATGTCCTTTCAAATTCTTTAACTTGTATCTGATTTAGTTGCTAAGAGGTAATCATTTTTCATTTAGTTCAGCTCAGTTGCTCAGTCATATCCAACTCTGCAACCCCATAGATTGCAGCACACCAGGCTTCCCCATCCATCACCAACTCCCGGAGTTTACTCAAACTCATGTCCATCGAGTCAGTGATGCCATCCAACCATCTCATCCTCTGTCGCCCCCTTCTCCTCCTGCCTTCAATCTTTCCCAGCATCAAGATCTTTTCAAATGAATCAGTTCTTCGCATCAGGTGGCCAAAGTATTGGAGTTTCAGCTTCAACATTAGTCCTTCCAATGAATATTCAGGACTGATTTCCTTTAGGATGGACTGGTTGGATCTCCTTGCAGTCCAAGGGACTCTCAAGAGTCTTCTCCAACACTGCAGTTCAAAAGCATCAATTCTTCAGCGCTCAGCTTTCTTCACAGTCCAACTCTCACATCCATACATGACCACTGGAAAAACCATAGCTTTGACTAGATGGGCCTTTGTTGGCAAAGTAATCTCTCTGCTTTTTAATATGCGGTCTAGGTTGGTCATAGCTTTTCTTCCCAGGAGCAAGCGCGTTTTAATTTCATTGCTGTAGTCACCATCTGCAGTGATTTTGGAGCCCACGAAAATAGTCTGTCACTGTTTACATTGTTTCCCCATCTGTTTGCCATGAAGTGATGGGACTATATTCAGGTTTCTTTATTTACGAGCTGGTCATTAAGATCCAAAAAGTGTGTTGTAGTGTTTTGATACTTTCTCGACACTGGTATTTTACATTTGATATTTTTTCTTACACTGATTATCCAATGGCTATATCATCAAGCTGTTCATAGCTCCAAAAACTTATTGAAAGAGTTTCTTTGTGTTGAAAAGTTAATCCCCAAGGAAAGCAAGAATTTACCTTAAAAGAAAAGGTTGCTGCTGGAGTCTAATTTGACTTCATTGAAGTGAATTAAAAATCTACATTAAGAGACTTGGAGAGCATTGCACTTTATCATGTGGGTTTTTATGTCTAGATTTTCATCTCTTAAATACTAGAATCCTGGTAATACATAGAGGCTTAGGTGAACAAATAACCTCAAGGCTCCTTTGAACGTATTAACCAAGGGAAAATACCGGAGGAGAAAGCAGTTCCTACCTTGCGGGTATGAATAGTGAGCAGTGGAGGGAAATGGACAACTGCCCTTTTACTGACGTCACTCAGTACAGCAATGGTTATCATCTCTACCGTGACCACTGTGTCGAAGGTCCCAGACACAGATGTCAGGTGAAGCCATTTCTCTTTCACCAAACATCTAGACCTCTTCCATGACACTAACACATACAAGTTAATAATTTCCACCAAGTCAGGCAGTCCGCATTTATTTGAATGTTCCAGCTGTCTGCATGAAAACCAATAAGGAAAATAAATGATAGAATAAGAGCAATTTTGCACTGAAAATAGAACCCAGCATGATAACAGGCAGCAGGAATCTCCACTTGTTGCCTTGATGCCTACACTGGTTTGTCAGGGAAAAGGCTATTAATTTTGCTCTGCAGAAAGGTTTTCTGAGGACGGGCGCCCGGTAATGCTGTGACAGAAAGCTATGGTATTCATACCTAGTCTTAAGACAAGCTTCCTCCTACAGCTTCTTGGCTTTCTCTGTCTCTTCTCCAACTGTTTTATGTATATGGGGATCATGGAAGGTTCTTTCTAAACTGCAGCAGTGGCTGTGTTTTAATATTGCTTAAAATTGTTCATGACCTGTTTGCCTACCAAATAGAATCCAAATTCCAGTGACCAGTTTCCCTCCATTGTAAACTCTTTAAATAATCTTTGGAAATTGTTGACAAAACTCTCCTTGAAACTATCTCTTGTTCCCATTGTTGGCTGACATTACCTCATATTTTCTTGGTTATTCTTCTATTTCTCCACTCATTTTCTTTCAGTCTTTTTTTTTTCTAGGTTTATCTTCTTCAACACATGTTATAATGTTGGTTATCTCCCAGTCTCCATCGCAGTTTTCAGTTCTTGCCCTCACAGCTTCTTTAGGAATACTTATGCTTTCCAGGGTACCTTTACTGTGTTGACTCTAAAATGGGCTTTTTCATACCAGAGTTGTCTACTGAGATTAGGGTCCAATATCCATCTTATGAGGTATCTGTACCTTGATGTCATAAGAGTTCCCCAAACTCACCGTATACAATATCAAAATAATTATCTTCTCCCAAATCTACTTTTATTCACATACTACTTTCTCATTATGAAGTACCACCATTGACCCATCACCTCACCCAGAAACCTGGAAGTTGTCCTAGAGTCCTCGCTCAGCCACCACAGGCAGTTGCCAAACCCTGTAATTCCATTTCCTGGATGTTTCCCATCGCAAGCCCTATTTTCCTTCCTTGAGCCCACTGGTTAGTTCAGGTTCAGGTCACCCTGCTCAGACGTCTTGTGACCAAATTGTACTGCCTCACTGGAAAGTAATTTCCACTTACTCTTATCCAGGCTTCGCACCTTACAATATTTCTTCCATGTGCATAGCTTTATTTTCCCTCTCAGAGCAGTCTGTGAGAAGGCTCTGTTGTCTACATTATACTGAGGGCAGGGCTAGAGATCAGAGTGTTTGGTCTGAGGTGGATGAGTACCTAATTAAGAGTAAGAAATCCCTAACCCAAGGCCTTTGGCTTCCAAGGCCACACTCCTTTTCCATCATAGTACCGTTTCCTACATACCCCCACTAAAGTAGATGGGGAAGGCAGGATCTATTGTTTCCTATTCAGAGTGAAGAAAAATCAAAGCAAGACCTGTAGGTGGTGTATCTAAGGCCATTGAGCCCATTAGGAGCACAGTAAGAAAACCCATGCTTCTCACTTCTAGAATTCTGCTCTTTCTTTCACATAACTATGCTTCCCAGATAGTGTCGAAGACGAAAAACCAAAATTTGTTATCAGATGTGAAAAATTTGTTTCCTGTGTGAAGTAAAGGGATATGCAGTGTCTTATTATTTAAATGCCTGTAATACCAACTGGTATACAGAAACCTTCCCATTTCTAATTCTCTGTGCATTTTGTAGTACTTGTCTATGTTTTATGTAAAATTCCTAGATAAGCTCAGTTTTCATTTTTAAAATAGCTGAATACTTACGTTATTATGAATTCAGTGTTTCACCTTCCTCATGAAGAATAGTCTGCATAGGAAGGAGCTTTTTGATGCATCTTCATACATTACCTCCTAAGATGAAGCTTTACAAAATAAAAATGATGTGTGGTCAGTCAGCCATCTAAAAACAAAATGAATAAAGATAGGAATATGTCTGCTCTATTAAAGCACTACATTTTGCTCCTGATGTTTCAGTCTCTGAGACCAGTCATATGCCATTTGTTTCAGCCCAGAGGGCAAAATACTGGGATTTTTATTTTTTCTTTAAGCAAAGAATTTGTCATGGAGATTGAATTGGCATTTGAAGTGCACCTTCAGAGTCTTCCAGCTACTTAATAGTGATGAGTAGAATTTTTTTAAGTGGCCAGTGGCTACCGTGTTCATCACTGAACTATCCTCATAGAGAAGAATATAAGGAAATGCCAGTGGCAGAGGACAGAGAAAACCATGGGCTAGGAGTTGGATCTGTTCTCATCTCACTTTAACCACATTCTGGCCATGAAATGTAATCTAAGTCTCCTCTTTAGGAGACTCAGGTCTCTCATGATACTCTTTAAGGATAAGGAGAGAACAAATATCTGAGTGATAATCCTGCTAGACATTAATGCAGTAGAACTGGTAACCACAAAACCAGAACCAGTTTTTTTATTTGTTAGTCAAAATATTGAATACAGTCATCATCATTTAGGGGAAAAAAATGTTTGCACTCACTAATTATTTCACTTTAACTTCTAAAAATATAACTATATGGTGGCAAAATAAAAGCAGTGGTTTAGTGGTATTTAAAAAAGAAATGGAATTTCTCCAATAAAGCTCCTCCAATTTTTTTTTTTTTGAGTCACCACAGTATTATTGACTGTTGAATGAAGCTGTTCAATGTAAAAGTAAAACCACATTTTGTGCATCTCTTGCTATGGCATGAGAAATGCAGGGCCCTGAACTTAATCCAATATTTTTCTTCGTATTTAGATCCATCTGTATGTCCCAGAATTCATGCTTTCTTTTTGTCCACAATTTTGATTTTCAACAAATCATCATTGATCCAGTTTTATACATTGTTTTTGATATGTCTGAAATCAGTTAATAAATTTTGGTCATCATTTTTTATATGTTAGGTCAAGATTTTTTTTAGCTTCGTCAACCCCTGGCCAGGGTTTTTACAAATTTTTTTTCAATATATAAATTGTCTGTCAGTTGCTTTAAAATGTTTGGCACACTGAACTGATTCAAAAGGCCAGAGACCCGAGACCCATTTTTTATGAAGTTTTACTTTATTTTTCTCACATACTTTAATCCATTATCCATGCCATCCAGTTTGAATTTCTTTAAATTCGGAAGAGAATCAAAAGTACACTACATAAAAAATTATCGTTTTGTAATTATTTTCTGACCCTTACTGTTTTTTTCTCTTAAATCTAATTTGGCATCAAGGTTTTTAAGTACATGCAAGTATTAAGTCTTTCTAGATCAGTAAAACTTAATAGAAACAATTCTTTTTCAACACTTGTATCTTACTTTTGTAACATTTAATTAAACTGCATAAATAGAGAATAAAAATGAGTACAATAGGAATAAACACACTTGAGAGCAATTGTAACAGATTCTTAGTGGCATACAAGTACATGGAAAGAATGGAAGTGTATGGGCCATGAGCATTTCACTGGCTGTGTGCATTAGTCAGCTGGTTATCAAGAGGGAAGAGGGGATTGGCTGATCTCCAAAAAGATGCTAATTAAAAGAGCTAAAATGTGAAACTTGCAGAGGAACTGTTAAGCTGGAGGACGACCTGTGATGATTTGCTACAATGCACAGTCCTTGCCTCCATTTGTAATTAATAATCTTGCATGAAAAGGTAAAAGCCATCTTGTATTCAAAGATGGTACAAAACTAGATGAGTGATACGCAATGGTTAGCATATCTTAGATGCTTAACTAAATTGAAGATCTAATGTTGGTTTTGTTCTTCACTCACTCAATCAGGTGACCCCATGGACTGTCCTTCACTATCTCCCTGAGTTTGCTCAAACTCATGTCTATTGAGTTGATGATGCCATCCAAACATCTCATCCTCTGTCACCCCGTTCTCCTCCTGTCTTCAGTCTTTTCCAGCATCAACGTCTTTTCCAATGAGTCAGCTTTTCACATTAGGTGGCCAACGTATTGGAGCTTCAGCATCAGTCCTACCAATGAATATTCAAGGTTGATTTTCTTTAGGATTGACTACTTTGATCTCCTTGCTGTCCAAGGGACTCTCAAGAGTCTTCTCCAGCACCACAGTTTGAAAGCATCAGTTCTTTGGTGCTCAGCCTTCCTTATGGTCCAGCTCTCACGTCCATACATGACTACTGGAAAAACCATAGCTTTGACTAGACGGACCTTTGTCAGCAAAGTGATGGGCTTGCTTTTTAATATGCTGTTGACTCAATGGATGCGAGTCTGAGTGAACTCCGGGAGTTGGTGATGGACAGGGAGGCCTGGCATGCTGCGATTCATGGGGTCGCAAAGAGTCGGACACGACTGAGCAACTGAACTGAACTGAACTGAGGTTGGTCATAGCTTTTCTACCAAGGAGCAAGCGTCTTTTAATTGTATAGCTGCAGTCACCATCCTCAGTGACTTTAGAGCCCCCCAGAATAAAGTCTGTCACTGTTTCCACTTTTCCTCCTTCTATTTGCCATAAAGTGATGGGACTAGAGGCCACGATCTTACCTTTCTTCCATAAGGCCAAACTCTGAGGCCAAACTTGCCTGTTACTCCAGGTATCTCTTGATTTCCTGTTTTTGCATTCCAGTCTCCTATCATGAATAGAACACAGAACCGTTCAACTTCAGCTTCTTCTGCATTCGTGGTCAAGACATAGACTTGCATTACTGTGTAACTGAATGATTTGCCTTGGAAATGAACCAAGATCACGCTGTCATTTTTGAGATTGCACCCAAGTACTGAATTTTGGAATCTTTTGTTGACTATGAGGGCTACTCTATTTCTTCTAAGGGATTCTTGCCCACGGTAGTTGATATAATGGTCATCTGAATTAAATTCTCCCATTGCTGTCCATTATAGTTTACTGATTCCTAAAATGTCAGTATTCACTCTTGCCATCTCCTGTTTGACCACTTCCAGTTTACCTTGATTCATGGAGCTAACATTCCAGGTTCCTATGCAATATTGTTCTTTACAGCATCAGACTTTACTACCATCACCAGTCACATCCACAACTGGGTATTGTTTCTGTTTTGGTTCAGCCTCTTCACTCTTTCTAGAGCTGCTTCTCCAGTCTTCTCCAGTAGCATATTAGACACCTACCGACCTGAGGGTTTAATTTTCCAGTGTCACATCTTTTTGCTTTTTCATACTGTTCATGGTGTTCTCAAGGTAAGAATGCTGGAGTCGTTTGGCATTCCATTCTCTTGTGAACCACATTTTGTCAAAACTATCCACCATGACCCATCTGTCTTGAATGGCCCTTGCCATCCCATGCAAGGCATGGCTCCTTGCATGGGATGGTTCATAGTTTCAGATCTATTGTTAGCTTAACAACTGTAAAACTGGATCATAATAAATACCATTGAATTTGACAAGGGTTCAGTTCAGTTCCAGAGAAGGCAATGGCACCCCACTCCAGTACTCTCGCCTGGAAAATCCCATGGACGGAGGAGCCTGGTGGGCTGCAGTCCATGGGGGTCGCTGAGAGTCAGACACGACCGAGTGACTTCCCTTTCACTTTCCACTTTCATGCACTGGAGAAGGAAGTGGCAACCCACTCCAGTGTTCTTGCCTGGAGAATGCCAGGGGTGGGGGAGCCTGGTGGGCTGCTGTCTCTGGGGTCGCACAGAGTCAGACACAACTGAAGTGACTTAGCAGCAGCAGCAGCAGTTCAGTTCAGTCACTCAGTCGTGTCCAACTCTTTGTGATGCCATGAATCACAGTACGCCTTGTTCATGGGGTTCTCAAGGCAAGAATACTGAAGTGGTTTGCCATTGACAAGGGTAGAATGGATATTAATAGCTATACTGAGTTTCCCAAAACCTGATATATAAGTAATGATAGATATGATTCCTTTTTTATTTTTATTAGAGTACAGTTTCTTTACAGTGTTGTGTTACTGTCTGCTATACAGCCAAGTGAATCAGCTATATGTATAAACATATTCCCTGTTTTTTGGATTTCCTTCCTGTTTAGGTCACTAAAGAGCATTGAGTAGAGTTGCCTGTGCTATACAGTAGGTTATCATTAGTTATTTATATTATACAAAATAGTGTATATAGTGTATATACACTGTATATAAAGTGTGTGTGTATATATATATATATATATATATATGTCAATCCTAATCTCCCAGTTCATCCAACCTCACCTTTCCCTGCTTGATGTCCACGTTTGCTCTACATGTGTCTCAATTTCTGCTTTGCACATAGGTTCATCTGTAACATTTTTCTACATTCCTTCATTTGCATTAACAGACAATATTTGTTTTTCTCTTTGACTTACTTCACTCTGTATAACAGTCTCTAGGGCCATCCACATCTCTGCAAACCGCAGTTTTATTCCTCTTTGTAGCTGAGTAATAATCCAGTGTGTGTATGGGCCACCTCTTCTTTATCCATTTCTGTGTTCATGGAGGAATTTAGGTTGCTTCCATGTTCATTTAGGTTGTTTCCACATGCTAGCTATTATATTTATTGCTAGGACGTTGGGGTCCATGTATCTTTTGGAATTATGATTTTCTCTGGGTAAATGCCTAGGAATAGAATTGCTGGGTCATATGATATTTCTGTTATTAGTTTTTTAAGGAACCTCCAGTGTTCTCCATAGTGACTGTATCAATTTACATTCCCACCAACAGTGTAAGAGAGTTCCCTTTTCTCTACACCCTCTCCAGCATTTATTGTTTGTAGATTTATTGATGATAGCCATTCTGACCAGTGTGAGGTGATGCCTCACTGTAGTTTTGATTTGCATTTCTCTAATAATTACTGATGTTTAACATCCTTTCATGTGCCTTTTGGTCATCTGTATGTCTGTTTTAGAGAAATGCCTATTTAGGTCTTCTGCCTATTTTTTGATGGGTTTTTGGTTTCTTGATATTCGGCTGTCATTTGTATATTTTGGAAATTAATCCCTTGTCAGTTGCTTTATTTACAAATAGTTAATCACATCCTGAGAGTTATGTTTTCCTCTTACTTATGGTTTCCCTTGCTGTACAGAACCTTTTAGGTTTAATTAGGTAATATTTGTTTATTTTTGTTTTTATTTTCATTACTCTAGAAGGTTGATTTTAAAAGATCTGGTGGCAATTTATGTCAAAGAATGTACTGCCTATGTTTTCCTCTAAGAGTTTTATAGTTGTTGACCTTACATTGAAGTCTTTAATCCATTTTGAGTTTACATTTTTGTGTGTGGTATTAAGGAGTGTTCTAATTTCATTCTTTTACATGTAGCTGTACAGTTCTCCCAACACCACTTATTGAAGAGACTGTTCTTTTCTCCATTGCATATTCTTGCCTCTTTGACATCGATTAGTTGACTACAGGTGCATGGGTGTGTCTCTGACTTTCTGTCCTGTTCCATTGGTCTATATGTCTGGTTTTGTGCCAGTACCATGCTGTTTTGATGATTATAGCTTTGTAGTATAGCCTGAAGTTAGAGATCCTGATTTCTCCAGCTCCATTTTTCTTTCTCAAGATTGCTTTGGCTATTCAGGGTCTTCTGTGTTTCCAAACAAATGTTAAAATTTTTTTGTTGTTTTGTGAAAAATACCATGAATAACTTGATAAGGATTGCATTGAACCTCTAGATTGCTTTGGGTAGTATAGTCATTTTCACAATATTGATTCTTCCAGTCCAAGAACATGGTATATCTCTCCATCTGTTTGTGTTGTCTTTGAATTCTTTCATCAGTATCTTATAGTTTTCTGAGTACAGGTCTTTACCCCTTAGGTAGGTTTATTCCTTGGTATTTTTGTTCTTTGTTTTTCTTTTACAATGGTAAAAGGGATTACCATTTTGACAATGTTGAAAGGGATTGTTTCCTTAATTTCTCTTTCTGATCTTTCATTGTTAGTGTATAGGAATGCAAGAGATTTCTGTGCATTAATTTTGTATCTTGCAACTTTACCAAATTCATTGAATAGTATCAGTAGTTTTCTGGTGGCATCTTTAGGATTTTCTCTGTATGGTATTATGTCATCTGTAAACAGTAACAGTTCTACTTTCTTTCCAATTTGGATTCCTTTTATTTGTTTTTATTCTCTGATTGCTGGGGCTTCTTGTTGTTCAGTCACTTAGTCATGTCCGACTCTTTGCAACCCCATGTACTGCATCATTCCAGGTTTCCCTGTCCTTCAGTGTCTCCTGGAGTTTGCTCAAACTCATGCCCACTGAGTCGATGATGCCATCCAACCATCTCGAACCTCTGTTGCCCCCTTCTCCTACTCTCAATCTTTCCCAGCATCAGGGCCTTTTCCAATGAGTCAGCTCTTCAAATCAGGTGGCCTAAGTATTGGAACTTCAGCTTCAGCCTCAGTTCTTCCAATGAATATTCAGGGTTGATTTCCTTTAGGATTGACTGGTTTAATCTCCTTACTGTCCAAGGGACTCTCAGGAGTCTTCTCCAGCACCACAGTTCAAAAACATCTTTGGCACTCAGCCTTTTTTATGGTCCAACCCTCACATCCATATATGACTACTGGAAAAACCAAAGGTTTGACTAGATGGACTTTTGTCAGCCAAGTGATGTGTCTGCTTTTTAATATGCTATCTATGTTTGTCATAGCTTTTCTTCCAAGGAGCAAGTGTCTTTTAATTTCATGGCTGCAGTGACTGTCCACAGTGATTTTGGAGCACAAGGAAATAAAGTTTCTCACTGTTTCCACTTTTTCCCCATCTGTTTGCCATGAAGTGATGGGACAGAGGCCATGATCTTAGTTTTTTGAATGTTGATTTCAAACCAGCTTTTTCACTCTCCTTTTTCACCTTCATCAACAGGCTCTTGAATTCCTCTTTGCTTTCTGCCATATGGGTGGTGTCATCTGCATATCTGAGATTATTGATATTTCTCTTGGCAATCTTGACTCCAGCTTGAGCTTCATCCAGCCTGGCATTTCACATGATGTACTCTGCATATAATTTAAACAAGCAGGGTGTCCATAAACACCCTTGACGTACTCCTTTCCCAATTTTGAACCAGTCCATTGTTCCACATCTGGTTCTGTTGCTTCTTGAGCTTCATACAGGTTTCTCAGGAGGCAGGTAAGGTGGTCTGGTATTCCCATCTCTTTAAGAATTTTCCACAGATTTGTGTGATCCTTTCAAAACTACATTTAATAAAAGTGACAAGAGTGCATACCTTTGTCTTATTTCTGATGTAAGAGGAAATGATTTCAGTGTTTCACTATTGAGAATGATGTTTGCTGTGGGTTTGACACATATGGCCTTTATTATGTTGAGATAGGTTCCCTCTTTGCCCACTTTCTGGAGAGTTTCCATCATAAATGAGTGTTGAATTTTGTCAAAAGTTTTTCTACATCTATAAGATGATCATATGGTTTTTATTCTTCAATTTGTTAATATGGTTTTCATGTTGATTGCTTTGCATATATTGAAGAACACTTACATCCCTGAGATATATCTTACTTAACCATGGTTTATGATCCTTTTAATGTGTTTTTAGATTCTGTTTGCAGTATTTTGTTGAGGACTTTTGTGTCTATTTTCATCAATGATGTTGGTCTATAATTTTATTTTTTGTGTGATATCTTTGTGTGGCTTTGGTATCACGGTGATGGTGGCCTCACAGAATGAACTTGGGAGTGTTCCGTCCTCTGCAATTTTTGGGGAGACTTTGAAAAGGATAAGTGTTAATTCTACTCTAAATGTTTGATAGAATTTTCCTGTGAAGCCATCTGGTCCTGGACTTCTATTTGTTGGAAGATTTTTAGTCACAGTTTGAATTTTATTACTTGTGATTGGTCTGTGCATATTTTCTATTTCTTCCAGGTTTAGTCTCAGAAGGTTGTACCTTTCTAAGAATTTGTCCATTTCTTCCAGGTTGTCTATTTTATTGGCATAGTTGCCTGTAGTTATCTCTGATGATATTTTGTATTACTGTGTGTCAGCTTTAATGACTTCTAATTTTTAATTATTTTATGTTAAAAATATATGAGAAGTTAAGTTGATCTTAAATTTTAAAATTTAGCAAATTTTTAAAGCCCATGGTATCTTAGGCTGCTCTGGCAGGTATATGGAATTCAGTTCAAGAAAAGTCAACATTTAGTTGCACTCAGATCTGGCCTAAACACATCAAGAACTCTGAATCCATTTCTAGGTTCTGCAGTTTAAGTTGATATCAGAAGGAAAAATTGAACATACAGGCAAAGATAGGAATCTTTAAACCATCTCATAAAGAACAAAAAATGTTAGGAAAGGGTTATTTGAAGGAATAGAAGACACAGGAACTATCTCAGTCATTCAGTGCCAACTGTAGGTAAGTTGGGGTTACATCAAGAGAAGGGAGAACTTCCCATAATTATGGCTATTCCATTGCAGATCATATGTCCTATATCTCTGCCTGTGTAAACAGGCACATCAAGCTAATCTTGTACAACACTCAACTGCATTTTCCCAGCCACAAATGTACTTTCTTATATACACACTCACTGTTTGACTCTGTTAACAGTGTGATCCTCCTTTCAGTCAATCTACTTTTGAAGATTTGTTTGGAAGTTCATGAAGAGGGCACAGCTACTCCTGTACCCTGGGAAGAGTAAGCCCCTTCAGTCTATAAGCTGTTAACGTTCAGAAGAAATGCTTGCTCATCGAGATCACTAGGATCAATTCTAGAGATCAAAGTGCCCTCTCTATGACCTCCTGTTATACAGTGCTGTTATGTTACCTCCAAGTGTGCTCAATGCATCCCCATTTCTTAATTCCAGTTGCCATTATTGAAGTTTAGGCATTTGTTAGTTTTCTCTACTGTGACGGTTTCCCATTAGTCTCCCTGCCTGTATAGATCTCCTCATCTTTCTTCCATTGTTCAGAGTATTTTTAGATTTATCCTTCTGAGTCATAGACACTGTCATTCTGACCCCTTGATACCCCACTTAACCTTGGAGAGCTTACCACTACCATCAGGATAAAGCCAGACTTCTTGGCATGATAGTTATTGCCCCTCCTGATGCCCCCAGCCAGCTTCCTAGCCTCCCCTATGACCACTCTGCTCTGGTTAAGCCAAAGCACTCCAGGTTCCCAGAGTACAACACATACTTTTGGTCCTCCCTGACCTTGAACATGTTCTCTTAGCTTCTCAGAAGGTCTTCTTTCCCTTCTCCAACATTGAAAGCACTTATACATCTGTCCATGGCCAGAAGACTTATTGTAAAATGCTGTCCATATGAAAAGAAGCCAAATGGTTTGATGTCACCATCTTCTTTATTATCAGTATTTATTGAGGATTACAGTATAAAGGAATTAAAAAGCCATCCCAAGCAGCTAACATAATCCTTGATGTAAGTACCCAAATAATGTTTGTTAGATATACATAGAACATGTAAATAATGACTAAAGTGTCTCATGTTAATTACTAATGAAACAACAGGAAGAATAATCCAGCTTTATGGAGGAGAGTGATGCTGCTTTGTTACATTTGAGATGCTGGAAGGATAACCAAAAGACATACTCTTATTTTTAAGAGTAGTGGCACGCTAATGCAAGTATATGAAGGGAGGGACAGTAGACCAAAAAAGAGAAGAAAACAATATCAAGAAAGAGCAGAAAATCATAAGATACAGGTATTTAAGAGAGAGGTAAAGAGTTAAATATGAAAAGGAGAGATGTGAATGCGTCCCATGTGTGAGTGAAGAGTGAAATAGAATATTGAAAATACATCAGGAGGTGTTTTAGTGATGGATGGAACCTGGCAAGTAACATTAAATAAGTTTAACAGTTTGTTAATAAAAGACACCAAAAGAACCTTTGTGCTCTCTGTTAAAATAATACAGTCATAATATTACAACATTTTGGAAAAACCACTTATCTTCCCTCTTACTGCTTCAGAGAAGGAGAAAATTAAAAAGTCATTTATCCCCAGCTAGGTCCTTTGTTTTCCATGTGTAATAAAACAATTTCAATTCAGATGCTCAAAATTTTGTTTCAATTTTACGCAGGAATAGGAAAGCATCTTTCAGAACCATTCAAACGCCATCATTTCAGCACCATTTCTTAGGCAACAGCTAAGGAGTCTTTCACTTGGAGAACATTCTTGGAAAAGAGACCGTGCTGTTCTCTGGTTCGATTTTATTCAATGACAGCATGATTTAGAAAGGCAATAGGGCTGTTGCCTCTTTCTTAGTCTTAAACAGTCTTGGTAAGGTTTACCTCTGCAGTCACCTGATTTGGCACCTCAGGCAAGCTTCCCAAGCACAGAATTGGTGCCACACATTTCCTACCAGGTGACAGGGACTTCTTCCCCCCAGCCTCAGGGCTGTGACACGATTTTGAGCCGCCTTTGTTCTCACCACGCTCGCCATGTGTTGTCACTTAAATCCTCACAAATGTCCTGGGGTCGGTAATGAAGTGATGTGGATAGGCCAGAGAAGGACCTCTATTGAATGATTTCATTTTAAAAATGATCTTCAAAACCCACTGGCATGCAAGCTGAATATACATGGTGAAACTCCTGGGTAGTATTTTATGGGGAAAAAAAAAAAATATATATATATATATATATATAAATGCTCTTTAGTACAAGCTAAGTAGTTCCTAACAGAATGTGTCGGGTCCACTACATGAACTGATCAAGAGATTTGATTCCTCTCTTCCGGAAGGTGACATGGTTTGTCTCAGAGGAGCAAGCACTCTGGAACTGACAAACCTGTTTTCTACTTTTGCTGCCTGCTGTCTGTGATGCCCTGGGCCTTCATTTACTTTCTCTCAAAAAGGGGCATAGTATCTAGTTTTCAAAGTTGTTAGATAGTTTGAAAGAGAAAGCATCGGGCTTTACAGATAGATGGAACTCAGTCCTGGGTATCCAGTGTTCAAAAAGATGTTTATAAGCATCGTCTATGGGCCAGCCCTGGGCTGAAAATGTACAGATGGGTAAGCCCTACTCCTCGCTCCGAGAGCGCACACTACGTAAGAGGAAACACAGGCATGTGTAATAAGTGGTGGTGATTCTCAGCCATTGGTGCTATTCTGCATATGTGGGAAGCTGAACTGGGGAGGTGGAAGGTTTATCATAGAATGTTTCACAGAGATGTGTTTGACACAGTCTAGGAAAATGATAGATCCGATGAGAAGGATGGCCATCTGTGGGTAGGTTTGTTTTTTTCCAGGCAAAGACCATTCCAGACTTTTACCCCTCAAATATTGAAAGCTTTAAGAGTTTTGTTGTTTGTGTTTTAATTTAAAATGTATATATATATATATATTCTACACTTTTTTATTGAAGTATAGTTATTTAAATATTTCAAGTATAGAGCAGAGTGATTCACATATATATATATGGATATACATACATGTATATATTATATATTAATTTTCACATTCAAGTATAGAGCAAAGTGATTCACACACACATATATATATGAATCTACATACAGGTATATTCATTTTCAGATTCTTTGCCATTATAGATAATTACAAGATATTGACTATAATTACCTGTGCTATATTATGGGTCCTTCTTTTCTATCTATTTTATATTTAGTTGTTGTTGTTGCTAAGTGATGTTCCACTCTTTGCGACCCATGGATTGCAGCACGCCAGGCTTCCCTGTTCTTCCACTGTTCTTCACTGTCTCCCAGAGTTTGTTTAAACTCATGTCCTCTAAGCGGTGATGCTATCTAACCATCTCATCCTCTACTACTCCCTTCTCCTCCTGCCCTCAGTCTTTCCCAGCATCTGGATCTTTTCCAATGAGTTAGCTCTTCAAATCAGGTGCCCAAAGTATTGGAGCTTCAGCATCAGTCCTTCCAATGGGTATTCAGGGTTGATATTCATTTTTCACTCTCCTCTTTGACTCTCATCAAGAGGCTGTTTAGTTCCTCTTTGCTTTCTGCCCTTAAATTTGTATCATCTGCATATCTGAGGTTGTTGGTATTTCTCCCAGCAGTCTTGATTCCAGCTTGTAACTCATCCAACCTGGCATTTCTCATGATTTACCCTGCACAGAATTTAAATAAGCAGGGTGACAATATACAGCCTTGATGTACTCCTTTCCCAATTTTGAACCAGTCCATTGTTCCATATCCAGATCTAACTGTTGCTTCTTGACCTGCATACAGGTTTCTCAGGAGGCAGGTAAGATGGTCTGGTATTCCCATCTGTTTAAGAATCTTCCACAGTTTGTTGTGATCCACACAGTCAAAGGCTTTAGCACAGTCAATGAACCAGAAGTAGATGTTTTTTCTGGAATTCCCTTGCTTTTACTATGATCCAAAAGATGGTGGAAGTTTGATCTCTGGTTCCTCTTCCTTTTCTAAATCCAGCTTGTCTATCTGGAAGTTCTTGATTCACGCACTGTTGGAGGATTTCAAGCTAGACCTTGCTAGCATGTGAAATGAGTGCAATTGTGCGACAGTTTGAACACTCTTTGACATTGCCTTTCTTGGAGATTGGCATGAAAACTGACTTTTTCCAGCCTGTGGCCCCTGCTGAGTTTGCCAAAGTTGTTGACATACTGAGTCATCTTTTAGGATTTGAAATAGCTCAGATGAAATTCAATCACCTCCCACTAGATTATATTTAGTAGTGTGTATCAGTTAATCAAAAATTCCCAGTTCATCCCTCCCTCCCTCTCCCCTTTGGTGACCATAAATGTGTTTTTTGTGTCTGTGAGTCTATTTCTGTTTTGTAGATAAGTTCATTTGTATCACCATTTTAGGTTCGACATCTAAGTGATATATATTCGTCTTTCTCTGTCTGCCTTCACGTAGTATGACTATCTCTAGGTCTATCCATGTTGCTACAAATGGCATTATTTCATTATGTTTTATGGCTGAGTAGTATTACATTGTGTGTGTGTGTGTGTGTGTGTGTGAATTTGGGTTGGCAGTGGGGGATGGCCGAATGGCATGTGGGATCTGAGATCTTAGTTCCCTGACCAGGAGTCAAACTCACATCCATTGCAGTGGAAGCACAAAGTCTTAACCACTGGACCGCTCAGGAAGTCCTGATACCACATCTTCTTTATCCATTCATCTGTTCATGGACAGTTAGGATACTTCCATGTCTTGGCTATTGTAAATAGTGCTACTGTGAACACGGGGTGCATGTATCTTTTCAAATTAAAATTTTCATCTTTTCCAGATATATAACCAGGAATGGGATTTTTGGGTCATTTGGCAACCTTATTTTTAGTTTTTTAATGAACCTCTATACTGTTCTTCAGAATGAGTGTACCATCATACATTTCTACCAACAGTGTAAGAGAGTTCCCTTTCCTCCATACCCTTCCAGCTTTTTATTATTTGTAGACTTTTTGATGACTAATGTGAGGTTGGCACCTCATTGTAGTTTTGATTTGCATTTCTCTAATAATTAGCAGTGTTGACTGTCCTTTCATGTGTCTGTCGGCCTTCTGTATACAGAAGACACCTGTATGCTTTCTTTGGAGAAATGTCTATTTCGGTCCTCTGCCCATTTTTTGGTTCTTTGTTTTTATATATTGAGCTATGTGAGCTGTTTGTGTATTTTGGAGATTAATCCCTTGTCAGTCGCATTGTTTGTGAATATTTTCTCCCATTCTGTAGGCTGTCTTTTCATTTTGTTGATGGCTTCCTTTGCTGTGCAAAAGCTTTTAAGTTTAATTAGGTCCCTTTTATTTTTGTTTTTGTTTCCATTACTCTAGGAGACAAATCCAAAAAAAAAAAAAAACATTGCTCCAATTTAGGTCAAAGAATTTTCTGCCTATGTTTTCCTCTATGGGTTTTATAGTGTCAGTCTTAGATTTAGGTCTTTAATCCATTTTGAGTTTATTTTTGTATATGGTGTTAGAGAATGTTCTAATTTCATTCTTTTACATGCAACTGTCCAGTTTTCCCAGCACCACCTACCAAAGAGATTGTCTTTCCCCCATTGTATATTCTTGCCTCCTTTGTTGTAGATTAACTGACCATATGTGAATGGGTTTATTTTTGGACTCTCAATCCTGTTGTATTGATCTTTATGTCTGCTTTTGTTCCAACGCTGTACTGTTTGATTACTGAAACTTTGTAAAATAGCCTGAAATCTGGAAACATGATTCTTCCAGCTCTGTTCTTTTTCAAGATTGTTTTGGTTATTAGAATTTTTTTGTATTTCCATACACATTTTAAAATTTTTAGTTTTTCTGGGAAAAATACCACTGATAATTTGATAGAGATTGCATTGAATCAGTATATAGCTTTGTGTAGTATAGTCATTTTCACAATATTGATTCTTCTAATCCAAGAACATGGTACATCTCTCCATCTGTTTAGGTCATCTTTCATTTCTTTCATCAACACCTTATAGTTTTCAGAATACAGCTCTTTAACCTCATTATATAGGTTTATTCCTAGGTATTTTATTCTTTTTGATACAATGGTAAAAGGGACTGCTTTCTTAATTTCTCTCTCTGATCTTTTGTTGTTAGCATATAGAAATGCAACAGCCTTCTGTATATTAATTTTGTCTCCTGCAGCTTTATTGATAAGCTCTAGTTATTTTCTGGTGGTGCCTTTAGGATTTTCTCTGTATTATATTGTAATATTTTATACAATATTATATAAATAACATTATCATCATATTATCTGAAAACAGTGACAGTTTTACTTCTTCCTTTACACTTTGGATACTTATTCCTTTTTCTTCCCTGGTGGTTGTGGGTAGGATTTACAGAACTATTAATACATTGTCTACAGTAATGAGATTAGACATCCTCGTCTTCTTCCTGATCACAGAAGGAATACTTTTAGTTTTTCACCATTGAGTATGATGTTAGATGTGGGTTTGTCATATATGGACTTTATTATGTTGAGATATGCTTTATGCCCACTTTCTGGAGAGTCTTATCACAAATGGGTGTTGCAGATGTAGAGAACGGACTTGCTGACAGAGAGGGGGAAGGAGAGGATGGGACGAACTGAGAAAGTATCATTGACATATATACACTATCATGTGTAAACTAGAGAGCTGGTGGGAAGCTGCCGTATAACACAAGGAGCCCAGCCTGGCACTCTGTGATGACCTAAAGGGCAGGGTGGGGTGTGGGAGGAAGGCTCAAGAGGGAGGAGATATACGTGTGTGTGTGTGTGTGTGTGTGTGTGTGTGTGTGTGTGTGTGTGTGTAGTTATAACTGATTCACGATGTTCTACGGCAGAAACCAACACAACACTGGAAAGCAATTATCCTCCAATTAAAAATTTAAAATAAATGTTGTTGCATTTTCTCAGAAGCTTTTTCTGCATCTACTGAGAAGATCATATGATCTTTATTCTTCAGTTTGTTAATGTGGTGTATCACTAATTGATTTGTGGATATTGAATTATCCTTGCATCCCTGGGATAAATCCCACTTGATAACGGTGTGTGATTCTTTTAATGCATTGTTGGGTTTGGTTTGGTTTGGTTGGTTTGATTGTACTCTGTTGAGGATTTTTGTGTCTGTGTTCATCAGTGATATTGGCCTGTAATATTCTTTTCTTGTGGTGTCTTTGGGTTTGGTATCAGGGTGATGGTGGGCTTGTAGAATGAGTTTGGGAGTGTTCCTTCCTCCACAATTTTTTGGGAAGAGTTTCAGAAGGATGTGTGTTATTTCTTCTCTAAATGTTTGATAGAATTTGTCTGAGAAGCCATAAGGCCCTGAACTTTTGTTTGTTGGGAATTTTTCTGATTACTTACTCAATATCAGTTCTGGTACTTGGTATGTTCATCTTTTGTTTTTCCTTCTGGCTCAGTCTTGAAGATTGTACCTTTCCAAGAATCTGTCCATTTCTTCTAGTTTGTCCATGTTATTGGCATAGAGTTGCTCTTAGTAGTCTCATAATCCTTTCTATTTCTCTGGTGTCACCTATAATTTCTTCTTTTTCAGTTCTCGTTTTATTGATTTGAACCCTCTACCTTTTTTTCCTTGATGCATCTGACAAAGGTTTATCAATGTTGCTTATCATTTCAGAGAACCAGCTTTTAGTCTTATTGATATTTTTTGTTTGTTTCCATTTCTGCTCTGATCTCTACAATTTCTTTCCTTCTACAAACTCTGTGTTTTGTGTGTTCTCCTTCCTCTAGTTGTTTTAGGTGTAAGATTAGGTTATTTTGAGATTTGTCTTGTTTTCTGAGGTAAGCTTATACCACTGTAAATGCCCCTCTTAGAACTGCTTTTGTTATGTACCATAGGTTTTGGATTGTCGCTTTTTAATTTTCATTTGTCTCTAGGTATATTTTGATTTTCTCTTTGATTTCTTCAGTGATCCATAGGTGGTTTAGTAGCATATTGTTTATCCTCCACGTGTTTGTGATTTTTGCAATTTTTTTTTCTTGTAGTTGATTTCTAGTCACAAAGCATGTGGTGGGAAAATATACTTGACAAGCTTTCGGTTTTCTTAAATGTACTGAGGCTTGTCTGTGGCCTAGCCTGTGATCTATCCTGGAGGATGTTCCAAGTGCACTTGAAAAGAAAGTATATTCTGCTGCTTTCAGGTGGAATGCTCTATAAACATCAGTTAAGTCAGTTTGGTCTGCTACTTGAGGTTCATGTTTTCCTATTGATTTTTTATTTGGATGATCCATCCACTGGTGTAAGTGGGCACTACCCTACTGCCATTGTGCCCCTGTGGGTTTCTCCTTATATACATGAGAGTATTTGCCTTATATAGTGAGATGTTCCTATACTGGGTGCACATGGATTTACAACTGTCATATATTCTTCTTGGATAGATCCCTCGATCGTTATTTAGTGTCCTACTTTGTCTCTTTTAACACTTTAAAGTCTTTTTTGTAAAAGTATTGCTATTCCAGCATTCTTGATTTCCATTTGAATGGAATACCGTTTTCCATTGCTTCACTTTCAGTATGTATGTGACTCTCTTGTAGTCAGCATATATATGGGTCTTGTTTTTGTATTCATTTGACCAATCTGTGTCTTTATTTGGAGCATTTCGTCTATTTACATTTATGGTAATTATTGGCATGTATGTTCTTATTGAAATTTTGTTAATTGTTTTGTATTTCTTTTTGTAGGTTTTTTTGGTCTCTTGTCCTGTGGGCTTGATGACACTCTTTAGTGTTATATTTGGATTCCTTTTCCTTTTTTGTGTGTATCTATTGTAGGTTTTTTATGTACAGTTACCATGAGGTTTTTATGTAGCAGTCTATATATACACATACACATATGTTGTTTTAAATTGCCAACAGCTTTATTGCAAATACATTTGAAAGACCCTACATACGTACTCTCCTCCCCTTACTGTTTTTGATATATTTTACATCTAAGTGTCTTGTGTATCCCTTAAATGCTTATTGTGTTTGCATATGATTATCCTACTTCTGTCTTTTAACGTCCCTCCCTGCCTTGTGTGGATGACTTCCTACCTTTATGGTATGTTTGCTTTCACCAGCTCACTCTTTCCTTCCATACTTTTCTTGTTTCTGGTTGTGGCCTTTTGTTTTTTTCCAGAGAATTTCCTCTAACTTTTGTTGTAAAGCTGGTTTCGTGGTGGTGAATTCTTTTAGCTTTTGAAAGCTTTAAGTTTAAGCTGTGCTTTCCTCCTTTGGTTCTTTCCACCACACTTCTCAGGTTTCCTTCTGGCTAGCCTCTCTGTTGGAGGAGGTAGAATAGCCAGGCTGTAGTTTCTTAGTCATAGTGCATCTAGCAACATTATGTGTATGTAGCCAGTAATATTGAAAGGATGGAACCTACTGGTCCCAAGGGGAAGATATTTGGTGTGGTGTGTTTTTTTAAAATACTTATTGTCACTATCAGGTAGCTTCTAATACCCACTGCAAGTACTGCTTACATGTAGCTATCAGCATATAACAAACATTCCCGTGCATCCATAGGTCTTGACTCTCAGATAATTCAACATATTATTTGTCTTAGTAGAGTAAAAGAGTAATTTCATATTGTAAAAAGCTCTGTTTATTCCAAATTTACATGCTAGGAGAAACTAGCTACTTTGCGTGTGTAATAGGAAAGTAGTCAAATTGTATGAGCACTTCATGATACCTTTTGTACTTAATCTATCCCTGAAACTTTAAAAGGGACATTATTGGAATAATTTAGGGCAGGATATTAAAGTAGTTAGTTTAAGGTAGTGATAAGTAAAGTTAGATTACTGAATAATTCTTTGTTTTCATTATAAGGACCAGGTTAATGGTGAGGAAGCTATTAATAGTTCCAGTTACTCATTAATCTTGGTTAGTAAGCATTATTGATCTTTACCCAAGAAATATTGGTACTCTATAAACCAGTGGAAGATAAAGAGTAAATGGAAAAAGATTGAACAGTTTAAACAAAGAAAATACAATTAGCAAATAAACCTATAGAAAGAAAAGTCATTCTCATTAATAAATACGTATATATGGAACGTCATTTTATACCTATTATGTTATCAGTGTTTTTTTAATTATAATATCAGTACAGACTGTGGTGAAAGTGACATACATTTTTAGAAGCAATAAATGGTACAAGCATTTGAAAAATGATAACAAATCATAAAACATAACCTAATGTTTCCATTTGGGGGGATACATTCAAAGGAAACTGTCAAGTATAAAGAAGTAATTGATACCAGTATGTTCATTGTAGCATTGTTTCTAATATTAAAACAATAGAAATAACCCAAAAAGCCAACTGTGAAAGGATGATTAAACAAATTATATCTTCAGAGGCAGTAACATTATATAATACCAAAATAATTATGGAAACCTTACCAGAAAGGATGTAATTACAATGTAAGAGGGGAAAATTCAGATATGAGGTGCTGCATGGTCTGTGTATATATAAAATGAGGTGAAACACACGTGGCCATACAGAGAGTCGTCATCACAGAGTTTAAACCACATACACTTGGAAACAAAAATAACTGCAGTTGGAAGTCTGGCTCCATATTTGAAAGCTGTTGTTTTCTGACATGTTATTTAGGTTTATATGTTTTGTTTCTCATATATAAAATGGGGATACTCATAACTACCTTATAGGACAGCTCTGAGAATTAAATTAGGTGATTCTGTAAAGTCTGAGACAAGACAGTGGAATTATATGTGAATTTATCTTTTTTTTTGAGTTTTTAAAATTGTTTATGCATTTTGCTTTCCACTGCTGCATGCAAGCTTTCTCTAGTTGCAGTGAATGGGGGCTTGTCTTTGTTGTGGTGCATGAGCTTATTGTGGTGGCTTCCAGGTTGAGAACAGCTTCCTTGGTAGCTCAGTTAGTAAAGAATCTGCCTGCAATGCAGGAGACCCTGGTTCAATTCCTGGGTTGGGAAGATCTGCTGGAGAAGGGATAGGCTGCCCACTCCAGTATTCTTGGCTTCCCTCATGGCTCAGCTGGTAAAGAATCCACCTGCAATGCAGGAGACCCGGGTTTGACCCCCAGGTTGAGAAGATCCCCTGGAGAACAGAAAGGCTACCCACTCCAGTATTCTGGCCTGAAGAATTCAAGGGACTGTATAGTCCATGGGGTCGCAAAGAGTTGGACACGACTGAGCAACTTTCACTTCACTGCACTTCCAGGTTGAGAACACAGGCTTTAGGCACATGAGCTTCAGCAGTGTGGCATGTGGGCTCAGTAGTTCAGCTTCTTTAGCATTAGCGGTTGGGGCATAGACTTGAATTACTGTGATATTGAATGGTTTGCCTTGGAAACGAACTGAGATCATTCTGTCATTTTGAAATTGCAACCAAGTACTGTACTTTGGATTCTTTTATTGACTATGAGGCTATTCTATTTCTTCCAAGAGATTCTTGCCCACAGCAGTAGATACAATAGTTATCTGAGTTAAATTCACCCATACAAAAAATATTGATGTTTACTCTGCCGTCTCCTGTTTGACCACTTCCAATTTGCCTTGATTCATGGACCTAACATTCCAGGTTCCTATGCAGTACTGCTCTTTACAGCATCGGACTTTACTTCCATCACCAGTCACATCCACATCCATTGTTTTCACTTTGGCTCCATCCCTTCATTCTTTCTGGAATTATTTCTCCACTGATCTCCAGTAGCATATGGGGCACCTACCGACCTGGGGAGTTCATCTTTCACTGTCCTATCTTTTTGCCTTTTCATACTGTTCATGGGGTTCTCAAGGCAAGAACACTGAAGTGGCCATTCCCTTCTCAGTGGACCACGTTTTGTCAGCACTCTCCAGCATGACCCGCCCGTCTTGGCTGGCCCCACACAGCATGGCTCATCGTTTCACTGAGTTAGCAAGACTGTGATCCATGTGTTCAGTTTGGTTAGTTTTCTGTAGTTGTCGTTTTTATTCTGTCTGCCCTCTGATGGATGAAGATAAGAGTCTTGTGGAAGCTTCTTGATGGGAGGGACTGGCTGTGAGGAAACTGAGTCTTACTTTAGTGGGTATGGCCATGCTCAGTAAATCCTTATTCCAGTTTTCTGCTGATGGGTGCGGCTGTATTCCTTCCCTGTAGTTTGGCCTGAGGCCAAACTATGATACGGGTAACAGGGACCTCCTCCAAAAGGACTTAGGCCAGCATGTCGTGCCTCCCAGGACTGCTGCAGGCAGCGTCCCTGACCCCGCGGCAGACCACTGTGGACCCAAGCCTGCACCGGAGACTCCCAAACTTGCAGCCAAGTCCGGCTCAGTCTCTTGTGGGGTCACTGTTCCTTTCTCCCAGGTCCTGGTGTGCACACGGTTCTTTTTGTGCCTTCCAAGAGTCTGTCTTTCCCCAGTCCTGTGGAAGTTTTGGAATTAAATCCCACTGGCCTTCAAAGTCAAATTTCCTGTGGGTTCTCAGTCCCTTTGCCAGATCCCCAGGTTGGGAAATCTGTTGTAGGCCTTAGAACTTTGGCAACAGTGTGAAAACGTCTTTGGTATAGTTGTTCTCCAGTTTGTGGGTTGTCTAGTGGGTGGCTCTGTAGTGGGGCTGACGGCGACCTCCTCCAAGAGGACCTGTGCCACGTGTCACAACTTCCAGGACTGCTGGAGCCAGAGCCCCTGTCCCGCGGCTGACCCGTGCCTCTGCAGGAGACACTCAGACACTCACAGACACAACACTCGGTCCTGTTGCGCATAAGGCTTTGTTTGCTCCCTCCGAGCATCTCTGAGGTTTGATTTTAAACACAATTGAGCCCCTCCTACATTCCTGTTGGGGCTTCTCCTTTGCCCTTGGACACGGGGTTATCTTTTTTTGGTGGGATCCAACATTCTCCTGTCAACGGCTGTTCAGCAGCTAGTTGCAATTTTGGAGTTCTCGCAGAAGATGAGCACACATCTTTCTACTCCACCATTTTGCAAGTTCACACAAACTAGTATCATCTGCATATCTGAGGTTGTTGATATTTCTCCCAGCAATCTTAATTCCAGCTTGTGATGTATCCAGCCCAGCGTTTCTCATGATGTACTTTTGCATAGAAAGTAAGTAAACAGGGTGACAATATACAGCCTTGACGTACTCCTTTTCCAATTTTGAACCAGTCTGTTGTTCCATGTCCAGTGCTAACTGTTGCTCCTTGACCTGCATACAGGTTTCTCAGGAGGCAGGTCAGGTGGTCTGGTATTCCCCATCTCTTTCAGAATTTTCTACGGTTTGTTGTGATCCACACAATCTAAGGCTTTAGCATAAGCAATGAAGCAGTAGATGTTTTTCTGGAATTCCCTTGTTTTTTCTATGATCCAACAGATGTTGGCAATTTGATCTCTGGTTCCTCTGCCTTTTCTAAATCCAGCTAGTACATCTGGAAGTTCTCAGGTCACATACTGCTGAAGTATAGCTGGGAGGATTTTGAGCATGACCTTGTTAGCATGTGAAATGAGTGCAATTGTGCAGAAGTTTGAACATTCTTTGGCATTGCTTTTCTTTGGGATTGAATGTATAATACAGTAGGACCTTATTATTTATCTATTTTAGGTATAGTAGTTTATATCTGCTAATCCCAAAGTCCTAGTTTATGCCTTCTGCCTCTTTTTCCCTTTGGTAACTATAAGTTTGTTTTTAATTTCTGTGAATCTGTTTTGTA
This sequence comes from Ovis aries, assembly GCF_016772045.2. Classification (NCBI taxonomy): domain Eukaryota; kingdom Metazoa; phylum Chordata; class Mammalia; order Artiodactyla; family Bovidae; genus Ovis; species Ovis aries. The sequence continues at coordinate 11,342,457 of NC_056074.1, forward strand.
AATAAGTTCATTTGTATCATTTTTTAGATTCCACATGTAAATGATATCATATTTATTTTTCCCTCTCTGATTAACTTCAGTTAGTATGATAACCTCTAGGTCTTCCCATGTTGCTGTGAATAGCATTGTTTCATCCTTTTTTATGGATAAGTAATACCACATCTCCTTTATCCTTTCATCTGCTGATGGACATTTAGGTTGCTTCCATGTCTTGGCTACTATAGTGCTGCTATGAATATTGGCGTGCATGTACCTTTTTGAACTAGAGTTTTCTCTGAATGTATGCCCAGAAGTGGGATTGCTGGATCATACTGTAACTTTTTTTCAGTGTTTTTGTTTGTTTTTAGTTTTTAAAAGAACCTCCATATTGTTCTCCATGGTGACTGTTCAGCTCAGTTCAGTTGCTCAGTCGTGTCCAACTCTTTGCAACCCCATGAACCACAGCATGCCAGGCCTCCCTGTCCAGCACCAACTCCTGGAGTCCACCCAAACCCATGTCCATCGAGTCGGTGATGCCATCCAACCATCTCATCCTCTGTCGTCCCCTTCTCCTCCTGCCCTCAATCTTTCCCAGCATCAGGGTCTTTTCAAATGACTCAGCTCTTCCAGTTTACATTTTCACCAACAGTGTAACAGGGTTTCCTTTTCTCTGAAGATGCATTTATTATTTGTAGACTTCACCAGCATTTATTATTTGTAGACTTTTTGATGATGGCCATTCTGATTGGTGTGAGGTGATACCTCATTGTAGTTTTGATTCACATTTCTCTAATAATTGATGATGTTGAGCGTCTTTTCCTGTGCCTGTTGGCCATTTATGTGTGCTCTTGGAGACATGTCTATTTAGGTAATTTGCTCCTTTTTTTTTTTTTTGACTTTTTATGTTAGAGTATAGTTGATTAACAATGTTGTGAGGGTTTCAGGTGTACAACAAAGTAATTCAGTTATACATATACCTGTATCTATTCTTTTTCAATTTTCCCCCTTTGTCACATAATATTGAACAGAATTCCCTCTGCTATAAACTCCTTGTTGGTTACTTATTTTAAATGTAGCAGTGTATGCATGTCAGTCCCAAATGCCTTAACTATCCCTTCTTCCCCCCACCCTTCCCCCATGGTAACAATTTCTCTTAAAACTATTTCTGTTTTGTAAATACTTAATTTGTATCCCTTCTTTTTAGAATCTGCATGTAAGTGATATCATATGATATTTGTCTTTGACATATTTCACGCAGTATGACAATCTCTAGATCTATATTGCTGGAAATGACATTATGCCCTTCTTTTTAATGGCTGAGTAATATTACATTGTATAAATGTGCGATATCATCTTTATTCATTTCTCTGTCAATGGATATTTAGGTTGCTTCCATGTCTTAGCATTTGTAATTGTGGTCTTTTTTTGACTGTCTTTTTTTTCCTGCCATTGAGTTGTATGAGCTGTCTGTATAGTATGGAAGTTAATCCCTTGTGGGTCACGTCCTGTGCAAATATTCTCCTGTTACACAACTTGTCTTTTCATCTTGTGTCCTTTCCTATGCAAAACCTTATAAGTTTGATTTGTTGTTGTTCAGTCACCAAGTCGTGTCCGACATTTTGCAACCCCATGAACTACAGCAAGCCAGGCTTCCCTGTCCTTCACTATTGCCCTAAGTTTGCTCAAACTCATGTCCACTGAGTCAGTGAAGCCATCTGACCGCCTCATCCTCTGTTGCCCTCTTCTCCTACTCTCAATCTTTCCCAGCATCAGGGTCTTTTCCAATAAGTCCACACTTTGTATCATGTGGCCAAAGTATTGGAGCTTCAACTTTAGCACCAGTCCTTCCAATGAATATTCAGGGTTGATTTCCTTTAGGATTGAGTGGTTTGACCTCCTTGCAGTCCAAAGGACTCCCAAGAGTCTTCTCTAGCAACACAATACAAAAGCATCAATTCTTCAGCATTCAGCAACTCTCACATCCATACATGACTACTGGAAAAACCATTCAGATTCAGTTCAGTCACTCAGGACTCTTTGTGACCCATGGACTGCAGCACACCAGGCCTGCCTTTCCATCACCAACTCCTGGAGCTTGCTCAAACTCATGTCCATCGAGTCTATGATGCGATCCAACCATCTCATCCTGTCGTCCCCTTCTCCTCCTGCCTTCAATCTTTGCCAGTATAGCTTTGACTATACAAACCTTTGTCAGCCAAGTAATGTCTCTGATTTGTAATAAGTTGTCTAGGTTGGTCATAGCTTTACTTCCAAGGAGCAAGTGTCTTTTAATTTCATGGCTGCAGTCAAAATCTGCAGTGATTTTGGAGCCCTCCAAAATTAAGTCTGTCACTGTTTTCATTGTTTCCTCATCTATATGCCATGAAGAGATGAGGCCAGATGCCATGATCTTAAGTTTTTGAAGGCTGTTTTAAGCCAACCTTTTCACTCTCCTCTTTCACCTTCATCAAGAGGCTCTTTAGTTCCTTTCTGCTTTCTGCCATTGAAGTGGTATCATCTGCATGTCTAAGGCTGTTGATATTTCCGCAGCAGTCTTAAGGCCAGCTTGTGCTTCATCCACCCCAATATTTCCCATGATGTACTCTGCATAGATAGTAGGGTGACAGTATACAGCCTTGACATACTCCTTTCCTGATTTGGAACCAGTCCGTTGTTCCATGTCCAGTTCTAACTGTTGCTTCCTGACCTGTGTACAGATTTCTCAGGAGACAGGCCAGGTGGTCTGGTATTCCCATCTCTTAAAGATTTTTCCACAGTTTGTTGTGATCCACACAGTCAAAGGCTTTAGTGTAGTCAATAAAGCAAAAGTAGATATTTTTCTGGAACTCTCTTGCTTTTTTGATGATCTAATGGATGTTGGAAATTTGATCTCTGGTTCCTCTGCCTTTTCTAAATCCAGCTTGAACATCTGGAAGTTCACGGTTCAGATACTGTTGAAGCCTGGCTTGGAGAATTTTGAGCATTATTTGTTAGCATGTGAGATGAGTAGAATTGTGGAGTAGTTTGAGCATTCTTTGGCATTGCCTGTCTTTGGGAATGGAATGAAAACTGACCTTTTCCAGTCCTGTGGCCACTGCTGAGTTTTCCAGATTTGCTGGCATATTGAGTGCAGCACTTTCACAGCATCACCTTTTAGGACTTGAAATAGCTCAAATGGAATTCCATCTCCTCCACTAGCTTTGTTTGTAGTGATACTTCCTAAGGCCCACTTGACTTCACATTCCAGGATGTCTGGCTCTAGGTGAGTGATCACATCATCATGGTTATTGGAGTCATGATCTTTTTGTAGAGTTCTTCTGTGTATTCTTGCCACCTCTTCTAAATATCTTCTGCTTCTGTTAGGTCCATACCATTTCTGTCCTTTATCGAGCCCATCTTTGCATGAAATGTTCCCTTGGTATCTCTAATTTTCTTGAAGAGATCTCTAGTCTTTCCCATTCTATTGTTTTCCTCTATTTCTTTGCATTGATCTCTTAAGAAGGCTTTCTTCTCTCTCCTTGTTATTCTTTGGAATCCTGCATTCACATGTGTATATCTTTCCTTTTCCCCTTTATCTTTCACTTCTCTCTTCTCAGCTATTTGTAAGGCCTCCTCAAACAACCATTTTGCCTTTTTGCATTTCTTTTTCTTGGAGATGATTTTGATCACCACCTTCTGTACAGTGTTAGAACCTCCTCCGATAGTTCTTCAAGCACTCTGTCATTCAGATCTAATCCCTTGAATCTATAATGTCACTGTATAATTGTAAGGGATTTGTTTTAGGTCATATGTGAATGGTCTAGTGGTTTTCCCTACTTTCTTCAATTTAAGTCTGAATTTGGCAATAAGGAGTTCATGATATGAGCCACAGTCAGCTCCTGGTCTTGTTTTTACTGAATGTGTAGAGCTTCTCCATCTTCAGCTGCAAAAAATATAATCAGTCTGATTTTAGTATTGACCATCTGGTGATGTCTGTGCGTAGAGTCGTCTCTTACGTTGTTGGAAGAGGGTGTTTGCTATGACTAGTGTGTTCTCTTGGCAAAACTGTTAGCCTTTGCCAGGCTTTCATTCAGTACTCCAATACCAAATTTGCCTGTTACTCTAGGTACTCTTGACTTCCTACCTTTGTATTCCAGTTCTGTATGATGGAAAAGACATCTTTTTTTTGGTGTTAGTTCTAGAAGGTCTTGTAGGTAATCCTAGAAATGTTCGACTTCAGCTTCTTCAGCATTAGTTTTGGGGGCATAGACTTGGATACTGTGATACTGAATGGTTTGCCTTGTAAATGAACTGAGATCATTGTTTTTCAGATTGCATCCAAGTACTGCATTTCAGACTCTTTGTTGACTATGAGGGCTACTCCATTTCTTCTAAGGGATTCTTGCCAACAATGGTAGAAATTACGTTCATCTGAATTAAATACACCCATTCCATCCATTTTAGTTCACTGATTCCTAAGATATCAATGTTTACTCTTGCCATCTCCTGCTTAACCACTTCCAATTTACCTTGATTCATGTACCTAATATTCCAGGTTCCTATACAGTATTGTTCTTTACAGCAACAGACACTCCTTTCACCACCAGACACATCCACAACTGGGCAATGTTTCTGCTTTAGCCCAGCCTCTTAATTCTTTATGGAGCTCTTTCTCCATTCTTCCCTAGTAGCATTCAGTTCAGTCGCTCAGTCATGTCCGACTCTTTGCGACCCCGTGAATCGCAGCACGCCAGGCCTCCCTGTCCACCGCCAACTCCCAGAGTTCACTCAGACTCAAGTCCATCGAGTCAGTGATGCCATCCAGCCATCTCATCCTCTGTCGTCCTCTTCTCCTCCTGCCTCCAATCCCTTCCAGCTTCAAAGTCTTTTCCAATGAGTCAATTCTTCGCATGAGGTAGCCAAAGTACTGGAGTTTCAGCTTTAGCATCATTCCTTCCAAAGAAATCCCAGGACTGATCTCCTTCAGAATGGACTGGTTGGATCTCCTTGCAGTCCAAGGGAGTCTCAAGAGTTTTCTCCAACACCACAGTTCAAAAGCATCAATTCTTCGGCGCTCAGCCGTCTTCACAGTCCAACTCTCACATCCATACATGACCACAGGAAAAACCATAGCCTTGACTAGACGGACCTTAGTAGGCAAAGTAATGTCTCTGCTTTTGAATTTGCTATCTAGGTTGGTCATAACTTTTCTTCCAAGGAATAAGTGTCTTTTAATTTGGACACCAATCAACCTGGGGGGTATCATTTCTGGTGTCATATATTTTTACTTTTTCATTATTTTTATGGGGTCCTCAGTGCAAGAATACCGAAGTGGTTTGCCACTCCTTTCTCCAGGGGACCACATTTTGTCTGGCCCTGACCTTCAGCCACAGTAAATTTGATTTAGGTTCCTTTCATTTCTGCTCGTATTTCTATTGCCTCAGGAGACTGGCCTTAGGAAACATTGCTACAGTTTATGTCACAGAATGTTTTGTCTGATTTCTGAGAGTTTTATAGATCCAATCTTATTCTAGGTCTTTAATCGGTTTGGGGTTTGTTTTTATATATGATATCAGAGGATGCTCTGAATTTTCTTTACATGTAGCTCTCTAGTTTACCCAGAACCACTTATGGAAGAGACTCTCTTCTATGTTTGTGTTCTTCCCTCCTTTGTTGTAGATTAATTCTGACCACAAACCACAAGCCGTGGGTTTATTTCTGGGCTTTCCATTCTGCTCCATTGATCCATATGTCTGTTTTTGTTCAGTATTGTCCTGTTTTTCCTACAGTAGCTTTGTAGTACTGTCTGCAGTCTAGGAAAGTTAGGCATCTAGCTTTTTTCCTTTTTCCTCAGGATTACTTTGGCAATTCTAGGTCTTTTGTGATTCCATATAAATTTTAGGGTATTCTGATAAGGATCACATTAAATCTATAGTTTGCTATGGGTAGTTTGGCCATTTTAACAATGTGAATTTCTCTGAATCATCTTCAGTTTACTTTAACAGCACTTTTTAGTTTTCAGCATGTAAGTCTCATCTCCTTGGTCAGGTTCATTCCTAAGTATTTTTTTGATGCAATTTTAAAAGGGATTCTTTACCTTTACCTTTCTGGTATTTATTATTAGTAGAAAGAAATGCAACTGATTTCTGTATATCCTGCGACTTGACTGGATTCATTGATGAGCTCTATTAGTTTTTGGTGGCACCTTATTTTCTCTATATAGTATCACTATCTGCATATAATGACATTATATTTATGGGGTCTGCATAGTCTTCCAATTTGGATAACTTTTCTTTCTTTTTCCTCATCTGATCGTTGTGGCTGATTTCTATTAATCTTACAATGTTATTTTTACATCTTCATTTTATCAGGGCATACTCACAAATCTATATCTTGTGGCACTGACTTTATGGCTAACTGAAATGATCTAAATACTTATGCTTATTCAGTATGAAACATCTCAAAGTAGACACTGCTAGATCATATTGGTTTATTTGATAAATACTTTTTTGTAGCTTTTACTGTAACAGGCACTGTTCTAAAAACTATGTTTATTGAATCCTTATAACTGCCCTATGAGGAACACACTATTACAGAGAACTTTAAGAAGCTCAGTCAAGGTCACAGTAGTCTATATGCCAGAGCTGGGATCTGAACTCAGGCAGTCTGGCTACATGGTCCGGCTCTTGAATGCTGTGCTTGCTTTCAGTCAGTCAGTCAAAATACGTGTAGTGCCATAATCATTGCTCAGCACTATGAGGGAGTCAGGAAACAAAGGGCACAAGCCTTAACTTGGAAACCACTCTCTAGATGTTAGCTGCTGTCACACATTCTGCTCCCTCAAGCTCAGATAACTATTACCCAAGTCACAGTTAAATACTCATCAGAGAGAGATACCTCTTCTCACCCACGAGGATGAAAGTTTGGAATAAAAATCTGCAACCTGTATAGCTTGGTTCTCTGTGACAGGGGCAGTGTATTCAGAGTATGTGCTGAGACGTCTTAGAATAGTAAGAAGATCCCTCATGTTCTACAAATATTTTACTCAAGTTTCACTCCACATATATATATTTAAAGTATATACACCTTCATACACTATATGTATAATGTATATATAACTAATGTTACAAATAATTTTTAAATACTACAAACTAAAATTACAGCTTGAAATACATTTTATCATATACTTTAACACAAAGGAAACTCACAATGCACTCCTTTCTGCTCTTAGATTGTAAACTGTGCATCTCTATATCTAAATGAAGAGTATTCTTAGATAGTAAAGCAAAAATCTTTAAAACCAAAAAATTGTTACCATTTGGGAAGTGATATGATAATTATGAAGAAAGGCGCTAGTATCAGTCTAGTTGCCATTTCAAGCACAGGTATTTACCACGTGACTTTGGGCAAGTTTCTAAGCTGCCCTGTACTTTAATTTCCTCATCTGTCGAATGGGACAGTACATACCTCACAGAGTTGTAAGAAATAAAGGATGTAAAAAATATACTTAGTAGAGTAACTCAGGCAATAGGTGCTCAATAAATGTTAGATACTACAATCTCTACTGCAACTACTTATCCATAAAATCAGTCTTACCTTATTATCCTGTAACCAGAATAAGTTTGAAATTACATTAAATTCTAACATCAGCATGCAACTAAACATATTTGCATTTTTCAAGCCTTTATGTTCATTCAATAGCTGAATTATTTTTATTATTGCAAATTTAAATTAATAAATTTGTACTAATTAAATACTCCAATTTTCAAATTTGCTCTGTTTAATGTTTTGTTAGAAAAAAATGTGCATTTTTCAGAAATATATTGCATCATAATGAAATATGCGTTTATGTTCTACATTGCCTTATTCCAAGGGGAAAATAATCACCTCTTCCAAATATGTTTCTTTTCACAGTTACCCCTCATTTAAAGCTTGCTTTTTGAACAAAATATGTTGATATCAAATATTAACCCCTTATGTGGTAGAGTGTTTTATTTGGGGGGATGATTCTATTTATCAGCGAAGAACAGTTGTTTAATCTCTCCTGTGTTTCTAAGATTGATTCTTTTTTTGACCATAGGCCTGATTAGAATGTACAAAGATATTTTAAATGAATGACCTGTGTTTGTCTTTCTTTTCTTGCAGTCATTCCCAACACAGCACTGCAACCCGCCAACCTTCAGTGACTCTCCAACGGGCCATCTCCCTGGAAGGGTAAGATAAGAATAATCTAGAGTCTTCTTTTAAACCAAACTATGCACCCTCATCACTGTGAGCATAAATTCCTTTCTTTCCTTCCCCCACCCTCCCTCCCCACTCTGCTCCCATTTTTCCTTCCTGTTAGCAAATATCTCTAATGCTTTTGTTATATGCCAATCACTGAGCAAAGTACTACAATAAGTCAAGTGAGAACTCTTGTTTTCCTTCAGAGGGGTCATTACCTATTAAGAGTGACAGAAATATAGCTAGCTGCCTGTATATGGTATAAGCATCACGCAGGACATACATATGACAGATTAAGGAAGGATCCAGAAGAGATATTTGACTGAGAATGGGTAACAAAGAGGGAAGGGGAAATAAGTCAGGACGGTTTCAGAGAAGACCCAACTCTCAAGCTAAGAACTGAAGCATCTGTGGATATTTGCCTAACAGACATTTATAGGAAGGGCACTCACTGCAGGAGAAAACGCATATGAAAACCCATGAACACCGGTGAGGTGAGGCGGCCAGAGGCCACTGACGTGATCGAGGTCTGTGGCACAGCGTGTGCCAGGCGGAAGGTGGGAGTGGCAATGCTGGCTGGCCCGCTTTACATATAGAGGACTTAGTGCTTTGCATTTCTAAATTCTCACATCAGACAGAAGCTAAAGGAGCTAAGAAAAAGGGGCTAATATTTCCCTCCACTTGCTTTATAATCATGACTGGTTTAATTGAGAACCTTTAACTGGTTACTATATAAAAATGAAATCATTTTATTTTTCCAATATCTGTTACCATCTATGCTTTGTTCAATCCTATTTCCCAGCGACAGTAGGCTTCCTTAATGGCATTTTTAGTTCAAACCTCTGCCTCTCTTTCCAACATAATTAAGACTTGGGGGTCCACCAAAGTGCTCTGGAGTTGATAGAGGAGTCATCTGCTCTCTTTCATACCACCCTCTAGACCTTCCTTTCTCTTAGATTACTTCTCTGGTAGTTATGAGGTTCAAAAAATGGAAAAACAGTGTTTCTTATAAGTATAGCTCATTCACTTTGCTGTACAGTAGAAAGTAACAACAATGTAAAAACAACTATACTGCAATAAAAATCTCATTTAATGTATAGCCTTCTGCCTCAAAAATAAAATAAAACTGTCTTGACAGCTAATGGGTACTTCAGCTCTCAGAGCTTTCTGAGATACTACCCTCATTTGGCTCAAATAAAATTTTCCAAGTCTTTTTTAAAATGTGAGAAATAGCATTTTCTTACTGTTCTGCTGTGGCTATCTCCTTTCTGCTAGAGATCACCGGTGATGTAGCCTGGATGGGTGGAGAACCAAACATGCACCAATCTGAGCAACACCACCCCACCCCACCCCCGCCACAAGATGTGGTCCCTTAGGACCTCAGTTACCTTCAGACTCCCTGGAAGCAGCGCACTGTAGTCGTCTGGCACAGTCACCACTTTGCCCAAGCAGCGTCAGTCCCTCCTCAAAGCACCTAGTCACTCTTTCCCATCTGTCCTCAGCAGCTGCAAATGCGAGGCTTGCAGACATGAGCAGCACCCATCTTTTCTACCCTTCAGTTGGAACTTACCTTGGGTTAGTCCTTGCCGCCTTTCTCCTTGCCCAACTTTCTCTTCTCCATGTCAGCAAAGTCCATAAGTGGACATAGACTTGGGAGGGAGATGTTGACCTTCCTTCCTGGAAAAGCATAAATTTTAGAGACAATTTTTTATGGGGTGCCCTTTCTTGCCTCTAGCTAACAAAAAAATCCACTGAATCTCCCCAAACCCATAGGAACATGAGTGAAAGGAATGTGACTTCTATAAGACCAACTGCCCTCCCTTCGAAAAGATACCTCCTTCTTCTCCTAATCCTCTGCCTCTATTTTGGATGGTAAAGAACATCAAACCATTCTACCTCCTCTATTTAAAAAGAAGAAAAAAAACTGAGATAGGAGGGGTGAGGGGTCACAATGGCGCAATAGGCGCACGTGGAATTCACCTCTGCACAAGCACGTTGGGAATGGGACAGTTCTCACCGAGCATGTCCTGAACACTCGCAGGGGACCACAGACTCGTAAAAGGATAAGAAACTCCCCATGCAACCAGGAAGGACAAAAGAAAGCAAAGAGGAAAGGGGAAGGGACCTGCACCCCTGTGGGGGAGCTGAAGGAGCGGTTCCTGGGCCTGGGGAACCCACCTTCCTGATGGGGAGATCAGCTGGGACAGAGGGGAGCGCAGCAAACAGGCAGGACAGAGTAAGACCTGCATGGACGGTCTGTGTCACAGCCCTGCGCCTCCCAGCCTGAGATTCGTGTGTGCTGGTGGGGATGGAGGCTGGGTGCTGGAACCCAGGGTTTGGAGTGTGGGCACAGGGAGGAGACTGCGGTCAGCTGCAGAGAGACAGCCTGAAGGGACGAAGGGACGAGCATAAGGGGCTCCACAACTGCCCATGTTTGTGGAAGAAGTCTGGGATGCCATTGCCACCCCCTCTCCCCACGAGCCCGCCTCAACCTCCTTGGCGCTCGGAGGGGCTCCGGCCTGAGCAGGCTGGTGTGCCCTGCCTGTCACCCACTCCTGCAGGCCATGTGAGCCCCCCAAGTCCTGCCTCTGGTCCCAGCCCCACCCCCGTGTGTACTCCAGGACAACCTCAAGAGCAGACCCTGGCGGAAGACCCACATGCAGGGTAGGACTGAAAGCACAGCTGAGCCCTGGGGCCTGTGCAACTAAGGAGGGAGGGCCGCGCTCTCTCCTCATGGCTGTGGGGACCTAGGATCTATACCCATCCACCTCCCCAGCACCACCCCCGCTGGCTTGGTAAACTCAGCCCCTGCTGAACACCTGAGCTCCCACCACTGAGAGGAGTCTAGCTTTAGCAACTGTGGGCTTTGTGGGCACATACATGTAGAGATTCGGCCAGGCCACAGTCTGAGCTGCCTCCATAGCTCCCAGGGCAGCCCTGCACAGTCACGGCAGTCCTGGGACCTGACTTCAGTGCATCTAAGCTGGTAGCTGGTGAATACAATGCCTAAGAGAAGCCAGTCGCCGCCATTCCTACGGTTAAGGCAGGGCTGGGAGCAGGTCCAGCTGTAGTGTATGAGCCCGCAGAGCAGGTGAAACATGACACCCCAGAGCACATGCACGGGTGAACCACTCTAGAGGAGGAAAGCTCAGCGACTTCTCTCCCAGCGGTTGTGCTCCAATCCCACCTGCCTCACACCGCAAATCAGAAACTCAGCTCAGAAACAGATCTCGGGGTCCCTGCTCCAACACAGAGAGCAGACCCTGTGTCTGACAGGGCAGAGACAACCTCAGAGCAAGGGAAGGCCCCACTCAGTATCCAGTGCAGGTCCAGGTCAGCTCACCATCAGCCATACCTTCTATCAAGATAATAACACCCAGCTTACATGGAGGAAAGAGGTGGCAGACATCCATGTTAAAACAGCCCTACCAGCAAAAATGGCCCAGATAGTAAAGAATCTGCCTGCAACACAGGAGACTCAGGTTTGAGCCCTGAGTCAGGAAGATCCCCTGGAGAAGGAAGTGGCAACCCACTCCAGTATTCTTGCCTGGAGAATCCCATGGACAGAGGAGCCTGGCGGGCTATACAGTCCATGGGGTCTCAAGAGTCAGACACGACTGAGTGACTTAACACTTTGACTTCACCAGCAAAACATATTAAGCCCACACAAGCTACACAGGGATATTCCCACATAAAAATAGCACTCCAAGACAGCCTGAGGGTCAGGCATTGGGAGGAAGAACCCCCAGAGCATTTGGCTTTGACAGCAGGCGGGTCCTGAGTGTAGGCGCACCACAGGGCTGAGAGAAGTAGAGACTCTTGGAGGGCACACACCAGGTTTCACATGTACCGGGACCCAGCATAAGCAATACCTCCATAGGGAATACAAATAAACTCAAAGTGGTTTAAAGACCTAAATGTAAGACCAGATACTGTAAAACTCCTAGAGGACAACGTAGGCAGAACACTGACACAAATCGCAGCAATATCTTTTTTGATTCATCCCCTAGAATAATGAAAATGAAAACAAGAATGAGTTAAAAGCTTTTGCACATCAAAGGGAACCCATCAACAAGACAAAAAGCCCACAGAATGGGAGAAAATATTTGCAAATGACGTGACCAACAAGGGATTAATCTCCAAAATATATAAACAGCTCATGCATCTCAATACCAACAAACAACCCCATCAAAAAATGGAGAGAAAAGCTATTAATCAATAGGCATTTCTTCAAACAAAATGGACAGAGAGCCAAAACGCCCATGAAAAAAATGCTCAACATCACTAATTATTAGAGAAATGCACATCAACACTACAGTGAGGTATCACCTCACACCAGTCAGAATGGCCATCATCAAAAAATCCACCAACAGTAAATCCTGGAAGGAGTATGGAGAAAAGGGAACTCTCCTACACTTTTTGTGGGAAGGTAAATTGATACAACCGTTATGGAGAACAGTATGGAGGGTCCTTAAAAAACTAACTATAGAACTACGATATGATCCATGTATGCCCATGGCTGGGCATACATCCAGAGAAAACCATAATTTGAAAAGACACATGCCCCTCAGTATACACTGCAGCACTATTTACAGTAGCCGACAGGTGAATGGGTAAAGAAGATGCGGTCACATAGAACACACACACACACACACACACAATGGAATATAACTCAGCCATAAAAAAAGAGTGAAATAATGCCATTTGCCGCAAAATGGACAGACCTAGAGATGATCATAATAAGTGAAGTAAGTCAGAGGAATACAAGTATCATATAATATCGCTTATATATGGAATCTAGTAAAAAAGAATACAGATGAACTTATTTACAAAACAGAAACTGACTCACAGATCTAGAAATCAAACTTATGTTTACCACAAGGGAAACATGGGAGGAAGTAATAAATTAGCAGATTGGGATTAACATGTACATACTGCTGCTGCTGCTGCTGCAAAGTCACTTCAGTTGTGTCCGACTCTGTGCGACCCCATAGACGGCAGCCCAGGAGGCTCCCCCGTCCCTGGGATTCTCCAGGCAAGAACACTGGAGTGGGTTGCCATTTCCTTCTCCAATGCATGAAAAGTGAAAGTGAAGTCGCTCAGTCATGTCTGACTCTTAGCGACCCCATGGACCACAGCCTACCAGGCTCCTCTGTCCGTGGGATTTTCCAGGCAAGAGTACTGGAGTGGGGTGCCATTGCCCTCTCCAACATGTACATACTACTACATATTAAATAGATAACTAATAAGTACCTACTGTATAGCACAGGGAAGTCCACCCAATATTCTGTAATAACCTATATGGGAAGAGAATCTGAAAAAGAATATATACATAACTGTTTCACTTTACACCTAAAACTAACACAACCTTGTAAATTAACTAGACTCCAATAAATTTTTTTTTAAAGAAACAGAGATAGTAGTGGTTCACTAAATAGAAACTTAGCTCTGAAAGAACCAAGTAACTTTTCTCAATAATAAACTACTATATTCATTGTGACATTTGTTCTATTTCTTTTAAAAAAAAAAAAAGACAGAAGTTCTCAATAAATACTTCATAGCATTTGGTTCTATAATAATATACAAGATGGATCCTCACCAGACTCTCAGTGTTTAAATCCAGGCTAAGGAATTTACTAGCTACATGACAGCAAGTTACTTGGTTTCTTTGTGCCTCAGTTTCCTAATATGTAAAACAGAAATACTGATGATATTTCCTTATCGAGTTCTTTTAAGAATTAAAATTACATATATGTTTAATTTTTATATTAGTACTAGCATTATACATGTATTTGCTATCATAGTTGTTGCTGTTATTGTTATACATAATGTAAATCAATAAGGCATGAGAGTTTCTCATCTATATCAAATAAGGCTTTATTAAAAGTCAGTCACTGGTATTGTTGCTATATTCTGGAAAGGCATATTTCTATATACATAATAATCATTTGTGGAAGCAATTCAAACCACTTTTTGAGACTGCCTCATTGCTGAGTTAATATATATATTAAAAGTACCTTGATTACCAAGATTATATTTATATGCTTATTAAACAAGGAAAGAACAACCTAAGCTTTTTCTACTTATCAGCTTCTTCTCAGCTCCAAAAGAATAATTTAGGACCAGAATAAGAAATGCCCTTGCATTACTGGTATATATATCTCTCTTAAAAAGTTAAAGGAAAGGGACTACTTAAACACACGAGAGGAACTAGCCTTTGCAGTCTGTGAGTATTCTCCAGTTGGATATGAGAACATCCGTCAGTCAGAACCTGCAGTGCAATTTCATGCAGGCTTGTGATTGTATCCTCCATCCTACTCTCCTTCTAGAAAGTACCATACTTTAGAAAAACACTCCCACGAAATTCAGCTGGTTGTCACATCCTCCAGAGAACTATGACTGGTTTTGAATTCTACAGGTTAAACTGGATATGTGGAAAGGACCAAGGAAAGACATCCAGAGTTAACAAAGGGATGGGACAGCATTTTATCAAGCAAACACTGACAGGATTAGGATTCTTTGGTTTGAAGAAGAAAGCTTCATCAGGTGCTTAATGAGATCATATTCAAAATGTGCAATTTATTGGGAGTAAAAGTAGTATAAATCCATTGTATTTCTTCAAGGGACAAGAAACTAACATTCATTGAGTGCTTATTAGGTACCAGGCTATCTATCCATCCATCCTTCCAGCCATCTACCTATCTTATCTGATTTTATTTCCATAATAGTCTTATGAAACAGGCATCTTTTTTTCTAAAAAAAAAAAAAATGATCCTCAGAGACATTAAGTAATTTTCCCAAAAACCCTTGCATGGAATATAGCAAGCCTAGATTTGAAATCTAATTTGGCTTCACTGTACAACTCCATTTCCTATAATGTAGCATGAAAAAGGCTTTATTGAGTTGGAAATCAGTGGTCATGCCATTTATAAGCTACATTCAGACTAAGCTGGACATAGTAAAGAATTTCCTAGGATTAAAAAATGATAAAGAAGTAGAACTGACTCTAATCCTAGAAATCTAAGTAGAATGAATAGCCCATCACCTGGCATGGCACTGGAGGCCAAGTGCAGGTTAAGGTGTTATTTGTGGTAGAGGCGGAATTGTTGGGGCTGAGCTTACCGCTGGCCTCTACCTCACCCTCCTAGTTCCTTAAACAGACCTCCTTCAGCAGCACGCAGGGTGGCTATCGTCCAGACCTCCTTCAGCAGCGTGCAGGGTGACTATGGTTCCACGGTTTAGTCCTCACACACAGAAGCCTTCCTTCAAGCTATGCTGAACAATGGGATTTCCTGCTAGAGCTGTTTCCAAACCTTTTCTTTCTTTCTTCTTGTTCACAAAAGCTTATTAGCAGCTGCCAAACAGCATTCTTTAGCATTTTGCACTGTTTTCCACTTGAGTGGAATGACCTCTGTGATAAATGCAATCGCTAAGCCAAAAAATGTGCAGGCCTTACCTTGATGTCATAACAGAGTGACCCCCATTTCTCAAAAATCAGGAAATGGTATCCTCAACTATGTCCCACTGTTTCAACTGGTATAAAGTAGTTTGTTTCTATCTAGTTAATAATGCACTATGGAAAATATTCTGTTCTCTGCAATCATGGAAAAAACTGACTCTGGAATCAAAGAAGTAGTTTTTGACTCCTGACCTTTCTGCCATCTCCTATTAATCTTAAACAGGACACATCCCATCTATAAGCATGAACTTCCTATTCAGCCAAGGGGAGAAAAGCATAGGACTCACCACCTTTCTGTAATAAGTACTAGTTGGGGCTTCCCAGGTGGCTAAATGGTTAAGAACCCACCTGCAATGCAGAAGATGTAAATTCATCCCCTGAGTCAAGAAGAGCCCCTGGAGAAGCAAATGGCAACCCACTCCGGTATTCTTGCTGGAGAATTCCATGTAAAGAGGAGCCTGGCAGGCTACAGTCCGTGGGGTCACAAAGAGTCAGACACAACTGAGCAACTAAACAACAACAGCAAACTACTAGTTGAATACATGCTTCATCCAAGGGTTCTGAGAAAACAAAACTCATTTTTAAAGCCTGGGTTAGTTTGAAGACCTATGTTGAATGCTTATTATTAAATACATATATATATGTACCTATGTATGTAAAACATTTCTTGATACAAAATACTTGAGACAGAATTAACCTTGCATTGCTGGAATATTTAGAAGGCGACACCTTAGTAATTCTCTCCAAAGCCCAGAACGCTAAAGTTTATGCTATATGTGCCCTGCTGACCATCAAATACATAGATAACGTGGCATAAAGTCATTGTCACTGTACACCTAGTGGGAAAGGTATTTTACATTTTGTGTAGGTCATCGGGCCTTTAGCAGTTTTCCCATTAAGGTGTAATACTGCTGAAAGTAGGTAATCAGCTGAAATTGGAAATGTCATTATTTGAAAACTCTCCTTCCTGATGCCTTCATGAAAAAGCAACTACATAGGATATTTATAAAAATGAATGTACTTTAAAAGGCCATATGTTTATGTATTTTTCTCCTAAGTCGCTACTACTTGACATAAGATAAGTGGAAATATATCAGATTCCCCGTTAATTTGATCCATAGAGACCACAGAACTATCTCATTGAGCCTCTTCATAGAGTTACTGCGGTTTCTTAAATTGATATCTGAATCATCTATAGCTATGCCAGACATAACGAGGCAGAATAACATCCCCATTAACAGTATGAGCGCCTGGCTCCGGGTTCAAGTTGACAGACACAGTCCACATCTTAATCTCCTCTGCCTCCTGAGACCCCATTAAAAAGAAGCTAATGGAATAACAAAAAAGGGCGAGAGGACAGTCCCATAACTATAAAGGAAATGAGAGGGGCCGTCAAAGGCCAAAAGATTTCAGCACACTTCTGCATGACAGAAAGCAGATGGAAGGGGAGAGAGGGGAGAGGCAGAGCGGGTCAGCCCTGCCTTAGATCAGCTCCAGAAGAAGGGCACGTGCTGTGGCTCCAGGGCCCCTCGCCCGTGGCAGTCGGTGTGACTGCCGTCTCCTGGCGATGTGTTTCCAGGGCTGCCTCCCACAGCACGGCCCTCCATGGTGAAGCTGCCTCGTAGAGAGGAGCCCACAGTGCAGAGAGGAGCAGATCTGCCTACCAGAGCCCAGGAAACCCGGAGCCTGCAGAATAGTGACAGCAGATGGCACTGAGAGCAGAGCCCGAGAATAGGATGATGCGACAAGATGCCCCCACGCAGCAGGCACGGCCCTGCATGCAGAGCAGCTGCCAGGCAAGCCCGCACCACCACTCAGGAAGTGAACTCTCTGCTCTAAAGAAACTGGAGGAGTCTCCTGAGGAACCGCCCCCACATCAAAGCCCTGCTCTGCGTGCTAGTTGGGGCTTCCCAGATGGCTCAGTGGTAAAGAATCCTTCAGCCAAAGCAGGAGCCACGGGTTCCATCCCTGGGTCAGGAAGATCCTCTGGAGAAGGTATCAACAGCCTACTCCAGTATTCTTGCCTGGAAAATCCCATGCAGAGAGGAGACTGGCGGGCTATAGTCCCTGGGTTTGCAGAGTCTGACACAACTGAGTGACTGATGGTGTGTGTGTGTGCCTGCACACCCATACACACACGTGCTAATTAGGGAGCAAGTTTCAGGCTTGCCCCTCTAACCTGAAGTTTTTCAGTAAAAAAGCTTTGCCCTTATGCGCAACGCTCTCCGAAGCCTTTCTACCACTTTGTTCTTAAATGTAGACAGACAGCCACGGGTGACCAAATATTTTAACAAACCTACCAAGGGACAGAAACAGGATTAAAACACACATAACAAAGACCATCCCAGAGATAACTCTGGAACAAAACAGAACTGAATGAAGTTGACTCTTGAACAATGGGAATTCAAACTGTGCAGGTCCATTTATATGTGGATATTTTTCAATAATAAATGCTCTAGTATTGTACTACCCACAGGTGGCTGGATTCAAAGATGTGGGGTAAATTCAGATATGGAGGGCTAACCATAAATTACACTCAGATTCACCTCCACCCTTTGTTCATGGGTCAGCTGCTCTAGGATAAGCATATGTTTAGCAATAGGGAGACACCACTAGAATTAAAACTGAAATGGTGAAAAGTGATTGCCTCTGGGAAGCCAGGTAGGTTTCTCAGGAGAAGTAACATAAATTGAGTTTTTTTTTTTGTTTTTTGTTTTTTTTTTTATTTTAATATCTTTAATTCTTACATGCGTTCCCAAACACGAACCCCCCTCCCACCTCCCTCCCCATAACATCTCTCTTTTGAACAATGTATTTGGAACTAGACAGGGGTTAAAAAAGAAAATCATGTGCAAAAAAAAACCTGGAAGCTTGAATCTCAGAATCAGGAAGTATTTTCCTAGTACTGCAAAGATTTCCTAATCTTCAGCTATTCAAATACTTCCTTTTGTCCAGTAGAGAGCATATACTGTTTTATCTTACCTTAAAAAATCAGTTTAGCAACAATACAGAGGCAGGATTTTCTAGAAACTAGCATATTCACGTTAATAAAATAGCTGCCCTGAAAAGTGTTGACCACCCTCTATGAATCGAAGGAATCCATATGGAGTGGATGGTCTGTCTAACTGACCCCAACCAAAAAATTTCTCCCAAATCCAGATATCAGTAAGCCCAAGGAGAACCAGTAAGTGGCCTTGCCTATAAACAAACGCATCTAAGGGAACCCATCATCCCGGGTTAGCTGGTCTGTGGTGCTATCGCTGTCGTTCTTGCTCAGTGGAACAGGCCTATCTCCACAGGGATAACCACGCACCTCTCTTTGGCACAAGAGTGTCCCTCTCCACACTCTTCAGACCACAACAGGCTCTTGAGACCATGCATTGGTGGGGCCAGGGAGCCTCTGTTTTTCCCACATTAGGCCTGAACAGTTGGCCTTTCCGAGGAACACTCTGAACAGGACCTCAACTGGAATCATTTGCCCTTTCGTTCTCTGGCCAGCTCCTTTTGCCTTAATGGGAGACACTCTTTTACAACTAACGTACTTCATTTCCCAAAATAATGCTGATTTACAGTAGTCAGTCTTCTTAGTCTAAGTGCCTAGATATTTACTTCCAAAATATACAGTCACTGTAGAAAGCAGAAGCGTTTCTGACCTGAGAATCAGGAGACCTGGCTTCTAGGTTCAAGTCAGCCACCTCCAAAGTGATGAGGTTGAGTTGAAGAAACAAAGTCCTAGGTTCTTTCGCACTCTATAACATTGTATAGTTTCGTACATTTTAAAGGATATTAAAAAAAAAAGGATATAAAATTTTGGTTTCTGGGACTTCTCTGTCAGTCCAGTGGTTAAGACTCCACACTCCCAAATGCAGGGAGTGCAGGTTTGATCCCGGTGAGAGAACTAAGATCCCACATGTGACACAGTGTAGCCAAGAAAGTTAATAAATGAAAGTGTGGCTTCTGGACTCGTAGAACTGTTTTCAGATGTGGAAGCTTAGGAGCCAATGGGCTGTAAACAACTGGCCCTCAGGAGAAGCTGGCTTGAGCTATCCCCACCCACTTGCTCGCAGAGCAGCCATCTCTGAGGATTCTCACGGCGCAGACGAGCAGCTTCTGCACCCTGTCCCTCAACAGCAGTGCTGCGCAGGGCTTCCCAGAGTGACTAAGGGGGCCCGATGTGCTGAGTATACACTGAATATATTGCAAATCTGAAAGAGAAGCTTTATTCAGGTTGTATAGTTTTGGGGGTCCGTGGGTAAAAATCTTCGTTTACATTTACAGAAATGTAAATGACCTCACCAAAACAGAGGGGCAGGTTGGGTTACTGAAGAGGATTTCTGTATACTTTTAAAATGTATTAAAACAATACATTTATATATGGTTGTTACCCTCTTTATTTTGCCCTCTGCCGACTAAAGAATTTATTTAGGGAGAATACAGGAAAATTAAGGAGACAAAGAGTTAGTTGATGTTTATAAATGCTTGAAAGAAATCAAATCCTACCCCTCCCACCAAAACAAAACTAAACTTCTGATTTATAGTCCAATAAAGACAGACCAGCTTCTTAGGTAAGATTCCAGGCCTTACTTTTGCCACGAGGTAACCTGCATAGAAAGACTGAGAATGCTTATCTTATGGTCCCCTCCTTCCGTCTGGTAAGGGAGAAGGAACTTCAGAGCTTGAATCTCAGAATCAGGGCAGCAGGTGACCCCAGATCATCTGTTTCCCCAGTTATCATTATGTGGTTTCATTTCTCCTCTTGTCCCTGCAGTTTCCACCTCTGCTCCTAGTGAAGCTGTCAGCTCATTTTTCTTAGCCCAGTTTCTACTGGCCTATTGCTTCTTTTTGCCATTTCTTTACTCCATATGACATCCTTTCCTAGGCCTTACAATCTTTCTTCCTTACATCTGTAAAGCTGGAAATATAAAAGGTGTCATCACAGCAAACTTTAAGGATTGCCAAAAATTTATCAGTGCTAAAAAAGTGCTGAGGTTACAGAGAACTGGAAAATATTTAAGAGCTACCAATTCATAGGCTTCTGTTTGTAATTCTTTCACAGGACTTGGATTTCTATCGCCATCTGCTGTTGAAATAACAACTGTCATTTTTGGTTTTTTGGTTTTTGATTTTTAATTGTCCAATGGCTTGTATAGGACAGCCAGAAGTTTCCAAATTTTGAATTTCAAGCAAAATATCAAAAGATATTTTAGAAGATGACATTGAGAACCTATACTTATATTTTTCCAGGTAAAGACTTTTATAAACATTAACCGTTTTCATCATTATTCCATTGAGGGAAACCTTCCTTAAAACCAAGAAAAGAGGAAAGATGTAAAAACAGGAGTGTAGGCATCATGAAAGCAGGAAATTCAGAGACATAGACAGTAAAGTTCAAAAAGGATATTTTCTATATTCAAATGCTAAAAATATAGCATGAAGTACTACATATTTAACAGTAGCTGATATGTTGTAGGTGTTTTATGCGAATCTCATTTGGTTCCAGTGATGATTATTGTCCTCATATATGAGAATACTGACCCACTTTATGGATGCGGACACTGGGGCTTAAAGGAGTTAAGGGTGGTGCCTAAGGTCCACAGCCAGGAAGTGGCAGAATTGAGACTGAAACCCACATTTCTAAGTCAATACCTCACTTGCTTCCCTGATAGCTCAGCTGGTAAAGAATCCGCCTGCAATGCAGGAGACCTGGGTTCAATCCCTGGGTCGGCAAGATCCCTCTGAGAAGGGAATGGCAGCCCACTCCAGTATTCTTGCCTGGAGAATTCCATGGACAGAGGAGCCTGGCAGTTACAGTCCATGGCGTCACAGAGAGTTGGACACGACAGCGACACACACACGCCCTCTCCCGCCTCCCCAGAATTCTATGTGTTTTGTTATTACAAATTGGCCAATTTGGAGGCATAAGTAAGACATTGAAATCCAGTGTGGAACTCAACATGATTCCTGGGGTTTTGAATGTTGTTATTTTAGTCATTGTCAGAATCTAGTTACACAACGAAAGTAGAATGACCACCTACAGTGATTTCACTGAACTTGCAACATGCTGAATTAGAAGAGACAGAGGAATGTTTTTTCTCACTGTTGGCATCTGTTTTTCCTTGCAGAAGTAGGGAGAAACCTTGATGTAACAGAGTAGGAGTCTGGCTCTCAAGAGTTTCTGGGCAACCCCGTTCAGTGGCCTTGCACACGGAGGCTGCTCAGTCCAAGCAGCTGGGACTTATCTTAGAAAGATGCCACAGAACCCGCTAGGGAGTTTGGTTTTGGGGTTTGCTATAAATAGTCCTTCTTTTCTGTGTGCCCAGTTCAATGCCAACATGATGACTTACCCCTGCATACATTCCTTGGAAAGCTTTTCATTTTTAAATAAATTGGTTTAATAAAGGACTTAAACTGTGAAGAAACTTCCTCCTCATTATTGTATAATTAAACATATTGGAAACAGTGTGCTACAGAATAGTCAACTAGAAAATTGCTCCTCTTAATCAATACTCATTATAATTACTGCTGATAATAATATGATCACCCATGACATTGACTGAGATGGCATTGAAAAGCTAATTAATACATTGAATGCAGCAAGGAGGGATAAAGAGAGCATCCAGTTGTTAGACCAGTAAAAAAATGAATACAGGAAACATGATTCCACAACAGGATTTAGCTGCCCAAACTGTCAGGAAGCTTTATCAATCACAAACCTAACTGCTGTTCTAGCAGCAGTTTGCTCTTTATATTTGCACCATTATCTCTATGAATACTGTCCTTTTTTTAGCATCTTTCTAGTATTAAGGCTGTGTTTGCTGATTTGAGTCTGTTTATGACCAATCAATAAATTTAATTGGAATTATAATGATGAGCCATGAGATGGAGCCTGCCCTCCGTCTGGTAGGAAGAAGTGGACATGAATCATACAGACGAATGTTAAGTCTACACCTGGGCCAAGTGCGATAAAAATGTGGCCTGTGATGCTCTGAGTGTCCGGAACGGGAGATCTGACCTCCTCAGGAAGGTCAAGGTGGCCTTGGAAGTCTCTGAACGAGGACGTATTAACTGGGCAAAGGGAAGAAAGGGCCATCACCAACAGCTGCACAAACAATGATTACAAATGTGTCTGAGTGTATTTCTGAGATGAGCACAGACTAGAACAACATGAATTCAGTAGAGCTTGCCATTTAGAAATTTATAATAAGGAGGCTGACTCATGGTTGGCTGTCTCCTCCGGAGAGACCATTTGATGGAGATTTCCAGTGCTTATCAGTAATGTGTGATCTCAGCGTAGATGCGGGTCTCTAAATCCCGTCTCTGAGCAGTTGCGCTCTTCCAGTGTGCTCTTGTTTGTATGTCTGATGTATTTGTTTGCGTGTTTATCTGCTACGTGCCGGAACTCTGAGACCCTTCCTCACTGCTGTTGCAACCACCTGCTGCTCTCCTCCTCTCCCAACCCTCCCCTGGCCCCTTCTATTTTCTGTCTTTTTTCCCTTTCCCCTTCCTTTTGCTATAAACATTCTCCTCCTCCTCCTCTTCTTTTACTTTTTATTCTCTGAGCATTTCTTTGTCTTTTTCTCCTCTTTTGGCTGTTCGTCCTGAAGGTAGGCTTATGTTTGTACAGTGCAATGCAATTCACAAAGGCATCTCAAGGACATCATTCCCTTTGGCCCCAGTAACAATTTTACTTAAGGGAGGCTGAGTAAGAATCATTGATCTTGTTTATAGATGTGTCAGAAGGTAAATGGCTTTTTCAAATTTTGTATATCTGGAAAGGGAAACTGTAACACAGATACCTCCCAGCCCCCACACTCTCACCACTAGACCACCTTATCTCAACAGAAATGTTGAAGACATCCTCACACATCTTTTAGACTCATCTTTTAGGGTCCTTCTCTGTCCTGATATTCACAAAGATGAGTCTAATCCTGAGTCATGCTCGAGGGTGGGGAGGAGTGGTTATGGTTATTCATCCATCACATGAGTGTAAACAGCTTCAATCTCATCTGATGAATATTCACTGGACATTGCATTTGACCTTGACCTGAACCACTTATAGAGAATGATTTTCATTGTATTTTTTTCCTTGCCTGCCTATGACCTGGGAGGTGGCATGGCTCTGAAGAGCAGGAAATGAAGAAGATTGCCTTGAGGATCATTTATCCGCCTTCATTAGATTACTCATCTTGAGACATCCATCTTTATGTATCCAAACTGAATCTGATGTCTCTGCGTGTATTGTTATTCCCTCAGAGACCCTCCAATTTCATTAGGATTTCTGTTTACTTCCTCCTCCTGGCCAATTATAAAAGAGGTTAAAGAAAGAGCACATTCATACCCTGTGCCACAAGCCAGATGCCCCTCTATTACCAGAAAAACTTTATTTAATCTCTCTGCTGATTTCCAGTCCTGGTAGACATTTACGCCACTGAAGTATGCTTTTAAGCTGTAGATCAGCAACCTTTGACTGATGGATCAAGTCGGTAAAGGTTTCTGCTTGTTACATGGAAAAATCAGACTGCTCAAGAAGACTTATATAGGAGACAAGCACCATCCATGCATTCATTCAGTCAGTGAGTTGACTGACGAATCTCTCATTCATTCTTTCCTTCAACTAAGTGTTTTCTGAATACCTACTACATGCCAAACACTCCAGTAGGACATTTGAGAAAATCAAGAAGAAAATGGCCCATTTCTGGCCCTTGAAGAGCACACAGTCTAGCGGGAGTGACAGAATGTTGAAAACTGCAATGATTCACTGAGCTTGCATCGAGGCAATTTCGGGACAAAAGAGAAAGCAGTTGACTTGGGGAAAACTAGTAGCACTGTTCCCATGTGCATTCCTGACTCCATGGACATGAGTTTGAGCAAATTCCGGGAGATGGTGAAGGACAAGGAAGCCTGCATGCTGCAGTCCATGGGATCACAAAGAGTTGGACATGACTTAGCTACTGAACAATAACCAAACCCAAAGAGAAAAGAGCACCCTCTTTAGACTGAGGGATTTTCATGCTTACATGGGCTGATATCAGGAGTTGGGAATTTTCCCTTCCCCAGATCTGTAAAAGCTGCATGGAAGTATAGAAGAAAGTCATGTTTTTCACAGCCTATTAAATCCTGCAGTAGAGACTGTCCCTGTGGTCAAGCATTAATTATGCACCTTAATAGGAAAACTGCATTTCAATATCAATGTTGCATGATAGTAAAATGTGCAAACGTCTCTCCCCTAATAGTGCTTTTTCTGCACCTCTGAGATACTTGCCCATCCTCAAGTCCCTCCCCTTGGTCTAGCAGTCTGGAATAATTTAAAGAATGCAGCCTTTTGATTTAAGTCAACCTTCATTTAAAACCTGGCTCTTATTAGCTGCATCACCTTGAGCTGAGACTGAAATTTCTCTGTTTCTTTAATCTATAAAGAAGTGATTCATATCTACTTTATAAGATTGTTTTGAGAGTTTTCTTTTAATATGTAAATATCCTAGCACAGGTTTTAGTAGGAATTAGCTTTCTCTTCTCTGTCTCTATATTCCGTCTGCTCCTTTTCTTTCTGATGTGCCAGGACTTCGTCCCTCTTCCTCCACTCCAGCAATCAATTAACGAGCAAATGAAATCTCCATTCATTGTCCACAGAACAGACATTTCCTGTGCACTTCTTGTGTGCCCTTAGGGAGATATCATCAGTAGTATGGAAGGCAGAACGGCGCCCGCAGTAGAGAAACAAAGGAAGAAGAGAGAGTATGCCAGTTTAGAAAAAGACACCAAGAGTTCAAAGGCCCTTCCAGACCCCCAGAAATGCAGTTCATAATGGCAGACTTTTGGAAAGAGTTGCAGATGTGAAAAGGATACTTCTGGGTAAAGTGTCCCTTCAACCTAATTCCTTGTTTTACACATGACAGAATAAGTTCAGAGCCCACACAGTCGCGTGCAACTCACATACGTGTACCCACAGATGCTCCTGCCCTACACCTGGGTCTCCACCGATCACCATTCTATTAAAAGGGTTTATGAGAAACTGGCACATACAGTGCTGAAGCTGAAGCTCCAATACTTTGGCCACTGATGCGGAGAGCTGACTCCTTGGACAGGACTCTGATGCTGGGAGAGATTGAGGGCAGGAGGAGAAGGGGACGACAGAGGATGAGATGGTTGGATGGCATCACCGACTCAATGGACATGAGTTTGGGTGCACTCAGGGAGTTGGTGATGAACAGGGAGGCCTGGAGTGCTGCAGTTCATGGGGTCGCAAAGAGTCAGACGCCACTGAGCAACTGAACTGAGCTGTACTTAAGTATTCCCTCAGAGCCATTCTTTACGGCCAACATAACATTAAATTTCTGCCACACAACTTATTGCTTGTAGCTTTTATGTTTCATGTATGAGAGTTTCTCCTGCGCTTTAGGTACAGAACTCCTAAGGATGGCTCCTAGGTTCTATCTGCCAGGTGGTTCTGAAGAAATCTCCCTAGCATGGACTGTGTTTAGTAAATCATGATTTGGTTAAGTTTCTTCTCCTACTATTACCTGAAGAATCAGGGATTCACTTTCCCTGAGTGACTGATTTTCTCCACTTCCAGTCATTTTTTTCTTTTTTAACTAAAGAAGATAAGCCAACTGATCTTACAAGGTATAAGGTAATGGAAGCAAAGGCTCTGAAGGCAGTTAGGAGTATGAATGCTGCCACTACCGCTTTTAATTGGTCAGCCTTGAACAAGACCCTTAACCGTTCTTGTCTCATCTTTAAATGAAGAAAATAATACCTAACTTGTAAGAATGTTATTAAGTATTAAATATCCATGTATTCAGTTGCTTAGTCATGTCCGACTCACAGTAGCCCTTAATAAACACTGGTGTGTGCTATGTCGCTTCAGTCATGTCCGACCTTTGTGACCCTATGGACTATACCCCACCAGGCTCCTCTGGAGAATACTCGAGTGAGTTGCCATGCCCTCCTCCAAGGCATCTTCCTGACCCAGGGATCAAACCTGAGTCTCTTATTTCTGCATATACAGATGGGTTCTTTACCCCTCAATGCCACCTGGGAAGCCCCATAAATTTTGATGATTAGAATTAAAATCAAAGCTCCTCTCACTAACCAAAAAATAAAATTGTATTATATGTAGGTATGAAAAAGACCAAAGCTGATGGTAGTGGTTTTATTCCCTCTTATCAATTCTGTTGTGCAATTCCTGGCATAGTTAAGTGAGTTGAATGTGCTGCAGCTTGAAACCAATTGCTATATGCCTATCTATGTATTTCTAGGTACAGATATCTATATAGGGAGATATAGATATGCTAAACAAATAATGGTTAGACCTCAAAGAAACACTAAAAGCTGCATCAACACCTTTCACCTTTGGCATGGAAGAGAGTTTCAGCTATCAAATGCCAAGCCTTATAGTAAAGAATACATGTGGTCTTTGCAGAAGGAAATACCATTATTATTACCTGGACTTGCCTGTCAGCAAAACACACACCTCTGTGAGGAGCTGCTTTATGATATTCTCCCAATTTTAACTTATTTGGCTTCCATCTTTGATTTGGGAAAGGGGGGTTGATAAAAGAATTAGAGTTGCCAAACATCTGAAATATTCTCATGTCTAGTCATCTGCTTTCCATGGGAAGAAGCTATCTGAGGCCAGAGACAGACAAGAGGTTCTTTTAAGGCCACAAAAATTATCAATCAAGATCAGGGACTTCCCTGGTGGTCCAATGGTTAAGAATCTGCCTTCCAATGCAGGGGATGTGGGTTCAATCCCCGGACAGGGAATTAGGAGCCCCCATAGCAAGGGGCAACTGAGCCCACAGGCCACAACTACTAAGCCCATGCACTTTGGAGCCCTTGACCTATAACAAGAGAGAAGACTGCACCCTGCAACAAAGCCTCCTTGCCACAGCTAAGACCCAATGCAACCAAATAAATAAATAGTGACAAAAAAAAAAGTCAAGCTTAAAACTTAGGCTCTTCATATCCTAGCGTAGGACTCCTCTCTTTCCAGAGGACAGTGAGGATGAACCAGAGTCTTCACTCCTTATTCTTCTTCCGCTTCCTCGTGCCTTATCTGCTTTTACCCTCCGTCTAAGACTAGGTGAGGTACATTGGCTTTTCTAGAAATGGATGGCATTAGTGCTAAGAAGTAAGGATTATGGCTTAAGTGGCACATCCAAGCACCAGGGAACCCAGATGAGATTGAGCTACAGGGTGGCACCGCAGTGAATCATACAAACGGTCTGGGAGTTCAGCTCCTACAATAACCTGCTGTAGATGCAGATGTACCAAGATGAGAGACAGATTCACTCAGAGCTTTGACCTCACTGTTGTTTTTGTTTGTTTGTATGGGGCTTCTTTTGCCTGTAGAGGGAATGATAATGGGGAAACGGGAGCTACTTTAGGGGGAAGATGGTGGGAAGAGACGTAAAATAGAGGGAAGCATCTTACCCTGGATTGAGCTTGCCCTGTGACACAACTATGAAGCTGTTTCTTGTCTGACAACAAGAATTTCTTCCACATAATCTTTAGTATTCAGGTTTGGGAAGAATTCTAGGTTAGCTTTCGTAGAACAGAAGTCAAACTCAGCAAATGGACACATGGGGTATTTGGGGTTCCTCATCTCCACTTCTCCTAGCCCAGATCCTCTCATCCTTAGCCACCCTCTCTTCGGTTTTGTTCCCAGTGTTGCAATCTGCCTTTAATCACAGCCAGCTCTTAGGGTCCACTCCTTCACACAGAGACAGGGATGTCTGCTAGGCTTTTGCTCCACAGTTGTTCATTGAGCATGTTCTTTGTACCCGGTGTTTTACCAGATATTGGGGACACAACAGCAGAGGAAAAAGAGCTTGTACTTTTTAGATGTCAAACACTAAATCACAAAGTGAATATGACCCTCAAGAACTCAGAGTCAAGTGGAAAACACAAGCACGAAAGTAAATTCTTATCTTTATAGAAGATTGCAAACTTAGCTTCAGTTCAGTTCAGTCGCTCAGTCATGTCTGACTCTTTGCAACCCCATGAATCGCAGCACACCAGGCCTCCCTGTCCATCACCAACTCCCAGAGTTCACTCAGACTCACATCCATCGAGTCAATGATGTCATCCAGCCATCTCATCCTCTGTCATCCCCTTTTCCTCCTGCCTCCAATCCCTCCCAGCATCAGAGTCTTTTCCAGTCAGTCAACTCTTCACATGAGGTGGCCAAAGTACTGGAGTTTCAGCTTTAGCATCATTCCTTCCCAAGAAATCCCGGGTTGATCTTCTTCAGAATGGACTGGTTGGATCTCCTTGCAGTCCAAGGGACTCTCAAGAGTCTTCTCCAACACCATAGTTCAAAAGCATCAATTCTTCAGCGCTCAGCCTTCTTCACAGTCCAACTCTCACATCCATACATGACCACAGGAAAAACCATAGCCTTGATTAGATGGACCTTTGTTGGCAAAGTAATGTCTCTGCTTTTGAATATGGTATCTAGGTTGGTCATAACTTTTCTTCCAAGGAGTAAGCGTCTTTTAATTTCAAGGCTGCAGTCACCATCTGCAGTGATTTTGGAGCCCCAAACAATAAAGTCTGACACTGTTTCCACTGTTTCCCATCTATTTCCCATGAAGTGATTGGACCAGATGCCATGATCTTAGTTTTCTGAATGTTGAGCTTTAAGCCAACTTTTTCACTCTCCACTTTCACTTTCATCAAGAGACTTTTTAGTTCCTCTTCACTTTCTGCCATAAGGGTGGTGTCATCTGCATATCTGAGGTTATTGATATTTCTCCCGACAATCTTGATTCCAGCTTGTGCTTCTTCCAGTCCAGCGTTTCTCATGATGTACTCTGCATAGAAGTTAAATAAGCAGGGTGACAGTATACAGCCTTGACGTACTCCTTTTCCTATTTGGAAAGTTAGTGGTTTATAATTTCCAGTTTACCCTTCTGATCTACCAGTATATTGTAAACTCCTGAAGTAGAAACTGCTTTATACATGTAGTCCTAGCCTCAGAAAAGTCCCCCTGAAGTGAACTCTCAACAGATAATCATAAACGGATAACGAGATAAAGTATGAAGGTTTGGCTAGTCCATGTGAGTCAGGTGCAATGAAATCCTACAAGAGTTGGCATAATAGTCATAAAGACGGGGGGCTCCCCACTCATACAAAAGGGAAGGAAGAAGCTAGCTAGCTGAAGGCAGAAATGACGGTAAGGGAAAGTCCAAGACTAAGGGAGGGAAAGAGACAGGCATTTGAGGAAAAGCTAGTAATTCAGAGAAAATCAAGAAGTGTTAATGTGATTGGAATTTAGAGTGTTTCTGAGAGATAAAGCTACACATTTTTGTTCAGCGCAGAAATTGTTGATGAGTCTCTGAAAATCACTTTGTGTTAATATCAATGTCCAAAGTTGGCTTTCAGATTTCACCATGGTTAAAGGAACTAGTTAATGAATAACTCCAAGAAGGCCATGTACAGGAAGGTTCTGAACCAGCCTTTACTTCTAAAGGCAGGTGTCTGGGCAGAAGAAGTAGGTCAGTAAAAGAAATGAAATTTCTCAATTGGAAAAGCCAGGATGTAAAGCACTGATCTTCTATTACTTTTCCCAGTGAGGAATAAAAAAGGGATCAGAAAATCCCTCAGGGCTCAACTAATTGTCACTAAATCTTCCCCTGGAATTATAGTAAAGGAAACCACCTGGAAAATAAAACTATAGCAGGAAAAAGCGACAGGGATGTTTGTGTAAGCCAACACCTGCCATACTCCCAGAGAAAAGAACAGCTGAATGAAAGAGAAGAATTTTTAAGGGTCCAACTACAGCTAAAGGTT
Organism: Ovis aries; assembly: GCF_016772045.2. NCBI lineage: Eukaryota > Metazoa > Chordata > Mammalia > Artiodactyla > Bovidae > Ovis > Ovis aries. The sequence continues at coordinate 11,372,893 of NC_056074.1, forward strand.
AGTGAGATGTTTGTATTTGCTTATATATTATTTTTAAAGTGAATTTTATTAGCAGTAGTTAAGGATGTGTTCATGTTAGTGCTTTGTCAGTTTTTTCTATAATAATTCATACATAGATGTCTTAAGCATATGGAAATGCAAAATTCTATTAAAGAGGTTTATGAGAAGTTTTGACATTGGAATACTAAGGCCACCGCACCTGGTGATAAGCTACCCTTTACTAATATTGCTAGCCTTTAATTCGAATCCATTTTCTAAAGAGACAGCAGTTGTGGGGATTGCATCAGCCGCAGAGACCTTCCCTTGCCTCAGTAAACCGGTTATGCTCTCATTAGTCTGTACATGGGCTCCTGTTGTCCCCACAGAGGGCATTTGCTTCCCAAGAATGCTGTAACAAATGACCACAAATTGGGTGGCTTAAAACAACAGAGATTTATTACCTGATAGTACTGGAGGCTACAAGTCTGAAACTAAGATGTTGGCAGAACCCTGTTCCCTCTGAAACACGTAGGGAACTTCTTCCTCCCCTCTTCCTAGTTCCTGGTGGTTTGCCAGCAATCCGGGGTGGCCCTTGGCTTGCAGCGTACACCCAACTCCCCTGTCTGCCTTCGTCTTTACATGCTAGTCTTTCTGTGTGTCTCTGTGTCTTTGCATGGCTGTTTATTTATCAAAAGGCTGATCAGCCTGGAGAACTGGTCTACCCTACTCCAGGATCACTTCATCTGAATACATCTGCAGTGAACCTATTTCCAAATAATGTCACAGTCAGGACTTCCACATATGCTTTGTGGAGGGGACATATTTAAACCCACAACACAAAGTGTAAATCCCTCAGGGCAGAGGCTGTGTCTTGTGTAGCTTTGTATGTCCAAGGCCCAGCCAGTGTCTGGCTCAAGGGTTGCTGGTTAAGTTTTTGTTAAATGAATGTTGGGGATGGGGGGGTTGTTTAGCTGATATGTCGTGTCTGATTCTTTGTGACCCTATGTAACCCACCAGGCTTCTCTGTCCATGGGAGTTCCCAGGCAAGAATACTGGAGTGGGCTGCCATTTCCTTCACCAGGGGATCTTTCCAACCCAGGGATCAAACCCAAGATTCCTGTATTGGCGGGTGGATTCTTCACCACAGAGTCATCAGGGAAAAGTAAATGAGTGGTCTGATCCGGTCCTAGGCCACTCAGTCATGTCCAGCTCTTGCAACCCCATGGCCTGTAGCCCACCAGGCTCATCTGTCCTTGGAATTCTTCAGGCAAGTATACTGGAGTGGGTGTCCATTCCCTTTTCCAGGGGATCTTTCTGACCCAGAGATCAAAGCCAGGTCTCCCGCATTGCAGGCAGATTCTTTAGCATCTGAGTCACCAAATAAGTAGAAATGTGTGCAGATACTCTGCCTTGCTCTCCTGAGAACTGAGCATTGAGTCTCTGTTTAACTGTCTAAGAGCATCTTCCAGGCGTGGCGTCAGCTCCCAGGTCTCCTCCGCACCTCCATTAGAACCCTGCATTCCTGTCAAGGGAGAATACTTGCTTTTCTCCAGAAACCACATATTCTCTCCTGTCCTTCCTTCCTGCTTTTCCTTGTGCATTAAGCATGCTCCTACTCCCGTGTCTCTGAATCAAAGCAGTGCTTTCCTACCTGTTATAAAATTCATCCCAAATGCTTGTGGATATGTGAAGGTCATTATAATCAGTTATTTCTACATACTTCCTGTTGCACTAAAACGAGAGCTCCATGAAGCCAGCAACTAAGTTCTGTTTATAATTATATTCCCAGCACCAACAACACTGGAAGTGAATCTGCCTTGAAACTCTAGGCCCCTCAATTACATGGGCCACTTCAAGGTCCCGTATTTGTGTCATGCACGTTGCTGGGCCCTGGCACATAGAAATCAGAGGAAAGGGAGCTCTTCTTTAAGCACTTTTTAGATGTCAGCAACTAGCACTCTGGGAGAACTAAACAATTCAACTATAATGTTATACATGTGATTTTATATACTGTTTTCAAAGAAGGGCCCAAATTGTAATGGATCGTCCCTCATAGCTCAGTGGGTAAAGAATATGCCTGAAAGGCAGGAGCCCCGAGTTCGATTCCTGGGTTGGGAAGATCCCCTGGAGAAGGGAATGGCAACCCACTCCAGTATTCTTGCCTGGAGAATTCCATGGACAGAGGAGCCCAGCTGGCTACAGTCGGGGGGTCACAAAGAGTCGAACATGACTTAGCAACTAAACAACAATAAATATTTGCTAAGTTATTAAGAGTTACCAACAACTTATCTATTAATATGGTCCTGCCATTTACATTTATCATGCCGTTTAACCTCATTTAATACTCACAAAAGCTACCTGATGTAAGTACCACGTTATTCCCATTTAAGGATAAGAAAACAAGCAAGATGAGGTAAATTGACAGTTTGCATAACTAATAAATGGAAATCTGAGTTTCCAACTTAGGTGTGTGTCTGGAACCTTCCATGGATCACTGCTTTGTTGTGGTGAAGGGGCTTGTGTTGTCTGTGAAGCTATAAACCATGCTGTGCAGGGCTATCCAAGACAGACAGGTCATGGTAGAGCATTGTGACAAAATGAGATCTGCTGGAGGAGGGAATGACAAACCACCCCAATATACTTGCTGTGAGAACCTCATGAACTGTATAAAAAGACAAAAAGATATGACACCAAAGGAGGAGTCCCCCAGGGCAGAAGGTGTCCAATATGCTACTGGAGAAGAGCAAGGGACAACTACTAACAGCCCCAGAAGAATGCAGCGGCTGGGCCAAAGCAGAAACAACGCTCAGGTCTGGATGCATCTGGTGATGAACGTAAAGTCCAAAGAACAGTACTGCATAAGAACCTGAAATGTTAGGCCCATGAATCAAGGTACACCAGACGTGGTCAAACAGCAGTTGCCAAGAGTGAACACCAACATCTTGGGAATCGATGAACTTAAATGGACAGGAATGGGTGAACTTAATGCGGATGACCATTATATCTGCTGTGGGCAAGAGTCCCATAGAAGAAACGGAGCAGCCCTCATAGTCAACACAAGAGTCTGAAATGCAGTACTTGGGTACAACTTCAAAAACGGCAGAATGGTCTCGGTTTGTTTCCAAGGCAAGCCATTCAACATCACAGTAATTCAAGTCTATGTCCCTACCACCGATGCCGAAGAAGCTGAAGTTGATTAGTTCTGCGAAAACCTAGAAGACCTCCTAGAACTAACACCACAAAAAGAAGAAGAAGAAGATGTTCTATTCATCATGGGGTATTGGAATGCAAAAGTAGGAAGACATCTGGAGTAACAGACAAGTTTGGCCTTGGAATACAAAAATGAAGCAGGGCAAAGGCTAAGTGAATTCTGCCAAGAGAATGTACTAGTCATAGCAAATAGCTTTTCTCAACAACAAAAGAGATGACTTTCCACATGGACGTCACCAAATGATCAACGCTGAAATCAAATTGATTGCATTCTTTGTAGCTGAAGATGGAGAAGCTGTGTACAGTCAGCAAAGACAAAAGCTAGTGCTGACTGTGGCTCAGATCACCAGCTTCTCATAGCAAAATTCAGGCTAAGACTAAAGAAGGCAGGGGAAACCACTAGGCCAGCCAGGTACGACTTAAACCAAATCCCCTATGAATATGCAGTGGAGGTGACAAGTAGATTCTAGGGATTAGATCTAGTAAACTGTGTGCCTGAAGAACTGTGGACAGAGGTCTGTAACACTGTACAGGAGGCAATGAACAAATCCATCCCTCCAAAAAAGAAAAGCAAGAAGGCAAAGTGGTTACCTGAGGAGGCTTTACAAATAAAAGGAAAGAAAGAAAAGAAGTGAAAAGCAAGGGAGAAAGGGAAAGGTACACCCAACTAAACACAGAGTGCCAGAGAACAGCAAGAAGGGACAAGAACGTCTTCTTCAGTGAACAATGGAAAGAAATAGAGGAAAACAACAGAAGGGGAAAACCTACAGATCTCAGGGAAATTGGAAATACAACGGGAACATTTCACCCAAAAATGGGCACAATAAAGGACAGAAATGGTAGACCTAGTAGAAGAAGAAGAGAGCAAGAAAAGACGGAAAGAATGCATGGAAGAATTGTACAAAAAAAGATCTTAATGAACCAGATAACCATGATGGTGTGGTCAGTCACCCAGAGCCAGACATTCTGGAGTGTGAAGTCAGTGGGCCTCACGAAGCACTGCTGTCAAGAAAGTTAGTGGATGCGATGGAATTCCAGTAGAACTATTTAAAACCCTAAACGATGATGCTACCAGAATGTTGGACTCAATATGTCAGCAAATCTGGAAGACACAGCAGTGGCCACAGGACTGGAAAAGGTCAATCCTCATCCCAATTCCCAAGAAGGGCAATACTAACAATGTTCAAACCACCAGACAATTGCACTCATCTCCCATGCTAGTAAGGTCATACTCAAAATCTTGCATTCTAGGCTTCAGCATTAAGTGTCCCAAGAACTTGCAGATGTCCAACTGGGTTTAAAAAAGACACAGGAACCAGAGATTAAATTGCCAGCATTTCCTGGATCATAGAGAAAGCAAGGGAATTCCAGAAAAGCATCTACCTCTGTTTCATCAACTACACTAGAGCCTTTGACTGTGTGGATCATAACAAACTGTGGAAAACTCTTAAAGAGATGGGAATACCAGACCATCTTACCTGTCTCCTGAGAAACCTGTATGCTGGTCAAGAAACAACAGTTAGAACCCTGTATGGAACAACTGACTGGCTCAGGATTGAGAAAGGAGGATGGCAGGTCTGTTTGTTGTCACCCTGTTTGTTTCACTTATACACTGAGCACATGGGGAATGTCGGATTGGATGAGTTACAAGCCGGAATCAAGTTTGGCAGGAGAAACAACAGCCTCAGATATGCAGATGAGGCCACTCTAATGGCAGAAAGCAAAGAGGAACTAAAGAACCCATTGATGCGGGTGAAGGAGGAGAGCGAAAAAGTCAGCTTAAAACTAAATATGAAAAAAACTAAGATCATGGCATGCAGTCCCATCATTTCATGGCAAATAGAAGGGGAAAAGGTGGAAGCAGTGACAGATTTCCTTTTCTTGGGCTCTAAAATCTTTGTGGATGGTGACCGCAGCCATGAAATCAGAAGATGAATGCTTCTTGGCAGGAAAGCTCTGACAAACTTAGACAGTGTGTTGAAAAGCAAAGACATCACTTTGCTGACAACGGTCTGAATGGTCAAGGCTATGGTCTTTCCAGTGGTCACATTTGGTTGTGAGAGCTGGACCATGAAGAAGGCAGAGTGCTAAAGAATTGATGCCTTCAAACTGTGGTGCTGGAGAAGACTCTTGAGAATCTCCTGGACAGCAAGGAGATCAAACCAGTCCATCTTAAAGGAAATCAACCCCAACTGCTCATTGGAATGACTGATGCTGAAGCTCCAATATTCGGTCACCTGTGCGAACAGCTGACTCATTGGAAAAGACCCTGATGCTGGGAAGGATTGAGGGCAGGAGGAAAAGAGAGCATCAGAGGATCGGATGGCTGGATGGCATCACTGATGGAATGGATATGAACTCGGGCAAACTTCAGGAGATGGTGATGGACAGGGAGGCCTGGCGGTGTGCTGCAGTCCATGGGGTCACAAAGAGTCAGACACGACTGGGTGACTGAACAACAACTTAAGCCAAAGCCAGGCTCTTAACCACTGCAGGGATATAAATCATTCTTTGAGAAGTTGAACAAGATATATTTCTTGTGCTTAAAGAATTCCCATTTGGTAGAAGAATCAGACAACTCATATGTATCATTAAGTGATGAAAGCTGTAACGCCCCCCCCCCCACCGCCCCGAATAATATGCTTTGGGAAAACTACCCAGGAGATGACTAAATGTATGCAGGAGAGTTGGTGAAGGATAAGCCATTCAGCGAGGGGTGAGCATTCCAAATAGGGGAAGAACACCCAGAAAAAGGCCCAGAGAAGGGCCTGTCTGTCAGAGCCACGCAGGAAGTGTGATAGGGAGATATAGGCCATAATTAACGTGGCAAGAATCCATGGAGCCCCGATCATGAAGGCCTCACAAGTCATACAAAAAGAGTTAAGGAGAGTTCCCAGGTGGCTCAGTGGGTAAAGAATCTGCCTGCAATGCAGGAGGCACAGGAGATGCAGGTTCGATCCCTGGGTTGGGAAGATCCCCTGGAGAAGGGCATGGCAATCCACTCCAGTATTCTTGCCTAGAGAATCCCATAGACAGAGGAGCCTCATGGGCTGCAGTCCTTAAGGTCACAAAGAGTCGGACGCAAATGAAGCAACTGAGCGTGTGTGCACATCCCTTAGGAAGTGAAGAAGCAATGGGAGCTCTAAAGAAGGCGGATATTGTATTTGTTTTTTAAAAAAATCTCTCTGAGGGCCATTTGGAGGAGAAAGTGCAGAGGTGAGTGACTGTCAAGAGGAGCCTAGTTAGGAAACCCTGGCAGGTTTAACTATGCAACTCTGAGGCCTAAACCAAACCAACAATGCTGGGATGATTTGAGAGTCATTTCTGGATTAAAATTGACTGCATTTGTTAGATGATTAGAAGCACTCCATGAGCAGTGGAGAGGCAATGTAGAAGTTTCTAATTGCAAAATTGGGAGATAGCATTAACCATGATAAGGAATAAAAGGAAAGAAAGTCTAGGAAAGATAATGAGTTCATTCTTAGGCAAGTAAAAAAAATTTGGAGTAGAGACTCCAATATCAGCTAGAGATATGAATTAGTGAATCATCAATAAGGGAAAGTATAAGAGCACCCATTTATTAATTTATTCAACAAACATCAAGGGTGTAATATATGCCAGGCACTATGCCAGGTGCCAGGGGCACAAGATGACATTGTAGTGGGAGATAGACAACAAACAAAAACAGTAATAATTTCATTGTAAGATAAGTATCATGAAGAGGACGTACCAGGGGGTGCGATAGAAAATAATAGAGCAGAGGAGTTAATTTGGATGGAGTGATCATTTAAACTGAGACCTAGGACTTCCCTGGTGGTCCAGGGCCTAAGAATCCACCTGCCAGTGCAGGGGACGCAGGTTTGATCCCTGGTCCAGGAAAATCCCACAAGAGGCCGCAGGGCAACTAAGCCCATCCGTTGCAACTACTGAAGCCTAGATCCCATGCTCTGCAGCAAAAGAAGCCACCACAATGAGCAGCCTGTGCACCTCAATGAAGAACAGCCCCTGCACGCCACAATTAGAGAAAGCCCATGCTCGGCAACAAAGACTCAGCACAGCCAAAAATAAATACAATTTAAGAACTGAGGCCTAAAGGAAGAAAAGTTGCTCTGTAGAGAAGAGCCAGAGGGAAGGAGTGAGAGTCCAAGGCAGCCAAGGATAAAGCTTTGAGAAAGACCATTTATGAGCCCAGCCAGGCTCCCTGTAATGACCTAGAGGGGTGGGGATTAGAAGGAGGCTCAAGAGGGAGGGGATATACAGGGCTTCCCATGTGGCGCTAGTGGTAAGAACCTGCCTGCCAATGCAGGAGACGTAAGAGATGGGGGTTCAGTTCCTGGGTTGGGAAGATCCCCTGGAGGAGGACACAGGAACCCACTCCAGTATGCTTGCCTAGAGAATCCCATGGACAGAGGAGCCTGGCGGGCTACAGTCCATGGGGTCACAAAGAGGCAGACACGACTGAAGCGACTTAGCACACTCCTGTATTTATAGAGTTATGACTGATTTGCATTGTTGTACAGTGAAAACCAACCCAACATTGTAAAGCAATTATCCTCCAATTAAAAAAGAAAATAAATACTATTTATGAATATCAAGTAGATTTGGGAAACTCTTCAAGGAGACTAAGAAGGAACAGACAGAAGGGTAAGAAAAAAGAACACAGTTCTCTTTAATGAGAGAAAGCAATTCTAGGACTTTGGTGTCCACTATAGTAGCCAGTAGACACATGTGACTATTTAAATGTAAATTACTTAGAATTAAATAGAATAAAAAATTAGGTTTCTAAGTCTCACTAGCCACATTTCAAGTGCTTAATAGCACACGTGGCTAAAGGCTATCCTATTGGACAATACACACAAGGAGCATTTCCTCCTCACTGAAAATTCTATTGATAGTGCTGCTCTAGGAGAAAGTTGATAGTGTTGAAAGTTGAAGAGAAGTCAGGTTGGAGAGGAACTAAAAGCTGTTCCTGTCTTCTCTGCTCTCCTCAATGTGAATACGCAGTTCAGTTCAGTTGCTCAGTCGTGTCTGACTCTTTGCAGCCCCATGGACTGCAGCACGCCAGGCTTCCCTGTCCATCACTAACTCCCGGAGTTTACTCAAACTCATGTCCATTGAATTGATGATGCCATCCAACCATCTCATCCTCTGTCATCCCCTTCTCCTTCTGCCTTCGATCCTTCCCAGTATCAGGGTCTTTTCCAGTGAGTCAGCTCTTCACATCAAGTAGCCAAAGTATTGGAGTTTCAGCTTCAGCATCAGTCCTTCCAGTGAATATTGACTGATTTCCTTTAGGATTGACCATTTTGATTTTGCAATCCAAGGGACTCTTAAGAGTCTTCTCCAACAAGTTCAAAAAGATGACTACTAAGTTTGTATTAAATAATCAAATGGCATTGTAGTTTTAGAAGTGGGAAACTCCACTTCTGGTTTTCATCAAGCAATTATACATAATGGTAGAGTTGGAAGGGCTTCCCTCATAGCTCAGTTGGTAAAGAATCCGCCTGCAATGTGTGAGACTCCCGTTTGATCCCTGGGTTGGGAAGATCCAGTGGAGAAGGGATAGGCCACCCACTCCAGTATTCTTAGGCTTCCCTGGTGGCTCAGCTGGTAAAGAATCTGCTCACAATGCAGGAGACCTGGGTTCAGTCTCTGGGTTGGGAAGATTCCCTGGAGAAGGGAAAGGCTACCCATTCCAGTATTCTGGCCTGGAGAATTCCATGGACAGAGGAGCCTGGTGGGCTGCAGTCCATGGAGTCGCAAAGAGTCAAACATAACTGAGCGACGAACACACACAGAGTTGGAAGGGGTCATGGCAATTCTGATTTGCTGCCCTCACCGCTCGCTCTATCACACAAAATGGAAAATGGAAAGAAGCTATTTTCAAGGACGATGGGGGATAATGTTGCAGTCAAGACTAGGAAACTAGTTTCAATCACAAATGTTTCTACAATAAAATGGATGTATCCAAATTAGAGTCCAGAAAAGACCTATAAAACTGGAATCCAAAAAATGTCTGTTTAATTATCCCAAGCCACTCACACTATATCCCACTAATTGCAGAGGATTGGAACATTTGGTAATTAATTGCAATTTCATATTACCATAAAGTTCTGGTTCAAAAAACAATTTTAAAAATCTTTCCCAAAATGTGCTTTGCCTTTAAGGAAGAATATGCAGGATGTGTTTTCTAATCCGATTATAAAATATTAGCTTTGCTTATACCCAGCTTTCATAATGTTTTTAAACAATGTTTCACTAGTCATGAACGCTTGAGGGCAAATGATGCAACCATAAAAATTAACTCTGTATGACAGCTATGGTTTTTCTTTTATTTAACAGAATTGCTAATGTATTCCTTGTGTGATTAACTGCTCTTTAAAAATTCAAAATGCAAAAAGAAGCCAAAGCAAATGCATGTCATCATGGATGGCACATGCAATTTAATAGGGAAGTTTTCAACCAAAATATTATGAAGTAAAGGGATAATTTTCTTTTACTTTGGAAATGCAGTGATTTATTAAAACGTATGAATATGAAAAGTGAGAGCATATGTGAGAATAAAGTTTAACAGCTTCCTTGTTTGTCTTTTTGAGAAATTTCAACAAAAGCAAACTGAGGAACATGGTTGTTACATTATACTTGATATGTGAAACTCCAAATATTTCAAGCTAATCAAGATTAGATTAAAACTAATCTATAGTTGATTTATGCTTGTGGGAAGAAAATCATTTTGTTTATCTGATTCCTTTTATCCAGGATATTGTATGGGATCTCCAATATGTAACTAATTCCACAGTTTTTTCTCTGGACAGGAGAGCTAAGAGAGAGTTTTACAAAGAGTAAACACTAGATGCTGGCAATCAGATCCAAGGCCGTATGTTACAACCTCAAACAAAGCCCCTCACTTTGCAAGCAGGGTTTTCTGGAGGATGCCTTTAGGATGTTCAGTTAAGCTCCTTGCAGGCATTCTTGGGTTGGTTGTACAGTGCATAGCATGATATAAACAGTTACAGCTCACAGACAGAAGTTAGTACATTCACAGAATCTCCCTGAGAAAAGCGGCAGTCAGTGCCTTCACTTATCCCAGTATAAAGTCTGAATTCCTTAGCTTGGCTTCCAGGTTCCTTCACAATCTGCCTGTCTTCTGGTTTTCCTTGACATAGATCCTACACCCCATTCAAGCTGTGATACTCCCCATTCTCCAAACATATCTTGTATCTGCTCCCCTCTGGCCCTGGGCTCATGCCGTGTACTGAAATACCATCTACTTTCCTTTCCACTTAACTAGTTTCAACCCATCCATCAGGGTCTAGTTCAGAGCCTGTCTTCCTATGACTTAATCATTTTTCTGTAATGAGATTTCTCATCATCTACAATACTCAGCTGGTACTTAACACATGTGGCCTTGCATTGTTGATTTATTATTTTATGTATGTCTATTTGTTTTCCAAAAATGGTAAGTCCCCAGGAAAAGTTACTGAGCACTTGCTGTGTGATCCTAGTATGTATTTCAATTCATCCTTAAAATCCCATAAAACTGATATCATTGTTCACAATTGACAGCTGAAAAAATAAGACCACAAAAATCTCCACCAAGGTGATCAACTATTATTGATAGGACTGTCTTCAAGCCTAGATCTATCAATCCCCAAGCCCATATAATCTTTTTGAGTATCATGTAATAAAATTCTTTGTATCTTGCACAGTATCAACCACAGTATATTTAGTATACACTCAATATATGTGCAGTGACTATTTTGCTGACGTCAGCCTACCCTCTACTGCAGAAAGTCTAGAGTACAGATCCCCTTCTGAAATGTCAGATTTCTCATGCCTTATGTTAAAATCATCTCATCGCAGCAGCTCAACAAAACTCCTTCATCTTTGTATATCTGCCTGATGTCCAATAATCTGCTTGACTATTTGACCAGCTGATCAAATTAACCAGTTATTTGAATATGAGGCACACACTGCCTTACAGTCTTCTGGGGAACGGGATCATTTAGAGATGAGACATCAGTCATAACCCACAAGCAGCGTTGAGGCTTTCTGTGATTTACCTTTAATCCATCACCTTCACTATGGCCCTCTTAACACCTAGACTAATACACTCCTTCGCATCCTGCTGAAAAGTCTCTTTGACCCTTTTTTCCTTAACAACATTGCTCACATGAATACAGTTGTATTTATAGAGCAATAAAGACGAGAGGGCTCAGGGAAACCAGCTGGCTCTATGCATGACCTGAGGTTAACCGTCCCTTACTGGGTTAGTGAAGTGAAAGTCGCTCAGTTGTGTCCGACTTTTTGTGACCCCATGTACTATGCAGTCCATGGAATTCTCCAGGCCAGAATACTGGAGTGGGTAGCCATTTCCTTCTCCAGGGGATCTTCTCAACCCAGGGATCAAACCAAGGTCTCTCGCGTTGCAGGCGGATTCTTCACCAGCTGAGCCATGAGGGAAGCCCCTTACTGGATTATCACAGTACTAAATCTGAGCCTGACGTCTACATGCTCTGAAACTCCATTTCTGTCAGTGTATCCAGGGGTGATCAAGCTTACATGCCATGATGCCAAGTTATAAATTTACAATGAGAAATATATCTGCTCGAGATACCAGACTGTGCTATTTAGCACATTCACTCCTGTTAGGAAAAACACTACGGAAGAACATATTTTAATGAGCATGTGGCTTTGTGAGCCTGAACTCAGAGAAGGAAATCAGCCAGCCAGATGACTTAACGGCTGCTGCCATCGAGCTAGGATGGCCAGATGAGCCTGTCCTGTGGCTTTCCACTACCAGCCTGCACATTTCCATCAGCAACCTGGAGCCGGAGCTAGAGGGTACCTCTGCTCCATAACCCTGGAGCTGCATGCTTCTTTCTCCAAGCATGCAGGAAGATTCTCCCTCTCTTCTCCCAATTTAATAAGTTTTATAAATTCTACTCCTAAAATAAAACTTCTTCCACATTCAAACATGCCTTGAGAAAACTGGCCCTTTTGTCTTTGAGCCAAGTTCAGGTCAGATATGTATCCTTGACATTAGTGAGGAGCTAATATTCTGTGCTTTATCCTTTTGCTTAGGGTGTAGGCTTTCAGGGTCCTGATTTTGTGCAAGGGTCTCTGATCTAACGCCACCTCAAGGCCCACACAGGCTTACACTCAAAGCAGAGATCAACTCCAGACACTAGAAATCTGCGTCCACTGCTAGTCTGGGCAGTTGCCTTCTTCTCTAAAGTTGTAGCCCTCTTCATTTTTGGCCTCTAAGGATTTCTCTCACTTGCAAACTTAGCAACTCAAGAATCTGTCTGCCAATGCAGGAGACAAGAGATATGGGTTTGATCCCTGGGTTGGGAAGATGCCCTGGAGAAGGAAATGGCAACCCACTCCAGTATTATTACCTGGGAAATCCCATGGACAGAGGAGCCTGGCAGGCTACAGTCCATGGGGTCACAATGAGTCAGACACAGCTTAGCGACAAAACAACAATCTGCCAAATGGCTGGAAATAGAATTTCAATGTATACTTTTCTTTAATGCTTTTCTCATTTCTAGATGTTTCCAGCTCATTGTCTACTCTATATTTTATCACTCTCCTTGACAAAAAATATTATTTCCTGCCAAGTTATTATTCAAGCAAGGAACATGCCCCACAGAGAGCATGTCCAAGTTTTCCCACAATCCTAGAGAGGTGGAACTAGAATTCAGTATCATTTCACCTGACCCCACATTTATTTTTTTCTTTTTTCATGCAACATATTCTCTGTGTGTGTGTCTTATAGGCTCAGCCTGTACTAGTTCCCAACATTACTAAAACAAATAAACCATTGTCTTTATTCTTCAGAGCCATACAGATTCAGAGAACAGATAGGGAAACAAAGTAATTTCATAACATAAAGATAACAATAGGGGTATGATCAATGAAAAAATAATGTGATTTCAAAAACGGAGACATGGTCAGTTTTTCTAGAGGCAAGAGTGAATAAGGAAACAGAGAGGAGACCACCCCAGGCCTCAGTCTTGAAGGGCAAATAGAAGTTCAATACATAGATGAGGGTGCAGGAGAAAGCGTCTTTCTAGCCAAAGAGAACAGCCCAGCACTGGAGAACAGTCTGGGCACAGATAAGACATGGAGCAACCTGGTGGGAGGGACAGCTCTATGCTTGGCAGGTTTGTTTGGCTGGAACATGGGTGCAGGGAGCACAGTGAAGTTAGTTAGACATGAGGGTCAGAATGCTAGGCATTGAAGGTCAGATGATCGGGAACTTGGATATCATGCTGAGGAGTTTAGGCTTCATCCTGAAGGCACACAGATCCCTGGAAGGCTTCTGAGCAAGAGAGTAACGTGGTCAGATACATATTTTGGAAAGATGACTGAAAACTTTATCATAGCTTGCTTCCCACTACACCGCACTGCCTCTCACTGTGGTAGATGTTTAGGGAGTTGACAAGTGACTTCACACACCTTAGAGAGTCAAAGAATATCCTGCCCATAGTCATGAGAAAGACTTCAGGTTTAAATAGTCACTTAAAAAAAAAATCCAGAACCTTCTTAAGCCATGTGGTTGAGGAGGAAAAAACTAGCCCACAGCACCCAGCTTCCCTCTGCTGCAAACACCCCAGTGGCTGAGCACGTCCTCTGAAACTCCAGCCAAACAAGATGGTACTGCTGCTCGGCCAGAGGTGGGAGCAAGTCAGGCTGGCATCTCCCCAACTTCCCAGCATCCTAATGTTCTCATAATTATGAAGGCTTTTTTACATCACATTAAAAGAAAAGTAAAACTGCATAAGGGAACATCACATAATTCATCCAGGTGATGGATAAAAAGACAAAGACCTTTTTAGAAAAAGACTGGTCGCTCTTTGCTCTCGGCTTCTCTGGCTTCTCGGGCACATGTCTCTGACCCAGCACTTGTCCTGGTCCTGGGCTCCTATAACAGCTTGTTTACACGGGGCTCCTCCCACCCCAGGCTCTTTAATCTTTGTATTCACAGTGCCTGACTCAATGTCATACCCGCTGGATGTTTACTGAAAGTTTGGATTCATGAATAAAATATAGTTTTTAAGTGGATGGTGGTGGTTTAGTCACTAAGTCATGTCTGACTCTTGCGACCCCATGGACTGTACCCCACCAGGCTCCTCTGCCTATAGGATTTTCCAGGAAAGAAGAATTTTTTTTAATATAAATATGTCAGGGTGTGTATGTGTGTGTGTAGAGGCTTCCCAGGTGGCACTAGTAGTAAAGAATCTGCCTGCCAACCCAGTGTCAGAGACACAGGTTTGATTCCTGGGTGGGGAAGATCCCCTGGAGGAAATGGCAACTGGCTTCAGTATTCTCGCCTGGAGAGCCCCATGGACAGAGGAGCCTGGCAGGCTGCAGTCCACAGTGTTGCAAAGAATCAGACACAACTGAGTGTCTGAGCACACCAGCACATGTATAAAGATCTTGATATTATGAGTAACCAGGTTCCATCTTCTTTAGGTTGACTTTAAGATTCAACTTAAAGTCTAATATGAAAGCTGAAACTAGCGGACAGTACCTACTCTGTTCCAGATATTGGGGACAAAAATCAAATGACATATTCCCTGCTTTCAAGTTGATCGTTCTAGCTGGAGAGGGAGATAAGTTTGCCAACCAGGTGTCATAAGTGTTGTTATAGATACGCGGAGAAAATGCTACCGGAGGCACCCATCGAATTGAGGAGGTAGAAGAGAGTACCAAGGACAATTTCCAGATCCATGAGTTCTCAGTTCTTAATAAGGAACAAGAGTTACAATTTTGTTCCACTGTTCACATTTAATAATGTAGAAAAATGACTACAGATGGGTCCCTAGACGATCCAAACTCTGAATGATGAATGATATGAAACTTAGAGTTCAGATCACTTCAGTATGCAACGTATTGCACTTCTTTATAAACTGGTGGCATGTGCTCATTTACTCAATCATCAAGTGTCTATTGTACATTCTTCTTGTGCATAAACTTTGACCCCACACCTTCAGTAGGTTATAATCTCCCTGGATGTCACAATCCCCTCACACAGGGAAAAGTTCAGGGAAATGTAGGGTGGTATGTTCATCGGACCCAAAGTCATTGGCATAGGCAATAAACATGCAGAAATAAGAGCTGTAGCTCAAAATTTTGGGGAACGGGCCATCATGAAGAAAGTCAACCTTGAGCAGGTCTTACATAAAAGGAAAAATAGAACAAAAGAGAGGGATTCCCTGATGGTCCTGTGGCTAAGAATCCGCCTTGTAATGCAAAGGACACAGTTTCAATCCCTGGTCTAGGAAGATCCCACATGCCATGGGGCAACTGGGCCCATGTGCCACAACTAATGAGCCCACCCTCTAGAACCCATGAGCCACAGCTACTGAAGCCTGCGCGCCTGGAGCCCATTCTCTCTGCAATGAGAGAAGCCACTGCAATGAGAAATCTGAGCCCTGCAACTAGAAAGTAGCCCCCACTCACTACAGCTAGAGAAAGCCCACGTGCAACAGCAAAAACCTGCACAGCCAAAAAAATTAATTGTTTTCAAAAGGGAAAAAATAAAAGAACAGGATATTTGAGAATGAGAGAACTTGAAGGACAGAGGCGGGACTGAGTGTGGAATATTAAATCAGCTTGAAGTTACAGAAAATTGCCATGAGCCAGGTACCACACTGAGCATCACGGAGTAGACAGTCATGGAACGGACACTGAGTGTCCTGAAAAACCATGTTTTGTGCAGTCTCACTGGCAGCCCATAACCGGATCCAAAACATAGACATGTGTGTGACTTGCACCACACTTTTATTTATCACTGTCAGCTTAAAATTCTGAAAAGTTCACCTAAAATCTAGACTCTCATCTCTAGAAACTGGAGAATCTGGCAATGCTAGTCAGTATTCCTGCTTGAGCAACTGTCCAGACTTAAGCAGAAATCCCCTTGAGAGAGAACGTATCCTCAGTCTGTTACCATCCCGACTCAGCCTGCTTCACACATCTGTGTTATCTGTTCTTTCAATATGGACTTTAGATTTTTCTATCCCTGAAAAAAATCTGCCAAAAAGAATAGATATTTGTGAAAATGATTATAGTTTGAAGCAGAGGGTAAAGTGAGATCTAAATCACCGTAAGAGTTGATTCATTGATTCAGTGATGATTTCCTCGGTTCCTGGTTGTCAGGCATATTGCCGCTGCTAGATAATTGCTAGTGTCTGACAGTCTACTAATGGAGAGGAATCTATGAGTAATCGCTGTGCAATGTGATGAGTGCTACTACGGAAGTATGTGGGCCAGACAGTGTGGACCAGGTGATCACCTGAACCTGGAGGGGCAGAAAGTTTGAACTGAGTTTTAAGATGGCCTGAGCCAAGGAGTGGAGAAATGAAGCAACATGTCCAACTCAAAGAAGCACTAGAGTTGATATGTTATGGAGCCCAGGACAGCTGGTGCCAATTAAGCAGGGAACTAAGAGAATCAGCTGTCATTCTAGTGGAAAGAGTGTGTTTGGAACATTGAAACAGGACTCAAAGAATCTTCAAATTAGGAAACGGTCCTAAAAGTCTAGGCCTGAACTAGAGAGAAAAGAGAGGCTGAGGGGATACCTTGATGTTCAGAGAGAAGAGTACAAGGCAACATAAAATGAAGTGCCGAAGTTTTGGTTCAAATGATAGAAGCCAAGGGCAGTTAAAGTGAACCTTTGCAAGTCAGTAACTCTGGAAACTATATTCTGTAAATGTTTTGTGATGCCTTTTTAAAATTGAGGTCTTCCTCTGGCTTATACAAAGTATATTTTCGCTTAGTTTTTAAATTTTCATTGCTTACATTATCTCTCCATTTAATGGAGAAAATACTTACAGTAAAGGGACTGGCCCTGTCAAAACAGTGAGAAAGCACTACATACATATGAGAATGGCAAAAACCTAGAGCTCTGTCAACACCAAATGCTAGTGAGGAACTCTCAGTCATTGTTGGTAGGAATGCAAACTAGTACAGCCACTTAGGAAGACGGGTTGGCAACCTCTTACTACTTTTACCATAAGATCTAGCAATCACACTTCTAGTATTTACCCAAATGAATTGAAAATGTATGTCCACACAAAAACCTTCACATAGGGGTTTACAGTGGCTCTGTTTACAACTGCCCAGACTTGGAAGCATCCAGTGTGTCCTTCAGTAGATGAATGAATAAATAAACAGGTATACCCAGACCCTGGACTGTGATTTAGCACTCCAGGCAAATGAGCTATCAAGCCATGGGAAGACAGGGAGCAATCTTAACGCATATTACCAAGTGAAAGAAGCTAGTCTGAAAGGCCTCATACTGTAGGATTGCAACCATATGGCATTCTGGAAAAGGCAAAACTGTGCAGACAGTGCAAAGGTTGGGATTGCCAGGGGTGGTGTGGAGAGTGGGATGAATAGGTGGAACCAGGGCATTTAAGGGTGGTGAAACTACTTTTGTGTGATACTATAATGATGGATACGTGACATTATACCCTTTGTGCAAAGCCATAGCATGGAGAACACCTAGAGTGGTGAACCCTAATGTAAACTGTGGACTTTGGGTGATAAGGACAGGTCAGTGTGGGTTTGTCCATTGTAACAAGTGTAGCGCTCTCGTGGGGGATACTGAGAGCGAGGGAGGCTATACCTGTGTAGAGGCGGTATGTTAATGGGAAATCTGTACCTTCCTCGGCATTTTATCTGAACTGAAACTGCTCTTGGACCAAGGAGTCTGGCGGGCTACAGTCCATGGGGTTGCAAAGACTCAGACATGACTTAGCGATTAAACAGCAACAACCAAACTGCTCTTAAAAACTCTCTCACTTATAAAAAACAATAGATCGGATTGTGGTTATCAGAGGCAGAGGGTGGGAAGGCGTGGGTATTCAATGAAGACAGTCAAAAGGTACAAACTTCCAGTTATAAAATAAATAAGTACTAGGGGTCTAATGTACAACATGATAAGTATATTAACCCTGCTGTACGTTATATGTGAAAGATGTTAAGAGCCTGAATCCTAAGAGTTTTCATTACAAGGAAAAAAATGTACTTTCTTAAATTTGTATGAGATGATGGATGTTTACTAGACTTATTATGATCATCACTTCATGATGTATATTAGTCAAATCACTGTGCCGTACACCTTAAGTTTATACAGTATTATATGCCAATTATACCTCAATAAAACTAGAGGAAGAAGCTCTGTCTTAAAAAAAAAAAAAGACTAGCTCTGATACTTACTAGCTGTGTGAACAATAAACTAGCTTAGCAACTAATGTAAACTAGTTGACTTACCAAAGCATCAAAAAATAGAACTTTTCATACTACTTTATATAAAGTAGATAAACAATAAGGACCTACTATATAGCAAGGGGAACTCAATATCCTGTTAAAAAAAAAAAAAGAAAAGCATCTGAAAAAAATGGATATATGTATAACTGAATCACTTATACTATATATGTACACATTTAACTAACAAAGCATTGTAAATCAACTATACTCCAATATAAAATAAAAATGAAGTTTTAAAAAATAGGACTTCTAATTTTTCACAGGGTTTTGATCCTCAAAAGGGAAAATATACATTGAAACACCCTATTTTTTATTTTTTAAGTGCAGTTGATCTATAATATTTGTCTCAAGTATACAACATAGTGATCCAGTGTTTTTATAGATTACACCCCATTTAAAGCTCTTCTAGGAATCAGTGGAGTAAAATGGACCGGAATAGGCAAATTTAACTCAGATGACCATTATAACTACTACAGTGGGCAAGAATCCCTTAGAAGAAATGGAGTAGCTCTCATAGTCAACAAAAGAGTCCAGAGTGAGTACATGGGTGCAGTCTCAAAAATGACAGAATTATCTCGGTTCATTTCCAAGGCAAACCATTCAATATCACAGTAATCCAAATCTGTGCCCCAACCACTAATCCCGAAGAAGCTGAAGCTGAATGAGTCTATAAAGACCTGCAAGACCTTCCAGAACTAACACCAAAAAAAGATGTCCTTTTTATCATAGGAGACTGGAATGCAAAAGTAGGAAGTGAAGAGATACATGGCAAGTTTGGCATTGGAGTACAAAATGAAGCAGGGCAAAGGCTAACAGAGTTCTGCCAAGAGAATGCCCTGGCCATAGCAAACACCCTCTTGCAACAACACAAGAGACAGCTCTACACACAGACATCACCAGATGGTCAGTACTGAAATCAGAGTGATGATATTGTTTGTAGCCAAAGATGGAGAAGCTCTATGCAGTCAGCAAAACCAAGACCAGCAGTTCATTATGGCTCAGATCATCAGCTCCTTATTGCAAAATTCAGGCTCGACTTGAAGCAAGTAGGGAAAACTATTAGGCCATTCAGGTATGACGTAAATCAAATCCTTTATGATTATACAGTGGAAGTGACAAATAGATTCAAGGGATTAGATCTGATAGAGTGCCTGATGAACTATGGACGGAGGTCCGTGACATTGTACAGGAGGCTGTGATCAACACCAGCCCCAAGAGGAAGAAATGCAACAAGGCAAAATGTAACAAGGTCTGAAGAAGCCTTACAAATAACAGAAAAGAAGAGAAGCAAAACGCAAAGGAGAAAGGGAAAGATATACCCAATTGAATCCAGAGTTCCAGAGAAAAGCAAGGAGAGATAAGAAAGGTTTCTTAAGTGAACAATACAAAGAAATACAGAGGAAAAAATAGAAGGGGAAAGAGTCAAGATCTCTTCAAGAAAATTGGAGATACCAAGTGAACATTTCATGCAAAGATGGGCTCAATAAAGGAGAGAAGTGGCAAGGGCCTAAAAAAAGAGATTAAGAAGAAATGGCAAGAATACACAGAACAAACTGCACAAAAAAGGTCTTAATGACCCAGATAACCACAATGGTATGGTCACTGACCTAGAACCAGACATCCTGGAGTGTGAAGTCAAGTGGGCCTTAGGAAGCTTAAGTATGAACCAAGCTAGTGGAGGTGATGGAATTCTAGCTGAGCTATTTCAAATCCTAAAAGATGATGCTGTGAAAGTGCTGCACTTAATATGCCAGCAAATTTGGAAAACTTAGCAGTGGCCACAGGACTGAAAAAGGTCAGTTTTCATTCCAATCTCACAGAAAGGCAATGACAAAGGATGTTTAAGTTACCGTACAATTGCACTCATCTCACATGCTAGCAAGATTATGTTCAAAATCCTTCAAGCTAGGTTTGAGCAGTAAGTGAACTGAGAACTTACAAGCTGGATTTAGAAAAAGCAGAGGAACCACCAATCAAATTGCCAGCCTCCATTGGATCATAGAAAAAGCAAGGGAATTTTTAAAAGCATCTACAGTTCTGCTTCATTGACTAGGCTAAAGCCTTTGATTGTGTAGATCCCAACAAACTGTGGGAAATTCTTAAAGAGATGGGAATACCAGACCACATTATCTGCCTCCTGAGAAACCTATATGCAGGACAAGAAGTAACAGTTAGAACTGGACGTGGAACAACAGACTGGTTCAAAATTGTGAAAGGAGTATGTCAAGGCTGTATATTATCAGCCCGCTTATTTAACTTACATGCAGAGTACATCATGCACATGCCAGGCTGGATGACAAGCTGGAATCAAGATATCTGGGAGAAATATCAGCAACCTCAGATATACAGATGATATCACTCTAATGGTAGACAGGAAAGAGGAACTAAACAGCCTCTTGATGAAGGTGAAAGAGAAGAGTGAAAAGCTGGCTTAAAACCTAACATTAAAAAAAGGAAGATCATGATATCCTGTCCCATCACTTCATGCAAATAGTTGGGGAAAAAGTGGAAACAGTGACAGATTTTATTTTCTTGGGCTCCAAAATTACTATGTAAGGTGACTATGGCCACAAAATTAAAAGACACTTGCTCTTTGGAAGAAAAGCTATGACAAAGCTAGACAGCGTGTTAAAAAACAGAGACATCACTTTGCCGACAAAGGTCTGTATAGTCGAAGCTATAGTATGGATGTGAGAATGGGACCATAAAGAAGGCTGAGCAACAAAGAATTGATGCTTTCGAAGTATGATGCTGGAGAAGACTCTTGAAAGTCCCTTGGACTGCAAGGAGATCAAACCAGTCAATCCTAAAGTAAATCAACCCCGAATATTCATTGGAAGGATTGATGTTGAAGCTGAGGCTCCATACTTTGACCACCTGATGCGAAGAACTGACGCACTGGAAAAGATCGTGATGCTGGGAGAGATCGAGGGCAAGAGAAGGGGGCAACAGAGGATAAGATGGCTGGATGGCATCACTGACTCAATGGACATGAGTTTGAGCAAACTCAGGAGACAGTGAAGGACAGGGAAGGCTGGCGTGCTGCAGTTTATGGGGTCACAGAGTCAGACACAACTTAGTAACTGAACAACAGCAAAGTGCTTATAAAACACTGGCTATTTCCTGTTTTGTGCAATAGGTACTCATAGTGTGTTTATTTCATACATAGCGGTTTGTATCTCTTAACCCCCATTTGGCCCCACTCCACTGTTTCCCTCTCCCTCCTGGTAACCACTTGTGTGTTCTCTTTATCTGTGAGTCTGTTTCTGTTTTGTTATATATTTGTTATATTTGTTTGTTTTATTTTGACATGAAAACTCTTTAAAATCTTCCGCATAATATAACGGGTTATTAGTATAAGAATTTTAAATTAGAAAAAGTAAATCATTTGGAGTATGCTTAGGACATTTCATTTGCATAGAATTTTACAGATTTATTTCTTTGGTGTTTCTCCTTATTAATTAAAATAAACATCCTAATTTACTGTGATACAAAATTCTCTTTTTAAAAACACATTTAAATCTCAAGAGTTGAGAAATTTCCAAATAACTTAGTTTAAAAGACTTGTCCAAGGAAAACAAATAAAAACTACCATCACTCACAAATGATATATTTTAAGCACAGAGGTCACTAACAATATGCCCCTGTGTAAGTTACATAGATATGTAATGGGGTCTAATGATTTATTATAATCTTAAAAGCTGTATTCTTTCTGCAGAGACTCGTTTTGCATATTAAACATGTAAGGATAATCCTTAATTCCAAATGAATTTTGTTCTCTCCCATTTTTCTATTAAAATATCAGGCTCCCTCCACAAAGTCAAAGTTTTCTCTTTTTTTTATAGAACCATGAGTACAAGAAATGCTTTACTTTCCTATTAACTTTGCAAGAAGGGCAAATGTGATGCAACTTATAGCTTTTCTGGTCTGAGGAACATGAGGCAGAGATGAGACCAGAGGATGAATGGCAAGCTAGAGAATGAGTACCCCATCTAAGTGGGCCATGTTCTAGACAACTGTTGCTCTACAATGGGACTGAGAGTCAGCGTTCATAGAATGTCTGGGTTGGTTTTTTCCCCGTGTAAAGCCGTGAATCCACATTTTATGCAAGTTTTTCTAATTTTAAACATGAGCAACAAATTCAAAAATTTGTTAACACTGTGGTTCATATCAAGCCTCCCACTTGTCAACTGACAGTCTCTGGAATATATTGTACTTTAGACTCTGGGATTTTGAATTAGAAAATCTGCACCTTAGTTCTGCCTTTGCTCCTTACTAAACTCAGTAAAAAGTTGGGCAAGCAGTCTTGTTTAACTACAGTAGGAGCTGTCAAAATACTTTCTCATCAGGTTGTCTACTTTTCTCAACATTTTGTTATAAAATTTTTCAAACATGAAGAAATTTAAAGAATGTTATAATGAACACCCATATACTTGCCATCTAGATTCTGGCTTCAACATTTCACTACGCTTCCTCTTCAACCTATCCAGTCACCAATCCATCTTCCTTTTAGGATTAGTTTCAAAGTTGCGGCAGACATCAGTTTACCTCCGTCATTGGATTGTTTTGAAGAATAAGCGGAATGATGCACGGAAAGCATCAAGTACCACATTTGGCATCTCGGTAAACAGAGTCGTAATAGCCTCCTTCCTGCCATCTGTTTTATCTATAGCTTGAATGTCATTGGTCCCACTGAGAGTATGTGATTTATACTGGGGGGAAAAAAGATATTTTTTATAATAACTTTTTTGTCAAAAATCCTGTTAACCCCTACCTTCAAAAACGTATCTAGAACCTGGATTTCTGGTGTCAGCCAATGGAAAATATCCCCGTTCCTCTCTAATTTTCCCTTTAATGTAGAAAAGCAAAAACAACTTTAGACATAACCAGACAAACATGAAAACACTCTAAAAAGCTGGACAAAGGACTTCCCTGGTGGTCTAGTGGTTAAGAATCCGCCTGCCAATGCAGGGGACGTGGGTTCGATCCCTGGTCCGGGAAGATCCTACCTGCTGTGGAGCTACTGAGCCCACATGCCCTAGAGCCCTAGGGTCCAAGTGTTGCAGAGAAGCTCTGCAGTAAGGGAAACCACCACGAGAAGCCTGCGTACTACGATGAAGAAAGAGTAGCCCCTGCTCGCTGCAGCCTAGAGAAAATCTGCTTGCAGCAACAGAGACCCAGCACAGCCATAAATAAATAATTTTTTTTTAAGTTGGAAAGATGTCAGGCCAGCTCAAAGAGGAATGACACTGATGTGAGTTATCTGGATTTTCTTTCTGCGTCCCGTATATCCTAGATGGGCCAGAGAAGGCTATACCTTGAAACCGCCACTTTGTATAGATTAAAAAGCCTCAAGAAAAGCCTGCTCCCTGTAACCAAAGGACTGGGGAAAGAGTAGACTAATAGAACAGGGAAGTTTGAGGCCATGGGGTCCTACTCTAGCCAGATAACAAAGAAAAAGTCGTCCACTCACCACTGTGGTACCAGTAGACCATGTGGATAGCTGGACTTCTGGCCCCAGCAGAGACAGCTGGGATACACAGTTATGAGATGGCCCTTCATTTCTTCCACTGGGTTGGTGTCAAGGGGCCAAAGAAGAGCTGAACTTCCATTCCCATCCTGCAACTAAAAGGCAGAATAAGATGGTATGAGGTGTTGTTAGTTGATCCTCCACTTTCAGTGGGAAGCTGAACTTGCATCTTTACCCAGCAGCAACGAGGTAGAATGAGATTCGCTTTCTGTTCCCTTCGGGGCCCTGCTGGGAGCTGAACTTCTACCCCTGGGCAGCGGCAACAGACAGAAGGAGGGAGAATGAAGCAGCACTTGTTGGCAAACCACTTCACCTACCAGGACAGTGTCCGTGGGGCTCGATCGGGGTGGGGAGGGCTGAACCGCTAGCCCGTCTCAGGGGCAAAACAAGGTGGTTCAAGGTGGTACTGGTCAACATGCCACTTTCTCTCCACCTTTGGTGTCAGTGGGTCCAGAAGGACCTGAGCCTCTACCCCCCCAAGTGGCAGGCAGGGAGAATGGCTAGAATGCAAACTGGAGCCCCACTCTCCTCTCTGGTGTCACCAGAGCCACGTGGAGAGCTGAATACCCATCCCACTTGGATCTGCTAAACAAATCTACAACCTGGGAAAGACTAAAATGGATATAATCCAGTGCCTCACAACATAACACCCAAAATGTCCAGTATACAATAAAAGATCACTTAGCATGCCAAAAACCAGGATAACCTCAACTTGAATGAGGAAAGACATTGTTCAATGATAGGAAAGACAATGTTCAAGATAGCAACATTGAGGTACTAATAACACGGATGCTGGAATTTTCTGTCAAGGATTTTAAAGCAGACATCATGCTTCAATGAGCAATAACAAATACACTTGAAATCAATTTTTTTTTAGAAAGTCTCAGCAAAGGAATAAAAGATATAAAGAAAAACAAAATAGAATGTTAAAGCTTTTTAAAAATAGAATAAGCAAAATTTTAAAATTCACTAGGTGGGTTTGATAGCAGAATAAATATAACAGAAGAAAGAAACAGTGAATCTGAAAGTTGAAAAACAGGAATTACTCAATCTGAACAGAAAAAGAAAACAGACTGGGAATGTATCCACTGTCCACCACCTCCTCTAATACCACTCTTGTCCATGGCACTATTATATTTTGCCTAAATACAGCAAAATCCACCCAACTGGTCTTCTTTCATCTTTGCCCCTCATATCTACTTTATACCAAAGTAATCATGTAAAATGTAAATCAGATCAGGTAATTTTTCCCAGTGAGTCCCTGTTTCTCTCAGAGTAAAAATCAAAGTTTTGAAATGGTCTACGGAACCCTTCAGGATTTATCCCCCTATTGCCTATCCGCCTGTGGGAGTCAAAATTCTGGAATGGCCCCATGATCTCCACCTTCTGGTGTTGCTCCCACAGTTAAGTTACCTTCCATGGAAAAGGAAGTTTACAAATGTAATTAAGATTACTAAGCAGTTGATCTTAAGGTTAAGAATCATCTGGGTGCTTCACACCTAATCACACAGACCTTGGAAAAGCAGAGAGTTAAATCCAGCCAGCTGCAGAAGAACAAGCCAGAGAGCTTCCAAAAAAGGAAAGGATTCAGTGTACCATTTCTGACTTGAAGTTTATCAAGGACCACGTGAGAAGGAAAAGGGGTGGCCTCTAGAAGCTGAGAGAGACTCCCAACTGGCAGCCAGCAAGGAAACAGGACCTCAGTCTTTGTTGTGGCTACTTTTGTATGTCAACTTGACTAGGTCACAGGGTGCCCAGATAATTAAACCTTATTCAGGGTGTGTCTGTGAGGGTGTTTCTGGATGAGACTATCATTTGTATCAGTGTACTGAGTAAAGCTGATCGTCCTCTCTCATATGAGTAGCCCCATCCCACCCACTGAAGGCCTGAATAAAACCGAAGACAAAGTAAGAGAGAGTTTGCTTTCTTTCTGCCTTTGATCTGGGGCATTGCTTTTCTCCTAACTTTGGGCTCAAACTTGTGCTGGAAGTTGTACCATCAGCTCTCCTGGGTCTCCAGCTTGCTGACTACAGATCCTGGAACTTCTCATTAATCATGGCTCCATCGGTCAATTCCTTATAATAAAATGCTGAGTTGGCCAAAAAAAGGTTCATTTGGATTCTTTCCATAAAACCTTACAGGAAAAACTGAACGAACTCTTTTGGCCAACCCGATATATGTAAAAGTACAAGTACAAGATACTGAATTCTGCCAACAAGCTACCTTGAATATGGATCTGGCTTTTTCCCCAGATCATCCCAATAAAGTTTGTCCTGGCTGACATCTTGATAATAACCTTATGAAATCCTAGGCAGACAACCTAGACAAGGCCACCCCGACTTCTGACCTACAAAACTGTGAGGTAATAGTGGGTGTTTGTGGTAATTTGTTACTCATCAATAGAAAACTAGTATGCTGACATCATCTTTCACTATTCTCCTTCCCTTGTTCACTCATTCAGCCACAGTGGCCCCCTAGCTCTTCCTTGACAACACCAGGCACCTTCCCACATTAGTGCCTCTGTCCCTTCTAGCTGGAACATCTCCTTTAGATATCATAATGAGATTCCTCACCTCTGCAGTCTTTCCTCAACTGTCACCTTTTCAGTAAATCCTGCCCAAGCTCATCCCTGCAAGCACCTGTCCTTGCACTCCTCCACTTTCTCTTTTTCCCAAAATATTTACTGCTTTCTAACATACCATATAACAAACTAGCTTATTGCATGTAGTCTGCCCCCATCAGAATGAGCTAACTCTGTGTCAAGTTACCTCTTAATACATAGCATTGTTACGTATTATAGTCCAAGCTCTAGTGTGCATTGTACACCTTTCCTCAAATAAGGGTAAAATAGATATACTGCATCTCTTTATGCAAGGAAATGTGATAGCAAATTTAAAAGTCTGTGTAGTCATTAATATGATGACTTAAATATCATATAATATTGTTTACATGTAGAATCTAAAAAAATGGTACAGATGAACTTACTTGCAAAGCAAAAAGAGAGTCATAGATTGAGAGAACAAACTTAAGTTACCGAAGGGGGGAAATAGGGTTGGGATGAATCAGGAGATTGGGATTGACATAAAGTCACTACTATGTATAAAGTAGCTAGCTAATTAAAAACCTACTGTGTAGCACAGGAAACGCTACTCAGTGCTCTGTGGTGAGCTCAGTGGGAAGGATATCTAAAAGAGAATGGATATGCTTATACAAAGAGGAACTAAAGACCCTCTTGATGAGGGTGAAAGAGGAGAGTGAAAAAACTGGCTTAAAACTCAACATTCAAAAAACGAAGATCATGGAATCCAGTCCTTTCACTTCATGGCCAATAGATGGAGAAAAAGTGGAAAAATAGTGACAGTCTTTAATTTCTTGGACTCCAGAATCACTGCAAACAATGACTGAAACCACAAAATTAAAAGACACTTGCTCTTTGGAAGAAAAGCTATGACAAACCTAGACAGCATGTTAAAAAGCAGAGATGTCATTTTGCTGACAAAGGTCTGTCTAGTCAAGGCTATGGATTTTCCAGTAGTCATGTACGGATCTGAGAGCTGGACTATAAAGAAGGCTGAGCACTAAAGAATTGATGCTTTTGAACAGTGGTGTTGGAGAAGACTCTTAAGAGTCCCTTGCACAGCAAGATCAAGTCAGTCAATCCTAAAGGAACTCAACCCTGAATATTCATTGGAAGGACTGATGCTGAAGCTGAAGCTCCAATACTTTAGCCACCTGATGCAAAGAGCTGCTTCACTGGAATAGACCCTGATGCTGGGAAAGATTGAGAGCAGGAGGAGAAGGGGGTGGCAGAAGATGAGATGACTGGATGGCATCACTGATTCAATGGACACAAGTTGAAGTAAACTCCAGAAGATAGTGAAGGACAGGGAAGCCTGGCATGCTGCAGTCCATGGGGTCACAAAGAGTTGGTCATGGCTTAGCCACTGAACTACAACAACACGTTTATGTATAACTGGTTCACTTTATTGCACAGCAGAAACTAACACGGCATTGTAAAGCAGTGATACTCCAATAAAAAACTAATTTTAAAAAAGAAAAATATGTTGGACTTTTTTGTCATTCTTATATCATTAAGAGTAGGAAAATAGAAGAGAAACATTTCAGAATTGGAACTGAGATATTTGAAAGAGAAGGGTAGGTGATATTAAAAAAAAAAATCTTGGTCAAACCTGAGGCTTGCAGGATGACATTTTTTTGAAACTACTGATAGAGACAGTTCGACTAGATGCCTTCTTAGAACCCTTGCAATTCTGTGTTCCATAATTTTTCAACCTCTAAACAATCTCAGTGAACTGTTGGCTTAAGATTTGATCTCTCATCCTTTTACTGATGACCCTCAAATCTGCCTTTGCAGTCCTCTCTGAGAATCTAAATTCCTATCCTTTGTCTCCAACTGCTTCACACATCTCCACAAGGATGTCTCACTAGTACCTGGAATTAAGCATGTCAAAATCATACTCATGCTTGTACCCTGGGTTCCACCTTCCCTCTCTCCCCTTTTTGCAAGTACTTACATGTTCTTCCTTCCTCCTCCAGTACCCGAAACAACCTCTGTTCCTGCCTTCAAATCACCTCTTGCATGTGGCCCTTTTCATCATCACTGCCATCCCTCTTGGGCAGGCTGTCACGTCCCTAAACCTGGCTCACTTGGTCAACAGCCTCAGCAGTCTTCCTGTCTCCCATCATATCTGTGCTTCCAACTCCATCAATCCTACATATGGCCATTTGTAATCTTCCTAAAATTGATTTAAATATTATTCATGCCTCAAAATCTTCCAGTGAGTCCCCACTGCCTCCAGAGTAAATTTTAATTAAACAAAACACAAGCCCAGAGGCTGTCATGTAATATAGTTCATCGTCTGGCCTGTTCGGTCTAGTCCCTCGTCCCCCAAGTTCTCTTCCTCTTGTTGAATACATCCATCCTATTGAATATTGCCGTAGTAGTGCTCAGTACAAGAACAGATGTTATCAACAAAGGAAAACTGGAAGTAAAGCTAGTTTAATGAAAGGTTTGGGGATTAAGGGATAAACTTGCACGGTATATTGGCATCTGTTACAGTGAGGAGTTCAGACATCTGCCCTGATATTAGCATATTTTTGATATGCAAATGTATCATACTTGGAGAAGCCATTTTCCTAGGTAGTAAGTAAAAGCAATGTAAATCTTGACTGGGCCACCCTATGGACGTGATTCTCCACTTGTTTCTGCAGGGAGCCCCGCAAGGTGGTCCTGCATAAAGGATCCACTGGCCTGGGCTTCAACATCGT
This sequence comes from Ovis aries, assembly GCF_016772045.2. Classification (NCBI taxonomy): domain Eukaryota; kingdom Metazoa; phylum Chordata; class Mammalia; order Artiodactyla; family Bovidae; genus Ovis; species Ovis aries. The sequence continues at coordinate 11,402,183 of NC_056074.1, forward strand.
GGGCGGAGAAGACGGAGAAGGTATTTTTGTCTCCTTCATTCTGGCTGGTGGACCAGCAGACCTGAGCGGGGAGCTTCAGAGAGGAGACCAGATCCTATCTGTGAGTATTGCTCCTTAATCTTTATTCCCTGACTTTCTGAGAGAAAGTCCCCTCCAGTTATAAGTCCAAAAGCACCTTCATTCCAAAGGAAATACGGAAGAAAGCATTATGGCTTCAGGTGCATTTTGCAGTTTAAATGGTGTTCAGGTTTGAGGCGTGTTACTTTCTTCAGATACAGGTAGAGGTGCTAGTGTTTTCATTTAGATTTTCTGAGACGTTTGTATCCAATAGAACAGTGAGAAGCATGCATTCTTTTCAGTGTATTACTTATTTTTCAAAATGCTAAATTTCTTTCCAAATCCTTCCTTATACTCTAAAAACGGCCTCTTCATGATGCATGCAGTTTGTTGCATGTAACTGTTTAAGAATAATGTTGGGGCTTCCTCCATGGCTCAGTGGTAAAGAATCTGCCTGCCAGTGCAGGAGACACGGGTTCGATCCCTGTTCTGGGAAGATCCCAGATGTCACCAAGCAACTAAGCCTGCGTGCCATACCTATTCAGCCTGTGCTCCAGAGCCCAGAAGCCACGACTGCCGAAGGCCACAGGCCCAAGATGCTCCACAGCAAGAGAAGCCACCACAATGAGAAGCCCACACACCACAACCAGGGAGTGGCCCCCACTCGCCGCAACTAGAGAAATGCCTGCGCAGCAACAAAGATTCAGCGTAGCCAGAAATACAAATAATCGTTTTAAAATGAATAACGTGTAAAATAGTGCTACATACAATTTGGTGATGTTGCTAAGTGGTAGTGCATCACCATTTACCTAAATAGAAAAATTACTAGCAATGAGTCAGTAAGGACTTATGTACCAGCCATATTAGAAAAGTAATTACTTTATAAAAGTTATTTACATTCTCACAGTCACTGTGAAAGGTAAATCACCACGTCCAGATGAAACGAATATGGTTCAGAGAGGTTAAATAACTTGTCAAAGTTCACCTAACTAGGGATTTCCCTGGTGGTCCAGTGGTTAAGATTCTTTGTTTCCACTACAGTGGGTATGAGTTCAGTCCCGGGTCAGAGAAATAAGATCCTGCAACCCATGTAGCATGGCAAAGAAAAAAAAAGTGCACCTAACTATAGAGTCAGAGTTTGGATTTAAATATCCAGTCTTAATATCCTTCACCCACCTCCTCTTACCCGCCTTCCTTCCTTCCGTCCTTCCTTCCACCCTGCTTTCCCGACTCCTCTCTTCTCCAAGCCCTTTCTTCTCTTTGAATATCTATTGATGCTTCTTTCTATTACATCAAGCTACCTCCTTGGGATAAATTCTATGATAAGTAGTTAAATCCACTGTGAGTGTTCATGTCCACTCTGCAGTTTTGGCAATCATGCAAATAATAACAGAGAATTACTTAAGGAGCCCAGTTTTATGGGGATGGTTATGATTCGTAACTAAATAAAGCATTTAATTTGTGGTTTTCATTGTGCCTTTTGGAAAATTCATCTTTGCTTTATAGCTATGACCTTATATTTGTTAACCATCACCACCACCCTGCACACATTATTTACCTATAGGATGTAGTCAGTTGACCTGAGCAGCGCCCACAGGTCTGCAGGCTTGACCCTCCCTTTTGTATGTCTGTGGTTCTCCCACACGTAGAGGTTCCTGCTCACTCATCAGCTATCAGATGTCTAGAAGGATTGAGTATGGAAGAATTAGGGTAAGGCCCCGTGCCAGGCCCTTATTCTATTGCCTATCATCACCCCTTCAATTACTCCCCCCGACCTACATCTTCTGTACTTAAATGACATATAAGATATAACTTAACATTTCTCCAAGGAAGACATACAGGTAGCTGATAAACACTTGAAAAGATATTCAGCATCACTCATTACTAGAGAAATGTAAAATCCAAACTACAATGAGAGGTCACCTCACACTGGTCAGAAGGGCCATCATCAAAACCTTTACAAATACTAAATGCTGGAGAGGATGTGGAGAAAAGGGAACCCTCTTGCACTGTTGGTGGGAATGTAAATTGATGCAGCCATTGTGAAGAGCGTAGAGATTCCTTAAAAACTAGGAATAAATCTACCATATGACCCAGCAACCCACTACTGTGCATGTACCCTGAGAAAACCAGTTTTAAAAGACAGGTACTCCAGCGTTCATTGCAGTGCTATTTACAGTAGCCAGGACCTGGAAGCAACCCAGACGTCCATTGGCAGATAAATGGATAAGGAAGCCTTGGTGCCTATATACAGTGGAATACTGGTGGTGGTTTAGTCACTAAGTCATGTCCAACCCTTGTTCCAACTCTTGCAGCTTGATGGACTGCAGCCCACCAGACTCCTCTGTCCATGGGATTTCCCAGGCAGGTATACTGGAGTGGGTAGCCATTTCCTTCTCCAGGGGATCTTACTGACCCAGGAATCGAATCTGGGTCTCTCGCATTGCAGGCAGACTCTTTACTGACAGCTACGAGGGAAGCCAGAAGCCCAGTGGAATATTACTCAGCCGTTAAAAAGAATGAATTTGAGTCAATTCTAGGGAGGTGGACGAACCGAAAGCCTGTTATACAGAGTGAAGTCAAAAAGAGAAAGACAAATATATACTTTTTTAATGGAATATAGAAAACTGGTACTGATGAACCTATTTGCAAGGCAGGAACAGAGACACAGAGAGAAAGAACAGACTTATGGGCACAGCAGGGGAAGCAGAAGGGGGGACGAATTGGGAGGGTAGCACTGAAACATATGTATCACCACGTGTGAAACAGATAGCCAGTGGGAATTTGCCATATGACGCAGGGAGCTCAGCCAGGCACTAGGATGGGGTGTGGGGGAGGTTCAAGAGAGATGGGACCTATGTATGCCCATGGCCGATTCATGTTGATGTACGGCAGAAAGCAACACAGCACTGTCTAGTAATTATCCTCCAGTTAAAATGTTTTTTTAAAGTTTAGACAATATATAACTTTAAAATTCTAATAAGCTCTTAAACCTCATTGTCCGTGTTTATTTACATGTTTATCTTTCTCTACTAAGTTACCAAAAGCTCTCTGAAAGCAAACTCTGTATCTTTTATGATTTTGGATCCTCAACATTTAGCACAGTGCCTGGTACCTAGCCATCTCTCAAAAATTGTTTATTGATGAAAAAGTATTAAATAAAAATAGTGATGCCTTGAAAAGTCACTAGAGCCTGGGAGACTGACTCTGAAATTCTTTCTAGGACAGACTTACATATCTGCCTCATCCTGGCTGAAAATCTGTAGACTGGGGGACCACTCTGTCATTTCAGCACAATCAGCGTTCCCATTGTCAAAGCACTTTCCCAGACACAAAGCACTTTCACATGCATTGATTCTAGGGATCAGTGTTATTATTTCTCTCAATTTCCACATCAGGGAAAGAGGATTCAGAATGGCTAAATGATTTGTCCATAGCTCCACAGCTCCTGACTCCGATGTGGGACTCAAAAGCAGCTCCCTTGACCCCAAATCAGTGTTCTTTCTCCTCACGGCACAATCTCTCTTCGAAACCTTGACAATGATCTCAGTGTACACAAGCTTCTTTGTACACACTGCTTGGTGTGCGCAGCACATTTAGACGCACACAGAACCATAGTGAGTGAGTGAGAGTCTCTCAGTCATGTCCGACTCTTTGTGGCCCCGTGGACTATACAGTCCATGGAATTCTCCAGGCCAGAATACTGAAGTGGGTAGCCGTACCCTTCTCCAGAGGATCTTTCCAACCCCGGATTGAACCCAGGTCTCCTGCATTGCAGGCAGATTCTTTACCAGCTGAGCCACCAGGGAAGCCCAAGAATAATGGAGTAGGTAGCCTATCCCTTCTCCAGGGGATCTTCCCAGCCCAGGAATCGAACTGGGGTCTTCTGCATTGCAGGCAGATTCTTTACCAGCTGAGCTAGCAGGGAAGCCCGCACAAAACTATAAGGAACTAATATTTACATGGAGCTTTTGAGTCAGTCACAGGGGTAGGTAACATAATCTTAGAACAACTCTATGCCTTATTATGTTCATTTGAAATATGAATAAACTGAGGCACAGAGATGATATTATTGACTTTTTAACTCTGTTTAAATAAGAAATCCTCTAAGCTATGGGTTTTATTTGTTTAATCTCTAGGCATGTGGTGGGGAAAGGAACAAGATGATAACCTTGTTATAGCTCAACAAAGAAAACTCCTAAGTATTTCTGCTTCCAGAAGTAGATGAATCCATTTAAATATTATTGCCAGGACCACAGAGTAAGCATGGCAACAAATCAGAATCATAGTCTTCTTAGAGATAGCAATTCATAGTACATAACAGCAATGTCTAAAGTTCAAATATCATATTTTTTATGTAAAACATTTGCAAAGATAGTTCAACAATGAAAATACCATTCATTTTTTACAGTGGGAAAGGAAAAGGAATTCTTTTCAGCTTGTGGAAATTTATATAAACTGTGGCTAAAAATTGGCTAGTGTAAAGGCTCAGTATTGGAATTTCATTGTTTAACCCTACAAGGAAGAAATAAACAGGCTTGGGAAACTTACACATTATTACAATATGGAAAGAAAAGTGACAGAATTATTAGCAATGGAATATGGAGGATAATATTTTGCATCTACAGCTTCCACTGGATATGTAAAGACAAGCTATACCTTTGTGGAAAACAAAAGAACAAAAACCCTAAATAAAAATTCAGTGCATAGATTTCTAAGTCATGTAAGATTTATTTGCAAATAAGTCATGCTAAAAATAACATAGTAAGTTTAGAGAGGAGAAATAGCATCCCCAGGGAAGAGAGCCGAAGGGTAGATCTCTGCTCTCAACTGATTTTCATCGAGAAGGAACTTGTATAATAGGCAACTACCGTGCTAATCAGGGATGTAATATCCATTCCTATTTTCCTGAATTATTCTCCCACACAGACTGTAGAATCTTCTAAGACAATTTGTTTTATTAATGGCTTACTATGTGTCAGATTCTGTCTCAGGAATTGAAATCTCAAAGATGAGTGAGAATAATAGATCTCAAAATGCTCACTGCCCAAAGCAGATACAGCTGTCTTCCATATCCACGGAGGATTTGTTCCAGGACAACCTGTCAACAGCAAAATCTGCTAAACTCAAGTCCCTTAGATAAAATGGCATAGTACATTGAATACAGTCGGCCGTCCGCATCAGCGAGTTTTGCATCCATGCATTCAACCAACTGGGCTTCCTTGTGGCTCAGTGGGAAAGAATTCACCTGCCAACGCAGGAGGCAGGGCTTTGGTCCCTGGGTCAGGAAGATCCTCTGGAGAAGGACATGGCAACCAGCTCCAGTATTCTTGCCTGGGAAATCGGACACAAGTGAGCAACTCAACAACAATTCAACCAACTGCAAATCCAAGGCCAACTGTATATCAATGTATCTAATGCATGTGAGCACACAGAGAGAGAGAGAGGTGGCATACTGAGGAAAGAGAAGAGAGAAAGCACTTAGAACAGAGCATGTCACATTGTAAGTACTTAACACTATTACTACCAACCACTGTACCTTAAGAATATGTGTCATATAGTATAGTGAAAGTCTCTCAGTCATGTCCCACTCTGTGCAACCCCATAGACGGCAGCCCACCAGATTCCCCCATCCCTGGGATTGTCCAGGCAAGAACACTGGAGTGGGTTGCCATTTCCTTCTCCAATGCGTGAAGTGAAGTCACTCAGTCGTATCCAGCTCTTAGTGACCCCGTGGACTGTAGCCCACCAGGCTCCTCCATCCATGGGATTTTCCAGGCAAGAGTACTGGAGGGGAACCTCCTTAGAGACCAATAAAATATACTGCTTTTCCCAAATGTATTTGACACCAAACCATTACTTAAGGAGCACCTCACAGGATATCAGTAATAGGAAATGTTTGAGCAGATATGTATATAGTTTCAATAATCGACTATTTTGTCACAAGGTAGTCATATGTGCATGCTAAGTCGCTTCAGTCATGTCTAACTCTTTGCAATCCCATAGACTGTAGCCTGCCAGGCTCCTCAGTCCATGGGATTCTCCAGGCAAGGATACTGGAGTGGGTTGCCGTGCCCTCCTCCAGGGGATCTTCCCCGCTCAGGGTTGGAGCCCAGGGCTCTCACACCTCCTGCATTGGCAGGGAGATTCTTAACCATCAGCGCCAGCGGGTGCCTATAAAGAAAAAATAACTAGCTGTTGACTACGTTTTAAGATTATGGGCGCCATCTAGTGTCCATACATTGCCTAAACACTTTGCCACCTGAAGACGGAAGACTCCCAAGCTCCATTGCAGGAATTTATCCTGCGCTCCCTCCTCCCCGCCAGACCTACAGAGCTAAAGTAGTTACGATGCTGAAGGAAATCATCTCCTCCGGCTGCATTCCATACACATATTGTGAGTGATCTCCGCTCTCTAATTTCTCCTTTATGTTTTCTATCTCTCCAGGATGTATTATAGAAAGGCTTATCCAATAATTGAACCATCTTCTTGAGGTTTTTTGTGGCGGAGAATTTAGGGCATTCAACATGCAATCATGTTAACTAGTGCAGTCGCCTCCTTGGGCATTCTTTCTGCAGAGGGAAAGACAGAAATGCCTCTGTTATTATTTGTTTCAGTGCTTTGTTATGAAAATATATATATATGTGGAGCGTAGCACACAGAAGCAATACTCCTATGAAGAGGCTCTTTCCTATCTAACCAAGCAATTTTAGTGTGTTCAATCCTCAGGAGTCTAAAAGCGGTCAACCTAGCTGACCCCACCAACTCCAAAGCTCACTCTTGATGGACGTGAAGTGTTTAACTCACTGTTCCAAGATCCGTGGTTGGGAATAAAAGTGAAATGTGGCAGCTGTTGTCCTGAAAGTAGAACAAGTTGTTGTGAATTTTCAAATTGAAATTGCATGGTGGATTTAGGAAGAGTGAAAAAAGAGTCACAGCTCACCTGGGTGCTGCGCTAATGCTTAGGTTTCCTTCCTGTCTTCATGTTTAGAGCCATGCAGAAGGGAAGGGCTTTGTTTGCTAAATCCTTATTGTCAAGGGACTCAAGTGGAATTCAACATATACACTCTTCACCATGCCAGGGTACTGATGTCACCTTTTTATTATTACCTCAAATAACAACTCATTCCCTTCCGTTATTACAACCTGAAATCCAGCCTACCTCCTGCCTCTCACACAAAAATTATAAAACTAAAATAAAGTCTCACATTATTGGTGTGGTTCCCTGAAGTGGTCCTCTTAGAAGCTTCCCAGCCCCATCCCATCCAGTGACCCTGCGCTATGGGCCGTGTCCTTCCCCTGCAGCTCTGTCCCCCACGAGGAGGATCCACGTTTTCATCACTGGCAGTGCCTGAGGGCTTCCGTTTAAGGGACTGTTACTCAGCGCATCTGCCTTCCAGAGAGGTTCTGAGATCCGCAGAGGTGGGGACAGGCGCCATCTCTCAACTCTGAGCTGCACTCACCTTATTTCCAAAAGCACAACACAGCTTAAACTAGAAATTTTGCGGAGTCTCCAACATTCAACTTCCTTCCTCTCATCTTCAGCACTAGCAGTCCCCAAACCCCAGATAAGAGCCCCGCCCTTCCCGCAGAGTCAAGCCTCAGTCCCAGCTCTGGTTATCCTGGCCTCAGGGTTTGTCTGCTTTTGTTTCCCGGTTGAGCTCCATCCACTCCACCTCCCCCAACAAAAGAAGTGCAACAAGATAATGTTTCTGAAAAAGATAAAGACTTCTTACCTTAGCCCTGACCAGTTAAACTCAGGTTTCTGGCCCAGAGCCCACAGGAGGCTGCCTCCCCAGGCCCTGTGCCTGTTGCAGGCATTGCTGTCTCCGCCGACCCCCGCTCTGTCTAGATTCACTGACTCTTCGGGCTCTGGCTTTTGCCTCTCAATTTTGGAGCGACTTCACTTTCACTTTTCACTTTCATGCATTGGAGACGGAAATGGCAACCCACTCCAGTGTTCTTGCCTGGAGAATCCCAGGGACGGGGAGCCTGGTGGGCTGCTGTCTATGGGGTCGCACAGAGTCGGACACGACTGAAGCAACTTAGCAGCAGCAGCAGCAGCAGCAGCAGCAGCAGCAGCAGCAGCAGGCATCTCCCCACCTTACTGGACTTGTCTGCCTGCCCAGCTGAGAGCCACACTTTTCTTGCTCTGTTGTTGTTCAGTTGCTAAGGTGTGTCTGACTCTTTGACCTCATGGACTGCAGCACGCCAGGCTCCTCTGTCAACCACTATCTCCCAGAGTTTGCTGAGATTCACGTCCACTGAGGCGATGATGCTACCTAACCATCTCATCCTCTGACTTCTTGCTCAGGGACCCCCTCAAATAAAAAGCACTGTGGCCAGTGAGCAGACTTTCCCTCTGCCTCGCCGTCAGAGCCCACCATCTAGGCTGATCCCCAGCCCACCCATCAGAGCCTAGGGATTCAGCAGGGCCCAGCTCTGCTCTAGGAATGCTTTTCTCCTATCCACTGTCCAGATTCACATACATCCCTCATCACATACAAAGTCCAGACTTTAAGAAGAGTGAGCCTTTTAAAAAGCATTTCTGATCATGTTGCTTTTCCCCTTTTCTTAACCTTTCAATGGCTTTCTGTTGTTCTTAAGATAAAATCCAAAATTCTTGTCATGGCCTACAAGGTTTCACAGGCTCTGGCCCCAGCCTGCCTCACTGGCCTCTTCCCTGCTCTCAGTTTCACCCTGGACACCCTGGCTTTTGCTTTCCCTCAGTCATGTGCAAAATGTTAAGCAACTTGGCACATACAACGTGGCATCACCCACAGGATGAAGGACCACAGTGCCATAGCTGCCACTGTGGGAGATGGGGTCTCCCTGGACCCACAGTGTGGGTCACCCGAGAGGGCTCAGAAGAGCTCTTCTCTACTGACAAGGTGAGGTGTTTCTGTGTTGTAACAGAAGGAATGGCCAGACTGATGGATGTACAGCTTCCTCCACGGGCCTATGCATGTACTGAATTTTCTCTGCAAAGGCGCTTAGAGTGAACCCAAGCCTTCTATTACGCAAAAGGGGTAAGCCATGGATTGCTCCAGACTCTACTTAAGAAGCACCCCTATTGTCTGACATAGAATATGGCTGGTAATACCTGTCAAATGAATAAATTCCATATACTTCATGGACATAGTAAGAAAGCAAAAGTAACATGCTATTTTCTGGTACATCCCTTAAATACTGCTTATTCAATATCATTACCACACTATATACACGTATATATGGTAATGGCGGTGTTAGTAGCTCACTTGTGTCCAACTCTTTGCAATCCCATGGACTGTAGCCTGCCAGGATCCTCTGTCCATGGAATTTTCCAGGCAAGAATACTAGAGTCGGAACCATTCCCTTCTCCAGGGGATCTTCCCAACCCAGGAATCGAACCTGGGCCTCCCGCCTTGCAGGCAGATTCTTCACCATCTGAGACACCAGAAAAGCCCCTCCCCCCACCCCCCTGCCCTCTCTCTATACATATATATGTATATCTCACTACTTGAAGACCTGCTGCAAAAATAGTTCATGGGAAAACATGTAAAATCAGACCTTTAATAGATAACCCACAGGACAACCACTCAAGGACTCAACATTAAGCAGCTTTCAAAAGTTTGAAATTCAGTTCAGTGATACCAATTCCAGCTTTTATCAAAGTGATATTTCTACATGTGTGTTCCACCGTGAAACACTCCATGAAAAAGAAAAAAGGTTCATAATCAAGTAAAAGATCTGAGAAGTTCTACAGCAAATAAAGAAATGCTAACCTTACTTAACTAAAGAATCTTTTCCTCCCCTGGAATATAAATTACTATGTAACTGGACATACTTTTAGAAATTCAGCCTTAAACTAATCTCTGGAAAAACTCACGCAGGTATTTTATTTGGGAGAAGTAACATTTTCCCATTAAAATATTATTTGCAGAACTCAGGGGATGGAATGGGATGCAAACCAAAAATCTAAGATGGAGGAGTTACTCCCATCCATCTAGAAAGTGAAAGTTGCTCAGTCGTGTCCGACTCTTTGAGACCCCATGGGCTATACAGTCCATGGAATTCTCCAGGCCAGGATACTGGAATAGATAGCCTTTTCCTTCTCCAGGAGATCTTCCCAACCCAGGGATTGAACCCAGGTCTCCCACATTGCAGGCAGATTCTTTTTACCAGCTGAGCCACAAGGGAAGGATCTCCCTCAAACAACAAGGGAAATCAGAGGGGGTCCCATGGAGCATTAGATAAGGGATGTTCTTACATACGTCTTACATACATACATAGTTTATTAACCTATTTGCCAAAAAACAATCCATAGACATTTCCTAAGCATCCACTAAGCAGCAGAAACTACTAGACCAAAAAAACATGTGTGCCCTTAGCAAATGTAGAGCCTCTCGAGGGAAGACCAACACATAAACAGATTATTTCCAGAAGAAAAAAAAACATGAAAAGTGTACAGGATAAATTCTGGGGACCACATAGGCACAAAGGAGAGGCTGTCCTTAGCCCAGCCTGGCATGTGGGAGAGCTTCTGGAGGAAAAGCTCCCCAACAAAAATGACTCTGGGGAAGCAGGAAGTGTGGAGAATTAGGAATAAAATGCTTAATATTTTTGACTATTTGCTTAGCGCCAAGTATTGTGCTGAAATCACATGATGATTGCACTGATCCCTAACAAAACCCTGTTGGGATGAAGGCTCACAGATACGCAATAATTTGCCCTAAATCACACAGAAAATAAGCAGTGACAGTGGCATTTGAATGACCATTGCTTCTGATTTCCACCCTATCCTCTTTTCTTCAAGGCCAGCCTTCAGAATGGACATAGGTTTGAGCAAACTCTGGGAGATACTGAAGGGCAGGGAAGCCTGGTGTGCTGCAGTCTGTGGGGTCACAAAGAGTCGGATACAACTTAGCCATGAACAACAGCAAAAAACCTTGAGAAAGAAAAATTGACAGTTTGCTTACTTCTGAGGCTGTCTGCGCTCTTAAGTCCAGTTAGTGAGAAAAACATAAATGCCTGAAATAATAAGCTATTTACAAGGAGAAATATGAGCTACCACAGGAAGCCACTGTTCAGTTCAGTTCAGTCGCTCAGTCGTCTCCGACTCTTTGCAACCCCGTGAATCTCAGCACGCCAGGCCTCCCTGTTTATCGCCAACTCCCGGAGTTCACTCAGACTGGCATCCATCGAATCAGTGATGTCATCCAGCCATCTCATCCTCTGCCGTCCCCTTCTCCTCCTGCCCCCAATCCCTCCCAGTATCGGAGTCTTTTCCAATGAGTCAACTCTTCACATGAGGTGGCCAAAGGACTGGAGTTTCAGCTTTAGCATCATTCCTTCCGAAGAAATCCCAGGGTTGATCTCCTTCAGAACGGATTGGTTGGATCTCCTTGCAGTCCAGAGGACTCTCAAGAGTCTTCTCCAACACCACAGTTCAAAAGCATCAATTCTTCGGCACTCAGCCTTCTTCACAGTCCAACTCTCACATCCATACATGACCACAGGAAAAACCATAGCCTTGACTAGACAGACCTTAGTAGGCAAAGTAATGTCTCTGCTATTGAATATGCTATCTAGGTTGGTCATAACTTTTCTTCCAAGGAGTAAGCGTCTTTTAATTTCATGGCTGTAGTCACCATCTGCAGTGATTTTAGAGCCCAAAAACCAAAGTCTGACACTGTTTCCACATCTATTTCCCATGAAATGATGGGACCGGATGCCGTGATCTTCGTTTTCTGAATGCTGAGCTTTAAGCCAACTTTGTCACTCTCCTCTTTCACTTTCATCAAGAGGCTTTTGAGTTCCTCTTCACTTTCTGCCATAAGGGTGGTGTCATCTGCATATCTGAGGTTATTGATATTTCTCCCAGCAATCTTGATTCCAGCTTGTGCTTCTTCCAGCCCAGCGTTTCTCATGATGTACTCTGCATATGAGTTAAATAAGCAGGGTGACAATATACAGCCTTGATGCACTCCTTTTCCTATTTGGAACCAGTCTGTTGTTCCATGTCCAGTTCTAACTGCTGCTTCCTAACCTGCATACAGATTTCTCAAGAGGCAGGTCAGGGGGTCTGATATTCCTATCTCTTGAAGAATTTTCCACAGTTTATTGTGATCCACTCAGTCAAAGGCTTTGGCATAGTCAATAAAGCAGAAATAGATGTTTTTCTGGAACTCTCTTGCTTTATCCATGATCCAGCAGATGTTGGCAATTTGATCTCTGGTTCCTCTGCCTTTTCTAAAACCAGCTCAAACATCAGGAAGTTCATGGTTCACATATTGCTGAAGCCTGGCTTGGAGAATTTTGAGCACTACTTTACTAGCATGTGAGATGAGTGCAAGTTGAGGACACTGAAAAATACATCTAGAGCCTCTGAAGCTTCCCCTGAGGGCAGGGACTGTGTGTTAGCATCTCTTCATCCCACTGATCAACATAGAATGTGGCTCCTGGGCAAAGGTACTGAATGAATCAAAGACTCATCCTTGCCCACTTGTCCAAAGGTGCTGAGACTCCTAGGGCTCTTCTCAGTTGTGTTCATCTGAACCCTTGGCCCTAAGAACCCCTTCTGTCCTGAAGACTCAGAATAACTTAATTCTTTTAGACAGATTCTTTCCTACTTGACTGATATGAACTCCCATAGATCAGACAAATATTAAATAAACATTCTATTACATACTAAATGCTATCATGGGTGCACGCTCAGTCGCTCAGTCGTGTCTGACTCTTTGTGACCCTATGGACTATAGCCAACCAAGCTCCTCTATCTGTGGAATATTCCAGACAAGAATACTCGACTACATAGCCCTTTCCTTCTCCAGGGGATCTTTCTGACCCAAGGATAGAACCCAGGTCTCCTGTGTCTGCTGCATTGCAGGCGGACTGTTTACCACCCCACCACCTGAGAAGCCCAAATACTATCATAATATTTGTTTTAAAATATGTTTGTAAAATATACTCTTCTTCCAAAAAGCTATTAAGTGATAAAGAGCCCTGCTTAGGTGATGCAAGCCTCAAAGGGTGAAGTAACACTTGATCCTGAGCCTCCTTCACATGCACGCTGAAAATGCCCTATCACAGCTGACCCCCGATAGAGAGGACCCTTGGGGAGACCTCTCAAGTTGAGAGGAAGGGTGATCCTCAACTGAAAGACTGAGTTTTAGCTCCAGTTTGTTTTTGCCTCCAACCCCTGGACCGCAGATAGGTATTGGTCCCTGGCCTGTTGGGAACCAGGATGTACAACAGGAGTGAGCAGCTGGCACTGAGTGAAGATCTGTTATTTACAGCCACTCCCCATCCCACTGCTCACATTACTGCATTATGACAACGTAATAATAATAATAGAAAAAAGCACAATAGATGCAATATGCTCTAATCGTCCCAAAACCACCCTTCCCCCGTCTGTGCAATAATTGTCTTCCACAAAACCGGTCCCTGGTGCCAAAAAATTCGGGGACCTCTGCTCTATTTTGCTAGCTGAGCCCGCATATCCTTTGTATCGGCATCACCATTTTTATGTACCAAGTTCCTTCCTATGGACATTATCACATCCGATTCTCATAGCACCCCTTCAGGATAGGTGGGAGGGTAGGCACGTTAGCAGTTCATACAGGAGGAAACTGAAGACTTCCATGGTTTCCAGCTTGAGACCAGTTAGATGCCAGGCATGGGTCTCCTGTAACAACCAGCTTCCTTGCCTGTGATGCTAACTACTCTAGGACTGTGCCTGCCGGGAGGGCCATACTGGATTTACCAGCCAGAGTTCCAGACGACAGACATCTGAGTGACTTAAATGGCGAAGGAATTTATTAGGGAAAGAACAGAGAGCTCACTGAACCCCAGGAAGACTGGGGAACCAAGCTCAGAAGCCAGGAAGGAAATTCTGCTGAAGGTCAGTCTGTTAAGCATGCTGTTCTTGAGGTCATTATCACAGGTCACTGACAGGCTGGCGACATTCCTGGGGGTGCTTGAAAGCCTCTCACTCTCTCTCCATGTATCTCACACCTTAGTGTGGTGGTTCCAAGTTCCTGGCAGGCATATCTGCCTGGGCGCCTACTCTAGCTGCACTCTCCCACATTTCTAGGGGGGACAAGACTGTACCTCCTTCCAGTCTTGGATTGCCCCCAAAGAAGGATATTTGGACACAGCAGCTAAATGATAAATGTCCCTTAGGAATCATGTGGCTCACTGAATTCTGTATGAGGAATTGTTTGGATCTAAGATCTTGAGATTCATAATAGTTTCTTAAACAGAAGAAATGATTCCTGGAGAGAGGCCTCCTTTGGGAAGGGCCGGCATTTGGGCAGCTGACAGTGCTCTCCTAGCTCTGCTCATCTAAGCATGCCAACAGGCGATTCAAGCAAGGACAGGATATGGGCTCTGCCAATGTCTGTGGACCGTGAATAATATTTCTAATGGTGATTTTCTGTTTCCAGCTCATTGTGTCCCACGGCAATTAAAAATGTCTTCCTGAGATTAAGGGATTTACAAACCAATGTACCTTGTCTTGAGAAGTCTGCTGTGTTGCTCTATGAATCAGCTACAGATACCTTCCAATAAATGAAGAATTAATGATCAGTTTCTTTGTCTTGAATCCACATTTGAGAAAGAGGAGGATCAAATCCAATGGAGCATGGCCTCCAGTTCTACTATATTTATTCTGGTTGGGAAAGAAAAAGGAGAGGAAATGATGGGGAAAATAATTTTTAAAAATATGTGGAAAAATATGAAAAATATATTGTCTTGCCCTAAACAAAACAGTTCCATAGATTGGAGGTATAGTGGTGAAAATGATGAGCGTCCCTGGTGGCTCAGTGGTAAAGCGTCCGCCTGCCAAAGCAGAGATATAAGACATAGGGGATTCGATCCCTGGGCCAAGAAGGTCCCCTGGAGAAGGAAATGGCAACCCTCTCTTGTATTCTTGCCTGAAAAATCCCATGGAGAGAGGAGCCTGGCGGGCTACAGTCCATGGTGTCGTAAAAGAGTCGGACACGACTAAGCACACACGTAAACCGAGTGCATACACTCCTAACTATAAATTGAACAACTAGGATTGATTGTGTGCTATGGAGAACTGTGTAATAATGTACAGTGGGCGAGAATCTGAATATATATATAAACGTATATCTGTAAACAAGTACATATATATGTACATATACACAATGGAATCACTTTGTTATACACTTGAAAAATTGTAAATCAACTATTCTTTAATAAAAGAAAAAATGACATCAGAAAATATACAACTTCTCTGCATCCCCACACTGACCGCCTGCTTCTCATCAAGGTGTCAGAAGTTTCAGAGTCCTGTAGCAACCAGGGCACCCTATTAAACAACTTATAAGTGAAATCTAACCAAGTGGAGTAGATGATGCTTCTGGAAAGATGAAGACTTCTTACCTTAGCCCTGACCAGTTAAATTCAGGTTTCTGGCCCAGAACCCACACGGAGGCTGCCTCCCCAGGCCTCTGTGCCTGTTTCAGACATTGCTGTCTCCGCTGACCCCGGCTCTGTCTAGATTCACTGACTCTTCGGGCTCTGGCTTTTGCCTCTCAATTTTGGAGCCCCTCAGGCATCTCCCCACCTTACTGGACTTGTCTGCCTGCCCGCCTCAGAGCCACACTTTTCTTGCTCAGCTGTTATTCAGTCACAACGTCATGTCAGAACTTTGCGACCCCAAGGACTGCAGCATGCCAGGCTCCTCAGTCCACCACATTCTCCCAGAGTGTGCTCAGATTCATGTCGATTGAGTCAGTGATGCTACCTAACTATCTCATCCTCTGACTTCTTGCTCACTGTGTGCATGCTCAGTCTTGCCCAACTCTTTGTGACCCTATGTGGGCTGTAGCCCACCAGGCTCCTCTGTCGATGGGATTTCCTAGGCAAGAACAGTGGAGTGGGTTGCCATTGCCTCCTCTAGGTGATCTTCCCGACCCAGGGATTGAACTCATGACTTCTGTGTCTCCTGCAGTGGTAGGCAGATTCTTTACCGCTGATCCACCTGGGAAGCCCTCTTGCTCAGGGACATGCCCCCCCCCCCAAATAAAAAGCACTGTAGCCAGTGAATAGACTTTTTCCTCTGCCTCAGCATCAGAGCCCACCATCCAGGCTGACCCCCAGCCCACCCACCAGAGCCTAGGGATTCAGCAGGGCCCAGCTCTGCCCTAGGAATCCTTTTCTCCTACCCACTGTCCAGACACACATACATCCCTCATCACATACAAATTCCAGACTTTAAGAAGAGTGAGCCTTTCAAAAAGCATTTCTGATCATGTCATTTTTACCCTTTTCTTATCCTTTCAATGGCTTTCTGTTGTTCTTAAGATAAAATCCAAAATTCTTGTCATTGCCTACAAGGTTTCACACGGTCTGGCCCCAGCCTGCCTCACTGGCCTCTTCCCTGCTCTCAGTTTCACCCTGGACACCCTGGCTTTTACTTTCCCTCCAGTCACATGCAAAATATTTAGCAACTTGGTACATACAACGTGGCATCACCCACATGGCTACCACTGTGGGAGACGGGGTCTCCCTGGACCCACAGTGTGGGTCACCCCAGAGGGCTCAGGACAGCACTTCTCTACTGTCAATCCACGCAGAAGTGTTCCCTTGTTGTAACAAAAGGAATGGCCAGACCGATGGGTGTGGGGCTCCATTCACGGGCCTGTGAATGTACTGAATTTTCTCTGCAAAGGCACTTAAAGTGACCCCAGTCCTTCTTTACTTAAAAGGGGTAAGCCATGGATTGCCCCAGACTCCACTTAAGAAGCATCCCTATTGTCTGACATAGAATATGGCTGGTAATACCTGTCAGATGAATGAATTCCATAAACTTTATGGGCATAGTAGGAAAGCAAAAGTAACATGCTATTTTCTGTTGAAGTGAAGTGAAAGTCGCTCAGTCATGCCCAACTCTTTGCTACCCCCATAGACTCTACAGTCCATGGAATTATCCAGTCCAGAATGCTGGAGTGGGTAGCCTTTCTCTTCTCCAGGTATTTTCTGATACATCCCTTAAATACTGCTTATTCAATATCATTAACACACTATATATACACACACATATATATATACGGTGCTGTGCTGTGCTGAGTCACTCAGATGTGTCTGACTCTTTGCAACCACATGTACTATAGCTAGTCAGGCCCCACAGTCCTTGGAATTCTCCAGGCAAAAATTACTGGAGTGGGTTGCCATTCCCTTCTCCAGGGGATCTTCCCAGCTCAGGGATCGAACCCAGGTCTACCACGTTGTAGGAGGATTATTTACCATCTGAGCCCCCAGGGAAGCCCTTGTATCTCTTTCTCTCTCTCACAGATTCTCTGTCTCTCTATATATATATTATATATTTATAGATAGATATATAGGTAGATAGATATTAAGCTCAGTTGCTCAGTCGTGTCTGACTCTTTGGGACCGTATGAACTACACCACTAGGCTTCCTGTCCATCACCAACTTTCAGAGCTTGCTCACACTCAGGTCCATTGAGTTGGTGATGCCATCCAACAATCTCATCCTCTGTCGGCCCCTTTTCCTCCTGCCTTTCAATCTTTCCCAGCGTCAGGGTCTTTTCTGATGAGTCAGTTCTTCACATCAGGTGGCCAAAGTATTGAGTTTCAGCTTTAACATCAGGTGTTCCAATGAATACTCAGGATTGGTTTCCTTTAGGATTGTCTGGTTTGATCTCCTTGCAGTCCAAGGGGCTCTCAAGACTCTTCTCCAACACCACCACTGAGAAGGATCCATTCTTCAGCATTCAGTCTTCTTTATGGTCCAGTTCCCACATCCGTACATGACTACTGGGAAGAACATAACTTTGACTGTACAGACCGTTGTCGGCAAAGTAATGTCTCTGCTTTTTAATATGCTGTCTAGGTTTGTCATAGCTTTTCTTCCACGGAGCAAGCATCTTTTAATTTCTAGGTTTCAGTCACCATCTGCAGTGATTTTGGAGCCCCAAAAATAAAGTCTCTCACTGTTACCACTGTTTCCCTATTTGCCGTGATGAAATGGGACCAGATACCATGATCTTAGTTTTTTGAATGTTGAGTTTTAAGCCAGCTTTTTCCCTCTCTTCTTTCACTTTCATCAAGAGGCTTTTTAGTTCCTCTTTGCTTTCTGCCATAAGGGTGGTGTCATCTGCATATCCGAGGTTATTGATATTTCTCCCGGCAATCTTGATTCCAGTTTGTGGTTCTTCCAGCCCAGCGTTTCTCATGATGTATTCTGCATAGAAGTTAAATAAGCAGAGTGACATTTTAAAGCCTTCATGTATTCCTTTCCCAATTTGGAACCAGCCTGTTCCATGTCCGGTTCTAACTGTTACTTCTTGACCTGCATATAGATTTCTCACGAGGTAGGTAAGACGGTCTGGTATTCCCATCTCCTTAAGAATTTTCCAGTTTGTTGTGATCCACACATTCAAAGGCTTTAGCAAGTCAATAAAGCAGATGTTTTCCTGTAATTCTGTTGCTTTTTCTCTGATCCAATGGATGTTGACAATTTGATCTCTGGTTCTTCTCCCTGTTCTAAATCCAGCTTGAACATCTGGACGTTCTCGGTTTATGTGTAGCTGAAGCCTAGCTTTAAGTATTTTGAACATAATCTTGCTAGCATGTGAAATGAGTACAATTTTGCAATAATTTGAACTTTCTTTGGCATTGCCCTTCTTTGGGATTGAAATGAAAACTGACCTCTTCCAGTCCTGTTGCCCCTGCTGAGTTTTCCAAATTTGCTGACATATTGAGTGCAGCACTTTCACAGCATCATCTTTGAGGATTTCAAATAGCTCAGCTGGAATTCCATCACCTCCACTAGCTTATTCATAATGATGCTTCCTAAGGCCCACTTAGCATTTCAGGACGTCTGGCTCTGGATGAGTGATCACACCACTGTGAATTTCTGAGTCATTAAGATCTTTTTTGTACAGTTCTTCTGTGTATTCTTGCCACCTCTTCTTAATATCTTCTGCTTCTGTTAGGTCCATACCATTTCTGTCCTTTTTTGTGCCCATCTTTGCCTGAAATGTTCCCTTGGTATCTCTAATTTTCTTGAAGAGATCTCTAGTCTTTCCCATTCTATTGTTTTCCTCTATTTCTTTGCATTGATCACTTAAGAAGGCTTTCTTATCTCTCCTTGCTGTTCTTTGGAACCCTGCATTCAGATGGATATATCTTTCCTTTTCTCCTTTGCCTTTTGCTTTTCTTCTTTTCCCAGCTATTTATAAGGCTGCCTCAGACAACCATTTTGCCTTTTTGCATTTCTTTTCTTGGGTAAGGTTTTGATCACTGCCTCCTGTACTAAGTCACGAACCTCTGTCCATAGTTCTTCAGGCACTCTGTCTATCAGATCTAATCCCTTGAATCTATTTGTCACTTTCACTGTATAATTGTAAGGAATTTGATCTAGGTCATACCTGAATGGTCTAGTGGTTTTCCCTACTTTCTTCAATTTTAGTCTGAAGTTCATGTTCTGAGCCACAGTCAGCTCCTGGTCTTGTTTTGCTGAATAAATAGAGCTTCTCCATCTTTAGGTGCAAAGAATATAATCAATCTGATTTCAGTGTTGACCATCTGGAGATGTCCATGTGTAGAGTCATCTCTTGTGTTGTTGGAAAAGGGTGTTTGCTATGACCAGTGCATCCTCTTGGCAAAACTCGGTTAGCCTTTGCCCTGCTTCATTTTGTACTCCAAGACCAAACTTGCCTGTCACTCCAGCTATCTCTTAACTTCCTACTTTTGCATTCCAGTCACCTATGATGGAAAGGACATCTTCTTTTAGTGTTAATTCTAGAAGTCTTGTAGGTCATCATAGAACCATTCAACTTCAGCTTCTTCAGCATCAGTGGTTGGAGCATAGACTTGGATTACTGTGATATTGAATGGTTTGCCTTGGAAACAAACAGAGATCATTCTGTCGTTTTTGAGATTGCATCCAAGTACTGCATTTTGGACTCTTCTGTTGACTATGATGGCTACTCCATTTCTTCTAAGGGACTCTTGCCCACAGTAGTAGATATAATGGTCATCTGAATTAAATTCACCCATTCCAGTCCATTTTAGTTCACTGATTCCTAATATTTCGATGTTTACTCTTGACATTTCCTGTTTGACCACTTCCAATTTACCTTGATTCACGGACCTGACATTCCAGGTTCCTATGCAATATTGCTCTTTCCAGCATTAGACTTTCCTTCCATCACTAGTCACATCCACAACTGGGTGTTATTTTCACTTTGGCTCTGTCTCTTCATTCTTTCTGGAGCTATTTCTCCACTCTTCCCCAGTAGCATATTGGGCACCTACCAACCTGGGGAGTTCATCTTTCAGTGTCATATCTTTTTGCCTCTTCATACTGTTCATGGGGTTCTCAAGGCAAGAATACTGAAGTGGTTTGCTATTCCCTTCTCCAGTGGACCGTGTTTTGTCAGAACTCTCCACCATGACCTGTCCATCTTGGGTACCCCTACATGGCATGGCTCATAGTTTCATTGAATTAGACAAGGCTCTGATCCATGTGATTAGTTTGGTTGGTGGTTTGTGTGTCTGTGTGTCTGTGTGTCTGTGTGTGTGTGTGTGTGTGTGTGAAAGGTTGCAGCTGTGAGCCATGTGCTACACAAGCGTTAGTTACCTCCAGAAGAGAGGATTTCAATCCAGGACCAGAGATGAGGCTCAGAACTTTGTGTAGCAAAGTTTTATTAAAGTATAAAAGGGATAGAGAAAGCTTCTGACACAGACATCAGAAAGGGACAGAAAGAGTGCCCCCTTGCTAGTTTTTAGCAAGGAGTTATACACCTGTTAACAAGCTGCTAAGCAGATGGACAGGGGGCCTGGCATGCTGCAGTCCATGGGGTTGCAAATCGTCGGACAGGACTGAGCAACTGAACTCAACTGAATCAGAGAAAAGAAAGCCCTCAAAACTGAGAGAGCTGCACCAGGCCCCCTCCCACAACATGCATTTTGAATAGCATTGGCAGGGGGTGAGTCATCCCTGGCTGTAAAACAATTGCCCTGAATCTTGAAAAAAGGCAGATTTCCAAGCAAATATATAGTTCATTAACATAGCTTAAGAAAAATATTTCCATAAGAAACACGCATTAGTTAGCTCAAGGTTCGAGAAAAGTTCAGTCAAAACCAGGTATCATGACAACATAGGATTAGAAAAGAAAGGAAACGTCTGCCGCCTGCAGGTTATTTCCTCCTGCTGCCTGTGGACCCCTACCCCACCACATGTTACACACACACACCCACCCACACACACCCACCCACCCACCCACCCACCCACCCACACACCCACACACACCCCACTACTTGTAAATGTGCTGCAAAAACAGTACATTGGGAACCATGTAAAAACGGACCTCTGATAACCCACAAGACAGCTACTGAAGGACTCAGCTAAAAGTAACCTTCAAAGTCTGAAATTCAGCTCAGTGATACCAATTTCAGCTTTTAACAAAGTGATATCTCTACATATGTGTTCTACCTAATACCAGATCTGTGAAACACTAGATGGGAAAAAAAAAAAAAAAAGGTTCATGATCAAATAAGGATCTAAGAAGTTCTTTATAACAAATAAAGAAATGCTATTAAAGCATTTTCTACCCTTACTTAACTAAAGAATATCCCCCTGCCCCTGCCGCTGGAATATGAGTTACTATCAAACTGGACATACTTTTAGAAATTCTGCCTTAAATTGATCTCCAGAAAAACTCAGGCAGGTGTTTTATTTGGGATAAGTAACATTTTCATGTTAAAATGTTAATTATAGAGCTCAGGGGGTGGGGTGGGGAGAGTGCAAACCAAAAATCAAAGATGAAGGAATTATTCCCCTCCATTGAGAAAGAGCCCACACAAACAGCAGGAGAAATTAGAGGCAGCACATGGAGCATTAGATAAAGGATATTCTTTATACACATATTCTTTACATTATTTATTAATCGAGTTGCGTAAAACCAACCCACAAGACATTTCCTAAGTATCTACTAAGCAGCAGAAACTACTAGAGGAATGTGCCCTTAGTGAATAAGGGGAGACAGACAAATAAATAGGTTATTTATAAAATAACACAGAAAGTGTAAATGATAAATCCTGAAAGGCAATGTCAAAGAATGCTCAAACTACCTCACAATTGCACTCATCTCACACGCTAGTAAAGTAATGCTCAAAATTCTCCAGGCCAGGCTTCAGCAATCTGAACCGTAAACTTCCAGATGTTCAAGCTGGCTTTAGAAAAGGCAGAGGAACCAGAGATCAAATTGCCAACATCCACTGGATCATCGAAAAAGCAAGAGAGTTCCAGAAAACATCTATTTCTGCTTTATTGACTATGCCAAAGCCTTTGACTGTGTGGATCACAATAAACTGTGGAAAATTCTTCAAGAGATGGGAATACAGACCACCTGACCTGCCTCTTGAGAAACTTATATGCAGGTCAGGAAGCAACAGTTAGAACTGGACATGGAACAACAGACTGGTTCCAAATAGGAAAAGGAGTACATCAAGGCTGTATATTGTCACCTTGCTTATTTAATTTATGTGCAGAGTACATCATGAGAAATGCTGGGCTGGAAGAAGCACAAGCTGGAATAAAGATTGCCCTGAGAAATATCAATAACCTCAGATATGCAGATGACACCACCCTCATGGCAGAAAGTGAAGAGGAGCTAAAAAGCCTCTTGATGAAAGTGAAAGAGGAGAGTGAAAAAGTTGACTTAAAGCTCAACATTCAGAAAACGAAGATCATGGCATCTGATCCCATCACTTCATGGGAAATAGATGGGGAAACAGTGTCAGACTTTATTTTTGGGGGGCTCCAAAATCACTGCAGATGGTGATTGCAGCCTTGAAATTAAAAGACACTTACTCCTTGGAAGAAAAGTTATGACCAACTTAGATAGCATGTTGAAAAGCAGAGACATTACTTTGCCAACAAAGGTCCGTCTAGTCAAGGCTATGGTTTTTCCAGTAGTCATGTATGGATGTGAGAGTTGGACCGTGAAGAAGGCTGAGCACCGAAGAACTGATGGTTTTGAACTATGGTGTTGGAGAAGATTCCTGAGAGTCCCTTGGACTTCAAGGAGATCCAACCAGTCCATTCTGAAGGAGATCAGCCCTGGGATTTCTTTGGAAGGAATGATGCTAAAGCTGAAACTCCAGTACTTTGACCACCTCATGCAAAGAGTTGACTCATTGGAAAAGACTCTGATGCTGGGAGGGATTGGGGGCAGGAGGAGAAGGAGATGACAGGGGAGGAGAAGGAGATGACAGGGGATGAGATGGCTGGATGGCATCACTGACTCGATAGATGTGAGTCAGAGTGAACTCCGGGAGTTGGTGATAGACAGGGAGGCCTGGCGTGCTGCGATTCATGGGGTTGCAAAGAGTCAGACACGACTGAGCGACTGAACTGAACTGGGAACCACATGGGCACAAAGGAAAGGCTGTGCCCAGCCTGGGGTGTGGGAAGGCTTCTGGAGGAAAAGCTCCCCAACAAAGAGGACTCTGAGAAAGCAACAACAGTGGAGAATTAGCAATAAAATGCTTAATATTTTTGAGAATCTGTGCTGAAATCATATTATGATTTCACTGAATCCTAATAACACTGACATCCTAATGTCAGGTTGAAGGCTTGCAGAAATTCAATTATTTGCCCAGAATCACAAAGACGGTCATTCAAAGGTGTCATTTGAATGACCATTGCTTCTGATACCAAAGCTATGCTCTCTCTGAAGTGCTAGCCTTTAGAGAAAAAATTGAACTTGGCAATTTGCTTATGTCTGAGGCCGCCTGCCCTCTAAGTCCAGTTAGTGAGAAAAACATAAATGCCTGAAATAATAAGCTATTTACAAGGAGAAATATGAGCTACCACAGGAAGCCACTGTACACATAGATTCTAAAATTGAGGAGACTGAAAGCAATCTCTAAAGCCTGTGAAGCTTCCCCTGAGGCAGGGACTGTGTGTTAGCATCTGTTCACTGATTAACACAGAACAGTTACTGGGCACAAGTCACTAGATGAATGAATGACTCATCCTTGCCCACTTCTCTGAAGGCACCCGGACTCCTAGGGCTTGTTGTATTCATCTGAAACCTTGGCCCCAAGAACCCCTTCTTTCCTGAAGACTCAGAATATCTTAAAACGTTTAGCTTTCTGGCAATGGAATGTATTTTCCAAAACAGACATATTCTTTCCTAACTGACTTATAGGAACTCTCAGAGATCAGCACGCATGCATGCTCAGTTGTTCAGTCATATCTAACTCTGCGACCCCATGGACTGTATAACCCGCCAGGCTCCTCTGTCCGTGGGATTCTTCAGGCAAGAATACTGAAGTGGTCTCACTTGTTTATTTTGGTTTTGCTTCCATTACTCTAGGAGGTGGGACACAGAGGATCTTGCTATGATTTGTGTCATAGGGTGTTCTCCCTATGTTTTCCTCTAAGAGTTTTATAGTTTCTGGACTTAGATTTAGGTCTTTAATCCATTTTGAATTTATCTTTGTGTATGGTCTTAGGAAGTGTTCTAATTTCATTCTTTTACATGTAGCTGTCCAGTTTTCCAAGCACCACTTATTGAAGAACCTATCTTTGCCCCATTGTATATTCTTGCCTCCTTTGTCAAAGATAAGGCGCCCATAGGCGTATGGGTTTATCTCTGGACTTTCTCTCTTATTCCATTTGTTTATATTTCTGTTTTTGTGCCAATACTGTACTTAAAAGCTTTTGCACAGCAAAGGAAACTATAAACAAGATGAAAAGAAAACACTCAGGATGGGAGAAAATAATAGCAAATAAAACAACTGACAAAAGATTAATTTCCAAAATATACAAGCAGCTTATGCAACTCAATACCAGAAAACCAAACAACCCAATCAAAAAGTGGGCAAAAGATCTAAACAGACATTTCTCCAAAGAAGACATGCAGATGGCTAATAAACACATGAAAAGACGCTCAACATCGCTCATTATTCAGTTCAGTTGCGTCGGACTCTGTGACCCCATGAACTGCAGCATGCCACGCCTTTCTGTCCACCTCACTCGTTATTAGAGAAATGCAAATCAAAACTACAATGAGATATCACCTCACATTGTTCAGAATGACCATCATCAAAAAATCTGCAAACAATAAATGCTGGAGAGGATGCGGAGAAAAGAAAACCCTTTTTCACTGTTGATGGGAATGTAAATTAATACAGCCACTGTGGAAGACAGTATGGAGATTCCTTAAAAAAAAACTAGGAATAAAACTACCATATGACCCAGCAATCCCCCTAGCATACACCCTGAGAAAGCCATAACTGAAAAAGACACGTGTTCCCAGTGTTCATTGCAGCGCTGTTCACAGTAGCCAGGACCTGGAAGCAACCTAGATGTCCATCGCCAGATGAGCGGATAAAGAGGCTATGGTACATATACACAGTGGAGTATTATTCAGACATAAAAAGGAAACCATCTGAGTTAGTGCAAATGAAATGGATGAACTTAGAGCCTATTATACATAGGGAAGTAAGTCAGAAAGAGAAACGTAAATATCATATATTAATGCGTATATATGGAATCTAGAAAGATGGTACTGATAAAGCTGTTTGCAGGGGAGCAATGGAGATGCCGGAGAAGGCAATGGCACCCCACTCCAGTGTTCTTGCCTAGAGAATCCCAGGGACGGGGGAGCCTGGTGGTCACACAGAGTCAGACACGACTGAGGTAAATTAGCAGCAGCAGCAATGGAGATGCAGACATAGAGACTTGCGGACACCGGAGAGCAGGAAGGAGGGGGTGGGACGAATGGAGAGAGTAGCCTGGAGACATAAACACTAACGTGTAATTAGATAGCCAGCGGGAGTGCGCTGCGCGCCTCAGGGAACTCAAGCCAGGACCCTCTGACAACCTAGAGGGATGGGATGGGGTGAGGGCAGGGAGGCTCACGAGGAAAGGGGCAATGTACTCCTATGGCTAATCCAGGTTGATGTATGGCAGAAACATCGTATTATAAATTATCCTTAATTTTAAAAGAAAGAAAGAGCAAAACAGAAAGAATACTGGAGCGTGTTACCATTTCCTCCTCCAGAGGAGTCTTCCCAACCCAGGGATTGAGCCCAAGTCTCCTGCGTTGGCAGGTGGATTGTTAACCACTGTACCACCTGGGAAGCCCAAACAAATACTATCATAACGTTTGTTTAAAAATCTATTTGTAAAATACACTCTTCTTCCAAAAAGCTATTAAGTGATAAAGAGCCTTGCTTTGGTGATGCAAGCTTCAAAGGGTGAAGCAACACTTGATTCTGAGCCTTCTTCACGTACACACTGAAAATGCTCTATCACAGCTGACCCCGATAAAGAGGAACCTGTGCGGAGACCTCTCAGATTGTGAGGAAGGGGTGATCCTCAACTGAACGTGGATTGCTTTTGGACTGCTTTCCAATTTGGTTTTTCCTCTAGCTATTGTGCTAGCTAAGCCCTCATAACTGTTAAATTTGCCTCACCATTTCTAGGTACCAAGTCCCTTCCTGTGGACATTATCTTGACTTGATTCTGATAGCATCCCTTCAGGATAGGTAGGAAGATGATCACCTTGTTATTTTATACAGGAGGAAAGGGAAGGCTTCTAACTTGAAGCCAGGCATGGGTCTCCTGTAACAACCAGCTTCCTTGCCTGTGATGCTAACTACTCTAGGACTGTGCCTGTCCGGAGGGCCATATTGGATTTACCAGCCAGAGTTCCAGACGACGGACATCTGAGTGACTTAAATGGAGAAGGAATTTATTAGGGAAAGAACA
Organism: Ovis aries; assembly: GCF_016772045.2. NCBI lineage: Eukaryota > Metazoa > Chordata > Mammalia > Artiodactyla > Bovidae > Ovis > Ovis aries. Next base: position 11,429,005 of record NC_056074.1, read on the forward strand.
GAGAGCTCACTGAACCCCAGGAAGACTGGGGAACCAAGCTCAGAAGCCAGGAAGGAAATTCTGCTGAAGGTCAGTCTGTTAAGCATGCTGTTCTTGAGGTCATTATCACAGGTCACTGACAGGCTGGCCACACTCCTGGGGGTGCTTGAAAGCCTCTCACTCTCTCTCCATGTATCTCACACCTTAGTGTGGTGGTTCCGAGTTCCCGGCAGGCATATCTGCCTGGGCACCTACTCTAGCTGCGCTCCCCCACCTTTCTAGGGGGGACAAGACTGTACCTCCTTCCAGTCTTGGATTGCCCCCAAAGAAGGATATTTGGACACAGCAGCTAAATGATAAATGTCCCTTAGGAATCATGTGGCTCACTGAATTCTGTATGAGGAATCGTTTGGATCTAAGATCTCGAGATTCATAATAGTTTCTTAAACAGAAGAAATGATTCCTGGAGAGAGGCCTCCTTTGGGAAGGGCCAGGGCCAGCATTTAGGCAGCTGGCAGTGCCCTCCTAGCTCTGCTCATCTAAGCATGCCAACAAGCGATTCAAGCAAGGACAGGATATGGACTCTGCCAATGTCTGTGGACCGTGAATAATATTTCTAATGGTGATTTTCTGTTTCCAGCTCATTGTGTCCCACGGCAATTAAAAATGTCTTCCTGAGATTAAGGGATTTACAAACCAGTGTACCTTGTCTGAGAAGTCTGTGTTGTTCTGTGAAACAGTTACAAACCCTTTCTAATAAATGAAGAATTAATGATCAGTTCTTTTGTATTGAATCCACATTTTGGTCTTTGAGAAAGATGAGGATCAAATCCAATGGAGCATGGCCTCCAGTTCTACTATTGGTTGGACAGGAAAAATAAGGAAAATATATGTAGAAAAATATATTGTCTTACCCTGAATAAGACAGTACCATGAATTCGAGATATAATGGTGAATATGATGGGTTTCCCAGGTGGCTCAGTGGTAATGAGCCTGCCAATGCAAGAGCCACAGGAGATACAGGTTCAATCCCTGGGTCGGAAAGATCCCCTGGAGGACGAAATGGCAACCCACTCCAGGATACTTACCTGGGAAATCCCATGGACAGAGAAGTCTGGTGGGCTACAGTCCATGGAGTTGCAAAGAGTTATACACGACTGAGCACCTGAGCACACACACAATGAACATGATGGGTCCCATCTTTACCCTCATGGAGTTTGCAAATTTGAGTTCTGAATGTGCTACCGGAGGGGAGCACACCCAGGGGACCTGACCTAGACTAGGGGACCAGGAATATGTCTCTAAAGAAATGATATCCGACCTTGGCCTTGAAAGATGTAGAAAAGACAGCCACACCAAGGGGCTGGGCAAGGAAGAAAACATGAAATGGGATAACAGCCTGTCCGCTGGCCCAGGAGACAGGGAGGGCACAGAGGGTGAGGTGATTTGGATACAAGGAGAGAGAGGGAATTCTGAGAGGGTGAGATTAGCGAGGAAGGAGGCACCTCCTACACCTTAAGAGGGAATGAAGATGAAAGACAGCAGAAGCTTGTGGAAAGGGTTTAAGCAGAATATTCTGGCCTCCAGTTTCCCCATGCAAACATCTGTATGGATGGGGGCAGGTATTCCTCACCCCAACATGCCATTTCTTGACACCAGCTAAGTGAAAGTGAAAGTGGCTCAGAACTGTCCGACTCTTTGCGACCCCATGGACTATGCAGTCCATGGAATTCTCCAGGTGAGAATACTGCAGTGGGTAGCCATTCCCTTCTCTAGGGATTGTCCCAACCCAGCTCTCCCACATTGCGGGCAGATTCTTTGAGCCACAAGGGAAGCCCAAGAATCTTAGAGTGAGTAGCCTATCCCTTCTCCAGCGGATTTTCTCAACCCAGGAATCCAACTGGGGTCTCCTGCATTGCAGGCGGATTCTTTACCAACTGAGCTACCAGGGAGGCCCGGCTAAGTGTCCTATTAATTAAACTCAACTCTGACCCTAGAGATAGCATCACATTCCACAGGCTAAAGGCTCAGCCCCATAAGACTGCCCCCAACCCCACCCCACTACTTCAGAAACAAGTCCAGGTTGTCGCCTGTGCTTCTGACCAGCTGGTGGGTCACCTATTTGTTGACATTTCCAACAACCCCTTCCTTGAGCTCAATTAGTTTGCTAGAGCAGTTCATGGAAGTCAGAGAAACATTTCACTTACGAGATCACCAGTTTGTTATAAAAGGGTATAACTCAAGAAAAGCCTGATGGAGGAGATGCACAGGGCAAGGCATGGGGGAAAGCGCAAGTTTCCATGCCTTCTCCAGGCACGACACTCCCCACATCCCCACGTGTTCAACAACCCAGAAGCTCTGCATACTCTCGCAATTCATGGAGGCCTCGTTCATAAGCATAATTAAATATTTGCCCATAGGTGACTGAACTCAGTTTCCAGCTCCCATTCTCTCCCATAAGGTCTTGGGCTGGTGGGGGGCAGGGGGGAGCGGGCAGAGAGGAAAGAGGAGGAGGGAAGACTGAATGTTCTTACACAATTGGTTCTCCCTGCAACCAGCCTCCATCCCTAGTGGAGTCGTTAACACAATAAAAGACACCTTTGTCTTTCTGTCATCACTTTGGAAAATTCCAGGGGTTTTAGGAGCTCTGAACCAGAAACAGGAACAAAGACCAAATGTGTATTTCTTATAATAAATCATAGTATCACACAGGGAAATACCATGATTAGAGTTGATAGTTTCTGAGGTTGGTATGGAAGGTAAAAAAAAAAAAAAAAGTACTAACTTAGAAATCAGGCAGACCTAGGATCCAGTCCTAGCTTCACCTTTTACTAACCTTGTGATCTTGATCAAGTTATTTCAACTTTCTAAGTCTCAGAGTCTCAGAATTTTATCCTGTAGGATAATGGAAGTCATACCGTTTGAAGTACCCACCACCTATGAAGTACACAATAAATCTCTTTTACCTCTTCTTCCTTCTTACACTAAGGTCAGTCATTTCTCCAGTGTAGACCACAAGGGGGCCTGCTGAATTAATCTCTTGGGAGAATCCAGGAAAGATTTCCAGGAAAGTTAACACTGGGTTCTATTTTGAAGACAAAAAGGACTTAGTCATTTGAAGAGAACAACTATGTATTTCCAGTTACAAGCAATCCTGGCCGTGGTTATGCTGAGGGCTTCTGCTGCTATGCCCAGGCTACATCCTCCCTACCCTGACTGCTCTACCTAATACCACCTCCTCAGCAGTTTCCTAGGTGCGAGTGTGCAAAGTCCCTTCAGTCGCGTCCAACTCTTTGCAACCCTGTGGACCATAGCCCATCAGCCAGGCTTCTCTGTCCGTGGAGTCTCCAGGCAAGAACACTGGAGTGGGTTGCCGTGCCCGCCTCCAGGGGATCTTCCCCACCCAGGGATCAAAACCTTGTCTCCAGCATCTACCTGCATTGACAGGCAGGCTCTTTACTCCTAGCACCACCTGGGAAGCCCAGCTGTCTAGCTGGAAAGGCTCTAAAACTTTGTGAGCTTTATCAAGTTTATCACTTGGGACACTAAGTTCCTTATCTGTAAACTGGGGATGATAATGCCTCTCAGCCTTATTGTGAGCGTAAATAAAGTATCTAAGCCATTGATGCAGTGCCTAATGAGTGCTAACCGTTCACTCACGCCATAGCAGTCTCTTCACCAGCTAGTGTGTGTAAGGCACTATTGTGAGTGTTAGGGATATGAAAGGAAGGAAGGAAGGAGGGTGGAGAGAGAGAGAGGAACGGAGGAGGGGAGAGGTAAGAAGGAAAGAAAGAAAACTGCTGCCCCACAGTGCTTCTTATATTCTAGCGGGAAAACCTCTTTTTTTAAGTAGTCGATAATGAGATTATATAATCTATTAGGACATGGAAGTGCAATGAAAGCCAACAGAGCAATGTAAGGTGAATCTGAGGTGCTGGGAGAGGAGTGGAACGTTTCAATAAGGCAGTCAGAGTAGGCCACACTGAGGAGGTGACATTTTAGCAAAGAATGAAGGAGAGGAGAGTGGGCCAGGCCGACCTCTGGGACGCGGGAAGAGCTCTGCCTTTTTTATTTGAGGAATTCACTCTGGTGAGAGGAAGAGAAGGAAAGTGGGAGATGAGGACAGAGAGGTAATGGGTGAGTCACAGAGAGCACAGCCTCATCAGCCCCAATAAGGCTTTGCTTTCCTCTTAAGATCATGGCATCTGGTCCCGTCACTTCATGGCAAATAGATGGGGAAACAGTGGAAACAGTGTCAGACTTTATTTTTTGGGGGGCTCCAAAATCACTGCAGATGGTGATTGCAGCCATGAAATTAAAAGACGCTTACTCCTTAGAAGAAAAGTTATGACCAACCTAGATAGCATATTGAAAAGCAGAGACATTGCTCTGCCAACAAAGGTCCACCTAGTCAAGGCTATGGTTTTTCCTGTGGTCATGTATGGATGTGAGAGTTGGACTGTGAAGAAGGCTGAGTGCCAAAGAATTGATGCTTTTGAACTGTGGTGTTGGAGAAGACTCTTGAGAGTCCCTTGGACTGCAAGGAGATCCAACCAGTCCATTCTGAAGGAGATCAATCCTGGGTGTTCTTTGGAGGGAATGATGCTAAAGCTGAAACTCCAGTACTGTGGCCACCTCATGTGAAGAGTTGACTCATTGGAAAAGACTCTGATGCTGGGAGGGATTGGGGGCAGGAGGAGAAGGGGACGACCGAGGATGAGATGGCTGGATGGCGTCACGGACTCGATGGACGTGAGTCTGAGTGAACTCCGGGAGTTGGTGATGGACAGGGAGGCCTGGCGTGCTGCGATTCATGGGGTCGCAGAGAGTCAGACACGACTGAGTGAGTGAACGGAAGTGAACTGAGGGAAGGCAGCACCGTGGAGGGTTGTCAGCAGAGGGACAGGGCGTTCACTCACTCACGCTGCGAGACAGTCACCCTGGCTGCCATGTTGACAGCAGACTGCCGAGGGACAGAGATGAAGCCGGGGGCCGGCTGGGACTCGGCCTGAATGATGGAGGCAGGGCAGCTGTGGTCAAAGTGGAGGAGGTGAAGAATGATTGTGGATATGTTTAGAAGGGACAGTTAACAGAGTTCCTAAAAGCTTGGGTGTGGAGAAAGCTTCCTTTCTCTTCCTAAAAGAGAAAGAAAATGTGAAGGATGACTTCAAGGTTTTCTACCTGAAAAATCACACAAGAAGAAATACTATTAGTGAGACAGACGCTCCGAAAGGTGGAGCAGGTGACAGAGGTGGACAGACTGAGGCCTGGAGTGTGGCCAGGTCCCCCTTGGGCAGAAAAGGAGGAAGCAGCAAAGGGGACAAAAGGAAAAGCCAATGAGGTAGGAGGAAATCAAGCAGGACCCCAGGAGCTAAATATTTCCAGAGGGTGAGGTCACTCAAATGTTGCTGGTAAGTCATGTTAAGATGGGAACTGAAAATTTAACTGCGGAATTTAATAACTTAGGGATCAAATGAAAACGGAGTTTCTGTAGTGTAATAGGGTGAGAAACTGTGGGAAGCAGATTCCGTAATGAAAGGAGAGAAGTTAATGACAATGAGTACCGGTATCGCCTTTGAGTCGTGCTAAAAGGGGGGATAAACTAGTATGGTCACTAGAGGGTAGAGTTTGTTTGGTTTTATAAAAGCAATTTTTTTTTTATTTTAAAATCATACTTTTACTACATTTTGAGGCCAACATAACCCTGATACCAAAACATTGTAAGAAAATTGTAGGCCACAATCTTATGATTAATTAATCAAGAAGTGAAAGGCAAAGCAGAAAAGGAAAGATATACCTGACTGAGTGCAGAGTTCTAAAGAATACCAAGGAATGATAAGAAAGCCTTCTTAAGTGAACAATGCAAAGAAATAGAAGAAAACAATATGATGGGAAAGACTGGAGATCTCAAGAAAATTAGAGATACCAAGGGAACACGTCTTGCAAAGATGGACACAGTTAAGGACAGAAAGAGTAAGGACCTAACGAAAGCAGAAGAGATGAAGAAGAGATGGGAAGAATACACAGAAGAGCTGTCCAAAAAAAGGTCTTGATGACCCAGATAACCACAGTGGTGGGATCACTCCCCTAGAGCCAGATATCCTGGAGTGTGAAGTCAAGTGGGCCTTAGGAAGCATTACTATAAACAAAGCTAGTGAAGGTGATGGAATTCCACCTGTTTATAATCCTAAAAGATGATGCTGTTAAAGTACTGCACTCAATATGCCAGCAAATTTGGAAAACTTAGCAATGGCCACAGGACTGGAAAAGGTCAGTTTTCATTCCAATCCCAAAGAAGGGCAAAGCCAAAGAATGTTCAAACTACTGCACAATTGTACTCATTTCACATGTTAGCAAGACAATGTTCAAAATCATTCAAGCTGGGTTTCAACAGTTCATGAACCAAGAACATCCATATGTACAAGCTGGTTTTAGAAAAGGCAGAGAAACCAGACATCAAACTGTCAACATCCATTGGATCACAGAAAAAGCAAGGGAATTTCCAAAAACAAACATCTGCTTCTGCTTCATTGACTACGCTAAAGCCTTTGACTGAATGGATCATAACAGACTGTGGAAAATTCTTAAAGAGATGGGAATACCAGACCACTTTACCTGCCTCCTGAGAAATCTGTATGCATGTCAAGAAACAACAGTTAGAACCAGACATGGAACAATGTACTGGTTCCAAATTGGGAAAGGAGTACGTCAAGGCTGAATATGGTCACCCTGCTTATTTAGCTTATATGCAGAGTACTTCATGAGAAATGCTGGCCTGGACAATTCACAAACTGGAATAAAGATTGCCAGGAGAAATATCAATAACCTCAGATATGCAGATGACACCAGTCTAATGGCAGAAAGAAAAGAGAAACTAAAGAGCCTCTTGATGAAGGTGAAAGAAGAGAGTGAAAAAGCTGGTTTAAAACTCAACATTCAAAAGACTAAAATCATGGCATCTGGTCCCGTCACTTCACAGACTTTATTTTGGGGAGCTCTAAAATCACTGCTGATGATGACTGCAGCCATGAAATAAAAAGATACTTGCTCCATGGAAGAAAAGTTATAACAAACCTACAAAGCATATTAAAAAGCAGAGACATCACTTTGCCAACAAAGGTCTGTATAGTCAAAGCTATGGTTTTTCCAATAGTCATATATGGATGTGAGAGTTGGACCTTAAAGAAGGTTGAGTGCCAAAGAATTGATGCTTTTGAATTGTGATGCTGGAGAAGACTCCTGAGAGTCCCTTGGATGGCAAGGAGATCAAACCAGTCAATCCTAAAGGAAATCAACCCTGAATATTCATTGTAAGGACTGATGCTGAAACTAAAGCTCTAATATTTTGACCATCTGATGTGAAGAGCTGACTCATTAGAAAAGACCCTGATGTTGGGAGAAATTGAGGGCAGGAGGAGAAGAGGGTGACAGAAGAAGAGATGGTTGGACGGCATCCTCAACTCAATGGATGTGAGTTTGAGCAAACTCTGGGAGATGGTGAAGGACAGGGAAGCCTGGGGTGCTACAGTCCTTGGGGTGGCAAAGAGTCCAACATGACTGAGCAATCGAACAATAAAGGCTCAGTTGTTTATCTGTAAAGTGGAGATCATAATAATTATCTTCCTTGTAGAGCTCTTACAAGAATTAAATGAGATAGATGCAAAAATCTTTACTAAAACATGAGCAAACCAAATCCATATGTATATAGATTATAGATTATTATGGTCACAGCCAAGTTGTGATTTTTCTTCCCAGGAGTGAGAGGTTTAGTTTAACATTTAAAAATCAGTTATCTAGCAGATACAAACTATTATATATAAAACAGATAAACAACAAGGTCCTGCCAAATAGTACAGGGAACTATATTCTATATCCTGTAATAAACCAGAATGGAGAAGAATATGGAAAAGAATATATATATTCTGAATCACATTGCTGTACACCAGGAACCAACACAACACTGTAAATCAAGAATACGTCAAAAAAAATTTTTGATTATTGTAATTGACTGTATTAATAGAATGAAGGAAATAAATTATAAAAATCTTACAATCATCTCAATACATACCAAAAAAATCATTTAATACATTTTTCTTAATTGGAGGACAATTATAACAGTATTTATAACAATAGCTATTTGTACATGCCAAAAAATCATTCAATAATTTTTTCTTAATTGGAGGTAATTACAAAAGTTGATAGAAATGATCTAATAGGGAGGAGAAAATTGGTGTTTTATCATTCACCTAAATATATATATACATGCACACACATATACATATATATTTACATATATTTAGAGACAGAGGAAAGGAAGAGAAGAGGTGGGAAACACTTCATTTACTTGACTGAAATGCTTCTGTTTTAATTCTTTGATTCATTCAGTATCTCCTATTGGTCCATTTTATTTAGTGCTATATCCCCAGGGCAGGTACAGGGCCTGGCACTTCATAGGTGCTCAATAACGACAGTATGACCGTCAAGTGCCTATGCTAGGTGATGGAAGGATGAGATCCCATCTTCATGGAGCAGTAACCCAGTGAAGAGACAGGGCGTGAACGTGGTTATAAGGCGTGGCCAGTGTGATAGAAAGGGACAATCACGCCATTTGTTTCCATCTCTCGTCCTGCTGTTTTGTTATTTAAATCAGCCGTGTTAAGTTCCTTGGTATCACCCCGTCTCCTTTATCGCCACCACTCCCACCTCACCACGGCTCGCGCTCAGTGACTGGCAGCTGAGAGGAGGCGATGGGCACCCTGTCAGCAGCACTCCGCCCCGCGTGGGCCCCCTCTCTCGACCACCCCAGAACTCCCCAGGGAGGCTTTGGCCCTTGCTTCCTAACTTCCGCCCAGCTTCTGAGCAACTGCAGGATTTGAAGCAGAAGAAATCACGGATCATGAGGCGTGAACTCCGTTGTTGGTGTGCAGGTCTGCGTGTGACTCATGAGGGTGATGGAAAGGGCAGGACCCATGAGAAGATCACGATATGCCCAGCTTTAGGAATACAGCGTTAAATAGTGGGGTCTCTGCCCCCAGGTCCTCAGGTCTAATGGGAGGTCAGAGCAAGGAGGATGGAGGCAAATCCTTAAATAAGACCATATTAAGGAACATAAGGAACCTGGACAGTATATAGTGAAAAGGAAGAAACTCTGGGGCCGAAAAAAGGAATGAAGCCAGACAGATGCCATTACATCTCCAGGATATAAACTTGTTCAACCTCTGAAAAATCGTCTCACATATTGCCCCCGTGGAAATTACCACTTTGAAGCAGATTGGGTTGGGAGGGGTGGGGACTCATTCTCTGAAATTATGTCTAAAAACTGAAGGCATACAATTTCTGAAAGCAGAATTCCTAACATACAGTAGATGCTGAGAACATGTTATTTTTCTTTCTTTCTTTATTTTATTTTATTTTTACTTTATTTTACTGTACAATACTGTATTGGTTTTACCATACATCAACACGAATCCACCACGGGTGTACATGCGCTCCCAAACATGAACCCCCTCCTACCTCCCTCCCCATAACATCTCTCTGGGTCATCACCGTGCACCAGCCCCAAGCATGCTGTATCCTGCGTCGGACATAGACTGGCGATTCGATTCTTACATGATAGTATACATGTTACAATGCCATTCTCCCAAATCATCCCACCCTCTCCCTCTCCCTCTGAGTCCAAAAGTCCGTTATACACATCTGTGTCTTTTTTGCTGTCTTGCATACAGGGTCGCCATTGCCATCTTTCTAAATTCCATATATATGTGTTAGTATACTGTATTGGTGTTTTTCTTTCTGGCTTACTTCACTCTGTATAATCAGCTCCAGTTTCATCCATCTCATCAGAACGGATTCAAATGTATTCTTTTTAACAGCTGAGTAATACTCCATTGTGTATATGTACCACAGCTTTCTTATCCATTCATCTGCTGATGGACATCTAGGTTGTTTCCATGTCCTGGCTATTATAAACAGTGCTGCGATGAACATTGGGGTACATGTGTCTCAATTCTGGTTTCCTCGGTGTGTATGCCCAGCAGTGGGATTGCTGGGTCATAAGGTAGTTCTATTTGCAATTTTTTAAGGAATCTCCACACTGTTCTCCAAAGTGGCTGTACTAGTTTGCATTCCCACCAACAGTGTAGGAGGGTTCCCTTTTCTCCACACCCTCTCCAGCATTTACTGCTTGCAGATTTTTGGATCGCAGACATTCTGACTGGTGTGAAGTGGTACCTCATTGTGGTTTTGATTTGCATTTCTCTAATAATGAGTGATATTGAGCATCTTTTCATGTGTTTGTTAGCCATCCGTATGTCTTCTTTGGAGAAATGTCTATTTAGTTCTTTGGCCCATTTTTTGATTGGGTCATTTATTTTTCTGGAATTGAGCTGCAGGAGTTGCTTGTATATTTTTGAGATTAGTTGTTTGTCAGTTGCTTCATTTGCTATTATTTTCTCCCATTCAGAAGGCTGTCTTTTCACCTTGCTTATAGTTTCCTTTGTTGTGCAGAAGCTTTTAATTTTAATTAGATCCCATTTGTTTATTTTTGCTTTTATTTCCAGAATTCTGGGAGGTGGATCATAGAGGATCCTGCTGTGATTTATGTCGGAGAGTGTTTTGCCTATATTCTCCTCTAGGAGTTTTATAGTTTCTGGTCTTACATTTAGATCTTTAATCCATTTTGAGTTTATTTTTGTGTGTGGTGTTAGAAAGTGATCTAGTTTCATTCTTTTACAAGTGGTTGACCAGTTTTCCCAGCACCACTTGTTGAAGAGATTGTCTTTACTCCATTGTATATATTGCCTCCTTTGTCAAAGATAAGGTGTCCATATGTGTGTGGATTTATCTCTGGGCTTTCTATTTTGAGAACATGTTTTTAGTTAAAATATTTTTTAATATCAGAAAGGAAGGAAAGTCACGTTTGAAACCATGTGACTATCATTTGTAAATGACAATTTTAGAATGACATTTTAATTATTAAGATCAAATTGCAGGTAGAGGAGTGAGAACAGAGACTAGTTTGGTGAAACTAACCAGGCAGTGTGCCCAAGATGATCACCAGGTGAACTAGTTAATCTAGTTAAAAGCTTCAGGAGTTCAGAGGAGAGAGAATTTCATTAAGTATGGAGGAAGCTGAAGGAAAGGGTTTACAGAAAGCATTTAAGTAGGTCTCAAATACAAGAAGAGCAGGCCTCCCACCTTCTCCCAAACCTGTGTCTCCACAGTTCTTCAGTGACATTCTGTGTTCTCCTTTTGGTCTTGATTTGTTTTCAAGAATATTTTCCCCAACAGATTTGGAGTTTTCTTGAGGATAGATGTATAGGGTCTAACCCAGGGCTCCACACTCAGAGGTGTTTGCGAGTGATGAATTAACTTAGCAAATGAAAGAACTTGAATAAATCTTCCCTAAGGGGAAGGGAAAGCTTTTAACTGTTTATTTTAAATTTTGCACTGAAATGAAAATTTTTTTAAGTTGCCTCTGCCCTTATGATCTAATATATCACCTCAGTGTTCTAGCTGCAGCGCAGTCTGAGAGAGAGAAAACCGAGACGCAAAGCTTACAAGAGAAAGGGCTGAAGTGAGGATGGGTAGATGGTATCCCAAGGGTAGCATTTTCTTTCCTAGAAGCAGCTCTTTCTAGACGGCATACTTGCTGTGCTTTGGGGATGTCAGCACCCCCTTGCACATCCACAAACTAGTAAATCAGAAAATACCCGCTTTTCCAGCCCCCAAGCCCACATAAATATCTGCTCCTGGAGAAGTAACCTCTAAGGATTCTTGTCACTGGGAACATCTACTCTCTGTCCTCAGAGACTTACGAGGCAAATCACTCTGAAAACCAGAGAAGTTAAATAGTGCATCCAAAGCGACACAATTAAATGGAAACCTGGACGTTGACCTACTCTTTGCTTATACATTTTTTCCCAGTTACTGTGTTTTCACATGCTGTGGCCTATGAACCTAGTACTCCAAGCTACAGCAAACAGCACCTTCAGATTGAAGCCTGATCCTTCAGTCTGAATCATGTTTACCGTGTTACACACAAAACGTTTAGGTAACCTGCCTGCCAGTGCAGGAGACATAAGAGACCCGGGTTCGATCCCTGGGTCAGGAAGATCCCCTGGAAGAGGAAATGGCAACCCACTCCAGTATTCTTGCCTGGAGAATCCCATGAACAGAGGAGCCTGGTGGGCTACAGTCCATTGGGTTGCAAGGAGTAAGACACGACTGAAGTGATTTAACACACATCATTAATCTAGTAGTACTATATGAGGACAAGGATAATAAGTCGTTGTTTCTGAATAGTATTTTCTGATTTACAGAGCAATTTATGTTTTCATTTTCAAAGCAACCTTGACACAGACAAGAAACACACCATTATCTGTAATACCCACTTTTCACAAAGAAACCAAGCCACAGAGAAGTTAAATGGTACCTCCAAAGTCATAACATTAAATGAAACCTGGTGATTTAGCGGCTCTTTTGTTATTCATTCTCCCAGTTATTTTCATACACTGTGGCATGCAAACCGGGTGGTCCCAGATACAATGAAAACATTACCCCTGTGGCTATTCTCCAAGAGTCCACAAGATGGCAGTAAGGGACAGATATTGCATACACTTGCATTCACCGGTGCCATCTGGCCTGTTTGCTGAGTGTTTGTGCTGTTGTACGTAATAAAACTGATTGTTAGCCTAATGCTAGAGTTTTCAAATATCATTCGGAGGACTTCCCTGGTAGTCCAGTGGTTAAAGTTCTGCCCTTTCATCGTAGGGTGCACAGCTTCAACCCCTGGTCAGGAAACTAAGATCCCACATGCCACACAATGGCCTGTATATACACACACACACATATATATCCCCTGGAGGAGGAAATGACAGCCCACTCCAGTGTTCTTGCCTGGAGAATCCCATGGACAGAGGAGCCCTGGGGACTGCAGTCCATGGGAATCGCAGAGTCAGACAAACTGAAGCAACTTAACACAGCACATACGTATATATACATATAATTCATAGAATAAAAGTGAATTAATATGTTAAAGTAAAATTTGTGACTTCATTGCTGTTTGTTTCCTTTCTTTTTTATGAGAGTCCCATTTTTTAAAGACACAAAATGCTAAGAATCAGCCAGGAGCCCTAAGAGCCAAACAAGACTGCTTGAGAAAATGAAAAACGTTGCTCCTGCCTAAACATAGACTAGTCGATGATTCTCTTGGTTGAAGGAAAGGAAAAGAAGGGCCGGTGAGGGGCCAGTAGTTAATCTTCCATATAATTTAATTGCTTGTTATTTCTCTCTGTTCAAAATCTACCCTGGAGGAAACCATTCCTGATCGACCTTGTTGAATGATGCCGTGACTCAAGCTACAAAATATGCATCTCCTGTGTCGCTAATAGGCATGGTTTAGTGCAACAGAAGCTGCCCTAAACTATGACCATTTTTTTCATGTGTTTTTCTTATTCTACTCACAGATTTGTGATAGAATTCAGGCGACTGGAAACTACATTTTGCTTTCATTTTTTAAAATCTGCTTCCATATTCAATACATATGGGTCTGAGTTAGTTGTCCCAGAACTGCAAGCATCCCAGAAAACCACACTCTCTGTATTAAGCATAAATGACATCGAGTGTTTATCAGCATCTCCTTTGTATAGTAGGCAGTACACCTCAGTTCAAAAAGATGGCAGTGAGTTCACATCAGACCTGAAGCGTTTTAAAACGGGCATCAGCTATCTCTGGTGTAAAGTCCTTTGGGAACTCTCCCACGCCGCAGATTTCTCGTTTTCCTCTCCTCCTGACTTCTTTCGTCTGATTACCTTCCAATTCATGGTCATTTCTCATTAAAAACACATCTGTCGTTTTTGCTCCATTGTAAGAGACTCTCCTCTCACTTCATTGTATTTTGTAATCTCGGTTTTTTTATTCCCCGAGAAAAATTCTGATTACAATCTATTAAGATAATATGTTTTTCATTCCCTTACACCAATATCTACTTAAAACTTCTGTTAGGAAATGAGATATGCCATTCTGTTCATTTATCCACACTTCCCTGACTACAGCAAACTTGATCGAGGTCTTCAGGTTCTGCGCTCCCTTGCTCTGCGGGATGTAGTAATGACAAAGCCATTTGTCATGTCCTCAAGATCCATGTAGTCTAGAGGAAGTGAGTAGGTCCACCCAGAGCGATGGCAGAAGTTCAGAGAGACAGGCATTCAGAGAAGAGGCTAAACCTGACCCTCTTGTGAGGATGTGATCTAGGGAGGATCCACGCTCTCCTCAGAAATGAGCTGACCTCCCAGATTCTCCCCATAAGTCCTAGATAAACTATCTTTTCATCAGGCCCCAAGGAAAGAGCATGAAGTCCAATGCAGAAGTAAAAGCTAGGGCTGCTCATGAATTCTAACCAACTGGAGTCAACGAGATAGGAGATACAGAAGACTCATCAGGCCTCTGATCAAGGCTGAGGCATTTGAGCCCTGGACCCATAAAGGGAAAAGCAAACAGTTCCCAGTGGTGGACACGATGAAACCTGACCAGCTCCCGAGCACCTTCCCCCGTGGCTCAGGGGACAAGAATCCACCGGCAATGCAGGAGACACAGGTAGACACAGGTTCATCCCTGGACTGAGAAGATTCCCTGCAGGAGGAAAGGGCAACCCACTCCAGTGTTCTTGTCTGGGAAAGCCCACGGACGGAGGAGCCTGGCGGGCTGCAGTCCACGGGGCTGCAAAGTCAGGCACAGCTGAGCACAGCACAGCGCACCCCCTCAGAGTCCTGCAGTCAGAGGACGGACGCTCGTGGTGTCTGAAGACCCTTCCAGCTCCGACAGTCTAGGGATGTGTGTTTGAGAGAGCTTTGGGATACTGAAAGGAAGCACTGAAGCTTCCAAACATTTCATTTAGGACTAACTACTAAAGATTTCCCTTTAATAAAAGCTTTTAAAAACTAAAAATTGAAGGCATGCATTCATGTTTTTTCAGTCTGTTTGGCTATAATGTACTTATCAGGATAAAGTCAAAATTCCTCCATATAGGTTTGTTTTTTAGCTTGTGCATTCTCATCTCTTAAAACCCCCTTCTTTGCATTATCTACTCTCCCTCACCTGCTTCTCCTAAATAGGTCATTTCTATTCATCCTTTTCCTGAGTCAGGAAGATCCCTCTGGAGAAGGGAATGGCTACCCACTCCAGTATTCTTGTCTGAGAAAATTCCATGGACAGAAGAGCTTGGTAAGGCTACAGCCCACGGGGTCACAAAGTCAGACACGACTGAGCAATTAAACACACACATACATTCATCCTTTAGATCACATTCATTTGTTACACTCTCTGAACACCCGCTTTCAAAATCCCTCTCAACACGCACGGAGATGCCCCCAGGTTAGGCACCCATCTTAATAAACTCATAGACCCAGTACTTTCCCTCTCACAACACTTACCACTCTAATTTGTTAACAACACATTTAATGCTCCATTTTTCTCTCTAGATTGTAAGCCAGGACAACGTCTATCTTGCTTTCCTGACACATGATAGATATCCTATAAATATTTCTATTTCTAAATATCCTATAAATATAGATATCCTATAAATATGAATGAATGAATAAACTAATTATTTTAAGTCAGTAAATTCTGGATAAAGACCTAGTAAAATAGTACATGACATTGTATATCTCTGTTGCCCTGGATGATGTTACAAACTGTCCCTACAGGTTGACTCTTTAAGGACTACAGCTGACAGGAGTGTGTGTAACCTAACAGTACTTGAAGAATGTTTTAAGACTAACATCTTCAAAATAGAAGAGTAATAATTATACTTACATCTTTCATATAACAGGGGCTTCCCTGATGGCTCAGATGTTTAAAGAATCTGCCAGCAAGGCAGAAGACCCAAGTTCATATATCATAACACCCGGGTTCCTATAAAAACCACTAGAGGGCAATGAAAGCCAACTTGAAACATCTTTTAGAGGAAAGAAGAGTAAAAATGTTTTTCTTGGTAAAATCTGGACAGATGATCTTATGTTGGGGATAGTTAAAGGAACTGTAGGCTATAGTTTCTGTGATTATGGGTTGAGCAGTTATAATTACCTTTCTCGTGTGGTCTTAAAACCTAGATTATCTGTGATCATAACATCCCTTTACATTTTATGCATGATCTCACTTGAACCTCACACAACATTGTTGTTGTTTAGTCGCTAAGTCATGTCCGACTCTTTGCAACCCCATGGACTTTAGCCTTTCAGGCCCCTCTGTCCATGGGATTTTCCACAACACTAGCAGGGAATACATTCTTTTCCCATTTTCCAATGAAAAAACAACTGAGGTTCAAGAGGTATTAACGTAGTAAGTAGCCATAAGGAACAAAATTAGTGGCACAAACCATGTAAATACTTGTTGGCTGCTTATATTTACCACTCAAACAAAATTCCTTGCTAAGGCAGACAATCTGGGAGAATACAGTCCCAAAATTAATTACAGCAATTTAGAATGGAGACATAAGGCAGTAGCTTCTTAGCAGAAGATCTTGTGGTTCGAGGTGACCACAAGGTACCATCTGATGATGATGTCAGAATATGTACCTAGAACCTATTTACAGAAATAGGCTGCTGGGGCCTAGAAAGGGGACAAGCTTCTGACCTTCACACTGGCTAGACCCGTCCTCGGGCTATATGGACTGTTCCAGTTGCTACATTTTTGAAATCAAGAAACGACAGACAAGAGCTAATGTACAAGATATATTAGCGAGTTAAGGAGAAATCAGGATGTCCTAAAGGGGGTATGAGAACAAGGGATATGGGGTTAGCTATAGTAATGCTTAGGCCCATTGGCGCTGGAGTCAGAAAATGTGGATATGACTTGGTATTCACACTGAAAACTAATCATTCCAGGGACCTGGGTTGGTTTATTACGTATATCAAATATGGAAGCTAACATGGGTTTGTAAAAGGCTCGCCCTATGATTCACTTGCTGTAGAAGAAGCCTCTTGACTATCTTAGTCTGAGCCGATGGGAGAAGTCCTTTCTGGAGGCTGGGTGAAGGCCTGGGGAGGTCCCTGGGTGGCAGGCGTGGCCTTGCACAGTAGCAGGGGAGGGAGATGCTGAGCCTTCGGAGGCTTTTCTCCAATCTCCTCCTCCACCTCTTGCATAAGCAGACATGAGGTGGGTTCAGGGAGTTCTAAGGGCCAGCTTAGAGGGGGCGCTGTGGGGTTTTTCTTCACTTGAGGATGGCTTAGTGTCCCCTGCAGGTGGCAGGCATCTCACTGCTCACCCCTGGCACCATGAATTTACGATGAATTTCACTTCCCAGAAGGTCATTCTTCACAATAAGATATAGGAAGCAGATTGGTTGGCCTGGCCTCTGCTATCACCATTTTTTCAGAAGATGTGAACGATGAACTTGCCTCTGTGGGTATATTGATGAAGGCAAATTGAATGATGAAACACCAGATCTTGAGCATAGCAGTCCTTTTATGAAAATGCCAAATGCTGTTTCCAGGAGAGGTTATCTTGTCCCTGCAAACTCCACCTAGTGATTATCACAGCAGGTGCACATCAGGAAGGAGGAGAAACACGCCTTCATTTAATCCACCGAAATGTGACTGTCTTCGACGTTTTAACATATTGTCCAACACAATCCCCATGGCTGGCAAACTGATCACTGCTTCTAATCTAATGGATAGCTCATGTGGCCTAGAAGTTGAATGAACTTCCCCAAATTGTGTTATTGGAAGCGGCCATGATTTGGACACTGCCCATTTCCCTTCCTCAGTTGGGCAGAAGCTTGGTGTCCTCTCTGAAAGCTGTCATGGGTGGATCCTTGGAAAACGTGGAGACTCACGTGTTCCTGTGTGGAGTGAACATTGCTGATGATCCTCGGAAGGATCTGAACTCAGATGTAAGAACTGATAAAGATCATGAGCAGTGGGGAAACATCCACAAAGAAGTGATTGTCGATGCCTATGAGATTATTGAAATGAAAGGCAATGCAGCTGACCTTTGAACCACACAAGTTTGAAGTTTGTCAGTCTACATATATGCAGATTTTTTTTCTATATTCAAAATTCTCCAAGCCAGGCTTCAGCAATACGTGAACCGTGAACTCCCTGATGTTCAAGCTGGTTTTAGAAAAGGCAGAGGTACCAGAGATCAAATTACCAATATTCGCTGGATCATTGAAAAAGCAAGAGCGTTCCAGAAAAACATCTATTTCTGCTTTATTGACTATGCCAAAGCCTTTGACTGTGTGGATCACAATAAACTGTGGAAAATTCTGAAAGAGATGGGAATACCAGACCACCTGACCTGCCTCCTGAGAAATCTGTATGCAGGTCAAGAAGCAACAGTTAGAACTGGACATGGAACAACAGACTGGTTCCAGATAGGAAAAGGAGTACGTCAAGGCTGTATATTGTCACCCTGCTTATTTAACTCATATGCAGAGTACATCATGAGAAATGCTGGACTGGAAGAAACACAAGCTGGGATCAAGATTGCTGGGAGAAATATCAATAACCTCAGATATGCAGATGACACCACCCTTATGGCAGAAAGTGAAGAGGAACTCAAAAGCCTCTTGATGAAAGTGAAAGAGGAGAGTGAAAAAGTTGGCTTAAAGTTCAACATTCAGAAAATGAAGATCATGGCATCTGGTCCCATCACTTCATGGGAAATAGATGGGGAAACAGTGGAAACAGTGTCAGACTTTATTTTGGGGGGCTCCAAAATCAATGCAGATGGTGACTGCAGCCATGAAATTAAAAGACACTTACTCCTTGGAAGAAAAGTTATGACCAACCTAGATAGCATGTTGAAAAGCAGAGACATTATTTTGCCAACAAAGGTCCATCTAGTCAAGGCTATGGTTTTTCCATTAGTCATGTATGGATGTGAGAGTTGGACTGTGAAGAAGGCTGAGTGGTGAAGAATTGATGCTTTTGAACTGTGGTGTTGGAGAAGACTCTTGAGAGTCCCCTAGACTGCAGGGAGATCTAACCAGTCCATTCTGAAGGAGATCAGCCCTGGGATTTCTTTGGAGGGAATGATGCTAAAGCTGAAACTCCAGTACTTTGGCCACCTCATGAGAAGAGTTGACTCATTGGAAAAGACTCTGATGCTGGGAGGGATTGGGGGCAGGAGGAGAAGGGGACGACCGAGGATGAGATGGCTGGATGGCATCACGGACTCAATGGACATGAGTCTGAGTGAACTCCGGGAGTTGGTGATGGACAGGGAGGCCTGGCGTGCTGCGATTCATGGGGTCGCAATGAGTCGGACACGACTGAGCGACTGAACTGACTGACTGATGGCACTATACTATCCATGCGCGATTGGTTAAATTCCTGAGTGCAAAACAATGGATACAGAGGAACCACATGTAGAGAGGACCCAACTATTGGTTATAGGTGGATTTTTCAACTTTACAGAGGGCCAGGGCCCCTATCACCTCCCTCACCCAGTGCTGGCCAAGAGTTAACTATTTCTTGGGCCACTGGCCCATCTGTAGCTGATTTAACACAAAGTCTTTTAACACACAGTATTTTGCAGACTCTTGAGTACATCCAGGGACTTCCCTGGATGTTCAGTGCTTAAGACTCCATGCTTCCACTGCAGGCAGTGGGGTTACATCCTTGGTCGGGGAACTAAAATCCTGCATGCCACGTGTTGCAGCCAATGAGGAAAAAGGAAAAAAAAAATACAGTACATCCAGTTTCCACCAATTAAGGACCTCTATAGAAGGAATGATGTATTCCTTAGTGTTCCTTGTACCACGGGAGAAAATGATATTACAGACCTTATACAGAACCTTGACAAGGTTCATCAGAGTTGGGGGGGAGGGGGAGTGCAGAAATACCTTGGGAAATTCAGAAAGAGTTCAAGCTTTAAAGTTTCTTAAAGCTACCATCTTGAAGTTATTGAAGAAGAGAGAGTAGGTATGGGACTGTAAATGTTAAACCTATAAATAAACTTTAAACCCCAAGAATTGGCAAGAGGAAAGTGCGGAGAGTGACTCCCCCATTTATTTAGCCCTCCAGGTCTTTTATTTAGCATCCAGATGTCAGATGATACTTATTTTTTACAATCCGAAGTGATTGTGTCAAACAAGGTGTTTCTGGTACCTCCAACATATCGCTACTCGTCTTATATATATACATTTGTAGTTGCCATTTGGTTCAAAAGAATCTATGATGTAGGTGTTTACTGTGTTATAGAAATTCTTATTTTAAGCTGGGGGGAAAAGTTCTAATTCCTTTAAATACATACTAATTATATTGCTCTGGCTGACTTATTCCTATGTTTATGTGTGTACTATTTTTAAAAGTTATAACTGCTTCAGTAAGGTAAAAATAAAGTACATACACAAAGGGGAAAAAGTGGATCTGGATCCTGACTCTAGACTTATAATTGTGAACTTGGGCAACTTATTTCTCTGCCTCAGTTTCCTCAGCCACAAAACGATGACCGTGTCTATTTATAGGGCTGTTAGTAGAAAGAGTCAAAATAATGCGTGTACATTTGATGCCACGTTTGGCACAAGGAAGGATTTAATAAATGCTTGCCCTTTGTTGTTGTTGGGCTGTTAAAGCATTTGCAAGGCCTTTCTGTAGAAATGAATGTAGATTTATTTCTGTTGCCCCAGAAAATGTATCAGAACCCAGAGAGCCACTAGCTAAAAGCAAGGGTTCGTGAATCTGACAGGTCAGTTTTCAAATCCAGTTTCTACCACATAATGCATAACTAATCTTCGATGAATTACTCAGCCTCGCGGAGGCTCCATTTTCTTGTGTTATGAAGCATTTACGGCAGCTCTGCTCTGCACTAAGTAAGTGGGCAGAGCAACAGGGTGTCATTTTACTCCATTGTAGTTAGTCAGCAGGGGACAGCTAACCATCTACAGGGCTTAAGAGAGAGCATACCTGCAGAGGGGGAGATTTTTTTTTATTAAATCTCAAAGGACCCTATCAAGTGCATTTGTTTCTACCCTTGAAAATGTCAGAAATAAAATTTGTTCTCACATTCAAGTTGTCTTCATCTGGCTTGTCATAAGCTGGTCCTCAAGTGGCCATTCATTCAAAACAATTTCCCCTAGAAGAGCATTTGGCCTTTAGGGTTGACTAGGTTCCTTTATTTCTTGAAGAGCAAAAAAAGGAAGGAAAAATGTTGGCTTTGGAGACTGATATCTGAACTTTGCTTTACTTGCTAACTAGCTCTGAGAACTTTGGACAATTACTTGGCCTCCTTGAACTAAATGTCCTCTGCAAAATAGGGCAGGCTTGTATGTCAAAGAATTGTTAGGGGGCTTAAGTGTGCCAGGGTGTAGGCACCCAGCCTGGTGCCTGACACAGAGG
Source organism: Ovis aries (assembly GCF_016772045.2). Taxonomy (NCBI): domain Eukaryota; kingdom Metazoa; phylum Chordata; class Mammalia; order Artiodactyla; family Bovidae; genus Ovis; species Ovis aries. Next base: position 11,450,325 of record NC_056074.1, read on the forward strand.
AGATCCTGCCTTCCTGGGCAGGAGCCCCAGCAATCCCAGAGCTCATGGCTCTCTGAGCCAGCCTCGAACACCAGCCTTCTGATGATCATCCATCTTACCCCAGGGACGTGGCCCCTGGCAGCTGAAAGCTGGCCTCTGGACCATCTCCCACACTTTTAGTCCGTGAGCTCCCCGCCTCACACCCTGCGTGTACCTGGGATTCTAGTGTTCCCATGCTCTTTCTGTGTGCCCTCAGTGAAAATCTACCCTTCTGGAAAGAAATCGGATGCCCCATTTCACCTTGAAATTGAATATCATGAAAAAGGCAAAGTGTCATCCCAACTACATTGAGATTTTAATAGTATAACAAGCTTAAAGCTAGAGCACTGACTCTCAAATGGTAAAATTATAGGATTTGCAACATTCCCCATGAGAAAAGAATTTCTGAAACGCAGGAGAGTCCTTCATCGCCTGAGTCCATTTTTACATTTCAAAGTTGACTACATGAGGCTGTGATCTCTCTGACAGCAAACCCAAACCTTATTTTTATTGATTCCAGTACATGGTGCAGCCTCCGGCAGGTTATGGGTATTCAATAAATGTAGACTAGATGGTCTTAAGGCCATGTCAGATGTATAAAAATATTTCCTAGCCCACACCACTGCTCCTAGATACAAATATAAAACCATTTATCAAACACTTGGGAGGAGGGAGTTAGAAGAAATAAAAGTACTTTTCTTTAATATTGAGGAGAGAGGGTGTAAATTTCCTTTACTTACAAGGGGGGATTTCATAAAAGAAGGAGGACTTGAATTGAGCTTCCCAAGGCCAGAGTGGCAGGATCACCCTGTGGCTCCTGAGTAGACAGAGTATTCCCAGCAGACAGCAAGAGAGCAGCTCAAAAGCTACTAGGGCTGATGATGACGCTGGAAGCACTTGTCTGAGCAGCTAGTTTTGGAAACCTGCACCCCAGCGTACATTTTCCTATCTGCATTTCAGTTTCCTCTGAACATTTTAAACACTTCTTCTCCCACATCCCCTCTCACACGTCTCCTACACGCTCCCGATCCTCCATCTCTCCCACATATATAGCAAAAAAAAAAAGGGGGATCTCTTTCTCTGTGATACTAATTTCCTCTAATCTTTGCTCAGTAACGTATCACAGTCGGAACAAGTTTCAACTCATTAGTTGACAATCTTAATGTCACTCGCTTTAAAGAGTCATAGATTTGTTCTTTTACTTAATATCCAACAAGAACTATGAATTTTAATGTACCTTCCCCCCACTGCCTGGGGCTGAAATTTCCACAAAATTGAACTCAAATTGGAACATTTTAAAACTATTCTGGAAAAAAAAAAAAACAAGAAGATTTATTTTACTGCTTCTTCTTTTGTAAAAACAAATAACATGAACTTTACTGCTTGAATATGTTTAACCAGCAAATAATAAGACTTTTCCAATGGTTCAAGTGGTAAAGAATCTGCCTGTGATGCAGGAGACATGGGTTCAGTCCCTGGGTCAGGAAGATCCCTTGGAGAAAGAAATGGCAACCCACTCCAGTATTCTTGCCTAGAAAATCCCATGGACAGAAGAGCCTGGAGGGCTACAGTCCGCAGGGTCAAAAGGAGTCAGACATGATTGAGCACACAGGCACAGTCTAACCCAAAAGAGACCCAGATTTACATTTTACATGCCATTCACATTAAAAAATACAAAACTGAAATGTGCTTTTAGCGGTATCAGTAGCAGTATTAGGTTGAACCATTGGACTTCCCGGATGGCGCTAGTGGTAAAGAACCCACCTGCCAGTGCAGGAGACAAAGAGATGCAGGTTCAATCCCTGGGTGGGGAAGAACCCCTGGACGAGGGCATGGCAACCCACTCCAGTATTCTTGCCTGGAGAATCCCATGGACAGTGGAGTCTGGCGGGCTACAGTTCACAGGGTCTCAAAGTTCAGGTCATGACTGAAGCAACTTAGCGTGCATGCATACAAAATTACCATTTTTCTAGGTCAGGTCAAATATTGGCAATTTTGTATGGTTCAAGCTAATATGGATTCATATTTCTCTAGTATCCGCAGAACCCTCACAGATATCTTGGTCCTACAACTCTTGAGCAGAGGTTAAGGCCATAGATGATAGTATGTAAAGTGTCTTAGAGGGTTCACATTAGAAAAGTCACCTCTGTTGGTTTACTCTTAAAAAGGATGTTTAACGGCTTCCCAATTTAAAAGCAGTAGCCATCATCCATTCCGTAGGTTTCTGTGTGCATCATCTCACTCAACCAATATGACTCTGCAACTCTTTTGAAGAAAATATCCCAAACACTCTGTAGATGTGAAAAATGGAGTCTCAGAGCAGGTCACCTGCCCAGGATCACACAGCGGGTAAAAGACAGTTCCACAATTCCAAGCCTAAATCTGCTGGCAAAGCTCATACTTTTTCCCCTGTGTTACACTGCTCCCACTGATACAGAAAGCAATGAAGGAAGAGAGCGAGGGAAGAAGGAAACGAAGGAAGGAAAACAGGTCTTCAAAGTGAAATACCAATTATCAGCTGCTGCTGCTAAGTCGCTTCAGTCATGTCCGACTCTGTGCAACCCCATAGACGGCAGCCCACCAGGCTCCCCCGTCCCTGGGATTCTCCAGGCAAGAACACTGGAGTGGGTTGCCATTTCCTTCTCCAATGCATGATGGTGAAAAGTGAAAGTGAAGTTGCTCAGTCATGTCCGACTCTCTGTGATCCCATGGACTGCAGCCTACCAGGCTCCTCTGTCCATGGGATTTTCCAGGCAAGAGTACTGGAGTGGGTTGCCATTGCCTTCTCTGTTATCATCAGCACTTAATAGTATGGATATATGTTGAGTTCTTTGCATGGGATTTTAACTTTCTACAGCTAGGCCCTTGAGATGAAACCTGATAAAGTAAGAGATCTTCTTATAGACCCTGAGTGCCTCAAGAGAAGAGGTTGTATCTAAATGATCTTGGTATCTGTAGACCGTGGCATAGGACCTGAAACATAGTAAGTCCCAAATACATGCTTTGAGAATGAATGTGTGAATGAGTAAATAAATGAATGCCTTTTACAATGGAGGGAGGCAGAATAGGTACATAGCTCTTTGCAGAATCAAACATCTTACTATATATATATATATATTTTTTTTTTTAATCACATGATTGAGTCACAGAGTCATAGCTCTGAATGGGACTTCATGGGTTCCCTTGCATATTTTTTTGTTTGTTTAATGAGTCAAGGAACTAAAGCCCAAAATTCCAAAGCTAATTAGTGAGGAAGCTAGAGCCGCATCCACTAAGTATTCTTGAAAATAAACTCATCCCTGGATTATGCCACCTATCGGGACATAAAAACACTAATCTAAAATAGTGAATTATCCTAACCCCATCCATGAACTGAGAACTTCCAGATGTACAAGCTGGATTTAGAAAAGGCAGAGGAACCAGAGATCAAATTGCCAACATCTGCTGGATCATAGAAAAAGAAGGGAATTCCAAAAGACATCTACTTTTGCACCACTGACTACACCAAAGCCTTCGACTGTGCTGATCACAACAAATTGGAAAATTCTTAAAGAGATGGGAATACCAGACCACCTTATATGTCTCCTGAGAAATCTGTATGCAGGCCAAGAAGCAATAGTTAGAACCAGACATGGAACAATGGACTGGTTCAAAATTGGGGACGGAGTATGACAAGGCTGTGTATTGTCACCCTCCTTACTTTACTTATATCTAGAGCACATCATGTGAAATGCCAGGCTGGATGAAGCTCAGGCTGGAATCAAGGTTGCCAGGAGAAATATCACCAACCTCAGATATGCAGATGACACCACTCTAATGGCAGAAAATGAAGAGGAACTAAAGAGCCTCTTAATGAAGGCAAAAGAAAAAAGTGAAAAAGCTGATTTAAAACTCAACATTCAAAAAACTAAGACCATGGCATCTGGCTCTATCACTTCATGGCAAATCAGTTCAGTTCAGTTGCATCCAACTCTTTGCGACCCCATGAACCGCAGCACACCAGGCTTCCCTGTCCATCACCAACTGCCCAAGTCTACCCAAACCCATATCCTTTGAGTCAGTGATGCCATCCAACCATCTCATCCTCTGTCATCCCCTTCTCCTCCTGCCCTCAATCTTTCCCAGCATCAGGGTCTTTTCAAATGAGTCAGCTCTTTGCATCAGGTGGCCAAAGTATTGGAGTTTCAGCTTCAACATTAGTCCTTCCAGTGAACACCCAGGACTGATCTCCTTTAGGATGGACTGGTTGGATCTCCTTGCAGTCCAAGGGACTCTCAAGAGTCTTCTCCAACACCACAGTTCAAAAGCATCAATTCTTCTGAGCTCAGCTTTCTTTATAGTCCAACTCTCACATCTATACATGAATACTGGATAAACCGTAGCCTTGACTAGATGGACCTTTGTTGACAAAGTAATGTCTCTGCTATTGAATATGCTGTCTAGGTTGGTCATAACTTTCCCTCCAAGGAGTAAGCATCTTTTAATTTCATGGCTGCAATCACCATCTGCAGTGATCATGGCAAATAGATGAGGAAAAAGTGGAAACAGTGACAGACTATATTTTCTTGGGCTCCAAAATCACTGCAGAGAGTGACTGCAGCCATAAAATTAAAAGATGCTTACTCCTTGGAAGAAAAAAAATATGACAAACCTAGACAGTGTATTAAAAAGCAGAGACATCACTTTGCTGACAACGGTCCATTTAGTCAAAGTTTTGATTTTTCTAGTAGTCATATACAGATGTGAGAGTTGGACCATAAATAAGGCTGATGCTTTTGAATTGTGGTGCTGGAGAAGACTCCTGAGAGTCCCCTGGACAGCAAGGAGATCAAACCAGTCAATCCTAAAGGAAATCACCCCTGAACATTCATTGAAAGGACTGATACTGAAGCTCCACTATTTTGGCCACCTAATGCGAAGAGCTGATTCATTGGAAAAGACCCTAATACTGGGAAATATTGAGACAGGAGGAAAAGGGGGTGACAGAGGATGAGATGGTTCAGTGGCATCACTGACTCAATGGACATGAGGCTGAGCAACCTCCAGGAGATAGTAGAGGGAAACCTGGCATGCTGTAGTCCATGGGGTCCCGAAGAGATGGACATGACTTAGCAACTGAACAACAAGTTATATTTTGATACCCTGGATATATGTGTGAATATACATACATTCTATGAATATGGATATACACACATAAAAATAATTGCAGAACAATTTACTTTCTTTAAAGAAATATAAAAGTGAATTGGTTTACTTTTTCCACACAGCAATTAATAAAGATCAAGATGAGGCAGGAATTTCTAGATGGTGGAAAGTCAAATGCAAGCTTTTTGTTTTGAGAACCCCACCCGTCTACTAATCCTAAAGTGGATTAATACCACAGAAAGGAAACTTACATGGCCAGACACCCACGGGCCAGCAAAAACGAAACCAAGAATGTTACTTTTCATACATAGGACACTTTTACATACATTACCCTGAAAAAACATGTTGTACAATTACACATGCTTTCTTAGTGATTTATCATTTTATGCACATTTATTTTCTCTCCTATTCATTGCGGGGAGGACACCTTTTTCCTAGTTTACCTCCCTTTCTTATTATACCTGACTTTGAAGAAAAGCAATATTTAGAACTGGCTCATTCCCTGCAAATAGGTGATAAGCTTGTGTAATCTGATCTAATAGTCATGGTTTTCTATCAGTCATTTCATGTCTCCAGTGTGACTTTTCCCCAAGTGCTTCTGTCAACCCTGTATTTTGTATTTGAGCTTCATACTAAAATCACATCAATGCAGTGATGTTTTCACGCTTTTATGAGGGAATGAGTTGTTGGCAAAGGATGGGTAAGAAATGAAGGTTGCCATAGAGGTGATGTAAACCTTGAACTATACACACGCTCAGAAGCTTAGAGTTAAGCTGCTGATGACTGGCTGGTGCTAGTAAGGAAAAAGGAGAAAGTGAGAAGGAAAACTTGGGGTCTAAAACATTCAGCATGTAACGGCTATTTTAAGAAGGAGTATGAGCGTTTGATCAATTCCTTGATTTACAGTAGGGCTCTACATTAGACAAGAACAAGTGGGTTGGTTTTTTTTTTTTAATGTTTTCAGCAGCTCCATGGCCTTATAAAGCCTAGGGAGCTTCCCCAGAAACCCAATGCAGAAAAACCCTAACTTCAGGCTTGTCTTTGACTTAAGAGTCACAGAACATCAAATATAAACAAGACAGCCTGAGATGACATTTCAAAGTAGAAGCAAAGAACTTTATTTCAGCTCGAGAGTGAGCTCCTCTGGTTTGCCTATATTTGAGAGCTAACTCAATGTTTCGGTCTTATTAATTTGGGGAATGAGAAAACTTTTATTTTTTATTAGCATAATTATAGGGCTCTGGAAGAAGGAAGTCAGTTTGGACTTCAAATGGGCAACCAATTCCAGAAAGTCTGCGTTAGGTGGCAAACAAGCTAAGTCGTAGGCTGTGCTTCCAACAGAGCAGGAGAAATCGACGGGAGAAGAGAAAAAACGGATGTAGTAAGAAAACCGATCGGTCAGAGGGAGGGGGTAGGAGAAAGGCGAGAGAGACGGGCGGCGGGAAGAGAGCCGCAGAGGAAAGGTAAGGAAGCGGGAGGCAGCGGGGAGGCGGTCGCAGATGCAGCTGCTCAGAGGTGAGGAGAGGATCGCGGAGGTGAGACCCCGAGCGGAAGGATGGGGAAGGGAGGAGGGCAAGACAAAGCGGAGATCCTGGGGAGCCCGCCTCCGCGGAGCGTGGATGTGGTCACTTCCCCAGGTGGCTAGGTGTTGGGCAAAAGAGAAAACTGCAACGGAAAGCTGCACGCAAGACTAAATGGTAAAGGAAAACGAGAGAGCGGAAGGAGATTTGAAAGGACATGGAGTTCCATGTTTGGGTTCCACTGAAGCCCAGTGCCAAGAACAGCAAGGGGTATCTTGTGTGTTATTTCTCGGATGCTGGCGGCTGTCAGGGCGGTGGATGAAGTCTGAGAGTTGGGGTTTCAGGCAGCTCCAGCGCGGCTTCGCCTCCTCCCGCCTCCCACACCCTTTACTGACTTAATCACAGGATGTGGCCGAGCCTGCAGCCCGCCTTTCAGGGAACCAGACCAAGTGTAGAGTGAAGCACAGTCCAAGGACGGAGCTGAGGGGGAGGGTGGGACCCGGGGCTGAATTTGGCCACAGGAAACATCTAAGGCTTTGACATTGATTAAGATGCTGCGGGTGGGAGGGCAGGTTGAGCTCTCTACAATGCCCAAAGTGAGGGAGTTACTGAGTGCAGGGGGTGGGGAGATGCTCTGAATAATTGGGGCTGAAAGGAGCAGTCCCTGGAAATCAGGACTGTGAGAGCATGCTTGGAGGGGGTGGTTTGAGAAAATGGGAAGGCTGAGTGGCCCAAGGTTGAGGGCAGGCACTTACAGGAGCTGGGCCAGCTGTTAGAAGGCGTCCTCTGCGCCACGTGGTGTAAGGGATGGGGGGTGGGGGAGAGGCGTCCACTGGGCAGCATCTGGCATAGATGCTTGCCACCGAGTGTCAGCTGCAGCCTGAGTGTAGGGGAGAAAGCAGGTAGTCTGTGTTTATCACGGGCTGGAGCTCTTATCCCAGCCCAGCCGGCTTGGAAGCTTTTAATGTCCCTGTGCCTCAGTTTCTTCATCGTAAAAGTTAAGCTCAGCGAAGGTCTTGGGAGGACATGCAATAACAAGCCCAGCGCAATACCCGCTTGCTCAATTAGTCCGTTATTTGTATTCTCTTTATTAGTAAATTCCCACATTTACATTTCTGGTCGCTGTTTAAGGAAAGTCCATTTCACTGGGTTTCTTCCCTCTTTAGTCCCTCTCTCTTTTCTGTCTCATCTCTTGATTCTTTCTCCCTCCCTCCCTTTATTAACTGAGTACTTACTTTGTGCTAGGAACTGCACCATGGCAGTGAAACCCGGTTTCTTGATGTATTTTTTTCTCTAACTATGGGAGTGTGGCTTTTCAGCTTTGTTCACATCCAGAGCTCCGGCAACTAACCATGGAAACTCAGACTTCACTGGGGAGTTGTTTTCTGTTGGGAGCTTCGTTCTGTGAGCTAAATTGGGAGAGCTGGAAGGAGGGAATTGGTTAGTAATTAGAAAAGATTTAAAGGACTGAAAATACTTCCCTGACTTTTTAAATGGAAAATTTTCTGATACTTAAAATATTCACTCGGGATTGACGGCAAAAGGCTCCACACAGCCTTGGCTAATTTCTGAGGCTCTGATGTGTGCTTGAAGGAAGAAAGGGAGTGAGGAAGCACAGGTAATTCCAGAAGTCCTTCCTCCTCACTCTCTTGATTTTTTGCAGTTTGTCTTTTTAGAAGAGTTTTGAACTGACTCTGTTGCTTCTTCTAGTTCTCCAGATTAAGAAACTTTGTAATGAAATCATTGCCTCAGAATTAAGGCTATATTTTGTGTGGTCCAGCTAGCACTTCCCACATTCAAGACGGCAGCTCCAGGGACTTTCTGATGGTCCAGTGGTTAGGACTGCTCGCCTCTATTGCAGGGGGCACAGGTTCGATCCCTGTTCGGGAACTTAAGGTTGTGCATGCTGCTGCCACTGGAAACAGTATAACCAAAAAAAAAAAAAAAAAAAACCACATTGCTGCTGCAGCTCAGAAAACTCCACCCTTTAGGGAAAGCTGACTGTCTCTTGTCGGAGTCCTGCATGTCTCCTCCACTCATTCTCTTCTCATCACTTCCTTTTCTAGTTGTTTTTTTTATTTTTTTCATTACTAGCCACTGCAATTGACAACCAATTTTTTGGTAAGCTGATGAATAATGCTTTTTTTTTTTTTTAGAGGAATAGGAGTCTTAAGGCATCTTCAGTGGGAAAAGAGATTTATCCTGCACATGTAATTGCAGTCAACCTCCATAATAATCTGTGAGGAAGGGAATTTGTGCCACATCCTAGAAATACATGAGGATTAAGACGATGGCTGGGGTTGTCCTTGTGAGGCTTGGAGTCTAGTTAGTAACGTTTATTCATGAAAAGGTAATATTAATGGACAAAGAAAGCAAATTATTTAACACTGTGTCATTTGGTGTATTTTTTAAAATAACTTTATATGGAGATAAATAGATGTGCTTTTGTACCTATATACAGTCAACCCTTGAACAACGTGGGTTTGAACTACGTGTGTGTGTGTGTGTTAATTGATCAGTTGTGTCCAACTCTGTGACTGCCATGGACTGTAGCCCTCCAGGCTCCTCTGTCCATGGGATTCTCCAGGCAAGAATACTGGGGTGCATAGCTGTTCCCTTCTCCAGGGTAGCTTCCCGAGCAGGGATTGAACCTGCGTCTCCTGCATTGGCAGGCAGGTTCTTTACCACTAGCACCACCTGAACTACCTGGGTCCACTTATACGTAAATTTTTTCCAATAAATATAGTATATTCCATCAGGTAGTATTCTAGGCATCAGGAATACAGCTGGGGATATTTTTGTATGTGTAGAAAAATGTATAGAAGTCATATTTATTATCAGTGGCTACCTGAAAGTTAGATTAGAAAGGAGATATTCAATTTATTTGTCATTCTTTGGTATTGTTTTCATTATTTGAAATGTCTGAATTATTTCTATGCCTTAAAAGATAATAATAAAACATTAAAGGAGGGTGAAAATTAAAATAACACATAAGAACAGCAAGTAAATTGAGTACCTTCTTCTTTTTCCTTAGGTAATCTTTCTACAGGTAGTCATTAAATTACCAGGTAATGATTCTAGGGGAAAAAAGAGGATTAGAAAATTACCATTTTCCAACCCTCAATAAAATAATTGTTTCAGACAAGCATAGTAGATGCTGAAAAAAATGGAGATGGAAGTTTACTGGAAAGAGGATATTCACATGGTTTCAACCAATCACAGATTTGTGTTTACAAAGATTCCTTTAGAATAGAGAGATCTGGTGGTCCTCAACCAAAGAGCCGAACTTTATCACCAATAGTGAGACAGTCTCACATTTTGGTCCTCAGAGTGTGATGCTGAGTAAACAATATTACTCAAGATTTTGTGAAAAAAGTTTGACCTGATACTGATCTGAAAGAAACAGACAAATTCAGAATGTGGAACAGTCTATAAGCATCTGGCCTGAACTGTTAGGAAAAAAGAAAGCAAGCAAGAAAGGAAAGGCAGGGAAGGAGGAAGGGAGAAGGGAAGAATAAAAGGGGGAAGGCAATGTCATTAAAGAAAAAAGAAGGTACTGTTTTAGATTAATAATTACTGAAGGCACAGTAACAATCAAATACAGTGAGTAAACCTTGCTTTGATCCTCCTTGATTGAAGGGGGGCAAAAACTATAGAAGACATTTTGAGGACAATTAAGGAAATTTGAATAGGTACAGTATATTGGATCAAGTGTAACAATGGTTATATGGCAAATATCTTCACACTGAGGAGATACCTTGCTGGTACGTTAGGTTGGAAATGGCCCAGTGTCTGCTACACATTTCAGATGGTTCAGAATAAGAATGTGTGTTTCTGTATGCGTCTCCTCTGTCTTCTGAGATAGATGGGAGATAACAACTGAGAGAAAGACAGGTGGGCAGAGAAAGTAAATGTGCCAAAATATTAGCAGCTGTTAAAACTTGATGAAAATATGCATTTTCACTGTACTGTTCTTTCGATTTTTCTGTAGTTTGAATTTTTCAAAATAGTTGGGAGGGAGTTTGTGGCAAAATAGTCCAGATCAAGACTTGGGGTGACAGTAGTAAATTAGAAGAGAAAGAACAAAAACTCAAAGATATTTTGAAAGGAAAATAGATTAATAAATATCATTTCTCAACCAAAGTGGTAAGAAACTGTTCAATTTTCAGCATTTGTGTCTTTGCAGATCTCTTTCTGATTTGACTGATGAAACAATTGAAAAGAGGATTTAAGAGTCCTTGACACAGTTTGCCTGAACTTGGAAAAACTGTTTCTGAGTGCTCTTAGACCATGAGATGATGAACTTATTTTTAGGTGATGAATAAGTAAGATAAATGCTAAGATGTAATCATGGACAACAGTCATCTGATACAAGATACACATGAGCCCAAACACAAAAGGATATCATTATCCTGAGGAGCTGTAGTGAAACAAACAGCAAGGGAGTACTGCATTCAGTAGCCAGAGTTTGAGGTTTGCATTAATAGATTTTGACCAAGATAATTCCATTAGCACCTCATTCCTGCACAAGCCTTTCAGATGCTTTAGAAATGGACTGTTTGACAGGTACAGCTCTCAAGACAGTTTTTTCCTTCCTTTAAACTCATTTTAATGCTTATTAAGGAGGTCAACCAATGGTGGGGGGGTTGGGAGGGAGAAAACCAAGAATCTCTTTCACATACTCTATAATCTCATTAAAGTTCATTTGGAATTAGCATATTTACACGAAAAATGGTGCTGATCCAGTATTTCTTGTGGCAGGTGCTATTGCATTTTGGAGGAAGAGCTTCTCACTGTGCATGACTGTGCTATAGTTCGCAGGACTTAACATGCCTGAGCTTTGCATGATTAACGCTGACTCCAAACTCTAACATTTTAAGAACAAAAAATATCTGCCTCTCGCCAACATTTCCATACCCAGTTAAGAACTTCTGGTAGATTCTAGTTTACTGAGTGCACAACTATGGCTTTTTTTTTTTTTTTTTACCAATGCATCCCTCAAACTTAGTACCATGAAGGCACACTCAGCAAATATCTATTGAATAGATTCATATAATGTTGGAAAATTTGATTATTCAAATTTACTCAGTTTTCCTATAAACATTACTGTATTTTTAATCTGCCTTGGTAGCCCTTTTTTGTTTTTTATTGTCAAAGTAACACAAACCTCAAATTCAATAGTTAAAACTTTTTCAATAACTTTAAAGTTATACTTATAATACATGCTCACTCAAAAATCATTCAGATTCTACTAAAGACTATAAAGTAAGCTGCAATCCCTTCTCTCTTCTTCACCATTTCTCCCCCACCGATCCTCAAAAACTTAGCCCTTTGATATTCTCCATTAGCATTTCATTGTATAATTTTCATGCATTCCCTAGAAGCTTATAGATCATTTTCTTCCTAAGAATAGGGTTATATATACACACAGTTTTGTACCCTTCTTTTTAACTTGGTGAGGTATCATGGGTATTTTTTAGTATCAGAATATTAGACACATGTCATTGCTTTTAATGACTGCATAGTATTCCACTGCATGGATATTTCATAGCTTGTTTAATCAATTCCCTTTCAGTGGTGTTTTTAACACTACATTTAGTGAGAATTTAATATCAGAAACCCAGAAAACTAAGTTGTTGTGTTTTTTGTTTAATTGAATATTTGCAATCAGTACACTGATTCCAAAGAGGAGTACATGCTGAACATGTAGGTCGCTTTTATTAGCACCATCCATCAGAGAAAGGCCTCCGCTTCGAATCTGATCATAACCTAAGGGAGTCTGTCAGCCTGGAATCACACACACACCCATCCCAGAATAGAAAGCTTAGAGGGTGAAGGGAGAAGCAGATCTTTTGAGGGCAGAAATTTAGCCTCCTGCCCTAGACCCTGACCCTTTGCCTGAGCAATTTTGGCCATTAGGTGATGTGGAGTTGAGTGATCCTTCAGCAACAGTGTCTTCAAAGACATTGAGACGGGGTGGGAACTTCAAGGACATCTCCATCATGATACCCTCAGCCCAACATGGTGCTGAGAGACGCTAGTATGGACAGAGACCCACGCACAAAGTGCACTGTGGTGGACAGAGCCCTGGACTGAAAAGAACGGGTCAGCTGTGCACTGTATGGGTCATTGTTCTCAGGTTCATGTGTTCCTTTCCAAAGTATATCTCTTTTTCTGCCCCCAGTGGAAGTGGTTTTTTCTGTGACTGTGTTGGGTCTCTGCTGCTGCATGGGCTTTCTCTAGTTGCAGCGAGCGGGGGCTACTCTGCAGTTGCAGTGCCCTGGCTTCTTGTTGCCGTGGCCTCTCTAGCGTACAAGCGCTAGACCACAGGCCCAGCAGTTGTGGCACCCAGGCTTGGTTACTCCACAGCATGTGGGATCTTCCCAGACTGGGGCTTGAACCCATGTCTCCTGCACTGGCAGGAGGATTCTTTACCACTGAGCCACCAGGGACGCCCTACACAGCACATCTTCAAGGACGTTCCCAAGCCATTGTTCCAAGCCCTGCTTGGTGAGAGAGTCCCAAAGGGCTAGAAAGTTTGTAAATCAGCAAAATCGGAGCACAACTGGAGACTGAAATCGAATTTAGTATGAATAGAGAGCCAGCAGAGTGCATGGGAGAACAAAGAGCTGCACGTCCGTGAGAGGTGCCCACATCTGACTGACCATCTGTCATTAGGCAGGTTCTTAAACATTCTTGGGCCTCACCCTCAGAGATTCTGATTCAGTGTATCCAGTTTATTCAGCCATTTTCCCCCTCAGAATGACAAATTCTTTCTGCAAAGGACTCTTAACTGTAACCTGGCTCATAGTAAGTATGCTATAAGTGGTTGTCAAATAACTTTTAATGGTTTAAATAAGAACGATGTGCTCTAATAATTATAATCATTCTTTCAAGTCAAGAAACATCATTAGGTATCTAGATAGTGCCCCAGGTATTAGAGGTAGGGATATAAAAGAGACAAGGTCCCTGCTCACAGGAAGCTTTTCTTGGAGCACGTGAGATAACAAGAAGCAAAATATCAGGTGGGCCTAAGTACTGTAGAAATTAAAACAAGATGTTAGAGATAGGCTGGAAGCCTACTTTATTGGGGGTAGTCAGCAAAGGGCTCTCTGTGGAACTGGGCTTCAAGCTGAGAATTGTGAAAACGAGGGATCAAATGGCAGAAATGCTGGGGAAGAGGACCACAGTCAGAAAGACAGCTGATATGGGGGCCCTAAGGCTGGAAGGAACTTGGATTTAGGTGAAACAGAATTAAGGTCCTTGCGCCTATGGAATAGAGGAGGCGGCAAAGAGTGCAATGAGATGGAATCAGGATGAGTGGAGGTCATGCTTGGATGATGGGATTTTACTCAAAGTACAAGAAACTGGGCTTCCCAGGTGGCGCTGGTGGCAAAGAATGCGCCTGCCAATGCAGGAGACGTAAAAGACCTGGGTTCAATCCCTGGGTAAGGAAGATCCCCTGGAGGAGGGTATGGCAACCCACTCCAGTCTTCTCGCCTGGAGAATCCCATGGACAGAGGAGCCTGGTGGGCTGTGTACAGTCCATAGGGTCGCAAAGAGTGGGTCATGACTGAAACGACTTAGCACGCACACCCAACAAGAAACCAATGGGAGAAAAAAAATAGCTGGAAAGAGGCATGATCAGAAATACATTTTGAAAAGATCACTGTGGCTGTTAGGTTGAAAATGGATAGAGAAGAGTGGGAGCGATAGGGTGAGAGCAGAGTCCAGTCTGGAGACTACTGCAGATGCCTGGGGAGGAGAGGCAGCTTGGCCAGTGGGGTAGGGGTGGCGTTGGGTAAAAGTGGATGGAATTAAAATGCTGCTTAAAGCTAAAACAGACATGCTGATGACCATATGGGGGGGGGGGTGGGAGGGAGAGAGAATTAAGGTTGGTTGGCGTGTAGGTTCTTGGTTGAGTGGTTTGAGTGATGGATGGGGGTATTATTATTTACTGAAAGTGGAAAAATTCCCCAGAAACAGGTTTTGGGGAAAAAATTGAGTTTGATTTTGAGCATGGTGCCTTTGAAAAATCTTGGACATTGAACTGGAGATGTCAAGCAAATAAATTTATGTAAGTCTAGACTTAAGGGAAAAGTCAGAGCTAGAGATACATTTTTGTTTATATATTCTTATAAAGGTAGTCACTTTGTTACTCCAAGCATATGAATCCTAAAACTTATTTATTGCATTTTGCCCTAGAGTAAGTTGGGTTTGGATGGCCAAATTATACCTTATCATTTTCAATTAAAGACTCCAAAATGATCAGTCCTCTACAAACGCCCTGGTAAACCAAAACATTTTTAAAGGTGTTTTTTTTTTTTTAATGTATGCCTACTTGCATCAGCAAACCAAATTTTAAAAGGATGTTAATTTTAATTGCTAAGGCATGTAAATATACAGTATCAATTTTTCATTTTGCCTCTTCTCCAGGAGGAATCTGGTCTTGAGCTTTTATGCAGCAGCTGTCAGAAATATTATCACTCGCAACCGAGTGCAACAGCCTCCAGGAGGAGAAGGGAACTTAATTAGAAATTTCCACTTCAAATACAATTTATAGTTCGTTCACTCTGGGATGAGCTGGAGGGTGTTTGAAAAGTTTAATGCTGAGTGAACTGTTTTTCTCAAGCTGTCAACAAAATACATATTAAGCATAGAACATATTTATTAGTCACTAGAAGGGAAATCAGATATTTAGCAGGAGGTTCTCTTTCTAGGTGAAGAAATGGAGTCCCAGCAAGATAGAGACACTTCCCAAAGTGAAATAAGTTAACAGTAGGATGAGACAAACACTCAGGTCTTCCAACTCCTAGGATAGTGCTTTCCAGAGTACCAAGCTTCCTCTTTCAATGCCTATAATCTTAACACTTCTCCTTGGCCTAAGTCTTTGAGATAATTTTATACTAGTCCAGGTTATCCTCTTACTCGGTGAGTATCAGGGGAGGAGGTCAGTAATAGTAATTATATATCCTCACTATATACCAGGCACTCCTGTAAGTATTTTACATGTATTAACTATCTGTGCACAGTAGCCCACCAGGCTTCTCTGTCCATGGGATTCTCCAGGCAAGAAGACTAGAGTGGGTTGCCATGCCCTCCTCCAGGGGAGCTTCCCCAGAGATCAAACCCACATCTCCTGCATTGGCAGGCAGGTTCTTTATCACTAGCGCCACCTGGGAAGCCCTCTAACTAATCTATCCTATAGCAACTCTGTGAGTACTCTTATTACTCACCTATTGTACAACAGGCAGGTCTAGTCAGATCAGGGTTCTGACCTTAGGCATATCAAGAACAAAATGACAACATTAATTATTTCTCTAAGCTTCATATGGCTATTTCCCAACTCCCTGTAAAACTGTAGCTGTCCAATAGATACAGCAAATTCAACATGTCTAAAACAAAATGCACCATCCTCTTGTCCTGGGGTCTTCCCTGGTGGCTCAGATGGTAAAGAACCTGCCTACAATGCAGGAGACCCATGTTCAATCCCTGGGTCAGGAAGATCCCCTGGAGAAGGGAATGGTAACCCACTTCAGTATTCTTGCCTGAAGAATCCCATGGACAGAGAAGCCTAGTGGGCTACAGTCTAAAAGAGTCGAAAATAGTCAGACACAACTGAGGTACGAACACACAGATTCTCTTGTCCAGACCCACTTTCCACCTTGTGTTCCCATTTTGATTAATGGTATCATCACCTCTGTATAACCAGCTTTCTCATTTCCCATTTCTCATCTACTCAGCACTATAAACGCTATTTAAACTCCACTTCCCACAAGTATTTGAGGAGAGGAGCCATACAGAACCTCCCCCTGTATCCTCTCTCAAGTCTGCGCTTATTTCCCACCGTCAATTCCATTCTCATTTTTCTAACTCAGGCCTTCATCATCTACCATGTGTAACGCTGCAGTCGTCTCCCATCTGGTTATCTTATTTTTGATTAGTTCTCCAGCTCCAACTTTTCACTGTTGTCATAGCTGATCTTCCCAAACACAAATCAAATCGTGTTAAATGCCATTGTAAAACCCTCCCCGGCCACTTATTGACAAAATTTCTTAAACTCAAAGGGCATACAGGTTCACTTCTGCTGGTGCCATTTTCCCCTTCTCTCTCATGCGCTAAGCCAACCACCCCAGCCTGCTCACGCTTCAAGATTCAATGGGACATTTATAGTTTCCTTGCTTCCTTCACAAGTATGTGATAAGGATCACTTAATACACGTAAATGCTTTTATTACATTTGTTTGTTTATATCTCACCTTATTCAGTTAAAAAAAAAAGTGAGGTGGGAAAACAATTTACTAACTGTAAAATACTTTGAGATGTGATTTTTAATCCATGGAAATCACTGAATTTTGAGCCACAGGGGACCCTTGAAATTGGGGGGGTTGGCACCTTCTATTTTCTTCAGTGGCTCGTTAGCTGACCTAAGTCAGTGGCACAGTAAGCAACAGAACCCAAATTTCCATCTCACTATATCACATCATTTCGGGAAATTAAAAATAGACATTTTTCCCCCTCTTGAGAAAAGATGGTGCCTTCTACATGGATTTGATTCATTGGTACTACATCTGCTCGTTTTACTATCCCTGTTCTCTCTACATAAAGTAGAAATCACTTGGATTCTGCCCCAGTTTCTTTCCTGCTGCCCCCTGCCACAGACCACCCAGACCCCCAACTGTGAAATAATTTGCTTCACACAGCCCCCCGTGTTCTGCACCTGACTAACTTTAATTGAAATCTGGTGCCAATTATCTAGCCCTTTCCCACTGGGTCATTCCTTTGTATTTTCTTCCCCACAATTAACACTTAAGTTAAATGTGTAGTTCTTAGCTACTCTTATTCCAAGGCAATCTTCTACCAAAATCTATTCTTTGGTTTTATTAGTGCTGATAGAAGTCATTGAGAAGTCCGTGTTTAATAGATGATGGATATTCACCGACCCAATGTTCCAGGTGTTCTGTTGAGTACTTTATTTGCATAATCTTAATCATCCTTACCACAACCCAGCAAAGTAAGGATTAATATCTTAATTGCATGGGGCTCCCCAGGTGGTGCCAGTGGTAGAGAATCTGCCTGCCAATGCAGGAGACATAAGAGATGCAGGTTCGATCCCTGGGTGGGGAAGATCCCCTGGAGGAAGGCGTGGCAACCCACTCCAGTATTCTTGCCTGGAGACTCCTATGGGCAGAGGAGCCTAGCGGGCTACAGTCCATAGGGTTGAGAAGAATTGGACGCGACTGAGGCGATTTAACATGGGCACTCATGCATCTTAGTTGCATATGAGGGAACTGAAGCTCAAAGGAATTAAGTAATTTACCCAAGGTCATAGAAATGGTAAATCACGGGACCAAGATTGGAATCGTGGCCTTCCCAAATCTAAACCCAGTGTCCTTCTTCCCAGGACTGCTTTCAGAGCAGGTGGACGACAGGAGTTGGGATGGAAAACTTCAGCAGCCACAAGCAGTGATGCCTTCTGAGAGGCATCTGCAAAGGGATGAGTTCAACCTGGAGACCCTTAGTGGAGCAGGCGATGCACGTGCATCTAGAACATTGTCTGTGTTCTCTCTAGCTGCAAGCACTCCGGGGGGACAGGAGTGACGGTGAAACAACATTCCTCAATTCTAAGCTTCCCATTTCAGTCAAGATCAACTGTAAATTCACGTAATAGATCATGGTTAGGAATGCTGACCCTTAAACTGCCTGGGTTTAATTCCTGGCTTTGCCATTCAGTAGCAGTGAAACCTTGGGCAAGTATTGAATCTGCCTTTGCCCCAGTGTCTTCTGTTACAGTGGTCCCCAACCTTTTTGGCACAGGGTACAGGCTTCCTGGAAGGCAGTCTTTCCACAGAAGGTTGGAGGGTAATATGAGAGCTGGAGAGCTGCAGTCTAACCCCCCCACTCACCGCCTGCTGTGCAGCCCGGTTCCTCACAGGGGGTTACTGGCCCCTGCTCTATTAAATTGGCACTTATGTGTCCTTAGGCTTCCCTGGTGGCTCAGACAGTAAAGAATCTGCCTGAAGTGGGTTGGGAAGATCCCCTAGAGAAGGGAATGAGTGGCAACCCACTCCAGTATTCTTGTCTGGAGAATTCCATGGACGGAGGAACCTGGCAGGCTACAGTTCATGGGGTTGCAAAGAGTTGGACATGACTAAGTGACTAACACTTCACTTTCTTATGTGTTCTTACTTCATAGAGCTCTTATAAGGGTAAAGGAAATTGATATATAGGAAATGCTTAGAACAGTGCCTGCCACAGAGCAAGTATATATGTATGACTTATCACCACTACCATCTTGGTTTTTTTTTTTTTTTTGCCTCACCGCATTGCATGCAGTATCTTAGCTCCTCAACTGGGAATCAAATCCGTGCCCCCTGCAGTGGAAGCACAGAGCCCTAACCACTGGACCGCCAGCCACTACCACCATCCTTCCTCTTTATCATCATCACCACCCTCACTTGGGCTTCCCTGGAGGCTCAGATGGTAAAGAATCCACCTGCAATGCAGGAGACCTGGGTCAGATCTCTGGGTTGGGGGAAGATCCCCTGGAGAAGGAAATGGCAACCCACTCCTGTATTCTTGCCTGGGAAATCCCATGGACAGAGGAGCCTGGTGGGCTACATGGGGTCTCAAAAGAGTCAGAATGACTTAGCAGCTAAACAACAACATCCCCTTCATTTATCCTGCCTCTCCTCTCTGCCCTTTAGTAACTACTACTTTCTTTGCCTCAAATGTGCCAGCCACTCTCACCTCCAGACCCTCGCGTGTGTCTCCCTCTCTGTCTGGAATACTCTTGCCATTCCTCTGCCCATGCCTCTCCCCGCAGTCCTCTGTGGACACCCCAGCCCATCTTCACCCAGATAATTCATCCAGATCTCATTTCTTGATGTCACTTCCTCCAGAAAACCTTTATATGCCTCCTCATACCTCAGCAGGGCCCCTCCTCTGGGTCCCAGAGCATTCTGACTTTATCCTATCCTAGCTCGTGACCACTCGGTGCTGATTGTGTCCTTACCTGTCACTGCCCTCCACCAAGTGAGAGACTGTTTGACGATGGCTATGTGTTACTCTAGTTCAGCCCTTCCCTTAGGTGGGAAAAGGAAATGACAAAAGTGGATATTTTAAAGAAATGGATGTTTTATCAGCACTGTGTTTAGCTGGAGATACTACACAGGGGCTTTCCCCAACCGAGGGCTCAAACTCACGTCCTTGCATCTCCTGAACTGGCAGAGTCTCTAGCATCAGTGCCACCTGAGAAGCCCAGAGACAGCCACTACACCAGGTGCACATCAAAGTAATAGAGTAAAAGCGTCCATTTGACCATAATTGACCTCACCTGCACTCAGCTGAGTCTCGGATGAGGCATTAAATCACAGTAAGATGCTAGAAGTAATACTCAAAAGAGCCATCTCAAAGTGGCACAGACTAGAAAAAGAGAACTCCCTGTCACTGGGGGTATGCAAGCAGAAACAAATGGCCACTTGGTGAGAATGCTAGGGAGGGAAGTAGAAGGGAACGAGGTCATTTGACCTACAAAAGGAAAAACCATCTTCACATTTGAGAAAGAGGACCATGGAAAAGCAGCAGTCACAGAAAAGGCAGAATGTTTGGTGAGCCCTCAGAAGGCAGAGGCGACCCACTCCCCTATTCTGGCCTGGAGAACTCCATGGACTGTAGAGTCCATGGGGTCGCAAAGAGTCGGACACGACCAAATGACTTTCACTTCTCAGTTTTGCTTTTTTTCCCCTAGAGGTTAGAATGAAAACCAGAAAGCGAAACATACCAGCAAGATTATTTAGATTCAACACAAAGAACTTTTTTTTTTTTTTGCTCACTACAGCTGACCCCAAATGGATTTTCCTGAAAGATAGTGAGTTCATCAGGTGATGCCAGTGTCAAATCAACTTGGCTGATTATTTGCCTAAGATAATGTAGTGAGAGTATGGTATTCACTCACTTGCTCATTCAGTCACTCCCCTCTTGGAGTTATCACACACCCACAAACTCCGGGAGATAGTGAGGGACAGGGAGGCCTGGCGTGCTGCAGTCCATGGGGTCGCAAAGAGTAGGACATGTTTAGCAACTAAACAACAACAACATGCAGAGACTAAAGTTCCAACACAACAAGCTCCTACCTTCAGGAGCCCACAAGTAAGCACATTCCTCGAGTCCAGCAGGTGCATCTCAGGGGAGAGGTGGCAGGGCAGAAAAGTCCCCGAGCTTCCCTCCCCTCTGGAGCACACAAAGCCACAACTGTCTGCGGAACAACCGTCAGTGACAAAGACTGGAACCTACGAGAACAGATTTTCTACAACTGAAGACGTGACGAAACCACAACCTTAGGGGCAGGAGTTAGGGGACTCACGATACAGTCAAATCCCACCACCCCCAAGCATGGCTGACCCACAAACTGGAGAAAACTCATATTGTTCTTCTCCCACAGGAGTGACAGCCCCGAGCCCCACACAGCAGGCTCTCCTGCATGGTGGGGGGGGGGGGCCCTCTGACATCAGGGTGGCCGAGCTCTCAGAGCATTTGGCTTCTTTTTAAATTAATTTATTTTAATTGGAGGCTAATTATAATATTGTAGTGGCTTTCACCATACATCAACATGAATCAGCCATGGGTATACATGTGTTCCCCATCCTGAACCCCCCTCCCACCTCCCTCCCCATCCCATCCCTCTGGGTCATCCCAGTGCACCAGCCCTGAGCACCCTGTCTCATGCATCGAACTTGGACTGGCGATCTGTTTCACATATGGTAATATACATGTTTCAATGCTATTCTCTCAAATCATCCCGCCCTCACCTTCTCCCACAGCATTTGGCTTTGAAGGCCAGTGGGGCTTAACTGCAGGAGCCCCACAGGACTGAGGAAATAGAGGCTCCATCCTCAAAGGGCACACTCAAGGGAAAAATAGTCATTTGATAGGAGCCTGGGTCAAGACCTACCTGCTGGTCTTGGAGAGTCTCTCTGAGAAGCAGAGGGGCACTGCCTGGCTCTCCTTGGGGCCAGGGGCTCTTGGCAGCCATGCTTGGGAGCACATCCACCCAGGCATCAGTGCGGCGGAGGTGGGACTAGATGGGACCCTCCCTCCAGCTCATTAGTGCCAAGATCCAGCCCCGCCCAACAGCCTGCAGGTGCTGGGGCGCCTCAGGCCAAACAACCTTTCTGAGCAAGGACACGGCCCCACCCATCAGCAGTGCCTGTGCCTGGAGCTCAGTTGCTAAATTGTGCCCGACTCTGCAATCCCATGGACTGTAGCCCACCAGGCTCCTTTGTCCGTGGGACTTTCCAGGCAAGAACACTGGAGTCGGTTGCCATTTCCTCCTCCAGGGGACCTTCCCAGCCCAGGGACTGAACCTGAGTCTTCTGCATCTCTTCCATTGCAGGTATCAAACCTGAGTCTCCTGCTTTGCAGGCTGATTCTTTACCACCTGCGCCACCAAGGAAGCCCCAACAACCTATAAGTAGGCACCAGCCCCTCCTGCCCAGGAAGCCTGCACAAACCTGTAGACCAGCTGGGCAGCAGACAGCAAGAAAATACCATCCCACAATGCAAGCCAGATCCTACCTTGGCTCCAGCTGGGCTCTGCCCTGCCCATTAGCAGGCCAATGACCTTCTGGACACACTGGGCCAATACCCAACTGTGTCACGAAATGGCCATCCTCCCCACCAATGATCCTAAATGAGTGTGGGGATCCCTGGGCCCTGCAGCCAGACTCCAAGAACTAGCTCTGCCTGCCAGGGTGAGTGTGTGCGTATCTGATTCTTTGCGACCCCATGGACTGTAGCCCACCAAGCTTCTCTACTCCATGGGATTTCCCAGGCAAGAATACTGGAGTGGGTTGCCATTGCCTACTCCAGGGGATCTTCTCGACCCAGGGATGGAATCCAAATCTCCTGCATTGGCAGGCGGATTCTTTACCCCTGTACCATCTGGGAAGCCCAACAGCAACAAGGGAAGCAATGAGTAACATACAAAGGAGTTCTCATAGGGCCATGAGTTGATTTTTCAGCAGGAACTCTGCTAGCCAGAGAGAGCGGCATGATGTATTTAAATGTATTTGATGAAAGGGGAAAACCTACAACCAAGAATACCCAGCAAGGCTCTTACTCAGATTTGACAGAGAGATCAAAAGCTCTACAGACTGAATCTTTAAGGACTCAGAGAAGTCTTCTGGGTCAGGAAGAGATAAAAACATTTTGTTCTCAGTAGGAAAAAAAGCATGAGCAGGGATACAGAAATGCCTGAATCAGAGAAATGAAAAAGGTCAACATGGTAGGAGAACAATGTGGTTGAATCAGCTTAAAGCTATACGTCATACATCAGGGGTCCATGAGGGTCACGAAAGCTCTTCCCATTTTAAAAATTCTTATTCTGATGTCATTCTTTGTATAATACTAAGAAATAAATATCTCAGGAAAACCTGGAATCATTTATTCAGGGACTCCATGGAACCCCAGGCCGGTGGTCTTCATGGATGGAATGCAAGTAGTGCTCATCTTTTAAAAACAGAAAGAAAAAGCTTGACTCTGAATATGGTCCACCATTTGCCTTCACATTATCATCTGAACAAACAAATAGATAAACAAAAAAATCCTACAACTGCTTAAATCAACTAGAAGCATTAAATTTCTATCCATCACCAACATAGTTGTGAAAAAGATATCATAACAAATAGAATTGTTTTCTATGATTTAATGACAGTTGTTTAGATAAGGAGATGGCAATGTGTGGAATTTTCTAGCCTACATATTTTGCTTCTGTCCTATATGATCTGATCATTATAAGTTGGACCATACCTAGACAGCATATTAAAAAGCAGACATCACTTTGCTGACAAACGTCCATATAGTCAAAGCTATGGTTTTCCCAGTAGTCATGTACGGATGTGAGAGTTGAACAGTAAAGAAGGCTGAGCACTGAAGAACTTATGCTTTCGAATTGTAGTGCTAGAGAAGACTCTTGAGAGTCTCTTGGACTGCAAGGAGATCAAACCAGTCAATCCTAAAGGAAATCAACCCTGAATATTCATTGGAAGGACTGATGCTGAAGCTGAAGCTCCATATAGTCAGAGCTATGGTTTTTCCAGTAGTCATGTATGAATGTGAGAGTTGGACCATAAAGAAGGCTGAGCAGCTTTAGCATCAGAATTCACCTTCCAGTTGGAAGGACTAATGTTGAAGCTTCAATATTTTGACCACCTGATGCAAACA
The DNA here is from genome assembly GCF_016772045.2 of Ovis aries. NCBI lineage: Eukaryota > Metazoa > Chordata > Mammalia > Artiodactyla > Bovidae > Ovis > Ovis aries. Next base: position 11,474,230 of record NC_056074.1, read on the forward strand.
AAACAGTAGGCATTGGTAGTTAAGAGTTCAAGAGTTTTAGGTAGTCTGTTTTAAATCCTTAACCTCTTTCAACTATTTAACTTTGAACAAGTTAGTGCTTCTCTTTGAGCTCTGTTTTCTTATTTGTAAAGTTGGAAAAATAATCCCAGCCTCCTGAGAATTAAACAAGATAATATATAAATGTCTCATATATATATATGAGCTTGCTTGATGCTGTTATCAATGATTATCATTTTAATCTCTATAAAAATGAATGGCATCCAATTTCCCAGTCCATGCTTTAAGAAGAGAAAATTAAAACTGGAGAAGGAAAATGTAAATAATAAATATGTGAGACTGTCACACTTGGTATTTTAAAATGTCACACCAATAATGTAAATTGTTTTTGAATGCCTCTGAAAATGTTATTTGAGCAAAGATTACTAATACAAAGTCAAACCTCAGAGACAGAAATAAGAATCAAAGTGACCTTGAAAATCTTGATGATTGGAGGAAGCGTGTTTGCTAAAACCTGGAGGAAAATCCACAGGGACACAGGCAATGTGGTATTGCTAAGGGTAACAGCAGCAGGGTAACAGAGACTAGAGATCACTTCAAGAAAATTAGAGATACCAAGGGAACATTTCATGCAAAGATGGGCACAATAAAGGACAGAAATGGTATGGACCTAACAGAAGCAAAAGAAATTAAGAAGAGGTAACAAGAATACAGAAAGTGAAGTTGCTCAGTCATGTCTGACTCTTTGCGACCCCATGGATTGTAGCCTACCAGGTTCCACCATCCATGGGACTTTCCAGGCAAGAATACTGAAGTGGGTTGCCATTTCCTTCTCCAGGAGATCTTCCTGACCCAGGGATTGACTCCGGGTCTCCCACATTGTAGGCAGATGCTTTACCATCTGAGCCACCAGGGAAGTATACAGAAGAACAGAAGAATACAGAACTATACAAAAAAGAGCTTCATGACCTGGATAATCATGATGGTGTGATCACTCACCTAGAGCCAGACATCCTGGAATGTGAAGCCGAGTGGGCCTTAGGAAGCATCACTACAAACAAAGCTAGTGGAGGTGATGGAATTCCAGTTGAGCTATTTCAAATCCTGAAAGATGATGCTGTGAAAGTGCTGCCCTCAATATGCCAACAAATTTGGAAAACTCAGTAGTGGCCACAGGACTGGAAAAGGTCAGTTTTCATTCCAATCCCAAAGAAAGGCAATGCCAAAGAATGTTCAAACTACCATACAATTGCACTCATCTCACACGCTAGTAAAGTAATGCTCAAAATTCTCCAAGCCAGGCTTCAGCAGTATGCGAACTGTGAACTTCCAGATGTTCAGGCTAGATTTAGAAAAGTCAGAGGAACCAGAGATCAAATTGCCAACATCCACTGGATCATCAAAAAGCAAGAGTTCCAGAAAAACATCTATTTCTGCTTTATCGACTATACCAAAGCCTTTGACTGTGTGGATCACAACAAACTGTGGAAAATTCTTTATGAGTTGGGAATACCAGACCACCTGACCTGCCTCTTGAGAAATCTGTATGCAGGTCAAGAAGCAACAGTTAGAACTGGACATGGAACAACAAAACTGGTTCTAAATCGGGAAAGGAGTATGTCAAGGTGGTATATTGTCACCCTGCTTATTTAACTTATATGCAGAGTACATCATGAGAATCACTGGGATGGATGAAGCACAAGCTGGAATCAGGACTGCTGGGAGAAATATCAATAACCTCAGATATGCAGATGACACCACCCTTAAAGCAGAAAGTGAAGAAGAACTAAAGAGCCTCTCGATGAAAGTGAAAGAGGAGAGTGAAAAAGCTCAACATTCAGAAAACTAAGATCATGGCATCTGGTCCCATTACTTCTTGGCAAACAGATGGTGAAACAGTGAAAACAGTAAGAGACTTTATGTTTTTCGGCTCCAAAATCACTGCAGATGGTGACTGCAGCCATGAAATTAAAAGACACTTCCTCCTTGGAAGAAAAGCTATTGACCAACCTAGACAGCATATTAAAAAGCAGAGGCATGACTTTGCCAACAAAGATCCATCTAATCAAAGCTGTGGTTTTTTCTAGTAGTCATGTATGGATGTGAGAGTTGGACTATAAAGAAAGCTGAGCACCGAAGAATTAATGCTTTTGAACTGTGGTGTTGGAGAAGACTCTTGAGAGTCCCTTGGACTACCTAAAGGAAATCAGTCCATCCTAAAGGAAATCAGTCCTGAATATTCATTGAAAGGACTGATGCAGAAGCTGAAACTCCAATACTTTGGCCACCTGATGTGAAAAACTGACTCATTGGAAAAGACCCTGATGCTGGGGAAGATTGCAGGCAGGAGGAGAAGGGGTCAGCAGAGGATGAGATGGTTGGATGGCATCACCGACTCAATGGACATGAATTTGAGTAAACTCTGGGAGTTGGTGATGGACAAGGAGGCCTGGCATGCTGCAGTCCATGGGGTCGCAGAGTTGGACACGACTGAGTGACTGAACTGAAATGAACAACAGCAGCATCAAATGCTTTACAACCGAGAATTACGTCCAGGATGAATGTAATCATCAAATAGGATTTGATTATTACTCACCCAGTGGAAAACAAGCGCACGCACATGGTAAGTTACACCTGCTACAGTGGAAAGCAGTCTGGGCTAGGCAAGGGAAACTCTGAGCTGTCGCCAACCCTGTGCTAACTCTGCCAGGACCCGGGGCAGGTTCAGTCCCCTGTGGAGACCGTCTCTAATGTGTAAGCACCGGATGGATGAGCACCTCTTCCAGCTGAAATGCTGTGTTCCTTTCATTAGTAACAGTTCCCCAAACCTGAGGACTACATCTACTACGTGGCTGGTTGGCTGGTTTGGCTGTGCTGGGTCTTCACTGCTGCTCAGGCTTCTCTCTAGTTGTGGCGAGCAGGGACTACTCTCCAGCGCGGTGTGCAGGCTTCCCGCTGTGGCGGCTGGTCTTGTGCAGCACGGGCGCTCGGGCACACGGGCTTCAGTAGCTGTTCACATGGGCTCAGCAGCTGTGGTTCCCGGGGTTTAGGGAACAAGCTCAGTACTTGTGGCATACAGGCTTAGTTGCTGTGTGGCATGTGAGATCTTTCCAGACCAGGGATCAAACCCGTGTCTCCTGCATCGGCGGGAGGATTCTTTACCACTGAGCCACCAGGGAAGCCCCTGAAATTCTACATTTTTTTTAAAAAAAAAGAAGAAAAAGAAAGGAAAACCATGAAGTAACCCATACATTATATTCTGTATTCATTTGTTTCCATTAGGTTTTATTTCCTCACTTATAATCACAGCTCTTTGAAGAAAAACTCACAGCATAGTAGATACTACTTCCTGAATGCCAATTTGTGCTAGCTTCTGTGTTAGGGGCTCAACAATTATTGTCTCATTTACTACATGTGACAGTCCTGATAGGTAGGTAGATATTATATCCATTTTGCAGGTAAGGATGCTAAGCTTTAAAGAAGTTAAATGACTTTCCCAAGTTACTTACCTACAAATGGTGTACTCAGGATTCAAACCTAGTTCTGACTCCAAATCCCTTTTTCCTCCCCATTTTCTCATGCCTCCTTAGTGGACTGAGAAAACTTCATAGGACGGTTAGAATACTAGAAGATGTAGACGGCTGATGCTGTAAAGGAAAGGTCTCAAAAAAAGGCGTGTTTGCCTGGTTCTCACATCAAATACTAAAATATATTCTAGTAGATCAGTGACTAAATAGCTAAAAATTAAACCAGGATTTTACTAGAAGAAAACATGGATAATTTGTTTAATATATATCAGAGAAGGAAAGATATAATACAAAGCCCAAAAGCTAAAAAGGAAAAACAAATGTGACTATGTAATACATTTTAAACTTCAGTTTGGCAAGAAGTAGAAGACAAGGAAAAGTTTAAATATTTAAAATACAATAGTAAATAATACAAATACAAAACTAGTAAGAATATTTGCAATAGTTATCTGAGATGAAGAGCTAATATTCTTTTTTTAACATTCTTAATATACAGATAAATTTTTTAAAGTGTAAACTATCCAAACAATGAAAAAAAAGGCAAAATAAATGAGCAAGCATTTTATACAAAAAGAAATTTAAATAACCAACGAACATATGAAAAGATGTTTAACCTCATAAGTGAAGAAATATAAAATTTAAGAATATAATTGTTTACCTATCAGAATAACCACGGTCAAATGTTGGGGTATGAGCAGTTTTTACAAGAGTGTGAGGAAGCGGCCAATCATGCATTTTTTGTGGGAGTTTATATTTTTGGAGACAACTTGGCAATAGCTATCAGAATGTAACCCTATTACCCTTTATCCTTCTGTTTATGACAGCAAAATAGTAAAGCAACCTAAGCACCCAACAACTGTGCCCTGGTAAGATAAATTGTCTTACACTGACTAGTAGAACCTGCCACAGCTGTTAAGAAGAATGAGATAACGTATAAGAATATACAAATTAAAAATACTCTGGAGACTAAGAGATACAAACTACTATGTGTAAAGTAGATAAGCAAGGAAGAGAAATTGTATCACACAGGGAAATACAGTCATTATTTTATAATAACTTTAAGTGGAGTATAATTTATGAAAATGGATCACTATGCAGTACCCCTGAAACATATAATATTGTAAGTCAACTATACTTCAATATAAAAAATATATAACTTCAACATATCTCCAAGATATGTTAGTAAATGGAAGAAAACCAACTATAAAGCAATATATAAAATATTATCTTTTGTGTAAAATTATTTATAATTGTATGAACCTGCTTATGTTCATAACAGAAATAATTAGTAGTGGATATAAGAAGCCATCAATATGGTACCTTTGGCAAGGATAATAAGAGGTAGGAGAAGCGTTCTATAAAAAATAAATTTTTTCAATTTTATTTTATTTTATTTTATTTTTTTTAAATATCCCAGAAATTTATTTAATGTTTGCTTGATACATTTTATATAGAAAGGTTGGAACTATTTGCTTTGAGTGCCTCTGGTAAATCTCATGGAGGCACTAAACTACAAAGGGGTGCCAATCTGGAGATATCAGAAATGGAAATCATAAGCCCAATTTATGTCTCGTCTTGAAGATCTGTCTCTAGTGAAATCAGGCCACTCCCTTAAAAAATGCTCAAGGTGTTGGAGCTCCTGTGTGAAAACAGCTAACATTTAGGAGGGCATTTCTTATTTTGGTCTGTTGGAACATTTAAATACTTAAAAAATATTCAGCTTTGACGTTTTCAATACTGGAAAACTTTTAAGTCTAGGGTTTACAGCCAGGAAGGCTGCTTTGTGTTCCTTAAACTGGACTCTGTTTCCCACAAAGTTAATCTTCAGCTTTGGCTTCCATTTCTTCTGCATCATCATCTCCATCCACTTCTGCATTTTCTCTCTCAAGCCTCTCCAGCTGCCTTGCAAGTTCGGTCTCATCTGTATCTGTGACCACTTTGGGCTCCATTTGATCATTGAAGACGCCCCTCTTTTCCTCAATTTTTTCTTTTATAACAGCCATAGCTTGATTGAGGACAGAGAGGCCTTCTGTTCTCTCCAGGGTGGTTGTAGTCATTACATACCGAGGAGGAGCTATTAGATTAATCTTGATAGGCATGGTTTCTGTAGAACAATTCAAACCCGCTCTCAGAGCTTCTTTTACGGCATCAATGCCTTCATAGCCATAACAAGCCACTTCAGTATCTGCTCGAATTTTGACAGCCTGTGGGGTCAAACGCCTATTAATATTGTTAATGAGTACTTCCCGTTCATCTTCATTCAAATCTAAGCTATCCAAAATAGATGGGTCTGAGACTGCGTGCTTAAATGCATCATAGGCACCATATCCGGGTCTCTTGTACTTGTCATCGAAGACCCAGGCAGTCCTCTGGAACAGGCTTTCCAGCTGCTCATCCTTGGTGTATTCTAAGACCTCAGCAACATGACGAAGAATGCTGTAAACAGTTTTGGATTTGGTAAATTTATCTTCACATTTGATTGCTTCCTCTGGTGAAACTCTTCTTTTTGACAAATCAATGTATCCTTTTTCTTTGTCCACTCTAATAACAACCACACATTCATTCCTGCCAATTCGGATGAGTTTGTTTATAGAACGGATACACCTTCTTGACAACTCACTCAGAAGAATCATGCCTTCAATGTTGTTGTATTCCAGTAAGCTGACATAAGCGCCCATTTCAGCAATGGACCTTACATTCACCATCACTACATCTTCTACCTCAGGAAATTTGTGTTGATAAAATCTACAACTTAGACCCGGCATTCTGAGGTATGTGTGTGAGTCCCACACCAGGCTCCCACGCCACGCTCTTCAGTAGGAGAGATCAGACTCGATCAGCCCTCAGCAGCCGCCGACTTTCTTCAGCGTGTGCTTCGGTTCTCAATTTTATTTTTAAAAATAAAATTTTTATATTGCTTTAATTTTCCTGTACGTGCATTATGAACATACAGTTGTCCCTCAGTTGTTCCAGGGACAGTCCTCATCCCCAAACCCGACAGATACCAAAATCTACAAACAATCAAGTCCTTTATTTAAAATCGTAGAGTAATTGCATATAATCTATTCACATCCTCCCATATAATTTATTTTTTATTTTTATTTTTTTCACATCCTCCCATATACTTTAAATTATCTCTAGATTACTTATGAAACCTAATACAATGTAAATAGTTGCCAGGTATGTAGCAAATTCAAGTTTTGCTCTTTGGAACTTTCTGGAAATTTTTAAAAATATTTTCAATCTGAGGTGAGTTGAATTTGCCAGTGCACAACCCACAGATATGAAGGGCTGACTGTAAAATATTAATTATATATTTTATTTCAATGCATTATCTGGGCAATGAGATTATGGCCTGTTTGTGTTTTCTTCATTATTAGTTTCTGTTTGTTTGGTAAATACATATTTTTCAAATGTACAAGAGCAAACTAAAAGAAACAAATAATGCATATAATTTTTAGCTTAGAAAGTGTATTTCCAAGTGTTTATCCTTTGGAAATACCTTCCTAAGTGTTTGTAGTAGCAAAAAGTGAGACACAGCCTTAGCCACACCAGTAGGGATCCTACTAAAAAATTACTGGTACATCCACACGATTGCATACAGGCTCCCACTTAAAGGTAAGACAACATGAAACGATATGGGTGATATCCAAGATATATTGTTAAATGAAAAACTAAACAAAAACAAGTTATAGAATTATATATTTAATATGATCCTGTCCATTTAGACAGAAAGTCAATAATGTATTAAAACACAGACAAAACCAAATAGAGATAAACCCACACACTTGCATATGCATATAGCAGATTTCTAAAAAGCATACACAAGAAGCTGCTAACAGTTGTTACCTCTGGGAGTGAAAATGGTGAGGGGACTTTTCACTTTTCTTTTTATACCTTTCTAAAACATAAGACTTCATTACCATGATCATATATTATTTTTTAATAAAAAGTTAACCCTAGTTGTTTGCAAAAGAAGAGATTTGGCCCTTGAAGCTTGTGCATTCCGCTTCCTGTAGGTAGGAGGCAAGATCAGATGACTTTTTCTGTCTCTCCCGGCTCTCTGAGTTATACTTCTGACTCATCAATGCCTGGACAGTCTCTGAAATGAATGTCATTATGTAAGGATTAAATCTGAAATTTTATGGTTCAGAGAGGCTTGAGCCTCACAGTCCCTTTCCCCTGAAGCAGGTGAGAATTGAGGCTCAGAGGAGTGATAATGACTGTCCGTCAGCTAGAGAATGGTCCAGCCAGGCCTAGTCTCACTCAATACACTTCCCAGTGTAACCGCGTCATTGATGCTCTCAGTAAGCACAGAAAGCCAATCAATGCTTTCACCAGAATAGAAAACCAGGCAATTTATAAAAGTGAGTAAGGAGACTGTAACAAAGTTATCTATGGGAAGCCCAGCATGTGAGATTAAAGATTACAGGTGTTCCAGGCCTGATAGGGAAACACAGTGGCCACTCCTAGTCGTGACCCCTTCATCGTCGAGGAAGACTGATGAGTAGTGAAAACATTCTCTATTCTATGTGCAGATGGGCTGAGCAGTTCTTTTATTCTTCTTCATGGTCCCTAGCCGTCTTCCCTATAAGTTAAAGGAAACAGAATTTTAATATCAGCTGGGTAGGTTAGAAAACTGGTCTTTCTGTGTGTTCAGTTGAAGAAGAAAAGCTTCTTAGGGGCTTGTCTTGCTCACCTTTGTTCCCCATCCTCCGTCCCCCTATCGGGGCAGTCACAGAGCCCTGACGTTGGAAAGCACTTAGTAATTATATTGTGTTGGCTTTGACTGAATTGATTCAAGAAAGATTTTAGCTTCTGCCTCTCATTAAATTTGACTTGAGGGATTTTTTTTTCCCCCTCTCAGCAGAGTTTTGTGCTTCTTTTTCAAATGCTCTGTTTCTCTTTTGGCATGGGTCCCAAAATGGGAGTTAGTAAGAGCAACATAAACTCCCGGAATTCTCTATTTCATTTTGTTACAATTCATTCTGGGATCATACGTAAGAAATGGGGCAGTCGAGTTTATTTTGGAACAAGGCTCAGAGCTGTCTAACCAGGCTCAGGATGACAGGTTGAGGCATATAACCAAAAGGGGGGATTTGGCAGGCAGCCAGCCCCATTCCACACACTGTCCCCCAGAATCTCATATGAATATATTATTCTGTCAGCACATACTTGTCTACATATATTACATGTGTCTTTCTTTATTATCCCATTTTCCTTCTAATTTTGAAGGCTCCTATCTATCCCAGAAACCCACAAAACTCATAGAAGCATATTAAATGCACACACTAACATCTTAATGGATTTGGGTGGACAAAACTTTCAACCCACTCAGACCATGGCACAAATGCCCTGGATAGAATTTCACATCTCTGCTAACTAAAGTTATCAACAGCATGAAATTTGACAAGTTAGCATTCCAATGCATGGGTAGGACGTGAAGGGTTTTGAGGCAGGTAACATCATCTTAAACAGCCTCTCTGGGGAAATTTTTCCCTCTGTCTACCTGGGTTGGGAAGATCCCCTGGAGTAGGAAATGACAACCTGCTCTAGTGATCTATCCTGGAAAATACGGTGGACAGAGGAGCCTGGCGGGCTACTGTCCATGGGGTTGCAAAGAGTCAGACACGACTGAGCAACTGGGCACACATCAGAATAACATGCCTTACGAAGTACCAAAATTCTCTGGCTTCCTCTCTTTCAGGTGAATGGCATTGACCTTCGTGGAGCATCCCATGAACAGGCTGCTGCAGCACTGAAGGGGGCTGGACAGACGGTGACGATTATAGCACAATATCAACCTGAAGGTCAGTGAGAACTCAGACTGTTCTGATTCGTTTCTGTGTGAATGGGTGACCACATTTCTGATCACTGATATTAACTAGTTACTACCGACACGATTTTTATAAACAATCTATGGTGAAAAATTGGTGGTTCATGTCCAAAGAACATGAGGTTTTGTTACTCTTAATCTTCCAAGGAAAAAAATCTAATAGTTATAAAGGCCTGTTTGCAAATACGAATTCAAACAAATAACAACTAGCATCAACTTTATTTCATTTACAGTCTTACCTGGTATACACTTTTGGTCAGCAATGGATACTGTAAAAACAATTAAGATTTAGGAAGCAAGGGGAGAGATCTTATCTACAGAAATAGACCATGATCAGTAGACCATTTTCTCTCCTGTGGCAATGACTTATTTTTATGAATACTAACGTGGTTTTTGGATGTCCTTGTAGTGGAATTTTATTTTATTTTATTTTTGCCTTTTCTGCCATACTTTCCCTTGTTTTGGAATACATCACTATAAACCCTGAGACTTGGTGAGATATCTTGAGTTGAATTAGCCAACTAAGACTTGATAACATATTCTAAATTGGATTAGCAAGCCCTGTTTTTTTAAATTTGTTTCAACATCTGTTTCTGTGATCAGAATTGAGGCTCAGTGAGACAATTGGGATGTTACCCATTGTGGAGTTGATTTCTTAGCAAATTACCAAACATATATATATATATATATATGTATATGTATATTTCACTTTTATTAAGGAAATATAGTAACATATATCACTGTGGACTAGACTTTGTACAGAAAAACAGAGGAATATGGTTCTGTCTTCAAGAAACGTAGTTAACTGTTTTTGGTTCATGTGGCTAGCAGGGAGGAAAATTTAACAGGTGACTGTGAAAGTACAAGGCGCATTCAAGAAAGAGCCTTTGTGCATGTGGGCCTGAAGAGGCTTATTTGGCCTTTTCAAATGATTATTTCCTAGCATCAGTTTTTCTATTGATGTTTGGAAGAGGTTTGTGTCTTCCCTGTGAATCTGAGATTTTACCATTAATGGTGGCCAACCACACATTTTACAAGAGAATAAAGAAAACTGCCATTATGCATTTTGATACGTTACTTTCCCTTTGCCTGACTTTAGAATTTGCAGTTAAGTTATACTCCCCCCGCCCCCAAAAAAAGCGTATCGATTGCTTTCTCCTATTGGCCTAGCACAGATATGGCCAGAGAGCCACCTGGGAAGAGGGGATTTGTGTTCATCAAAGATGGAAGATAACATCACCAAGGAAACATGTTCTTTTTAGACAGTTTTGAGAAGTTTTTCTACTTCTTAAAATTTAGTACATATGTCTTCTAATAGGAATAAAGCTTCCCTGGTAGCTCAGAGGTTAAAGCGTCTGCCTCCAATGTGGGAGACCTGGGTTCGATCCCTGGGTCGGGAAGATCCCCTGGAGAAGGAAATGGCAACCCACTCCAGTATTCTTGCCTGGAGAATCCCATGGACGGAGGAGCCTGGTGGGCTACAGTCCACAGGGTCGCAAAGAGTCAGACACGACTGAGCGACTTCACCTACCTTAATAGGAATAAACAACTCCAAAGTAAAACAGCTCCATTGTACAACAGAAAATGAAAAGATCTGGGTTAACACAATTTGATGAACAAATTCTACTTCACATAGATTAAGAACTTGTTCGTGAGATTCTTCATTTTACTGATAGCTGTTTTCTTTGTCTCAAACCGTATGATCTGACACAAGACATAAATATCCGTGAAAATTTTCATCTCAATTCTTCAGATTGATAAAACGGTCCAAACTATAGTTACACCAATTAGAAACTCTTGATGGTGAAGACGGTCATTCAAATAACCTTGAACAGAATGATTCCAAGCTTTAAAAGTTACAGTAAAGGATAAGCATGTCCTGGTTCTATCAGCATAAATCTTCATCCTAAGCTTCCTTACAGCTTTGTTTCCTTTAAGCAATAAACTCACTTCGGATACTGTGCTGTACTTTATCAAGATGCCTGTTCAAAACATGTCCTATAAATCACATAAATCGATTTTTAAAGTGCTTCTAAAGAAATCTGCAAATAACAGCAAGAAGCTTAGTATTTCAAAATGCCAAAGTACAAATCGAATTCACAGAATGACTTGCCTATTTTAATAGTCTAACTGCATTCTAATTTGTCACGGCTTTAAATCAGTTGGAAATGTGGTGATGCAACAATAAGCAATCATTTTTTCTCCCTTTGCAAATTTAATGGGTAACTGAACCTTAATTTAACTATTTTTTGAAATGGAAAACTGACTGGATTGTTGTTCAGGTCAGTTAGGGACATCTAAATTATACAACATATTTAAGAAATAACTGAAAAGAAGAATATGCCATGAGATTCCATTAGGAAATTCTCACCAAGTCCCCTTCATTTGCATCAGTATTGTACGTGTCCGTCCTAAGACTGATTTTATTGACATCTCTTGTGATACAGTCAAGAATCAGGCTTTCAGGGAATATGTTTTTCACTTACATTCAAATCATTTTATCAGGAAAATTCTAGATGCCTTGCTAAATATTAGTAGATATTCAGAAAATTCCACTTTTACCCACATCCCAGTTCTTTATTTTTAAGGTAAATTTTTTTTTTATCTTATTCAGGAGAAAAAAAAAAACTTAGATACATTTAATAGAGATCAGTTCCTGATGACAGATGACTAAAGCTGCATTATCATGGTACCATCTCTGAGAATTATGGGATGTCACAGCAGTAAACCTGCAGGAGCCAGAACAGCACAAGAGTGCTTCACGAAAACGGGAAAATGGAAACAGACTTTGAGAAAATGGGTGGGAATTCTATTCCAGAGAGCAGGGAGAAAAAATACCCACCTATGACTGTGAGATCAAAGTGTTGCCGACACCAAAACCTGTATTTTGTTTGTAGATAAATTTTTCAGTACTGTACATATAATGGGTATTTCTTCCAAGTTGTTGAACTTGGAAGAAATGAAGAAAAGTTTGCCCTTCTTCAGTACTTGAGTTTTCACTTGAGTAATTGAAGGTTGAAGGGATTCATCTTTACTACTTTTATTTTTGCTTCAAAGCAGAAAATGTGCTAAACAAGTGTGTTATGCAAAATATAAAACCATTTCCAACTGCATATTTCATAGTACTCAGCACAGTTTTTGAAATAATGATAAATAACTTATAATTATCATAACATAACAATAAATGTCTTCCTTGGCAACTGCACAGGGTAAGGCCCAAGTTGTTATACTTACTTTTGCTTAAAATGAGCTTGGTCCCAGTTGTGTGAATTACTCTATCCATCGTCAATATTATTCAATGTCTAGTTCTAGGTGGTAGAATTAAAGCCAAATTTAAAGAGTCACAGAAAACATTTTCTTCCGGTGGTATATGACTGTGATTCATTTCTACCACCTTTCTTTTTATCCAATTTGTATCACATGCTTACTTTGAAATTAGTATGTATTACCTTAATAATAATAATCCTTTTTTTAAAAGATCATGTATCTGATACTTCAGAAAAAATTTTACTTAAGCAATATGAGAAATTAATTCTCATAAAAATTTGTTACCTATATACAATTAACGAAATTACTCCAACATTACTTGGAAAAAAAGAAACATAATGCCCCCTACCACCCTACACACACACAGACACACACACACTTTTCCTTACCCTTCTCTGTCATCTTCCTCATTGCTTTCAAAATCACCGTGCTAAACGATATCACCCCAAGATGCCTGTACCCAACTCCTCGCCCTTGACAATATGATCCCAGCCAGTCTCCATGCCCTCTTCCCCCACTGCCACTGACCAGCATCATCCATTTTCACTGTCCCTCTGCTTCACGGGACTGCTCCATGTCCCTGACCTAGGTCCTGAACTGTAATGTTTATGGGCCTTTGCTCCGGCGGGTTTCTCTGCCTGGAATTCCCTTTTCTCCTCTCCAACCGGTAGTATTCCTGCTCATCTTGAAGGCCCTCAGATGCCAATTCCACTACAAAGCCACCTTTAGTCTGCTGAATCAATGTTTATGTCTCTGAGCTCTTTTGATTTTCTCTTTCTCTGAGTTCCCTACACTTACATTCAGACACCTGGTATGTCCCTTGCGGAATTTGCATGTTCCTCCACTCAAAGGAGCTTCTGGAGGGCAAGGAACCTTCTCCCACTCGTTGTATCTCCCATGTTAATATGCTCAATATGAATTTGACTATGCTTTATTAAAGAGTTATCAAATGTGTCTCTACTTGTTTTAGAAGTATAATATATCTTTAGTGTGTTGTAAAATATTAATAACAGATGTTTAAGAAATACTTCCAGAGTGAATACTGAATGAATTTCCTATGGCTTTTGATATGATGCAGCAATGGTAAATGAATCCTTAGGTTGGACATTTCGTGTTGATGCTGTTTTTAGGTGGTGCTTTTTGTTAGCAACCCGAGTGGATAAACTCCCTTTATCCTGTACTGCAGAAAATCTACATCTGTTGGTCTATAATATAGAACAAAGAAAAGATAATTAACGCGCTCACATTTTTTAGAGCTTGGTAACACAACTTTAATACCATTGATGAATAAAAGAGGCATTGATTACAACCTAATTATACATTTGTCATAAAGAGTCTAATATAGCATTCCCCTGGGTCAGATTGGGGCAAAACTTTATAGCATTTATTGCCTTCCCGCTGATATAATAGCACCTATCTTTAGTGTGAGGTTACTGACTGAGGTTCAAATAATAAACCACCAGATATTCACTAGGAGAATCAAATGAATATAAATTGTTGGATAAAGCCCAAAGTGGAGACAATTAATTGCTAAGCTCTTCCCATGAAAGCCACCAATATCCCCTTGTCTTTAATTTGGCTACTCAGAGCATTGCTGGGGACATTACAAGGGCTTCAGAACAGCCTGAAAGGAAGGAGGAAGTCAATGGTGGTACCGACCAGTGAGCAGGGACTTCAGGAGCCAGTAGCCTGGTTTCCTCCACCTTTTATTCTTTAACAGGATAATCTGAGCTCCTAAAGGAAAATCCCAGAGAACAGAGTTGATTATTGCCTGGACACTCATAAATGTGGTCTGGTTTATGGACTGTGGCAGAGTGCCCATATTCATTCAGTTAATAGATTTTTTTTTTTTTTTTTTGCTGAACACTTACTGTGCCTCAGTCAATATTCTTGGACAATGATATATCAGCGAACCAAAGTGGCCTTTTCAAATAAATATAAAATTTTTCAGAAGCTGATAAGTAGTATAAATAAATAGAAAGAAGAGTAAGGCTGATAGTGACAGAGAAATATATGGTGGGTAGGGAAGTCTTCTTGCTATTAAGGTATTACAGCAGAGACTAAAAGAAGTGATGAAATGAGCCATGTAGGAAGCTGCGGGAAGAGAGGAGTTATTTTTGAGTCTTGGTCTACCAGATATGATCTGTGAACCAGCAGCGTAGATAGAAACGGAGAGCTTGTTAGGAAGGCACGGTCTTGAGTCGCAACCCAAGATAACTAAATCAGAATCTGCATTTTATCAAGATCCACAGGTTATTAGTGTACATACACTAAGCTTTGAGAAGCACTGCTCTAGAATACCTGGAGACTCTGCAAAAATTGCCACTTGACACTATTGGGAGGGACTCCTACCAGGAGTACTGGGCAAGGCCACATAAGGAGACATCACAAGGTGCGGTTTCTGACATGCGTCCCTCAATGGTTGGTCATATCTCAGTGGTTTTACTAGAAACAGAGCAAGCTTCAGGGGGTGTAAGAAGTTCATGTGTCACCTCTATTTTGCCTATCCTTCCCTTCTAAATACAGATTATCAACCTAGTTTCTGAATCTTGCTAGAACTCCTCCGCCAGTGGCACAGTGAACCTGTTCAGGCTTCATTCTCTTGCCTCGTGGCCTCTCCTGCAAGTGAGTTAAAGAAGCACCGAGTCGGGAAAAGGGAAGATTGAATCCCATCCTGATGGCTTGGTGAACCATATTCAGCCATCACTGTAAATTTTCTTTGAGTAACTTAGTATTTTAAAAATAGAAGTTAATTTAAAGAATTTTTTTTACTTCTTTTAAATTATGCAGCTCATGCAGGGTAGGGCAGGGAAGTATATATTCTTTTTCAGCATGAAGTGAAACTCTGATCTTCAAAGTAACCACTCTGAATTAAGTCATCAAGCTTAAACCAGAATTGGAGACTATAGTGCATGTCTCTGTAGGATCAAACATATGATGAAAGCTTGAAATTAATAGGCAATTTAACCTTGGAGGACTATCGGCAACTTCTACACGTTAAGGCTCTCAGAAAGGAGAGTATTTGCAACATTCAAGAAGCTTACTTGCAGTGTAAGCTACATTTCTTTATTTAAACCAGTGTCTATGTAGATTTATGCATATGAATGAGCAGCTGTGGCATATCAAAATATTTTCTCAGTGCAAATAACTGCATCTTAAATGCCCAGGCAAGATTCATAAGGTCCAGCTGTGGGTCTTGATCAGAAATTGCACCAGCATCATTAGGAAAAATTCCAGATGAGCTTTAGAGTGAAAATTACCATGCGGGATTCTTGACTTCAACGAGGCCAGTACTCTGATACCAGCCCTAACTCCAGCTGTGTGACCTTGTGGTGGTTATTCATCTTTATCTCAGTTTTCTTACCTACAAAAAGGAAAAGTTAGGATGGGTAGGTATTTATCAGAATAACTCTCCAGTTAGGACATTCTAGATTTTTTAATGACCTTGGGTGATATAGAAGCATAAATTCCATTACTTGAACATTTTGTCACTAACATAAACCTTTTTCCTTTACATTTTTTGCATGATTTAAGAAGAAATGAATGCACAGTCTAGCTAACTTGATGCATTCTGTGTGGTTTAACCAGAATCCTTGAGAAACAGAAATAAAGAGTCGGAGGAATCCTTTAGTACTATCTTGTCCAGTTTCTTCGTTTCACAAGTAGGGGAGCTGAAGCTTAGTCAGCCTCTAGATAAGAAAGCAGTTCAATATCATAAAAGCTGTCATAGCTACTAAGGCTGAGCAGCTAGTAAATTCCTTAATTCTTTTAATCTCTATAATAGCTCATGAGGACAGATGGCTTAAATAGTCCAAGAAATCATCCGATAAGCCATTATGATCAAAAGGACATAAAGGAATTTTAAAAAAATTCTCATGGCATCTCAGGGATTTCTCATGTACACAACTTTCCTTTCCTTTCTAGTTTACTATTGATAATTGCTATTGTTCATGTATCACAGTTAAATCATGTATGTATATGTGTGTGTGCATGTGTTTAAAAGTATAAACAATTATTGTTAATTTAAAAAATAACCACCAATTTGGAAATATTGATAGTTCAATAAATAGATCAACTATATTATGATTTGCCTCTTTCTCATCCTAAATTCTTCCTGGAGCTCCCTTTATCCATCCATCCATCTTTCCATCATTAATCAGTTCGTCTTTAGTGATAGTCTGTTGCCACATATCCGATTTCTCCAAGTATGTTACATGAAATCTGTTTTAGTTAATCTGGTTGGCGTGTTCTAAATTTTGCCAAAATATTAGGAAATAAAACTTTATATGACTCTAGAATCTGTGCTTCTTAGCCATGTCTTTCCCTTCTACTCTTTCTCATATACATATACATCCACTAATGGATACTACCACCTCCTGCAAGTGGAAATCTCCCAGGATGTTTCCTCAATGCATCCTTTTTCTAGCCTTCTCCTAGTTGCTTTTGTTTTCTCCTCAGCCTTCATCTAACACATAGGACTATAAAATACGACCAAAAAGATGATTCCTGGAAATTGAGTCTACAGATTCAATAGAAGGTTCTCTCCAGATACTTTAATGATTAGCAACGCTGAATCCCTCTCTCTTGTTCATACCCCAGTTTGGACCTAGAGAAATGTAATGACGACAAAGGGAGATACCATTTCCTGCTCTTAAAAAACCCTCTTGACCTCATTCTCTATCCTGGGAATACAATATCCCAAAATCATTTCAAAGGGATTAAAAATATTTACAAAGATAATTATATGTCATGCCTACTCCCACTGCATCATCCCTCTTCCCATCTCCATAGCAACTCTCATTCCATAATTAAATATGTCAATCCTTGTATATATTATCTGTATAATGATTTTATATGATTTTGTGGATCCCTTGGCATCTGGTAACAAAGCATTCACTCCCTAGTACTGAAACAGACTAAGTATATCCTTCTGCTGGAGACATTTTGACAACCCAGAAACACCTCTAAGATCCTTATTCATCTTTAGAAACATCCAGCTCAAATACATAGAAATGAAGAGTCTTAATCCCATTCTTCAGTATACAAATAATGCAAAGTACACATAGGTCATTGTTAGATAACCCTTCCATTTGCCAAGAAATTTCAGGATGTTAGATAACTGTCTCCCCAGAGATGAAAAGAAGAATATAAACCAAGACAGATTTAAAGTACTTACTAACCTAACACCATCAAAATGAAGAATATAAATCAAAACAGATTTAAAATACCTCCTAACTTAACTCAGTATTCTGCGTTCCCATCTAGTCCACCCCCACATCTTTTGGACTATCCCCTTATTTAAGCCAGTCCTCAAATGTAAAAATACAACTTTCTTCTCCTTTCCCTGACTCTGCAGCCAATACTTCATTGACCACGTTTAAGCCACATCACTCTTCTGAACATTGATTCTCTTGCTTGTTAATTAAGATGGTTAGAGAGATTATTTTTAAGACTCTTTCCAGCTGACATTCTGTAAAAGTTAGTTTACTGTGTCTTCTAATTAAAACTTGTCATCTAAGAATAAAAATTACAAGCAGGTAATTTCTAAATGTTCTCTTATTCCACATATTTTAAAACATGGATATTCTGCTTTCATCCATTTGTGGGAAGGGGAAAGATCTGTATCTATGGAAATTTCTCTTTCTGTGTTTAATAGGATTTGAACCCTCCAATAATATTTTAAGTGTAATTCAAGTGGAAGCACTTACTGCTTGTGGGGGCTTTCAAGATGAACAACTTATTGTACGTGGTCTCTTTGTTTATAGACTCATTGTAGCCTAAATCTTGTCCACTCAATAAATTAAATTGTAATTACCAAGCCTACAAACAGATTTATTGAGGTTTAAAGAAAGTCATATGAAAAAAAATCAATTTCAGGAAATCAAGTGCACAGAAAGCTGAAATAGGATGGCTTAAATTCTCAGAATTGCAAGTAATAGCAACTTCAGCATGGAACAAAAACAAGCCTAGGAAATACAAAGTACACATCTTTAATGTGCTCTATAGGTTCCTAATCCAAATAGGATTCCTGGTAGACTCATTGACTAAGTCTGTAGAAGGCAAAAGTATCCAAACTGTGCTTTGGTTCAAAATAATCTTCTCTTATTCCCTCTCTGCGTTTCCTCATATTCATGTTTCCACTGCTAAGGATAATTTGCTTCCTTAATGAAGAACTGCTGATGCATTACAAAAATTAAGGAATAACAAAACAAAAATTCATTCATCCAGTTTTTATTCAGCTAATGTTTATTAAATGCTTCTGATGAGTGACATGCTGCCCTGAATGCTAGAGCTAGAATGATGAGCAAAACAGACATGGCCCTTTCCCTAATGTACCCACAGAGGCCAAGTAAAATCACCCTAGTGAGTATATTACTATTATGTTAGCTTATTATACAAGCTAATAAGGTGGTCACTTTAGAAAAAGAGAAGAACTTGGATCTAGACTCTCAGAGTCTAGAAACTCAAGTATATCCTTAGAGTACAGTGCGTGTGTGCATACTAAGTCACTTCAGTTGTATCTGACTCTTTGTGACCCTGTGGACCATACCCCTCCAGGCTCCTCTATCCATGGGATTCTCAGGCAAGAATACTGGAGTAAGTTGCCATGCCCTCCTCCCAGGATTTTCCCAACCCAGGATCAAACCCGCCTCTCTTATGTCCCCTGCACTGGCAGACAATTTCTTGAGAGCTAGCACCACCCGGGAAGCCCTAGAGTACACTAAGCCAGATCAAACCCAGACAAGCAAAAAACGAGAGAGAGGGTTAAGAAGGAAGCATCTCCCCCAAATAATATTTTCTTTACTCTCAAGGATGAGTAGGCGTGGATTTGTCAAAGCAGCGCGAGGAAGGAGTTATAAGGAAGAGGAGGGGAAGGTGTGCAAGTTACCTCTGGAAAGGAGACGGTGGTGCGATGGGAGGACTGAAAGCAAGTTGGAGAAAATGGGAGAAACTCGGTGCACAAGAGGATGGAAGCAGGGACGGGGTGGGCACAGATCACGAAGGACTGGGTTAAGTATTTGGTTCTTTCTCCTGGAAACAGCAGTGTTGAAAGGTTTTAAGCTAGAGGTTGGCAGAATCAGATTTGCTTTTCAAAAGGATGAATCTGGCTGCTGAATAGAGACCAACCAGAGAGCTCGAAGGGGCTGGGGAAGGACCAGTTGAAAAGCATTCACCAAGAGGGTGGGATCAGCTGGAGAATAGGCGGAGAGAGGTAGGCAGACTGGGGGTAAAGTAAGGGACAAAGCCAACTGGCATGCATAAGGGCTTGCTAAAATGCATGAATGCATCCTTTTGTCAAAATATGGCAAAGCATTTTTTCCCTACAATTTGCTTTTTTCACCAAACAATACTTTTTCTATAAGTAGCTAAAGACATATTTTCTATAAGCAGCTAACTCATTCCATGATTTTATAGCTGCAAAGAATTCTACTGTAGAGAGTGTCATGATTTATTTAACCAGTCCCATATTGGCAGGCATTTGAGCATTTTAGCCTTTTGATATCACAGACAATGTAGCAGAGCATATCCTCTACTTCTTTGTCTCAGTTGGCTTAGCAGGGGGAACGCATTTTTGACTGGTTACAAGACGAGTAAACCCCTCAAGATAAAGCATATTCCGTTCATTGTTATATCCCTGGTCCCTAGCACAGTGCCTAGCTCATAGCAGGCATTTAATAAATGTAGACCGAACAAAAAAATTAATGATGCCAATGAATTAATGTATCTATTTTACATAAACTGTTCACTTTTAAATTTCAACTAAAGTATAAGAGAATATTGATGAGAGGAAAAGGAAGATGATTGCAAGAAAGAGAATGATTAAAGCTAGCCTATATGGAGCACTCACTATATACGTGTGTGTGTATGTATGTGTGTATGTGGGTGTGTGTTCAGTCACTCAGTGGTGTCCAAATCTTTGTGACCCCATGGACTATAGCTCACCAGACTCCTCTGTCCATGAGATTTTCCTGGGAAGAATACTGGAGTGGGCTGCCATTTCCTCCTCCAATGTATCTTCACCATCCAGGGATCGAACCCACGTCTCCTACACTTCCTGCATTACAGGCGGATTCTTTACCATTGAGCCACTGAGGAAACCAGAAATCTCTGTATATGTTAACTTATTTAAACTTCTCAAGAACCTATGAGATCATTTATATCACCTTTTCCATTTACTCCTTTACAACTGAGGAAGCAGAAACCCAGAAAGTATGAGTAGTTCTCCCAAGGTCAGACAGCTAACCAGTAGAATAAAACCAAGATTAAGTCTCAGTCAGAAAGTCCAGAGCAACCACTGCACTAGACTGCTTGTCACAGGAGAGAGAAGAGGAGCCAGATTCACATGTGACAAGAGGGTCGGAGAGAAAAGTCGCAAGGGACGGAAGGAACATGGAGAATCCAAAGAAGGGAAAGTGCCATATACCCAGAGAGAGAAGGGAGAAAGGAAGAGAGGAGAAAAGGATAAGCCAGATGGGGAAACAGATATGGAGTGTTCAGATCAGGCAGGGCCCACAGACGGGTGGGATTGTAAAGTTTAGAAACCAGATGTGATTGAGAACAGAGACAAGCAGGACTGTCTTGGAGTAGACCCTGGCCAGGGAGTAGATCCAGGATTGGGGAAAAAAAAAAAAAACAACTCTTTTTTTAAAATTTGTTGTTGCTCTTTTCAGGCTATTGGAGATTTGGGCCTGTGGTTCAGTTCTGACAATATTTGTGGCCCCAGATTGGCATAAAGGCAGGCAGAGGGCTCACCACTTACTACCTGTGAGGACTTATGTGACTGACAACCTTTCTGAGCCTGGAGTTCTTCACCTATTACAAAGCAATGATCATATTTACTTCCCAGAGTTGCTGGATGTGGAATACCTAGAATGGAGACGGCCGTCATAAATGACAGCTAAGATCACAGCCCTCAACAACAGGCTCGTTATGGTAGACACTGTGCCCTTCTACTCTAACCGGAGCTTGGCACTGTGCTTAGAGTTATCCCTAAGAGGACCAGAGCCTCCCAGAAAATGGGAAACATTAGTGATTAAGAGCTTCTACTGAGAAATCAAATAGATAGGGTTCAAATTCTAACTCTACCATCAGCAGCTGTGTGCTCTCGGACAATTTAATTTACCTCTCGGAATATCATTCTTTATCTGTAAAATGGGGATTCACACCCGTGACACAGGATGATTTTGAGAATTAAGGGACCCAAAGCATGTAAAATGCTAAGCACAGTTCCTGACAGATAGCACATCTTCAATAAGTGCTAACTCTCATTATTATTACAAATATCAGAAAGCCTGTGATGTGGTTTTTATGTGGAGAGAGAAGCAAACCTAGAGGGGAAAGGAACTTGAGAAAACTCATAGGAAACTGTAGAGACAAGCTTTTTGAGAGATTTCTTCAAGGAATAGAACCGATGTGGAAATAAACGGGAGTGTCCAAATGCTCTCTGAAGACTCCTAGCGTCCAGTGAGGGAACTGCAGGAGCAGGGGTCAGGGACTATGGGAGGAGACAGCGGAGTCCTGGCCTCACTCCAACTAGAGCAGCTTTCTTTGTTCTTCGTGTTTGGTCTTGGACACATAAAGGATTATGCCACCAAAAAACAGTTTTAAGCTGTTTTAGCAGAAGGTGAGAACGGCTGTTTAAATTAAGGTGCATATGTTTGTGTGGTTAGAACCAAAAACAGCTGTAAGTTCAGTTAATTTTCCACTGGAATGTAAACTCCATGAAAGCATCAAGTTGTATCTGTTTTAACCACTGCTGTGTCCTCAAGGCCTAGAACCATGCCTGGCACACAGTAGGAGGTCAAGAAATATTTATAGAATGAATGAAAAATGAACTAAACAAATGTTCACGCCTTGCAGTTCCTCTTGAACCTCAGGTGGCAGAGCAAATTCATCCCCACTGAAAAGCATTTTAGCATAGTTAACTAAAGTTCCCTAATACTGATTTTGCTTGCTGAAAAAGTAGTCGATCTTTGAGAGTAGGTTATGTGTTCCCTAGATTGATTCTGGCATCATTGCTGACCAGGCTGCCAAAATCAGATACTCTCAGTTTTACTTTCTTTGCTTGTTGTGTGAAAACAAAAAAATTAAACAAACCAAATACTTTTTTCCCAGTGAACTGAATGTTAACTTTGTACCTTTCTGTAAGTCTTGGAAACATTTAATAAAATCTAAAATATTAACTAGCACAAGTATGAGACTTCACAGTTTTTCATCTGATACACAGAGCTCCAAGAGGTGAATTGAAAAGTGATATTATCATCATTCTAATTCATGGATAAGGAAAGTGAAGGGCAGGGAAGTAATGTGACTGGTCCAAGGTCATGCAAGTAAGTGCTGTGGGTTGAACTTGCACCCAGATCCCCTGACTGCATTTCTTGTGCTTCATGGCAGTGGCGTGCAGGCTCAGTTGTGTCCAACTCTTTGTGACCCCGTGAACTGTAGCCCGCCAGGCTCCTCTGTCCTTGGAATTTTCCAGGCAAGAATACTGGGGTGGGTTGCCATTTCCTTCTCCAGGAGATCTTCCTGACCCAGGGATCAAAATTTCATCTCCAGCAGTGGATTCTTTACCAGGTGAATTCTTTACCGATGGTGCCACCTGGGAAGTCCCTTGTGCTTCATACTGTCCTTCAAATGTTCTTTAGCATTATGCTATGCTAAAAAACTTCGGTCGTGTCCGACTCTGTGCGACCCCATAGATAGCAGCCCTCCAGGCTCCCCCGTCCCTGGGATTCTCCAGGCAAGAACACTGGAGCATTATACTGTTTCATAATTCTTTTATCACAATAAGGATAGTTGAATCAATCTAGAATGATCAGGCTAGGCTTTCCATAAGTTTGCTAAATAAACATATTTGGGGAAAACTTATTTATATGTTTTTAGTGAGTGAATGTTCGATTGATGATGAATGGTGTATCATTTTAAGTTTATTTTTCAACAGTAGTATAATTACATGAGTTCAAAAATCAAAATAAAATAAAATTAAAATGTATAAGCTGAGAAGTCTTGTTTCCATTTCGTCTCCATCGACCTCATTTCCTTTTGCCCTTACAGGCAGCCATGTAATTAATGAGTAACTTATCCAAGTGTAAATTGAAACTGAGAGCAGAGAGGAATAGCAGTAAGTCTTATCTGCAGTGTTTTAAAGGAGGAAAAAAATGTTTAATAGGAGAATGCTTAACAGTCTAGAGAATCAATGAATTAAAAATTCATTGATTTTTTTATTCTTAGTTGGGTTACCATTTACATCTGCTCCTCATACATTAAGATATTTTTCTCAAGTCAGAAATACTTTTATAAATGTTACATTTTCTTTCAATGTGACTATCATAATACTTAATATACAGTGTAAATTGCCCGGGGATCATAATTTCTAAAAGAAACCTTCATGCAATTGTTCTTCATTAAGTGGTATGATTTTTTCCTGGAAAAATATGGAACACTTAATATTCTCAAATGGGGTCATTGGAGTCCAAAGGGATCTTAAATCAGGATTAAAATCAATCCATGCTCTTGGAAATATGTACAAGAGTTACCTAGTTTCATATAATAGACATTTTCATATAAAGGTATTTAATAATCTTTACTATGGGATAGTGAATATATAAATTCCTCTGTTTAAGGTCACTCAGAAGAGTCTTTATAAGTGATTGATTTTTTGTAATATAAATAATCACAGCCTATCTTATCCAAATTTTTAATATTTTTATTTTCTTTTAGATGCTTAAATTTCTTAAAAATTGGTATCATTCATTGTGCAAGACTCTTCTAGGAAGCAAAAGGAGGAATGCTAAGAGTTTCAGTGATAATTCTCAGCTATTGTGACTTAGCAGTGAGCAGCAAAAACACAAAGAACATTTTAAAGAAACACAATTACCCATAAAATTGCAGACAAATAATTGCTTTGAGTAACTATTAGTGAAAAATAATGAAAGTAGAGTGTCTACACAATCATTATCAAAACACAGTCCAAAGAAATAAAGATGTGAAGATGGTGGGGTTGGGAGGAGGGTAGCAGGGAAGACATGATGATAAAATAATGAGAAAATCAAATGTTCTCAACCTGGATAGTTAGTTCTATTTACAGTTAGGGACACATTTCCCTCTCTTTCTAGTAGATTCAACAGAAAACATTTTTAATAGTCTTCTGATAAATGCATATTTCATCTTCTAATTGGAAGCAAGGAAAGTGGATTTTCTTGTTAATCTTTTATTTGGTCATTTGTGGTTGTTGGTGACATTGAAATATTATACAATGCATTATTGTAGGATTTTTCCCTCCAAGCTGTTACATTTCTCACAACTTGTGTTTCCTCATTGACATTCTATCTTGGTCTTTCCTAATTATAAACCCCAAAAAAGAAAATTACAGAGAGCTTGAGATGATAGAACAAGATAGATGCAATATAATATCTGAATATAAAATACAATCTATTTATTTTATAAAATGAGAGTTGGTTTTTAGAGTAAAACTTAAATTCACATATTGACCCTTATATGTTTTCATCTTCTGTGACTTAGCAATTATTACTCTCTCTGCCCAGAATTTCCTTCTTCCTTTTTCTACTTGACATATTCTTTTTCTTCTGAAAAGTGAGCTACAGATCATCACCTCCAAGAAGGCTTCCTGGCTTTCACTCCATCCCCAATAGAGTAACACTGCTTCCTACATGCTCTCTCAGTTTCCTGTACTGCTGCATTTCTCTCTCAGTCTTGCAGTTCGTGTAAAGCACTGTCCAGTCTGTCTATAGACTATAAACTTCATGGTAAAAGAGAGATACCACAGTAGGTAGTGAACAAGGTTTCAATAAATGCCTGAATCAATCAATGAAGATCTGAGTGCTGGTGATTTTTTTAAGCCCAAGCATCTTGGAAATGGGTTGGACCCTGTGGAGAAGCTGATGCTGGCTCTAAAGATAATAATAAAACAGTTGTGAATTTCTGATTTTATCACCATGAATTGCCCACCTGTTAAGAAGTGAACCAGTTTCAAGAATTTAAAAAAAAAAAATCACAAATGAACATGGAGCGAGTAGGTTATCACTGTGGCTAGCATGTCTCAATATTTACATATTAACCATTTCATCTTCACAAACACTGTTACGTTATTATCTCTTTTACATGTGAGAGGGAATAAAATCTCAGAGAATTTACACAATTCAGCGGCAGAAGCAGAAGTCCAACAGTGGTCTCCCTTATCCCACGAGGGGCCAACAGAGTTCAGCTATCACACTTTGTCTCCTCACCTATTCCTCACTTTTTTTTTTTTTTTCATTCCTCACTTCTTTAGAAAGGAAACAAGTCCATGATCACACAACTAATATAGGCATGTTTGTGCATTTGATAGCACTTCTCTTCAGAACCTTATTAAACATGCACGGTCTTAAAAGCTGCAAAGCTACATTGTACTAAGTCCTGGGGCTTTAGAACTCCCCTTTGCTCTAAGAGGGCACTTTCCTTAAATCTGGCAAGATGTTGCTTAATAAAATGCACACCAAGTGTCTGAGCAATTGAAGGAAGAGAGTAGTGATTATGCTTTAAAACTGGATATAAAAAGAAAGCAGATTACCACTGAAGTGAGGATTTCTGCATGTCATTTGGTTTAAATGGAACTATGATTAGGAAGAGAAAAAAGACATCGGAAAGGTCATGAAAAGAAAAATAGTAGCAATTTTGAATTTCAACTAAATGGATAAAATCTAGGGCATCACAAATGGAAATACTTTCTAAAGCTCTCAACACTAAAGCATTTAACCTAAAAATATAGATGCCATAGGAAATTATATCTAACCTCCAAGGGGCAACATATTACGTTGATAATTAATGAATTCTATTTGACTAAAATGACATCAAATATATATAAATATGTTGCTAAGATAATGAACAGCTGAACTTTAGGCAGCAACAAAACAAAGACATATGAAAGAAAAAAAAATTATCAGAATCAGAAAAAAACCTGAGAAGGATGAATTTTACTGTCAGAAAATATATATTATCATTCTAGTCACAAACATGAGATTACAGACATGAGTTTAATTACTGAACTGCTGGAAACTCAATATTTGGAAGAAAACAAAACTTCTTATAAAGAGAAACAGAAAGATGTTTGAGGACAGAGCAGAAGTCAAAGATAGTACTTCTGATACTTTCTAGCTTCATGACTTTGAGAAAATTTCTAAGCCTCTCTCATTTTCTCATCTGTGAAAAGGAGTTGGTAATATCGTCTTCATAAGGTAGTTTTGATGAGCAAGTCATAATCAGAACTCCTGAGACTTCCCCGGTGATTCAGTGGTTAAAGAATCCACCTGTCAATGCAGGGGACACGGGTTCAATCCCTGATCCAGGAAGGTCCCACATGCCGAGGGGCAATTAAGCCAGTGTGCTACGACCACTGAGCCCGTGAGTTGCAACTGCGAAGAGCCAGCACAGCCAAAAAATAAATTAAAAAAAATTTTTTTAAAGAATCTAATCTTAATAGCAAAAAAGAACTCCTGGCTCTTAGAAAGTGCTCAGTAAAAGCTAAGATAACAAAAGGAAATGTTACAAAGTACTTATAATGCCAAACACTTTTCTAAGTGCTTTACATACATGTAACCCATAAAGCAAGTCCTTGAGATAGAGGCTATGATTGCCCCCATTTTAGAGATAAAGAAACTAAGGCACAGGAAGGCTAAATAACTTGTTTGAGATCACACAGCAGGGTAGTGCTGGAGCTCCAGTGTCCCTGTTCTTAACCATCACAGCATGCTATTATTACATACTCATACTAAGATGATAGCCTGCTTCAATTTCTCTATAACACTACATATACTTATCTCTCTCTCTCTTTTTTTTTTTTTTTTTGCGAATGGTCTTCCTTCTCCTATCTGAAAATAAGTTCCATGAGAGGAAGAGTTTAGACTGCTTTATTTATCTTCAGTACCTAGAATACTGTTAGGCACAAAATAGGTATTCAATAAAATTACTTATGGTATGTTGACCCATAATTGTATATACTGTTGATAAGGAAGAATGTTGAGGTGCTTCCCTGGTCATCCAGTGGTTAAGACTCTGTGCTTCTTTACTCTGTGCAAGAGGCATGGATTCAATGATACACATATCTGATTCTGATTTACATATCAGATTCTAAGAGATTATATTATGCAAAATCATTGCTAGTAATGAATCAGAAACACCCCCCAAAATTAACAATGACAGTTTGTTTACAAAAGATTGCCTTGGCAACATGCGAACCACATATGTCTTCCCTCAATTGTTGATAACAGAATTAAAGACAGGCACACAGTCTCATTTTTTCTCATTTGCCAAACTGATAAGAAGAAAGAACACAGTAGAACCCAGCTTTGCCAGGGATCACAGACAAGAAATACCAGTCACAAATAGTCTGACCTCATAACTCACTGTAAAAGAAAGCATTCCGTAAAATATCCCCAAATTAATCTTACTCATATTGTTTATAAGAAAAAAAGATGATGACAGCATTCGCCAGCATCCAGGTTGCCCAGCAAAGAACAATGTCAAGGGAGGGAAGTGGACATTATATGCTGCCAAGTGCCCTCAAGATTCCACCACGTGGGCCTGCTTCTCATTTATTACCCACGCCTACAGCCCAGGCGAGAACACCCAGTCACTTCATTGTTGTGTTTGGGTCATGGCTCAGATGCGTTTGCTTTCCATGGTGGGATCAGGCAGCGCTTTCCTACAGTAACACGTGCACGTGTCTCCCTTGTTCCAGCCCTTTGCTCCACACTGGGAACAAGGGCTCCCCGCTCTCAAAGGCTGAAACGAGCGAGGTCTGTTTGACCGCCCTGTTTGCCTGGGGTGCCTGTCCGCCTGCCGTGCCACGCTCATGCGCAGTTCTCGACTCTTTGGACTGCAGCTGGGCTCCTCTGTCCATAGGATTTCCCAGGCAAGGATACTGGAGTGGGTCGCCATTTCCTCCTCCAGGGGACCTTCCTGACCCAGGGATCAAGCCCACATCTTCCGTGGCTCCTGCGTTGCGGGACTGCGTTAGCCACTCAGTCGTGTCCAGCTCTCTGCGACCCTGTGGACTGTATGTAGCCCGCCAGGCTTCTCTGTCCATGGAATTTTCCAGGCAAGAAAACTGGAGTGGATTGCCATTCTCTTCTCCAGATGAACTTCCCAACCCAGGAATCAAGCCTGGTCTCCTGCCTCGTAGGCAGATTCATTACCGTTTGAGCTACAGGGAAGTCTTGGATTCTTTAACTGCCGAGCCACTGGGGAAACCCAAAATGAATTCCTATAGATGAAAATACAGGTAGCCTTACGTACTGGATCCTAACCCTTGTTTGGGCAAACTTCTAATCTCTCCCTTAGAACTGAAGGCATGTTAGTGGCACATACCAGGGCCCGAATTTGGGCTCCTGTGCGCGGACTGTTTTGTGATTTCTGTGCATGGGCGGTTTTGTGATTTCTGTTCAAAAGCAAGTCCAAACTCAAAGACTTTTCCTCTCTGGATATAAAATAACACTGCAAGGCCCAGCACTTTAAAATCTAGGTAATGTAGTAATAACATGGAATTTTAAAAGATGAATCTCTTCTTTAAGCTAGAAACTATCAGGAGAATGAACAAAACAAATCTGCTACCTCTAAGTGTTTCAATTAATTATTCTATTTAATGAGATTCTTAAAAAAAAAAAAAGAATTTGCTGTAGATTTTGTGTTGTTTATTTTCCACCCCAGAAGCCTGAGAGAAAATGAAGACATTTTAAAGACTATCTTTAACACTCTGATGAAAAACAAAGGTTGACATGTAACTAGGAACTTTTCCTTAGAGCTTCCTTTAGGCTACATTGTTACAACATTAGAGATCAAAAAAGAAAAAAAAAAAAAAAGGGAACAAAGAAAGTCAACACATTTTCTTCAACATTAGTTCTTTCCAGCCTGGAAAAGGGACAGTGGGAGAGGGAGATGTCATTTTAATACTATAATGGAACAGACAGTTTGGGGTAGAGTTTTGAATGATCTTTCCAGAAACCTGGATCGTGCCCAAGTCAGATCCAGGACGCGTACCTTCCTATATGCCAGCACCCACAGGGCAGGGCTGCCAGCCTAACTTCTGCCGTCTGAGAGCTGACTTTGCCTCTCCGCGAGGCTGGGATAGTCTGCAGATATCTGGCCTCAAAGGAGCTATGATTACAGTGGCTGAAATATTCAGAGAACACCTGCTAGGTAAATAAAGAGGCATTGTAGTGGAGGCGTCAAAGCACAGATTCTGGACCAGACTCACTGTGCTCGAATTCTAAATCTGTCCGTTTTTAGCTATGAGACCTTGGGCGAGGTCCTTCACCTCTTGGTGCACCAGTATCCTCATTAGTAAAGTGGAGTTAATAATAGTAGCTATTTTATACAATTATTATGAAGAGGAAATGAGTTAGTATTTGGAAGGCTCTTATTGAAGATAGTAAGTCCCGTGTACTGATAGAGAGATAAAGGGACCCACATCCAACCTCCAGATCAAGGCAAGGTCCACGACATTAGACTTCTACCTCCCTTACACACTCTTCTAAGGCAACTGGCATTTGCTATTTAATTTCTGTTCAGCACTACTCATTCACATTGTTTTAATCTGATTTTGTCTGCCCAAATGTGGTCATTGACGCAACCACCATACAGTACTGAATATCTATTACACATCAGCACTCTCCAGGTCCAAAAACGGGGTGGTAGAGCAACAAATTACTCCTTCAACCATGACCCACACCACCATGACCCTTACTCTGATTTCCCCAGCTCCATCTGGTAGCAAATGCCTATATATGCTTCTGGTCATGTGGTAGTATCATGCGGATTTTGGATAAACTGGTGTGAGGCACTCTCCCATTCATTTAGAAATGGCCTCTCCCTCCCTGGTGGCTCAGACAGTAGAGAATCCGTCTGTCTCGTGAGAGACCTGGGTCTGACTCCTGGGTTGGGAAAATCCCCTCGAGGAGGGCATAGCAACCCACTCCAGTATTCTTGCCCAGAGAATTCCATGGACAGAAGAGCCTGGCAGGCTACAGTCCATGAGATCACAAAGACTCAGACATGACTGAGTGAAGTTTCTTCTTTCTCACTCCTAAACAACTCCTATACAGGTAGGAGTCCACCAAAACAGTTTTTCAGCGACTGTTGCTCAGACCCTTACCCATATCGGCTTACCTCCTGTTCTAAATGCCCTGGGCTAGATGCAGTGCCTGTTTTATAAATGGAAATATTTTACATGGTATATTACATGTTTCCATTTTATAAATGGAAATCTCAGAATTTGAGATCTGGCATGGAATAGACACTCGCCGTTTTTTAAAACGAGTTATTAATACAAATGAACTAGAGAGAGGAAGACCATCACTCTGTAGGGGACCAATGCCCCTGACTAGAGAGAAATTTGAAAGTAAGAAGTGGGATGTGGAACTGGCCTAATACCCATGCTAAGAACTTAATCCTTTCCACTTAGGATCAGGGCTTCCCAGGTGACTCAGTGGTAAAGAATCCACTTGCCCATGCAGAAGATACAGTTTAGATTCCTGGGTCTGGAAAGATCCCTTGGAGGAGGGCATGGCAACCTACTCCAGCATTCCTGCCTGGAGAATTACATGGACAAAGGAGCCTGGAAGGCTACAGGCCATGCAGACGGAAAAGAGTCAGACACAGCTTAGTGACTAAACAACAAACAACTCGGGACAATGAGGAGCATTCCAAAGGTGCTGAAAGAGCTCAGTGCATTCTGTGTAGCACTGAAGATACTTCTCTCAGTCGCGTCCCCAGCAGAGGGTTGGGGGAAGACCAGAGATAGGTAGAGAGGTTAGTAAGCTGCTATAGTTATCTAGCAAAGAGACTGTGGCCGTGGACATGGAGACTGGATTTGTAACTGATTTATTTGGAAAAGGTTTTTTGAAATGGTAAGATTAGAGAAGGGAATGAATAGGCATTGAACTGAAAATCTAGAAAAAAGAAAAAGCATGGGTTTGGAATTTGGGTCTCACCTTTGCACTTATTCACCTGTAAGACCCGGGTCATTCAACCTCTTCGAACTTCAATTTTGTCAGCTGTTGATAATGAGAATTATAGCTGGGCTTTTCAGATTTGGTGTTCTGTTCTTTTTCATATTGCTTAAACCTGGAGACAGTTTCTACTTGTCAGGTACAGAGATTTTAATGAACTGGGCGTGTCTACATACTCATGTCCTGAACATGTAAACTTCAGAAACTTCCAAGAAGGTCCCAATTGATATTGCCCAGCCAAAGGGTTTAAGGGTATTGACTTTGTTTATTAAGCAATTCAAAAAAAGCCAACCCCCCTCCCCCCCAAAAAAAAGCAGTCAATGCCTTTTTGTTTATGGAAGTGAGTAGAAACTTCCTAAGCAGGTAAAGTCAGTATGTCCTCTCTGCCCTTCAAAAATCATAGACCAAGTTTGGTGTCATCCATGCTGGGATGATTTATTAGAACATCCCCAGGAACTTCAAGACTCCTTTTCTGATGCCCTACTTGTAGGTTCTGGGATCTGGGACAGAGCTAAACTGAGCTGGTAATTATCATCAGTGTTGTAATTACTGATTCGGGTCTTCTTTACAGAACCATCCCTAGTGAAGAACAGGAGGTTGGCTGGCCCACTTCAACTGCTGGTATAAACGTTATTGCTGAGATATTTATGCGTTTTAAATAAAGACAAAGCCCTCCAAACTCCTCTGTGTGTATGTGTGTTACTCGCTCAGTCATGTCCGACTCTTTGCGATCCCATGGACTGTATGTAACCCACCAGGCCTCTCTGTCTACGGAATTTTCCAGGCAAGAATACTGGAGTGTGTTGCCATTCCCTTCCCCAAGGGATCTTCCCGACCCAGGGATTGAACTGGAGTCTCCCGCATTGCTGGCAGATTCTTTACCATCTGAGCCACGGGAAGCCCAAATATTCTATACTTTGGGGGCAAGAGGGACCTCTCTAAGAAAGGGAAGTCAGTTTTCAAAGAAATATGTGGAGTGGCAGGACAGTGGCGTGAGTGTAACTAGTTGGACAATGAATTCAGGAGAACCCACTGAGAATTGAAGTCCTACTACCAAAAATCAATAAAAACAGCCAGAATCAAAGGGATTTACTGAAGTTTCCAAGGTCACAGTTGTGTTAATTAAAAAGCCTCGGGGGTTGAGTGAATTTTGCAAAGAGCTTTTAGATGCCCCCATCTGAGTGTTTTCTCCTGCTGTTCACCGTGGGTGCTTACGCTCTCCAGCCCCAAGCCTGTGCCGGTACCCAAACCTGGATTTGGAACGCGCCCTCTGCCTCTCAGCCACCCACTTCTTACCAACTAGTTTCTAATCACCTCACACAGCCTGCCCTCCAAAACCAGTTCTTCCTCAGGGAAGCTTCGCAGTTGCCATCTTTCTGTCTTTGGAACCATCATTGTACTTTACAAATACTTGCGACTTTTTACTTCCTGTCTTAGTAATTTATACACTTCTTTTTCTCTCCTTTAAGGCAGAATCTTTCTAATTCATCTCTATGAATCTTTAAATATTCAAGGCATATCTACTGAATAAATGAATGAGGCAATCAATTAACCACTTAATCCATCAATGAAGATAAATGAACGTATCCTTTGAAGTGCACTTTCTCTGTGGCTATTGAAAGCATCTTTTTTTTATGGCTTCTTCTCCATTGGAAGGTCAGCACTCACATCCATAAAGATGTTGTGTTGCAAAGTAATAAACAGCCTAAGACATTATATAAATGGTACAACTGAAATATTGTGAGTAAAGAAGAGAGAAATATAATCAAAATGAAAGCATATAATCCTATGCTTCCTTCCAAGCATAAGAAGTAGGCTTGGAAGTGTGATAATTTTTTTACAGTTATTTTTAAGTGCTCACTATAGGCCAATCACAGGGCTAGGCAGATTACCTGCATTGTTTTATATAATCTTCATAGCAAGCCTGTGAAGTACATACTTATATTTTCTCCATTCTATGGATTAGGAAACAGACTTGAAGAGACCAAGTAATCTCTCCCATCTCACCAGCCATTAAGTGGGAGAGCTGGGCTTCATATGTGACTTATGCATGCCTTCATCTGTGCTGTACCATGCTCTGGAATCCTGTAGGGTTTGAATAAATGTGACTAGATAAACTAGGAGGGAACAGCCTAGCCCAGATGTGCAATGGTATGAAATGAGAACCTGCCTGGTAAACTTAAGGATCAAGAACTTTGGCCCACAAGTAGACTGGCCAGGGAAGTGTATATCTGTGTGGGTAATAAATTATGATGTATGTGATACTGGGGTTTGTAATAAGAAATATGAATTTGGTCTTCATCCCCATTTCTGGCATTGCTATTGTTTAGTCACTAAGCTGTGTCTGACTCTTTGAGACCCCCATGGACTGTATAGCCCACCAGACTCCTTTGTCTATAGGATTTCCCAGGCAAGAGTACTGGAGTGGGTTGTTATTTCCTTCTCCAGGGGATTTCCAACCCAGGGATCAAACCTACTTTGATAAGTTTGATCCATCTCCTGCTTTGGCAGGCATGTCCTTTTTATTATCATTATTAGTCTTCATTGCTGCACACTGGCCTTCTTTAGTTGCAGCAAGCGGGGTTGTAGTACAAGGGCTTCTCATTAGAGTGGCTTTCTGCAGAGCACAGACTCTAGGTGAATAGGCTTCAGTAGTTGCAGACATGGGCTCAGTAGTTACAGCACATGGGTTAGTTGCTCCTCAGAATGTGGGATCTTCTGGGGCCAGGAATCTAACCCCTGTCCCCTGCATTGGCATCGGATTCTTTACCACTGAACCACCAGTGACATAGAGTTCTTGAAACGCTTGGAATTTCCTCTTCTGTTGTTAGTGAAGTAGCCTTTGGACTACAGTAAGAATAAGGACTGGAGAAGTATAAGTAACAGCCTGGACTTGACTTGTGATTGGCATTTGAAGTGGAGGGTAATCTTGTGGGACTTTAGTCACTCCCTCCAGGTAGAGTTGCATTGTAGGATACCTACTTGCTGCTGCTGCTGCTGCTGCTGCTGCTGCGTCGCTTTAGTCATGTCCGACTCTGTACGATCCCATAGATGGCAGCCCACCAGGCTCCTCTGTCCTGGGATTCTCCAGGCAAGAATACTGGAGTGGGTTGACATTTCCTTCTCCAAGGATACCTACTTGATATCTGAGAACTGTTTGGTGGTAAGGGGGGAAAAAAAACATATATTGGAATCAGTGACCAGAAAGTGAACACTTTTAAATGACAAAGAAGCCTAGACTAGATGCTGATGAAAATGAGTGGGAAACTAACCAATAGAAGTAGCAGATTTTGAAGATGAGCAGTGGTAGGTTTAGTCAATGGAAGCAAAGGGCAACTTTTTTTTTTTTAAACAGCTTCAGAGCCTTGCTCCCCTCAAAAGAAAAGTTTATAGCCAGCAAAAATTTTATTTCAACTTAGGTCTCTGTATGACTAGGGGCTTCCCAGGGGGCTCAGTGGTAAAGAATCCGCTTGCCAATGCAGGAGACACAGGAGACACGGGTTCTAACCCGGAGCCGGGAAGACCCCGTAGGAGAGGAAATGGCAACCCACTCAGTATTCTTGCCTGAAAAGACCCATGGATAGAGGAGCCTGGCAGGCTACCGTCCATGGGGTCACAAAGAGTCAGTCACAAATGACCAACAGAGCATGCATGCACTCTGTATAGTTACCTCCACAGAGCCTTTTTTTTTTAACCTAAATTCTATTTCTGTCCTCAGACTATGTCCTTGATGATGTCCTATTTATGTTCTTGACTTTTAGTTGGTAGCCACAGACCTTAAGCTTCTTCTTTTGTGTTGACAAGGTCAATAGGGTGATAGACATGTGCTGTGCTTAGTCGCTCAGTTATGTCCGACTCCTTGTGACTCCTTGGACTATAACCCTCCAGACACCTCTGTCCAAGAGGATTTTTCAGGCAAGAACACTGGAATGAGTTGCCATGCCCTCCTCCAGGGAATCTTCCTAACCCAGGGATCAAACCCAGGTCTCCTGCATTGCTGGTGGATTCTTGACCATCTGAGCCACCAGGAAAGCCCAAGAATACTGGAGTGGGTAGCCTATCCCTTTTCCAAGGGTTCTTCATGACCCAGGAATCAAACTGGGGTCTCCTGCATTGCAGGCCAGCTGAGCAGGGACTCTGGATAGACATAGTGACAGGCATTCAAAGACAGATGCATACATTCACTAGGCACTTGCATAAGTGGAATCAAACAGTATTTGTCTGCACCTCCTGTATATTGGTGGAGTAGGCAATGGCAACCCACTCTAATATTCTTTGCCTGGGAAATCTCATGGACAGAGGCGCCTGGTGTGCTACAGTCCATGGGGGTCGCAAAGAGTCAGACGTGACTTAGCTACTAAACAACAACATGCAGAGACTAAAGTTCCAACACAACAAGCTCCTACCTTCAGGAGCCCACAAGTAAGCACATTCCTCGAGTCCAGCAGGCGCATCTCAGGGGAGAGGTGGCAGGGCAGAAAAGTCCCCGAGCTCCCCTCCCCTCTTGAGCACACAAAGCCACAACTGTCTGCAGAACAACCGTCAGTGACAAAGACTGGAACCTACGAGAACAGATTTTCTACAACTAAAGACGTGATGAAACCTTAGGGGCAGGAGTAGGTGACTCAAGATACAGTCAAATCCCTCCACCCCCCAGCATGGCTGACTCACAAACTGGAGAATACTCGTATTGTTGTTCTCCCACAGGAGTGACAGCCCCGAGCCCCACACAGCGGGCTCTCCTGCATGGAGGGGAGGGTGCGGGAGGGAGGGGTAGGCTCTGGCATTCGAGGGGCCAAGCCCTCAGACCATTTAGTTTTGAAGGACAGCAGGACTTAATTGCAAGAGCCCCACGGGTCTGAAAAATAGAGACTTTGCTCTCAAAGGGCACACACAAAATCTCCTGCAACAACGACCCAGGGAGAAACAGTCATCTAATAGGAGCCTGGGTCAGACCTACCTGTGGGTCTTGGAGCATCTCCTAGAGAAGCAGAAGAGGGGCTCCAAGCCTGGCTCTCCCTGGGGCCGGGGGCTCGGAAAGCCATACTCTGGAGCGTATCCACCCAGGCATCAGTGCAGAGGTGGGACCAGGTGGGACCCTCTCTCCAGCTCATTAGTGCCAAGATCCGGCCCCTCCCTCAATCCCCCGCCCAATAGCCTGCAGGCATGCATGCTGGGGCGCCTCAGGCCAAACAACTTATCTGAGCAAGGACACCGCCCCACCCAAGCAGTGCCTGTGCCTGGAGCTCAGTTGCTAAGTTGTGTCTGACTCTGCAATTCCATGGACTGTTGCTGGCCAGGCTCCTCTGTCCATGGGATTCTCCAGGCAAGAACACTGGAGTGGGTTGCCATACCCTTCCCCAGGGGACCTTCCCGGCCCAGGGACTGAACCCGAGTCTCCTGCATCTCCTGCATCAGCAGACGGATTCTTTACCACTGAGCCACCAGGGAAGCCCTGGTTCTGATACCCACAAATTATTTAAAGTGTCTGTACCCTTGTTCCCAGGCTCTGAAAGGCTCCACCTACTCATCTCAGCCACTATTTAAGAATACTTTGCTCAAACACAGTAAGTTGGCAATATTATGTACTTAACAAAATATATAATTACCCTGGGTAAATAGCTATTCGCCCATTTTAGCTCAGAAAGCATTGGAAGTTCACACTTAAGCAAGGAACTTTTGGCTTACCAGGCAGTACCAGGCCCTTGTAAGGCATGGTCCTGAAGAAAGTCGTGTTTTCTGGATTCACACTCTGCGCACTTGAAGTGAGGGCTGTCTCAGCTAATTGTAGGTGGACTATGCCTCTCCGTACTGACACTTTGAGATATTCTTGTGGCTCTAGAATTTACATAGTTAACCAAGGAATCTGTTGAAAAGAACTAAACCTGCTGAGGAATGAATAAAATACAGTTTAATCTTTTATGGAAGCAAAAATAAGCATAGTAGAACCTTGATATTTTCAAAATTAATTTTCAACGCTTTTAAGTGTGACTCTGAAGGTCCATAGCTTGTAGTAATCTGTAATTTTGTGTAAAGATATGGGAGAACTCTTCCTTAAGCATTAGTCTACTTAAATACTGTCTGATTCCACTTATACGAGGTAAGAATAGTCAAATTCATAGAGTCAGAAAGTCCACGGGTAGATGCCAGGGGCCAGGGGGTGGGGGGCGGGGGGTGAAGTAGGATGGGGAGTTAGCGGTTAATGGAGACAGAGTTTCAGCTCAGGAAGGTGCAGCATTCAGGAAATGGATGATGGTGAGAGCTGCACACCAACATGAATGTACTTGGTGCCACTGAACTGACAGTTAAATATGGTTAAAATAGTGTGCTTTATAGTATGTGACTTTTTTTACAATAAAAATATATTTTTTTTAAAGAGTAAATCTTAGTACTTCTTACTAAGTCTACAGTAAGAGAGTCTACGAACCAGCCAAATCCTCTTTTAAGAATGGTCTTGTTTTCTTCTCACTCTAATTGCATCGTGACTCCCATACCTCTAGGTGAAACAAGAACACCAAAAAAAAAAAAAAAAAAAAAAGGCTTTGGGAAGAGATTCAGAAAAGAGAATATAGAGAGACTGAGAAAAATATTGTCTTTTGTCAGAAGGTAGAATTCCTATGGTGAGAAGGGTGGGCAAGTCAGCTATTATGGGCTATAATGTTATCTGCTAATTTGGTGGATGAGCTGGGGCCGCCTGGCTGAGAAAGGCTGAAGGACCACTCTAGCAAAAGGCAAAATCAATGGCCCCTCTAGAGGTGTAACTGGAGTGCGGTTTAGGTGTTCACTGCCATACCCTCTTTGCTGATTGCTGACATGGCTTGCCATGATGAGCTGGGAATCCGTTGTCTTTGCCTTGGTTCTGGTCTGGGGCCGCCTCTCCATTATCTCCCTGCTTCTCTTCTGTCTGTACACTGGTCTGTTTCCAGGACACTTGCACTACAGAGAATTCTCAGCCTTCACGTCTAAGATCAGAGGATCATGTCAACTGAGTTGGACTCCACTGCCATGTTTGCATAGCTCTGACCACTGGGGTTTCTATTTGCTTTCCCACAAACTGCGTAATCTAGGGAACTGAGTAGTTGCAGACTTTTCTCCTCTAGTTCTGCTGATATTTCTGTTGAAGCTGTTCACAGTAGAACACTTTCTTTTTTCTCTGCTGAGTCTGTGGGAGCAAATGCTATATAAATAATCCTGACTTCAGCTGGGAAGACAGTCGACTCCCTTCTGCATGCCACCAGAAAAGTCTCTCCTCTACCCCTCTTCCTCGACTAGAAGACTTTTCTCTATAGTCATTTTCCCATGCCTCACTGTCACTCTCTTTTCCCTTCCTCCCAGAAGCACAGCTATATTTTAAAGAGTCTAATAACTGGCCTCTGGGGTTAACCATTTCATGTCCACTTTATTGCAATTGCTGAGATTCCTGGCCAGTAGAAATGTATGCCCTTTATCTAATCAGTGACTATTGAAATCAAAGCAATAGAATATCTTTACACTTAGCCTTTGTTTATAAATCTAACTATACTTTCTAGATGTTTAGAGTCTAATATATTTAAAATTCTTTATGTATATATGGATGTACATTCATATTTATATATGTGAGACTATTAAGTTGAAAACACAGTTGTCATCAAAGTCATACCTGCTGTTTGCTTGTAGACATCATTGGCTGGATGGACTTGAGCTCTGACAATTGTATATTCTCAGTGTCAGGTTGGGCTTGATTTTGAGTCGTTTAAAACAGTTTTACAGCCACTCATCCAAGGCATAATTTATGCTGGATATGAAAAAATAATTAACTGGCATTCTTCTTTAGTTTTTTATTGCATTTATTTATTTTAGCAATGTATGTTAAATGAAATATTGATTTATTTACATAATCTTCTTTGAAATAGGTAAAAGTAGACAAGACCTTGCAACACAGCAATTTATCCTTTGAATGTTAATCACAGGCAACAAACATTTAAATTTTTTTGTAAACAAATGGATCTGACATTTAAACTATCCTGGTCTTTAGCAGCCAGAAATATGTTCCAACACTGACCTAGAGTAATACTACATATTTCTGGAAACAAGTTAACTTTTTTTACCCTTTTTTTTAATTGAAAACCATCATAGCAATTAAAAGAACGTATAATTATAGGTTAAATTATCATTGATGTATTAATTACATCTTTTCCAGCCTGGATCATAGGTTTGTCAACATTGTCCCTATAAGTATCTTGCATCGTTCTCTGTGCTTTCTCATTAGTGCTTCTTTTTCACATGGCAAATTCATTTTCCTGTATCTTGAGTTTAAGTAAAATGCTCATCTCTCTTGCTTGACATGTTTTAGCAATCACAGGTAAGGCCCTTAATCATTGCCTGCCTCCCCGCATTCCCCATCTCCTGACCCAGGGTTCTCTAATCATCAAATCAGAGGCCAGAAAAGCAGGCTCTGAAGTGAGGAATCTGAAGTGATCATGAGCAACAGCCCCTCATTTTATTTAACATCCACATCAGTGAGGACAGGACCGCTCTGTTTTCGCAATGTGAGTGATAAATGTTCTTGCGATTTACTCACTTTAGTGTGTACAGTGAGCATGCACTGCTTCTCTGTCGTGGGTGTCCTCAACATGGGACATATCAACCCAGTCAATTAAACACAGCTATGCAACATAGAAATCAAATCCATTATTTGTAATCCCAGCCCTCTTATTGAGTATACTTGATATTTAATGTAAAGTAGGAACTCCAATGTCTTCTAATGAGCATTTATAAGTGAGTATAACTTAGTAGATACTCATTAAGAAGTTTATGTTAGAAATCCTACCCTCCTCCATAAAAAGTAAGTCACCTTTAATTTTAATAGATATTTTTTCCACTAGAAGACAGGCTGCTAGTAGAGAATTTATATGCCTTCCTAGGTGCACAGTGGTAAAGAATCCACCTGAGAATGCAGGAATCACTAGAGATGTGAGTTTGATCCCTGGGTTGGGAAGATCCTCTGGAATAGGAAGTGGCACCCTACTGTGCCATTCTTCCCTGAAAACCTCCATAGACAGAGGAACCTGGTGGGCTACATTCCACGGGGTCGCAAAGAGTCACACATGACTGAGCATGCACACAAGAGAATTAATATCGTTATTTGAATAATTAATTCAGGATAAATGTACCCCAATTATAAACCCAGCATTTTTAACTGAACCAGTTCCATGTTTAAACAAAGACATCTTTTGTAAAGGGGGAGGGGAGAAAGGGGAAGAATGGGGCAGAGGCAGGATTTGGTTGAATTTAGTGTTACTGTCTTCTTTCTCTGTTTCACTTTGCACATAATTCTGTAACTGAAAGCTGAGAAATGGGCTCTAGATTTATTTTTAAAAAAATTGGTGACTTGTGCAGGATTGAAATAGAATTTAACTGTTTGAGGTATGAGATTTTTCATTTCTACTGGAATCTCCCCTAAATAAACATCTATATTCTACAGTATAAAGAAAAACAAAATCCGGTCCAAGAGCCAAGAGTTGAGAGACCTGAGTATCCTTATTCTGTTGCTGGATAAATAGCACTGGTCAAGATATTCACCCTTTCTGAGTCTCAGCTAATACAACATGGAAATCACACAATGTTTCCCTTTAAATTCACTGCCCCCCTCCTTGCCCATGACTGTTTTGTCCTCCACCTGCTTCACACCTTTAAGAACTCTTCTCACTCTCACTCTCAGCTGTTGAGCTTGTTTTCTGTTTTCCTGGGGAAAAAAAATTTTTTTTTGTTTAATCAGAAGAGAACTTCCACAGGCTCCTACCACCTTATCTGCCTGCTTACTTGCATCTATGACTTTTCTCCTGAAACTATGGATAGACTTCCTGTGTTTCTGGCCAAAGCCTTCTCCTTTCTCTTATTCAAGGAGACGCTGAGCCAGCAATTCTCTCCTTTGCATTATCAACATTTCCCTCTTCACTGGATCAGTCTCTGGAGAAAAAATCATACTATTTCTCCCATCTTAAAGCAGTCAAACAAACTTGCCACAGCAAAGCTCGTTGGAAAAGTTCTCTGTGTGTGTCCCACTTCTCCTCTTCCACTCTTAAATCTTCTCCATCAGGTTTTCATCCCCCCAAAACTACTTTGCCTTCTCAGTGTCACAAATGACCTCTACCATCACTTCTTGTATGTCACTTTATTTCTCTATCAGCATTTGACATAGTTAGCCACTCTTCTCCCCTAGAAATACTGGTGTACTTGGCTTCTATGACCCACACTTGTATGACTTTTCTATCTTTCTGGTTTTCAGTTCTCAATCCTGTTTGTGGATTTGCCCTCATTTCCAAGACCTCTGACTGGGAGTGTCCCTGGGCCTTGTATTCCCTTTAATATCTATACCCACTCCCTCATTGATCTCATCCAGTCTCATGATTTTAGACTCATGTCTATGCCAATGAGCCTCATTGCTATCAGCAGTCTGAACACTGGAACTCTCCCGAGAGCTCCAGATCCATGTTCAACTCTTGATTGTCTAATAGGATCTCAAACACAGCATGTCCAAAATGGGGCTCTTGATCTTTCATATCCTACTACCAGCAACTCCTAAAATCTTTCCCACCTCCATGAAAAAAACTTCATTTTTTTCACTCGCTCAGGTCAAAAAACTTGGTGTCATCCTTGGCTTCTCTCCATCTTTCATACATCCCATCCGGTCCATATGCAAATTCTACCAGCCACACCTTAAATCTATATCCAGACCTTGA
Organism: Ovis aries; assembly: GCF_016772045.2. Classification (NCBI taxonomy): domain Eukaryota; kingdom Metazoa; phylum Chordata; class Mammalia; order Artiodactyla; family Bovidae; genus Ovis; species Ovis aries. The sequence continues at coordinate 11,516,582 of NC_056074.1, forward strand.
CCATTTCTTAGCATCATCTTCTTTCCCTCCTCGTCCATATAGCTATCATTGTCTGAAGTATTGCAACTGACCCCTAACGGTCTCCCTAATTATGTCCTTTGCCCCCTTCAATCTATTTTCAACACAAGTATAAGTTAGATCCTGTCACTCATGCTGTAAAACCCCTCCTATCCCACCCAGAGCAAAAGCCAGATTTTTACTGTTGACCTCTAAGGTCCTGCATGTGAACTCTGACCTTATCCTTCTGGCCTACTCACTGTCCCTCTAATATACCAAGCACACTTCCACCTCAGGTCCTTGCTGATCTCAGCAAAGAGGTGCTCCCAGCCGGGGAGCTTCTCTCCTGAAGTCTCTGCATGGCCACCTTTCTTCAACTCTATTAATAAGGTTAATAAAGTTAATAAACTCTCAGTGAGAGTGTTCCTCCCTCCGCAGTGCACAGACGCTTGACATTCCCTTCCACTGCTTTTCGTTATTCACCATTACATTTGTCACTGTTAAACATGTTTTATTTATGAAACAGATTTGTCTGCTACCTCATTAGAATATAAGTTCATTGGGGGCAGGGAGTTATCTATTTTGCTCATTATTAAATCTCTATTAATCTGGTATATGATGAAGAGGGTGATCAATAATACTTATTAAATGCATAAAGGAGCATGTGGACTCTTTCCAACCCATACCTGGACTATCAGCTAGGAGTTACGTGACTCCAGGGCACAATCAGTCCCCAAATACTTTTTGAATCATTATTTTTTTTAATTATTTTTAGTATGTTGTCTGTGTTTAATTTCATTTAAGATCAGTGTTGGAAATTTAACTTTTATGGGACTCAGTTTTCTCTGAGAAGACAACACAGTATATGTATTTGTTCAAGTGAAATATTATTTGTAGAGCAGATGAAAGCAGAGATGACTGTAGGGTATAGCAGGGAATAGAGCCCCTCTCAATTACTTCTATGATACCTCCGACTGGAGTCTACAATCATTTATTTTAAAAAACTTATTATTCTACCTGTAATAATTCTTATGGGTTCAAGTAACTGACTAACCAGAAGAACCCATTGTTTAACTGTCTAATATATCATTAATATCAGGAACGTTAACGAAATACTGCCCATATTGTTAATAAAATTATATATGGTCATTGGTCTCAGCTGCAGAATCCCAACTAAATTTCCAGAGGGACTTCCCATAGGGAACACAGAGAACAGTAGGTAAAATCACATTCTTTATTCCCAAGTGAGTTTTAGCCTTAAATTCTAGGGACAGTGAGCTGGGTCATATGAAAATCTTAGAGGTCTGTCTTGATGCTGTAGCTTCAAAACAAGAGCAAAAACAAGCCTGAGCATTTTTTCTTGTGACCTCTTCTGGACTTTGTCCATGATTTTTCCTCAGCACAAGGCAGACATCTCCCTTCCTGAGAGTGAAAGAGAGCATGGGCCTAATTAGTTCATGACAGTCTGATCCCAGAGAGTCGTGCTTATCCAGTAACGCAGGTGGTTATAAATGGGCAGTCTTTTTGATGAACGGCAACATTATTCTTACTAGAAGCAAAGAAATGCTTCACTTATTTCATCTCATGAGGTCAGGCTTTATGGCCATTCTCTCTTTGGAATAAAACTGCGATATTTACAAGACATAACTATGTTAGACAATTTAATCTGCCAGTTTCCTCCATATTGGTCCCTGTATACACCTTGGTAAGAAATGATCCTATCTCACTGGGCGCAGCTAGATTAGATATGAGCCAAAAGGAATTTATAAGGGTCCTTCCTGGGATTTGAAATTGGATCTTAGAGGTGTTCATCTCTCTGTGTTGTTTTCGTGCTTTAACTCAAAGATGAAATAAAGCTGGGACAGGGACGGGAGCTGCAGCTGCTGAGTCCGGCCATGTGTGTGGAGAACGTGGGTCCTCAGAAGGACAGAAGACTGAGGCTGACAATGGAGAGAAATAGGAGGAGGCCATGTGACCGGAGAGCGAGACCAGTGGTAGAGATGATCACTGAAAACGCCATTCCTAATGGCACCCCACTCCAGTACTCTTGCCTGGAAAATTCCGTGGATGGAGGAGCCTGGTGGGCTGCAGTCCATGGGGTCGCTAAGAGTCGGACACGACTGAGCGACTTCATTTTCACTTTTCACTTTCGTGCACTGGAGAGGGAAATGGCAACTCACTCCAGTATTCTTGCCTGGAGAATCCCAGGGACGGGGGAGCCTGGCGGGCTGCCGTCTATGGGGTCGCACAGAGTCGGACACGACTGAAGCGACTTAGCAGCAGCAGCAGCAGCAGACTCTGTCAAAGTCAGATTCCACATCTTTCTCTTGCAGTTTTAGAGATGACATATATCCCAACAACAAAATTCCCACTTTAGCTTAAGCAGTTTGAATGAATATCTGTTTTCTAAATAAAATTGTTCCCTGGCCTTCCCTGGTGGTGTAGTTGAGAGGAATCTACCTGCCGACGCAGTGAACATGGGTTTGATCCATGGGCCAGGAAGTTCCACGTGCCGCCAAGCTACTAAGCCCATGAGTCTTAACTGCTGAGCCCAGGCTCTAGAGCCCCTGAGATGCAACTACTGAAGCCCTTGAGCCTAGAGGCTGTGCTCTGCAACAAGAGACTGTTGCAGAGCCACCACAATAAAAAGCCCAGACACCACAGCTAGAAAGTGGCCCCCACTCACCGCAACTAGAGAATCCCAAGCAAAGCAACAAAGACCCAGCACAGCCAAAAATAAAGAAATAAACAAAAATTTTGTTAAAAGAAAAAAAAATTGCTCCTGAAACAAACACTATAGTGACTACACCTTCAAGAAAAAAAGTTGCCTTTCTGGCAGCTGTGACTTGATCCTTCGGCTTTCCATGCTAATCATCACTGCTACCTCTCATCATTGTTGTGCTGCTAGAATTTCATATGGAAGCCCTACATGTCTAGAAGGATCTCTCCCCTGTGATGGCCAGCCCCACAAAAGCCATTTGTAGAATTTTTTTGACTCAGCTCTTTGCCTCAAGTGGCCAAAGAATAGGAGCTTCAGCATCAGTCCTTCCAATGAATATTCAGGGTTGATCTCCTTTAGGATTGACTGGTTGGATCTCCTTGCAGTCCAAGGGACTCTCAACAGTATTCTCCAGCCAAAAGCTATGTAGAATTTTGTTTTTCCATAAAAGGTTAGAGTGTTAGAAAATGTTTTAAAGATAAATGAATCTGATCTTTTCAAAGTATAAAAAACATTTTCTTTCATTTACCTCATTTCAAATAAAAAACAAAAACCAAGAACCCTGCACAATTCCTGTTTCTTCTTATTTGGCACAGGGAGGGAATGATGAAGAGGGAACAAAGTTATAGAAATTCTATTTTGGAGGTAAAATTAAAAATTATCATACCTTCTCTAAGGGCAGTATAAATAGCTTACCTAAACCTAGACAAGCATTTTAAAAGAGCAGAGACATCAGTTTGCCAACAAAGGTCCCTACAGTCAAAGCTATCATTTTTCCAGTAGTCACATATGGGTGTGAGAGTTGGACCATAAAGAAGGCTGAATGCTGAAGAATTGATGCTTTTGAACTGTGGTGCTGGAGAAGACTCTTGAGTCCTCCCTTGGACTGCAAGGAGATCCAACCAGACAATCCTAAAGGAGATCAACCCTGAATATTCATTGGAAGGACTGATGCTGAAGCTCCTATACTTTGGCCACATGAGGCAAAGAGCTGAGTCATTGGAAAAGACTCTGATGCTGGGAAAGATTGAAGGGAAAAGAAGGCAGGAGAGCATGAAATGGTTAGACAGCATCACCAAATCAATGGACATGAGTTTGAGCAAACTCCAGGAGTTAGTGAAGGACAGGGAAGCCTGGTGTGCTGCAGTCCATTGGATCACAGAGTCAGACACAGTTTAGTGACTGAACAGCAACAAAAAGATATCCTTCAACTGTATGCAAAAGGAAGGAGAAAAAAGCAAGCAGTCATTATTTTGAGAATGTTAAACATCACCTTCTGAGTGCAGCTGTCCTTGACCCTTACATCTCAGGAAGAGTCATATCTTGTTCTTAGGGATCATTGACCTTTCGGACATATCCATGTACTGTCCCATGCCCATGAGAATGGCTGGTTTGCTTGTCTTTCTCCCCCACCAAATAGTGAGCATCTTGAGTAGGAAATAAGGCCATCAAACAAGAGAGAGAGTAGAGCAGAAAAAGTAGGCTCTAGGGACAGGGATGCTGTGGAAGAGTAAGAAAGCTTATCTTGTAGTTCAGGTTGGGTTGAACTCGAAGTGCTTTTGAGAAAATGTCCAGTTGATTATATATATGATGAGAACAGGGTAATACTCTAACCTACCATTAAACATCTGGAGGTAATCAGGGTATGGTTGGTAGTTAAAACTAATAATCAATGGTGTTATCCCAGGAGACCAAATCAAGTAGAGAAAAAAGGCAAAGGCAGAACCTTGGTGAATATATATATATATATTAAAGACAGGTCATATCCTCTAAGGTGCTATTTTTCAAAAACCTTAACAGAGTAAGTACAGACTCTATCCAAAAGGAGGCAGCATTCCATAGGGTTAAGGTCAGGGACTCTAGAGGCAGGTTGCCTGAATCAAAATCCCAGCTGCGTGAACTAGCTGTGTGAACTCGGGAGGGTTGTTAATCTCTCCATGCCTCAGAATTGCCTCCTCAGCAAAGTGGGGCTAATAATAATACCTACATCCTAAGGTTATTGGGCTCCCCTGGTAGCTCAGTTGGTAACAAATCCGCCTGCAGTGTAGGAGACCCAGGTTCAATCCCTGGGTCGGGAAGATCTTCTGGAGAAGGAAATGGCAACCCACACCAGTATTCTTGCCTGGAGAATTCCATGGACAGAAGAGCCTGATGGGTTACAGTCCGTGAAGTCACAAAGAATCGGGCACAACTTAGCGACTAACCACCACCATCCATAAGGTTATTATAGGAATTAATACTTAAAACAGTGTCTGGCGTATCATAAGCTCTATATGTGTTGATAAAAAAAAAAAAAGAAAGAGAATTATTAACCCCAAGTTGGGTTAATTTTGTTTAAATTACTTAAATATACATAATATAAACTAGATGTAATTATACTTACATCACTAATACAACCATGAAACCAAAGCATACTTATAAATTAAACATTATGAAAATTCTCAACAAATTAAATTCAAACTTACAATGTTAATTTAATGCAATAGCTTATGTTATTTTGTCAAATTAAATAACCACTCTCAACGTGAATTACGGTAGTGACTACAGGTTGTGTTGGGCTTGGTATACCTCCACTTCCATGTGCCATGTTATGACTCAGTCCTCCCACCTCTTTTCCATTTTTGTATAATGCCTCCAAGATACTGTTTAACCTTATAACATGTCCACCCGTGTTCTTTTCTCCTAAGTTCAAGACAATTGAAGAAATGCCATTTGATGTCAAGGTATTCTTATATACAAAGGTGAAAGGCAAGGAAATCTCAGGATACGGCTTGGTTGTAGGGCAATCATCTAGATAATCTAGAGAGTGTTTGCATCATTATTCAAGATAATCTTGCAAATGAAAACATAAGCTTAATACCCTTATGAAGAGCTGAAGAACTCATGGGTCTTCATAATGTATCTCCTGACCCCAGTCTAAGAAATAAGATTATAAGGAGTTGCTTTGAAAGATATAGGTAATAACTGGAGGGAGCATAGTGTTATAAACCTTTAAGAAAGAAAATACTTGAACACATTTAATAATTGAGGAAGGATCTAGGAAAGAGGGAGAGGTTAAAGATAAAGTGAGCGAATAATTGGGAGAATAAGATCTTAGAAGAGACAGGAGTTTTGGGGATCAAAAGCAGAAGCAGAGGGACTAGGGGAAAACAGGAGAAAGCTAATTCCAATGCAGGTTTGTAAATTTGGTTTAGAGATAATGGTGCACATCTTTCTCCCCTATTCCCCAAGAAGTTTGGACACTTCTTGCTGTGTAAAGAACACGCCAATAGAATCTGTTTTTACAGTATTTAGCCAGGCTTTGGGGACTTCCCAGCTGGATCAGTGGTAAAGAATCAGCCTGCCAATGCAGGAGACACAGGAGACAAGGATTCAGTCCCTGGGACGGGAAGATCCCCTGGAGAAGGAAATAGCAACCCACTCCAGAATTCCTGCCAGGATAATCCCATGGACAGAGGAGCCTGGTGGGCTACAGTCCATAGGGTTGCAAACAGTTGGACATGATTTAGCAACTGAGCATGAGCACAAGCCAGGTTTTTATTCTACATTGTGCTTCAAAAGCACTGAGAATCAGTTCAGTTCAGTCGCTCAGTCATGTCTGACTGTTTGCGACCCCATGCACGCCAGGCCTCCCTGTCCATCACCAACTCCCAGAGTCTACTCAAACTTATGTCCATTGAGTTGGTGATGCCATCCAACCATCTCATCCTCTGTCATCCCCTTCTCCTCCTGCCCTCAATCTTTCCCAGCATCAGGGTCTTTCCAATGAGTCAGTTCTTCACATCAAGTGGCCAAAGTATTGGAGTTTCAGTTTCAGCATCAGTAATGTTCAGGATTGATTTCCTTTAGGATTGACTGGTTTTATCTCCTTGCAGTCCAAGGGACTCTCAAGAGTCCTCTCCAACACCACAGTTCAAAAGCATCAATTATTCAGCACTCAGCTTTCTTTATGGTCCAACTCTTATATCCATACATGACTACTGGAAAAACCATAGCTTTGACTAAACAGATCTTTGTTGGTAAAGTAATGTCTCTGCTTTTTAATATGCTGTCTAGGTTGGTCATAACTTTTCTTCCAAGGAACAAGCGTCTTTTAATTTCATGGCTATAGTCACCATCTGCAGTGATTTAGTCTATCATTGCTTTCACTGTTTCTCCATCTATTTGCCATGAATTGATGGGACCAGATGCCATGATCTTAGTTTTCTGAACGTTGAGTTTTAAGCCAACTTCTTCACTCTCCTCTTTCACTTTTATCAAGAGGCTCTTTAGTTCTTCTTCGCTTTCTGCCATAAGGGTGGTGTCATCTGCATAATTAAATCCTGTAAAAAGAACTTCAGGATTAGTAGATGAATTGATCAAGATGAGTGGGAAGCAGACTTGAATATTAATATCCAGAGAGTTTAGGAACTCAGATTAATATTTTTGGTTGTTTTTGCTAATTGCTAATGACAGGTATGTATATTATAGCATCCGAAGAAGGCAGCGGTGTGGAGCCAGCCTGGATTAAAATTCTAAGCAGGGGAAGTGAATTATTCCTTCCCTCAATATAAAAGGTTCTGGAAATTAATCATTTTATTACAGAATGAAATCTGATGGCGACAGGGCAGGCCTGGGCAGCTAACTTAACATAGTTTTAACTGCTGTGTAGGTGGAATTTTTTTTAAAAAAAAGCTTCCTGAAACTCTTGTTTATACCAAAGCCTGGTGCCAAACAGGTGTCCTAGACTCCCAGAGGTGCTGAGTCATAAGCATTCATGAGGCATTTTCTGTGTCAGTATTTTCAGCTATCAAATTAAAGTGGTAATGGATCTAGAGACTGAAAGCCTGCTTAGGATTTCCAGAATTCTAAAAGCAGATGATCTCTGGGTCAGGATTAAGTTCTTTGAGTGTAGAGCAACCATAAAATCACTCTCTGTTATGTGAGAATGACTATGCCTAGTGAAAATGCATATATGGGAGCCAATTTTTTCTTGAAAACAGAGGGTATTAATGTTGACTTCCACATTCAACATAAGAAACAAATTTCGCATATTCGCCGAAAAGCGACACCTTTCAAGTTGAATTCCTTCTAAAGCACAGGGCTTGACTTGTATCCCGCCCTGGTGTCATGGGTAGAACCACGGGTCACCATGTGATTCAGGCAGAGTTCATATGGAAAACAGAAGCTGTCCTGTGATGTTTAAAAGGAAAGAAATGTAATACAGGGAATTAAGTGTATGAATAGTATCACTGAAGAACTGGAAGAGTAGGAATCAGGAGGCTGTTGCTGGATTGAAGTCAAGAACATACCTCTAGGACTTCCCTGGTGGCTCAGTAGTTAAGAAACCACCTGCCAATGCAGGAGACATAGATTCGATCCCTGATTCGGAAAGATCCCACATGCCACGGAGCAGCTAAGCCCATGCTCCACAACTATTAAGCCTGTGCTCTAGAGCCGAGAACTGCAACTGCTGAAGCCCGCCTGCCCAAGGGTCTGCTTGGCAACAAGAGAAGCCACCGCAGTGAGAAGCCAGGGCCCTGCAACTAGAGAGCAGCCCTCGAAGCAGCGAAGACCCAGCACAATAAAAAACAAATAAACAGGAGCAAACCGCTATACCTGCAATCTAGAGATAAAGGGGAAAGGATTAGAAAGCAGCTGATATATCCTCCTCTGCTTCTCAGCACTCAACTCTGGATAGTCTTGCTGACAGCAGAAAGAGCAGACATAAGGCCTCTTTTTCACTTCGGCCTTCTAAGAAAATCCAGAGCATCCAACAGCAGGAGCTTAATTTGTGTCATGAACCTTCGCTGGAAGGAAGTCTAGGAAACATGGTATTTAGTTTGCAGCCTCTGTAGTAACAAAATTCCATAGAGAGAAGTAGGAATGGAGGCTGAGGGCTGACTGATCCTACCCACTACATCATAATAAAAATAGCCAACCTTTACTGAGCATTCACTATTTTCTGGGTGGTGATTGTTGTTCAGCCACTCAGTTAGGTCTGACTTTTTGCTACCCCATAGACTGCAGCACGCCAGGCTTCCCTGTCCTTTACCATCTCCTGGAACTTGCTCAACCTCAAGTCCATTGAGTCGGTGATGCCATCCAACCATCTCGTCTTCTGTTGTCCCCTTCTCCTCCTGCCTTCTATCTTTCCTGGGTCCTCTGCTTTCATTTTCACTCATGTAATCCCCATTGCAACCTTATGAAGTACATGCTGTTTCTAGCTTCAATTTACAGACAAGGAAACTAGTGTCGAGAACATAAGCTAGCCTGCCCGGGGTCATATACCTTGTAAGTGGAAATTCAAGATTCAAACTGGGCAATCTGGCTCCATTAACACCTAACCCTCCATGGAACAGCCATTTATATAATAGTTGACATGTTACCTTTCATATAGCACCTAACACTTTCCTGCTGCTTGATAGACTTCAAAGCACAAAGCAATCTGTAAAAACAAATTATCTGCCAAGCAGATGGAAAATCTTCACAGGAAACTATGATATTGTCAGAAAGCTCTGGGTGAACATGGAGTTAGAAAAGGAAGATTTTATCAGATTATCTTATGAGCTTGCACCATTCATTTTTGATAATTTGATAACCTCATCTTTACTAGAAAGGTGGACATACCATGAGGTCATCAACAGGTGTAAGTTGGCTGTGCGAGGAATGCAGAACTTTTAACAGTAACAAATTTTTATTATCCAGATTATTTCTTCTATGAAAGAAAGTAAAACTGTTAGTTACTCAGTCCTGTTCAACTCTTTGCAACCTCATGGACTGCAGCCCACTAGGCTCCCCTGTCTGTGGGATTCTCCAGACAAGAACTCTGGAGTGTGCTGCCATTCCCTTCTCCAGGGGATCTTCCTGACCCAGGGATCAAACCCAGGTCTCCCTCATTGCAGGCAGATTCTTGACCGTCTGAGCCACCAGGGAAGCCCATATTTCTTATATATACCTTGTGAATCACAGTTCTCCTAAACACACATACACTCACTCTCTTGCCCTTTACATCCCTACCCTTAGCCCATTCATTTTCTCTCTCTTTCTCTCTCTCTCTCTCTCTCACACACACACACAAGTACATTTATTACTGGGACAAGTGGGAGGTGACCACTGACATGAGTAAAAGAGTAGAAATTTGGTGGGAAAACTTGGTGGTAGGAGCACCTCAGGCAGAAGAAAGGGCATGAGAAAGAGGCCAGAGCCCCGGAGGAGCATGACGTCTTCAAAGCATGGCACAGGGCTCCAGGCGACCATGGGGTCAAAGACAAGAGAGATGAGCAAGGGGAAATGAGGAGGAAGAGAGTGGTCACGTCAGTGATGAACACGGTCACAGCGAGCGGTCTCAGCTTAAACATGAAGGCAGCTAGACGCCAATGAACAGCTTTAGGCAGAGGAGAAAACTGACCTGATGGGAGTTAGGGAAGCATTAAACTGGATGCTCTTCCTATAGTTCAGCAAAGAGAGGGAGATGAAGACCTGGTATAAAATAGGGTACTTGGTACGTCCCTGTTGATCTACTGGCCAAGACTCTGCTCTCCCAACGCAGGGGGGTCTGGGTTTGATCCCTGGCCAGGGAACTCAGTCCTCCTGCTGCAGCTAAGACCCAGCACAGTCAAATAAAAATAAATATTTTTTAAAATAAGTAGATAAATAAAATAGAGTGCTTAAGGTAGAGAAGAGGCAATGGATTAGAGAGATATTTCTGAAGTAGAACTGAAAGAACTTTGGGGACCTATTGAACGCAGCAGTTATGGAAAGAAAAAAGAGTATTAGAAGCTTCTAGCTTAGAAGATTGTGGACAGTAGTTCCATCAGCAGAGATGGATAAAACCACATCATCCTTAGAGTCAGTCAAGCTTGCTTTTGAAACGTGAGTTGTAGAACTAAACATAGATCACTAAACCTGTGATCTGGCCAGAGCAGGAAGATTATTCTGACCTTGGCTGCATGGATCCACTTATTTTTGGTCACTACTAATGCAGCCAAATATAGAACTCTTGACTCAGATTAAGTGCATGGTCACATCAACCCACACAGTCACATTTTGTTTTATTTGTGTTGTCTTATCTTTCTTGTGGACTAAGTGGACATGAATTTGAGCAAATTCCAGGAGACAGTGCAGCCTGGTGTGCTGCAGTCCTTGGGGTTGCAAAGAGTCAGACACAATTTAACGACTGAACAACAACAGCTTCTCTTTCTCACTAGAGTATAATTTATACGATACTTTAAGGCAAAAATGGAGATTGCTCTAATTTCTGAATGTCTAATGACAATCATTTACATGAAATATATGTTCATATTGGCATTATTAACAATAGTACAAAATCCACTGAAATGTTTCATATAGAAGAATTTTGAACAGATACTCTGTCCTCACGTTTTTAGTGTGCAGAGAGCCCTGAAAATTTTTCCAGAAACTCTAATTTTCAGAATGCTCCTTCTGTGGTACAAGTGCTTTTACAAAGCAGTTTCTTCCTCACTCATCACTAAAATATCACCTTTACTTTGTACCATGGGGTATAGAGAAAGTGTGTTTATCTTTACTGTCTTTATAAAAATTTCCATTGAAGTACAACATATGGACAGGAAGGTATACACCTCAGAAGTGTACTGTGTGTGTCATTGCAGAGTGAGAATACCTATGTAATCACCACTCAGATAAGACAACACGTCTTCTTTTTTTAGGTGATTCTTTTTGTAGTTGACGTGTAGCTGATTAAGATAGCTCCTCTTTTTGCCTCACCAATTTTGACCTTCTTTCCCAAAGGTAACCACTATCTTAGCTTCTAACACCTTTGATTACTTTTTATCTGGTTTGCACTTCAAATAAATAAAATCATCCAGTATGTATTCTTTTGTATCTGGTTTCTCACATTCAGCTTGGTATTTGTGAGGTTCATCCACGCTGTTGTTCATATAACAGCAATCCATTCAGTTTTATTGCTATGTAGCATTCACGACTGAGCGACTTCACTTTCACTTTTCACTTTCATGCATTGGAGAAGGCAATGGCAACCCACTCCAGTACTGTTGCCTGGAAAATGCCAGAGACGGGGGAGCCTGGTGGACTGCCGTCTATGGGGCCGCACAGAGTCGGACACGACTGAAGTGACACAGCAGCAGCAGCAGCAGCAGCATGGAGTTCTTAATCCTCACCAACACTTGACTTCTTCAGTCTTCTTCATTTTAACCGTCCTAGTGTGTGTGACTCTGTGTGTGTTGAGAGAGACAGTTTGTAGAATTGACATTTAATTTCTTATTTGCAAATAGTTTACAAAATGAAACTGGTTTGAGACATCCATCAACTCCACTAATCTATCATAGTTAACAGAAATTTTACTGAACCTAATCATCTTGATCATTAAAAATATCATTATCTACTTAAACGTTTTTTCATTATTTGCTTTGTTTTTGTTTCACAGCTTTAACACATCAACATAAAATTAAGAAAGAGACAATTTTGAATCAAATCACACTCTGCTTTACTCAACTAGATATAAAATTTTAGCATTTTATAAAATGTTTTGGTGTTTAAGAGTAAGCATCCTTCACAAAATGCTATTCGTTTAAAGAACAATAGCCAACGGGAAAACTTTACAAAGGCAGATTTCTTTTTCTCATTTCTGATGTATGGGGCTGCATTTTTATTGTTGTTTATTTCACTTTCTGTTTCATGCTTTTGATTCTTTCTGGTTTTTATTTCTCTGTTTACTTGCTCCTGCCCTCCTGTGGCTAACTAAACATGTTTTAGAATTCCATTTTGATTTTTCTATAGTGTTTTGGAGTACATCACTTGTATAACTTTTCATTGTTTGCTCTAGGTACCATATTTTGCATATAACCCCCCCACACACACACACACACACACACACATATATCTCATCAAAGTCTACTAGCACTAACCCCACACACACACACACACACACACACACACGCACACACATATATCTCATCAAAGTCTACTAGCACTGACACATTTCTAGTTTGAGAAGTGGAGAAATTTGCCTCCCTTCTGTTCCTTTACCCTTCCCATTTATAGTATGTTTGTCTGGGCTTTATTCCACATACACTGAGAACTACATTAAGAATTGTTATAATTTTTCCTCAAATGTCAAACAGAAGTGAGGAAACTCAGGAGAAGGAAAGCATATTGTATTTACCCATAATCCATTCTTTAAAAAATTATTATTATTTTTTTTTTAGAAAAAATTTTTAAACGTTTATTTATTTGGTCGCTCTGAGTCTTATTGAGGCATGCAGGATCTATCTTCATTGCAGCACCCAGGATATTTTAGTTGCAGCACGTGAGAACTCCAAGTTAAGGCATTTGCGATCTAGTTTGAAGGAAATGGCAGGTGGCTCAGTGGGTAGTGTCTGCCTACAATGCGGGAGACCTGGGTTCGATCCCTGGGTCGGGAAGATTCCCTGGAGGAGGAAATGGCAACCCACTCCAGTACTGTTGCCTGGAAAATCCCATGGACTGAGAAGCCTGGAGGGCTACAGTCCATGGGGTCGCAAAGAGTCGGACACGACTGAGCGACTTTCCTTTCTCCCTGACCAGGGATGGAACCAGGCTCCCTACTTTGGGAGCTCAGAGTCTTAGCCACTGGACCACCAGGGAAGTCCCGACAATTTGTTCTTATCATGTTCAGGATTCCTTCTTTTATCACTACCTCCTGTCTGGAGAACTTTATCAAACATTCTTTTAGGGTAGATCTTTTTAAAGCTGCGCTTCCCTTGTAGCTCAGTTGGTAAAGAATCCACCTGCAGTGCAGGAGCCTGCCTCCAATGCAGGAGACCCGAGTTCAATTCCTGGGTTGGGAAGATCCCCTGGAGAAGGAAATGGCAGCCCACTCAGTATTGTTGCCTGGAAAATCCCATGCACAGAGGAGCTTGACAGGCTACAGTCCTTGGGGTCCCAAGTGTCGGACATGACTGAGCGACTAAACCACAAAGCCCCACTCCCTTTCTCATCTCCTGGCGCTCAGATGCCATGGATGTTAGGTCTTTTGTTATAGCCCCCTATGTCTCTGAGGGCCCTGTATTTTGTTGTTTATTTTGCTTCATTTTTCTGGTCTATTTATCTCTACTGTTCAGATTGAATAGTTTCTACAGTTTTATTTTAATCCCTTTATTGGAGTATGATTGACATACAGAAAGCTGTAGACAGTTAATATATACAACTTGATGTGAATTTCTATTGTTTTATCTTCAAGTTTACCTTGAAGTTTATCTTCAGGTTACGTTTCTCTGCATTCTATGACTGAGCTTGTTTACTGAGTTTTAAAATTTCAGTCATTGTGTTTTTTAGTTCTAAAAATTTCACTCAGTTTTTCTATCTTCTGTTTCTTGGCTGAGACTTTCTATTTCTTTTCATTTGTTCAAGCATGCGGTAATTGCTTAGTGAAACAATGCAGTTCAGGGAAGTTCAGTAGTTACTTTCAATCCTGGCCAGAAATCTTGAACATTTGTATCATATCAGTGTTAGCATCTGTTAATGGCCTTTTCTCATTCAGAGACCTTCCTGGTTCTTTGGAAGGTGAGGGATTTTATCTTCATGTGATTGAAACCTGGATATTTGGAGATATTGTAAGACTCAGGATCTTACTTAAAGTTTGTGTTTCAGTAATCTATAAAGATTCTATAATTCAGCTCCTTTTGGCTGGACCCACAGAAACGAGTGGGGCACACTCCAGTCCCATCTGCTTTGTGAAACTCCGTCTCTTTCTTCAAGTTGCCTCCAGTCCTTAAACGTAAGAGAGAGACACTGAAAGACTGAGCGATAGTTATGGCAGCAACCCAGATACTGAATGCAGCAAGGCTCGATTTCTGATGTTTTAGAGAAAAGGTTAATATGAAGAGAAGCCCTGCTACTCTTTTCGTGACATGTACACTATCTTGTGAACTCCCTGAGGCGTCCTCACTCCCAGCACTTTGGCGCTTACACTACAAACAGTGGGTGACTTTTAAATGACTTTGAGCAGGACTCATGTATTAAAATCTACCCTGATAGCAGTCAGGACAGTGGGTCAGAATAAAGCAAGGAAGGGACTATGAGAGACAATGAAGACACATTACAGTGCAGCTAGCCAAGTTCTCAGTAGGCTTGACAGGACTTGGTAAGTAAGATGGGATGTCCAGGCACTTGGGTGGATGGAGATCCTCTGAGCAGAGCAGGTTTAGTAGGGTTGAGAAAAGTGATGACACCTTTAGTGACACCTGATGACTTAGAATCCTGTCCCTCTTTGTACAAAACATAGCTTCTAGGCCATATCTCTGCTTTAAGGAAATTTCAAAGTTTTTTCGCCTAAAGCATTTAAGAAAACACAGCTGGGCTTCCCTGGTGGTCCAGTGGTTAGGAATCCGCCTTGCAATGCAGGGGGTACCAGTTCCATCCTTGGTCTGGGAAGACCCCCACATGCTTGGGGCAACTAAGCCCATGCTCCACAACTAGTAAGCCCACACTCTGAAGCCTGCGAGGCGTGTGCCCCAGAGCCTGTGCCCCATAGCAAGAGCAGCCACCATGATGAGAAGCCTGCACAGTGCAAGAGGGTAGCCCCCATTCACCTCAACTAGAGAAGTCCACACAGAGCAACAAAGACGGCACAGCCAAAAGTGAGTGAGTATTTTTTAAAAAAGAAAACAAGCCAACCCAGCTGGACTGTCCTAGACAGGTATGTTTTGTGTGTACAGTAATGCCTGGGGCCCCACGTGACTGATGTGTGCCTTTAGGAACAACCCCTAAAAAGAAGCATGCCCTCTTTAAAATGCAACAACTGGGGGGGGGGAGCCTTAGCTTTATACTGCATATCACACCATACCTAGGCAGCCTAAATCAGTAAATTATAGCATTAATGTGGACAGCAAATAGTTTGCTAATGTAGGTTTTGGTAAACATTGTAATGTTTGCTGGCTGGGGTTAAATAGCAGAAGTGTTTAATTTTTGATGGTGTATGTTTAAGCCCCCCTGGAAAACACATCTGTTTGGAATCTGAACTTGATATGAACCTCTTTTTCTCACAGAAGTATTAGGAGGAAGAGAATTGGTATCGTCACTAACTCTTTTTCACAAGTTACTCAATCTCCTCCATTCATTCCTTTTTCTGTCTTCCTCTGGGGGTCCTGGGAACAGAGGGAATGGAGCAAAGGGGGATAGACATGGAAGTAAAGAAGGAAAAAAGGGAGATTTTGTAGGACAGCATCACGGGAAGAATAAGAAGAGAATGGGAAACTGTAAGTCAAGAAGAAAACCTCAAGAACCGATTCAGTTCGCCTAGACCTTTAAAGAGGTTTATTATGTGTCTAACAGTACAATACAGACGATAAATTTAGCACCAGTAGGTAGACATTATGGAAGTAGATGTCAGTTCAAAATAAACAATTTTCTCATCTATGGAGTTGTTCAAAAACAGAAAGAACTGTCCTGTATCATAGTGTGTGTGTGTGTGTGTGTGTGTGTGTGTGTGTGTGTGTGTGTGTGTGTGTGTGTGTGTGTTCTCTTAGTCACATCCAACTGTTTTTGACCCCAAGGACTGTGGCCTGCCAGCTCCTCTGTCCATCAAATTTTCCAGACAAGAATACTGGAGCAGGTTGCCATTTCCTTCTCCAGAGGATCTTCCTGACCCAGGAATCAAACCTGTGTCTCTTACATCTCTTGCATTGGCAGGCAGATTCTTTTACCACTGCACCACCTGGGAAACCCACGTATCATAGTGAGGTGCATATAACTTAAGTAGGAAAATTGGAGTGTTTCAGAGGAGACCATTATATTGGATGCAAGTTGACTATTTGACCTCTAAGTAGGAAACCTTTTCAAACAGAACACACTGATAATAGTTATTGTTCAAAATAGAGCTTCTATCAATAACCGTGCCCTTCCATGGTTAAAGAGCTGAAATTAGAGATGCTAGTCTCATCATTTCTCTTGGTCTCTTCTCTTGGTCTCTTTCTCTTGGTCTCTTTCTCTTGGTCTCTTTCTCTTGGTCTCTTTCTCTTGGTCTCTTTCTCTTGGTCTCTTCTCTTGGTCTCTTCTCTTGGTCTCTTCTCTTGGTCTCTTTCTCTTGGTCTCTCCTCTTGGTCTCTCCTCTTGGTCTCTTTCTCTTGGTCTCTTCTCTTGGTCTCTTCTCTTGGTCTCTTCTCTTGGTCTCTTCTCTTGGTCTCTTTCTCTTGGTCTCTTCTCTTGGTCTATACCATAAACACAAAAAATGGAAGAAAGATGGAAGAGGTGCAGAGAGGTCCAGAGAGCCAGGAAGCTTCCAGAGATGAGCCAACTAGAGTCCTCAAAGGATAACTGTGAAAAGGCCATTTCCAGTTCAGTTGATCAGTCATGTCCAACTCTTTGTGACCCCATAG
This sequence comes from Ovis aries, assembly GCF_016772045.2. Lineage (NCBI taxonomy): Eukaryota > Metazoa > Chordata > Mammalia > Artiodactyla > Bovidae > Ovis > Ovis aries. The sequence continues at coordinate 11,533,634 of NC_056074.1, forward strand.
ATTGCAGCACGCCAGGCATCCCTGTCCATCACCAACTCCCAGAGTTTGATCAAACTCATGTCCATCGAGTCAGTGATGCCATCCAACCATCTCATCCTCTGTCCTCCCCTTCTCCTCCTGGCCTTCAATCTTTCCCAGCATCAGGGTCTTTTCCAAAGAGTCCGTTCTTCAAATCAGGTGGCCAAAGTATTGGAGTTCCAGTTTCAGCATCAGTCCTTCCAATGAATATTCAGGACTGATTTCCTTTAGGATGAACTGGTTGGATCTCCTTGCAGTCCAAGGGAGTCTCAAGTCTTCTCCAACACCACAGTTCAAAAGCATCAGTTCTTCGGCACTCAGCTTTCTTTATAGTCCAACTCTCACATCCATACATGACTAATGGAAAAACCATAGCTTTGACTAGATGGACTTTTGTTGGCAAAGTAATGTCTCTGCTTTTTAATATGCTGTCTAGGTTGGTCATGGCTTTCCTTCCAAGGAGCAAGTGTCTTTTAATTTCATAGCTGCAGTCGCCATCTGCATTGATTTTGGAGCCCCCCAGAATAAAAGTCTATCACTGTTTCCATTGTTTCCCCATCTATTTGCCATGAAGTGATGGGACCAGATGCCATGATCTTCGTTTTCTCAATGTTGAGTTTTAAGCCAACTTTTTCACTCTCCTCTTTCACTTTCATCAAGAGGTTCTTTAGTTCTTCTTCACTTTCTGCCATAAGGGTGGTGCCATCTGCATATCTGGGGTTATTGATATTTCTCCCAGCAAACTTGATTCCAGCTTGTGCTTCATCCAGCCCAGCATTTCTCAAGATGTACTCTGCATATAAGTTAAATAAACAGGGTGACAATATACAGCCTTGACGTACTCCTTTCCTGATTTGGAACCAGTCTGTTGTTCCATGTCCAGTTCTAACTGTTGCTTCTTGACCTGCATACAGATTTCTCAAGAAGCAAGTCAGATGGTCTGGTATTCCCATCTCTTTCAGAATTTTCCACAGTTTGTTGTGATCCACACAGTCAAAGGCTTTGGCATAGTCGATAAAAGCAGAAGTTTTTCTGGAACTCTCTTGCTTTTTTGATGATCCAGTGAATGTTGGCAACTTGATCTCTGGTTCCTCTGCCTTTTCTAAATCCAGCTTGAACGTCTGGAAGTTCATGGTTCATATACTGCTGAAGGCTGGCTTGGAGAATTTTGAGCATTACTTTGCTAGCGTGTGAGATGAATGCAACTGTGTGGTAATTTAAACATTCTTTAGCATTGTCATTCTTTGGGATTGGAATGAAAACTGACCTTTTCCAGGGTCAGAGGCAAGGAAAGAAAGACCTCTCTAAGATCCCTTGACTTATTGCTTAATCAATTGTGTGGATATATTTGAGTGTGCTGTTACCCAGAGCTTAAAGATTACGGAGTTTGGTTTCTAGAAATTATCTATAAACAGTACTTCCTTGGTGATTCAGTAGCTAAGACTCTGTGCTCCCAATTCAGGGGGCTCAGGTTCAATCCCTGGTCAGGGAACTAGATCTCATAAGCTGTGACTAAGACCCACCGCAGCCAAACAAATAAATATATTTTTAAAAGTTTAGATAAGGTCATGAGGATGGGGGCCTCATAATGGGATTAGTGCCTTTATGCAGTGAGACACCAGAGAATTTTTTCTCTCTCTCTGTACACACACACACATTGAAGAAAAAGTGTGTGAGCATGAAGTGAGTAGGCAGTTATCTGCAAGCCAGAAAGAGAACTCTCAGCAGAACCCAACCATGATGGCACCCTGATCTTGAACCTCCTCTAGCTCCCAGAACTGGGAGAAAATACATTTCTGTTGTTTAAGCTACTCAGTTTATGGCACTTGTATGCAGCCTGGGTGAACTGATACAGGTGAGTACTGTTGCTAATCCTTTTTCACATGAAGAAACTGAGCAACGGAGAGGTATCTCACTCAAGACAGGACACCAGGGACCTGAAGAGCTAGGATCCAAATCCAGGCAGGCTGTGTCCAGAGCCTTTACTCTTTACCACACTCACCAACTACCAACTTGTAATATCAGTACATGTGTGCTTACCACCTTTAGAGTCCCAAATCATTTCAAGAACTAGTTTAATCATTCTTCAGAACATTGTCCTATTTTTGTAGATGAGCAAATTGGCAGACTAAGTGAAACAGCCAAGGAGAAAACTCCAGGGATCAAGAGAACCAAGAATAGATTAAATGCAGCTAGGAATTTTCTGAACTGAGATTGTGTGAATGTCATGAGATCATGATTACCCACCACCGAGAATGACGTCTGATATAAAGATCTAAATCCATTTTTAAAAATATGTATTTATTTGGCTGTATTGGGTCATTGTTCCAGCACAGGGGTTCTTCAACTGTGGTGTGCAGCATGTGGGATCTTAGTTCCCTGACCAGGGATCCAACCAGAGTCCCCTGCATTGGAAGGCAGATTCTTAACCACTGGACCACCAGGGAAGTCCCTATAATCTATAACTGAATATCAAATAAATGGATCAAAATGTGATTTGAAACCTCAAAGTCACAGCAATGCTAGATAGTTCAGTTCAGTTCAGTCGCTCAGTCATGTCCAACTCTTTGCGACCCCATGGACTACAGCATGCCAGGCTTTCCTGTCCATCACCAACTCCCAGAGCTTGATCAAACTCATGTCCATCAAGTCAGTGATGCCATCCAACCTTCTCATCCTCTGTCGTCCCCTTCTCCTCCTGACTTCAATCTTTCCCAACATTAGGGTCTTTTCCAATGAGTCAGTTCTTTGCATCAGGTGACCGAAGTATTGGAGTTTCAGCTTTAGCATCAGTCCTTCCAATGAATATTCAGGACTGATTTCCTTTAGGATGGGCTGGTTGGATCTCCTTGCTTTCCAAGGGACTCTCAAGAATCTTCTCCAACACAGTTCAAAAGCATCAATTCTTTGGTGCTCAGCTTTCTTTATAGTCCAGCTCTGACATCCATACATGACTACTAGAAAAACCATAGCTTTGACTAGACAGACCTTTGTTGGCAAAGTAACATCTCTGCTTTATAATATGCTGTCTAGGTTGGTCATAGCTTTTCTTCCAAGGAGCAAGTATCTGTCTTCCAAGAAGCAAGCATCTACCTAGCAATGCTAGGTAGAATAAAATTTTATTCCTAACCATGAGCTTATTTATTAATTTATTCATTGTTTTATAGTTTATTTAACAGTTATTTAGAGGGATTGACTATGGATCAAGCACACAGTTCTGTTGGGTTATCCTTTTACAATTGGTAGTCCCTGAGACAGTGCACTTTGAAATACCTTGCCACTGGATATACTGGTACTTGAAATTCATCTTAAGTAGGTAAGATGCATCTTTGAGATTCAAGAGAAAGAGAGAGAAAAGCATAGATCCAAGAGAGGAAAAAGACTTACACCATTAATCAAAGCATGGTTTAAAATAATAGAATCAATAAATACAAAAGTTCATTTCTCAGCAAATCTTCTTGTCATTTTTTGTCTGATTAATTTAGTTTCTTCTGCTCCATCTGTTTTTTCTTCATGAGAATTAGTATTTTGGGTGGGAAATTATAGGAGTATAATGAAAAGTAGTTCCATAAATAATTCTTCTGATAAAAGAGTTGTATTAACTTTATTCCAGCCCCACACCTAAATCTGGGAGGCAATGAATCTTTCCCAGCACCACTGTAGCCTCTTTCTTCTAAATCTTGTTCTAAATCCCATCCAGAAGAGGCATTCCTTACATGGCCTGATCTGTTTATTTACTTTCATCCAAGCATATCTGGCTTGGGGGACCCTATAGTGTGGTCCATCACTTAATTGCAATATGAGATTTTGCACTGGTATTTTATTTCACCTAATAAAATGATGTTTGTAGATGGACTGTTTTGTTTTTTGAGTTATGTAGATATCATGGAATTGTACCACCCACAGTGTCCCAAATTCCAACATGCACAGATGCTCAATAAGTTGACCACCACCATCTACAGAGAAGTAATTAGCCAGCATCAGGTTGCACTGGATTCACTTTACTGCTCTCTGATCTTCCCTTAAATTGTTGACTTTTCTGTACATCATGAGTTAAAGCTATTTTTCAAATTTGGATACTTCTTTTTTCTTCTATTTTACAGCAATACTCTAGCTTACCTGCCTAGAGAAGAAATGCACACTTAAAAGAACAGCCATATTTTCAAAAATAGATGAAGTAAAAACAGAGCAATAAAGCATACATGCAGTTGATTTCTGTTGCTAGGGTGTTTCAGCCTTTCTGACTAACCCATGCTGCCTGCAGAGAGAAACAGGACCTTTGAGAGAACCATTGACAACTGTAAAGTCAAATGCCAATCGGACAAGTAAATAGCCAGTCTTACCGAAAAAGAGGGTCCAAAATTTCTGTATCTAGAAAAGACTTCTGTGTCAGAAAACACCTTTCAGAACAGGTGCAGAAAGCTGCCAAACTTGGTAAGACCATTTGGCTAACTAGTGAGTGTGTTGAGTTTTAGGAATAATGATAATAATGTTGGCATTATATAGTATTCTGTTCCTTTCTGAGCACACTGAGAGACAGAAATTGTAAGTCATCTGACTCAGGGCACATGCCAAACAGTGGAAGATCTGAGTCTTGAACTTAAGCAGTTTGCCTCAAGCCTTTGATCTTAACAAATACACTCTGCTGCTCCTTCTGTGAAAATCAGGATCTCAGAGTGGCAGAAACTGGAGTTATTTTAATAATAAAATAACACTGTTTAGCATGAACCATATGAAAGTGCCAGTATCTGAAGGCTTTTGACCTAACAAATCTGTAGTTTTATATTGTTCAGCCTCATAGTAAGTAAAACAAATGACTAAGCACATACTTGGAAGACTTCTGCTCCAGACTTCTGTGTTCTGGGCTGTATCTGGAGTCTGAGTGATTGACGGCAGCGAGAGAGAATCTGGAGAGCAGAGCTATTATCCAAGTACCTTTGCTAATCTTGATTAGTCCAGTTCATATCCATGGGCCTCAGTCTTTTCATCTGTAAAATGGATGAATCTCAGATTTTTTTTTTTAGACTTCAGTCCACTTTTGTCCAAAAACAACCTATGTCTCATTTGTCCCAATCACTCTCAATTTCCAGTGGCAAACAAAGCTGCTGGGGGATGAAGAATGTGACTATAAAAACAAATCGTGGGAGTGGGGAGGATTATGTTTACATATGCTTTAGCAAGGGGGCTATGTTTATCCCTGTTTAAAGATGATTTACCTTTGAGTATACATGTATCTTGCAGCCTAAGGATTGGGAAGTATTAGACCAAAATACATTTAATGCAAATATTGTATCACTAAGCGTTAACAAAATTGTAAATAGAAGAGATACTGATAAAACTATATAATTAAAAGCAAGAGTAGTACTAAGTCACAATAATGACACACTCAAGAAAACATTGAGGATGCAGTGACTTTTTCAAAAAAAGCAATTTGCCCTACAATTTCAGAATTTCCATCTCTGCCTGTGCAGTAGAGCTGTATGACATAGCCAAACACCATATGGCAGCTAGCCCTCCTGGAGGAATGCCAAACTAAAGTGCTTAATAAACTCTCATAACACACTAATTTGAGTACTAAATTAATGGTCCTTAACAATTCACTCAGCAGTTACTGGTCAGCAGCTCTTGGTAGAATGTGAAAATGAATACATACGAAACTGCAAGTGAACCAAAGAGAGTACTTATGTGGTGTAACTGTTATGACCTCATCTTTCCTTCCTAACTCCAGTCAACCAAATGTTGATATCCAACTCTTTCAAAGCCCCAGTTCACAATAAGAAATCCTCTGGAGAAGGAAATGGCAACCCACTCCAGTATTCTTGCCTGGAGAACCCCATGGACAGAGGAGCCTGGTGGGCCTTGAGGAGCCTTGGGGTCGCTAAGAGTCAGACAAGACTGAGCACCTAACACTTTTTACTTTCACTTACTCTAAAACTCAGGACGCACATATACAAAGTCACCCCCTTACACTGGTGCAGTTTGAGCCCCACGCCATGGTGCTAGGACAAGCAGGGGACTAGAGGCTCATACCTGGGCCAAATTCTGTGCACCCTTGGGATGCCCTACAAGTGTGTGTATGACAAATATACATAAATCTATTAATACTGATACATAACCACACACAGGTACCCGCAGTTAGAAAACTGAAATTTAGATTTTTATGAAACCACACTCTTACTATGTGCAATATCCTTTGATGTCTGAAAGTGTGAAAGTGAAAGTCGCTCATTCGTGTCCGACTCTTTGCGACCCCATGGACTATATAGTCCCTGGGATTCTCCAGGCCAGAATACTGGAGCGGGTAGCCTTTCCCTTCTCCAGGGGATTTTCCCAACCCAGGGATCAAACCTAGCTCTCCCACATTGCAGGCAGATTCTTTACCAGCTGAGCCACAAGGGAAGCCCAAGAATACTGGAGTGAGTAGCCTATCCCTTCTCCAGCAGATCATCCCAGCCCAGGAATTAAACCAGGGTCTCCTGCATTGCAGGCGGATCTCTACTATCTGAGCTATGAGGGAAGCCATTGATATGTCTACTCTTTTTTAAAAGAAAAATATTGATCATGATATACTAAGTTGATTTCACAACTCCATGAAGCGTTGTGATTTGCAATTTGAAAACCCCTACTGTTACAGAATGCTGTCCAGATATGAGTTCACCTCCACAGAAGTGTAGGAGCTTCTTATTCTTCTGTCTTAGAGACACAGAAATGAGATCCTCTCTGTTTAAAAACAAACAAATACAGGCACATTTGGAATTTCCTTGGATGATTGGGCCTGAAACTGTGAGTTGTAAGAAAGGATGAGGAAACGGGATAGTTAGCCTGAAGGAAAGAGGTGATGGCAGTGGAAGGGGAGAAAGGAGCTGAGAGAGTAAACAGCAGGTCTCCAAAGTCTCAGTAGCTCCCAGGGAAACCAGATGTTGGAGGGACTAGGCATTTATCTGTGACTCCCAAGAATGGATAGTTATCCAATCAGCCAGAGTATTTTTTGACTACGAGCTACTTACCAGCTTCTGTGCTAAAGATGGCAAGTAGAAAAATAATAGCAACTCCAGTCAGGTTATCTTTATGCAGAGAAATTCTGCTTTTCTAATAATGTGAATATGGTATGTATGCCTGACGGCTATAAAATAAATCTATAGAGATAACGATCGACAGTATCGAGAGATACTATTTTGTGACTCATATAGGCCCTTGTTTACCAAGGTTGCCATTTGATGTCAATTTCTTAATAGTTAAGCATTCACTTCCTTTTAGAAAGTGGTTCAGTTATGGAGAAGCAGATGTCCTCAGAGGTGAGCTGCAAGCTTACCAACTCCGCCAAAACCTGTCCCAAGGCCGCCCGTCCCTCATTCTGCTCCCCAGATGAAACATGAAACTGTCAAGGAGCTTCCAAATGAACTTTTAAAAAGCCCTTTTTAGAATTCTAGCTTTAGAAAAACTTTCCCCAAGAAAAATCATTACGCTTTCCTTTAATTTTAGATTATTCAGTTTGCAGAAAAGCACACACGATAATGAACACATGGTATGGCGCGGCATTAGTTGCTCGGTCATGTCTGACTCTTGGCGACCCCATGGACTGTAGCCTGCCAGGCTCCTCTGGCCATGGAGTTCTCCAGGCAAGGATACTGGAGTGGGTTACCATTTCCTACTCCAAATGAATACTGCCTTTGGATTCTCAGCAGCCTCTTTTAAACTCGGAAGTAAATCCATGAGAAGTTGTGATTCCCCCATCAATTTGCTGTATTGAAACTTCAATGTTAAAGCTCATTGGAAGTGATCTGTGGGCTTATTATTAATATATTGAAGCTACAGCAAGACATATTTTGGCTCAATATAAAATGAATTTTCTAAGCATAAGAGCTACCTTGGTAGGTAAGAAGTTCCCCAGTGGGTGAGACGTTCAAGAATAGTTGAAAGTCACCTGATAATCTGGTTGGACCAAGAGGAGAGATGTAACACAGAATTATTCCTTAGCTCTCTACCAATCTTAAGATTGTTGTTGTTGCTTAGTCGCTTAATCATGTCTGACTCTTTGCAACACCATGGACTGCAGTCCTCCGGGCTCCTCTGCCTTTCACTATCTCCCAGAGTCTGCTCAAATTCATGTCCATTGAGTCAATGGTGTTACCTAACCATCTCATTCTCTGCTGCCCCCTTCTCCTTTTGCCTGCAATCTTTCCCAGCATCAGGGTCTTTTCCTGAGACAGACTGTTTCAATTAAGTGGTGACTTCACCAGAAAAGAACTTTCTATAGCTGCCTTCTGAAATCATATCCCAAAATGAAAAATTATTTTCTCCTTAAATGATGTATTTTAAAAGAATTGGTTAGGTCTAAATTAATCAGTAAATATCATTTGGTCTCTCTGACAATAGAGTCACACCCCAGCAAAATCATATGATTAATAAGTTACTACTAATAACAACAATAATGACTGCCAATAATTTCAAATAAAAAATACTAATAACTGCAGTAAGTGTTCTTAAATAGCTAACATTTACTGACTGTTGTGCGACAGACACTGCACTAAGTACTTAAATGACACTAATTTAGTGATTACCTAGTAAGTATAACTCTTATTCTCATTGAGTGGATAAGAAAATTTCATATGTTGTGAACACTATATAACTCAGAGAGGTGCTCAGATGAGGCAGAACCATACTATTAAGCCACTGAGTATACTAACTCTAGAGAATTAACTCATAACCACTAGCCTATATATAATAAAAATTATTTAGGTGTTTCTGACTCTTATTAGTATGTTTTATCATCTAAATTATTTGGGAAAATCATATACATCATAGCTTAAACATCCAATCTTAAAATTTGAAATACTGTATCACAAATTTTCAACAATGGGCAATGTTATGTAATTTATAGTATACCTACTCAGTAAAGTTTTAAAGAATCATTAAAATGCCCTGGACAAGGAGCTGTTAAAACACAGGAAAATGCGTACACTTACAGCATTTGAAATAGGAAAGCACAAATTTTTTTGTGCGGTGTGATCTCAACTTCGTTAAAAACATTCATAGAAGGAAATAACTGTAAGTTTGATTGAGCTATTTTGTTCTACTTTTTTCTCTTCCTTTTTTCTATAATGAATCTGTGTCATTTCTGCAATTTAAAAAAAAGTTTGTTTTGTTTTATTTGGAGTTCTAAAAAGCAATTTAATTCTCAGACACAGGTTGCATGGCTTCTGATCTGACATTACGGTATATAAAGTATCATGCTCTCTTTTTTTAATGAAGATATGTTTAAATCTATTTAAAATCCTAAAAGATGATGTTGTTAAAGTCCTGCACTCAGTATGTCAGCAAATTTGGAAAACTCGGCAGTGGCCACAGGATTGGAAAAGGTCAGTTTTCATTCCAATCCCAAAGAAAGACAATGCCAAGGAACGTTCAAACAGCTGCACAACTGCACTCATTTCACATGCTACCTAGGTAATGCTTAAAATCCTTCAAGCTAGGCTTCAACAGTACATAAACTGAAAACTTCCATATGTACAAGCTGGATTCAGAGAAGGCAGAGGAACCAAAGACCAAATTGCCAACATCCACTGGATCATAGCAAAAGCAAGGGAATTCCAGGAAAATATCTACTTCTGCTTCATTGACTACAATAAAGCCTTTGACTGTGTGGATCGCAACAAACTGTGAAAAATTCTTAGAGACGGGAATACCAAACCACTTTTACCTGGCTCCTGAGAAACTTGTATGTAGGTCAAGAAGAAACAGAACTGGACATGGAACAATTGACTGGTTCAAAATTGGGAAAGGAGTACGTCAAGGCTATATGTTGTCACCCTGCTTATTTAACTTATATGCAGAGTACATCATGGGGAATGCTGGGCTGGATGAAGTGCAAGCTGTAATTAAGATTGCCTGGAGAAATATCAATAACCTCAGATATGCAGATAACACCACCCTTATGGCAGAAAATGAAGAGGAACTAAAGAGCCTCTTGATGAAAGTGAAAGAGGAGAGTGAAAAACCTGGCTTAAAACTCAACATTCAGAAAACTAAGATCATGGCATCTAGTTGCGTCACTTCATGGCAAATAGATGGAGGAAAAAATGGAAACAGTAACAGACTTTATTTTCTTGGGCTCCAAAATCACTGCAGACAGTGGCTGCAGACATAAAATTAAAAGATGCTTGCTCCTTGGAAGGAAAGCAGTGACAAAGCTAGATAGCAAGTTAAAAAGGAGAGACTGCTAACAAAGGTCCGTATTGTCAAAGCTATGGTTTTTCCAGTAGTCACATACAGATGTGAGAATTGGACCATAAAGAAGGCTGAGTGCTGAAGAACTGATGCTTTTGAATTGTGGTGCTGGATAAGACTCTTGAGAGCCCCTTGCACAGCAAGGAGATCAAATCAGTCAATCCTAAAGGAAATCAACCCTTAATATTCATTGAAAGGACTGATGCTGAAGCTGAATTTCCAATACTTTGGCTACCTGATACGAGGAGCTGTCTCACTGGAAAAGACCATAATGCTGAGAAAGATTGAAGGCAGTAGGAGAAGGGGACAACAGAGGATGAGACAGTTGGATGGCATCACCAAGTCAATGGACATGAGTTTGAGCAAGCTCTGGGAGATAATGAAGGACAGGGAAGCCTGGCAGGCTATAGTCCATGGGGTGGCAGAAAGTTGGACATGACTTAGCAACTGAACAACAAATATTTAAATATTCATATGTTCATTTAGCAGTAAGTGAATCTGTGTAGAAATGGGCAACTTAGCTTCACTGCAAAACACCCAGTTATTAAGCATAAAGTTTGCTGATTCTACTTTGCCCAGAATGGAGTATGAAGGCTCACAAGCTCCACAGAATTGACTCTTGCTGAGTTCCTTTATCAGTATTATTGAGAAGGATGATCCTGTAATTTTCAGCTCACAGAGAATTGTGAAGACGGGTTGGGCTGGTTTAAAGGACTTAATGTAAAGTGATGTGCTATATAATCAATTTTGACAACTCCTTCTAAGTGTAAACTGTCCCTAGGCTCCAGGTTGTCATGCCCAACTTCTGGGGCTAAGGAAGAGTAATTCCTGTATGAGGAAGCATGATTAACCTGGGGAGGATAGGGGTGCTTCTTTTTCAGGAAGGCTTGGGCTGTCTGTCCCATGCAGATGTCATTATTGTTTGACATATATTTTTGGATAACTCTACCTACCTTTGTTGTAGATTCATTAATTGTCACGTAAATGCCCCATGAAACTTATGGATAATAAGATCCCCTTTCCTTTTTTTGGCTTTGGATTTGAATGGAAATTACCCAGCATTAGACTTTGGCTTCCCTTGTGGCTCAGCTGGTCAAGAATTCACCTGCAATGTGGGAGACTTGGGTTCGATCCCTGGGTTGGGAAGATCCCGTGGAGAAGGGCAAGGCTACCCACTCCAGTATTCTGGCCTAGAGAATTCCATGGACCATGGGGTCACAAAGAGTCAGACATGACTGAGCGACTTTGACTTTCAGACTTTGTATTTAGAATCACTTTCAGAACAATTTTTTTTTTTTTGCTACCCCACATGGCATGTGGGATCTCAGTTCTGTGTGCCCTGCAGTGAAAGCTCAGATTCCTAACCACTGAACCACCAAGGAAGTCCCCAAATTAACTGTTAATATTACCCTTTATAGCATTCAGTGAACAGGACTAGGCCAAACTTCAGGAGAATTCAAGCCTTCTAACTGTCTGCTATGAAGTTGATGCACAAGAAAGATATGCTTATATATCCCTCTCCTGGGTGGAAATATTCCTAACCTATCGTTGTCTCCAGTAATATATTCAGAGATCTTCACAGTATAGTAACCTGGCAGCTAGCTACCTATCTAGCAGTTACAATGGTTATCCTTATATCATAGAAGGAAAGAATCAAAATCAGGGCAACAGTGTTCTACTCACCTTGATTTATACCTGGGCAAAGTAACTCTGCAGTACTACTTTGCCATCATGGATATATAAGTCCTGAAGTCCCTGCTCAGTTCAGTTTTAAAGTGGAGGAACCAGACAGGCTCCCAGAAACTAAATCTGTTTTGTGGAGGAGGAGTCTGTGATTCAGGCTTAAGCCAAGGGTGTTGCCTTTATGACATAGGTCATTACCGAAAGTAGGGTAGGGATGGCTTCTTGCCCAAGAGCTGTCAGATGTGTTCATGGATTTGTGCTGAGTCTTTCGTGATTCAGTAGAACCAGGCCATTAGAAATGCTACACTGGGTCTTAACAGTGGTACGTGCGTGGTCAGTCACTCAGTCATGACCGGCTCTTTGTGCCCCAATGGACCAAAAACCCCTTTGACCATGGCATGTCCCAGGCAAGAATGCTCTGCCCATTTCCTTTTCCAGGAGATCTTCCCAACCCAGGGACTGATCCCACGTCTCCTGCATTGGCAGATAGATTCTTTACCACTAAGCCACCTGGGAAGCCCCTTAATAGTGATACCTATAGCAAAACAAAGACCCCAAATATTTCAGGCCCATGTGAGAACGATCGGAATAAGAGGTGTGTAGAAGGTGCTGCAAGAATAGCAGGGTGGTCATTAATTCAGTCTGTGAAGTTTAGGAGGATCCCCAGTGGTGGCAGTGTTTGAAGGTGTGTTAGAAGAATGAATGGAGTCGGTGGACAAAAAGGAAGGAGGAGCTATCTGTGCAGAGTCACTAGTTCTTCAGAAAGAAGACAGTGAAAAGAGAGGCTGTCAGGAGAGCAAGACTGTGGAAGGAGTGGCTTGCTTCACTAAGATGTGAGCTTTATGCTGTAGTGGATGAGGTGCCAAGCAAAAGACTTTGATGAAGGAGAGATGACATGGGTTGACCATTTTAGAAAGAGCTCTGTGACAGCTGGTGTGGCTAATTCATTGACAGAAGGTAAGATGAGAGGGAGGGAAGCAGTTTAGAGAGAACCTCATTCATGTCAATGACAGTGGTGACAAAGAGGAATACACAGACATTCTAGAGAAAAGGTTTGGAGGTAGGATTGAGGGGATTGATTAATATCTCATTAGATATGGAATCAAGGTTTGAGGCTAAAGTTTATAACATGTTATGACATCAAGGAAAATGTCCTCTGAAATCCATGATTTTGTCTGAAATCTTCTCAAAACTATAGTATGAGATCTACTGTGTAATAGGTTTGTGGCATCTGACATTTGTACTAAATTTTTAACTTTCCAGAGCACTTCCTTTTCCTTGATCTCATTAAATATGCATTTTGACAGATGAGAAGACTAAGTGACTAAAAGCATTCCATTGGAATTGGCTGGGGTGAGACTAGAATCAAGTCTTCAGGCTCCCTAGTCCTGAGCTTTAAATCAAATCTCAAATCTGATAGTCTTGCACTCTGGGCCCCTTACCCTTTTTTTTTCTCTTTTGCATAGAAGGTACTCAAATGAGAAAGACTTTTTGACTCAAGGAGGAGGCTGGAAGTTTTGGAAAAGCCACAAAGAAAACTTGGGAGCTTTTAGGAAGGACGAGGCAGCCAGCAGATGGGCAAAGGGCAGCAAGTGACAGTGAGCATTCCAGGCCTTCCAGATGTCAGTGTTTTCATTGCTCAGAGTACAAATGTATCCTGTAGTGTTAGTTTCCCTGTAAACCTCATCTCTGCAAACCAGATGAGCCCTGGGAAGTGGGGAACGGAAGTAGGGAGGGACCACTGCTAATGGCTAAGAACGACAGGGACAGTAGCCTCTATTCAGGATGGTCCTTGAGTCCCTCAAGTCTATTCAGAGGGTCCTGTGTGGCCTATTAATGAGCACTGCACTCAAAATTGGTCCCCACACAGTCTCAACCAGGGAACAAGTAGATTTGTTGATCACGGTGGGCAAGATGGTCTATGCAGAGGCTATAGAATAAACTCATTCAAAACTAGCACAGCCACTATGGAGAACAGTGTGGAGATGCCTTAAAAAACTGGAAATAGAGCTGCCATATGACCCAGCAATTGCACTGTTGGGCATACACACCTAGGAAACCAGAATTGAAAGAGACACATGTACCCCAGTGTTCACTGCAGCACTGCTTACAATAGCTAGGACATGGCGGCAAACTAGATGTCCATCAGCAGATGAATGGATAAGGAAGCTGTTGTCCATATACACAATGGAAAGTTACTCAGGTATGAAAAAGAGCCCATCTGAGTCAGTTCTAATGACGTGGATGAAACTGGAGCCTATTGTACAGAGTGAAGTAAGTCAGAAAGAGAAACACCATTAGAGTATTTCAGTTCAGTTCAGTCACTCAGTCACGTCCGACTCTTTGAAACCCCGTGGACTGCAGCACACCAGGCTTCCCTGCCCTTCATATTAATGCATATATATATATATATAATTTAGAAAGATGGTAATGATGAACCTATATGTAAGACAGCAAAAGAGTCACAGATGTAAAGAACAGACTTTTGGACTACATGGGAGAAGGCCAGGGTGGCACAATTTGAGAGAATAGCATTGAAACATATATATTACCATACATAAAACAGATGACCAGTGCAAGTTCGATGCATGAAGCAGAACACTCAAAGCTGGTGCTCTGGGACAACCCAGAGGGATGGGGTGGGGAGGGAGGTGGGAGTGGGGTTCAGGATGGGGGGAATACATGTACACCCATGGCTGATTCACGTCCATGTATGGCAAAAACCACAACGATATTGTAAAGTAACTAGCCTCCAATTAAAATAAATAAATTAATTTTAAAAAGAATAAATTCATTCAATACGTACACAACCATGTGTAAGATAGTTAGTAGGAACCTGCTCTATAGCACAAAGAGCTCAGTTCAGTGCTCTGTGGTGACCTAGAGGGGTAGGATGGGGATGGGGTTGGGAGGGAGGCCAAAGAGGGAGGGGATATGTGTATACGTATGGCTGATTCACTCATTACAGCAGAAACTAACTCAACATTGTAAAGCAGTTATACTCAAATAAAAATAAATAAATAAACCCTTTCAGTTTGAAAGTGGAGTCTCAACCCTACTGAGCAGAGAAAATGGAGAGTCTTGGCCCCTGCAGACCAGAATCTCTCTATGAGAAATAATAATTTTGCAATGGTGGGAGAGTCATTTCGCAATTATCTCCTGTCCATGTTGGTGACTGGGAAGAGGCAAACACCTGTCTTAAACAAGGTAGACATCTGTGGGTAGGAAGAGACTTTTCATCTATAGGAGTTACTGTCTGTTTTGGGAGCCAAAACAGACTATGTTTTAGGATACCTGGAGAGAGAGAGGAAGAGGATTCTTGGTGAAAACTCTTCAATGCACTGTTATCTTTTAGGCGGATGTGGTCTCTCACAGGATTTGCAATAACTGCCTTTGCAAGTGGAAGTGATCAGCTTCCACTTGCAAGTGACTGCCTTGGAAATGGTGAGCAAAGAATGGTACTTAATAGAGACGTGTTCTGTGATTGTACAGCCCTCATCCTTCTGGGGGTTTCACTGATTATCTGTCTCTGTGTGGACTCCTAGCTGCAGCCTCAGGGACTCACCTGATTTCAGTGTATTCCTTTGTCATCTAGAACTATGGTTGACAGTCAATACTAATTTTAAAAAAAAGTATTGCTTTTAAGGAAAAATTTTTTCTAAAAACAACTTTTTATTTTGTACTGGAGGATGCCTACTGTGCTAAGTCACTCCAGCTGTGTTGGACTATTTGCAACCCGATGGATTGTGGCCCCCCAAGGCTCCTCTGTCCATGGGATTCTCCAGGCAAGAATACTGGAGTGGGTTGCTGGGCTTTCCTCCAGAGTGGCCAATTAACAATATTGTAAAATTTCAGGTAGACAGCAAAGGGACTTGCCATAAATATACATGTAGTTTTTTCTTCTTTTTACTTTTTGTCCTAATATTTTCATGTGGGGTGGGAAAGAAGTCCATAGAGAAAAATATACTTTTATACCCAGAGGTGTGCTTTAAACAGACCGTGTTGTTTCGTTTTATGACCCAACCTAAAACCTCGAGATTCCCACAACTTTCAAGCCCATCAAGGCCGCCATTCCATCAAGGCCAGTTCGAAGTGTCAATGATAATCTCATTTTATGAAAACCCCTCTCCAAGCAGTTGAGCCAATTCAACCCCTTAGTTCTGTTTTCCCAGTGATAATTTGTTTCTGAACATGTTTTCAACTGATTTTTAAAATAAAACATTTACACTGAAATGACTCCCCATCTTAGGTGAGTTTGATTGATTTCTATTAGAGTTAAAAAAAAAAAAAAAACATAGGATTTCTGAGCCTGTGCACTCTTAGTTTGATAAATGAAGTAACAGGGATAAAGGGTAGGTGGTTACCATGGTGACCATAACATCTGATTTGCATAGCAACAGATAGGGCAAAGTAACAGTGCTATACTAAGCTGAACTGTAATGATGATCAATAGTTCCAGAGAGGAAATTTAAATGTCTAGGCTCTACTTAGCAACTGATCAGTCAATCAATACATGAATAGCAGTATCTACACCTTAGCTTCATACGCATGTACCGTACAGATCAAAACAGAAAGAAAATTGCAGCCTATGTGAAAATTAAAAGTCCTTAAGCATATTCGGAAAATACTTTTAGGTGAAAATAAAAATCATTCTTATTTCCAGATTTTAACTATTCATCCTCAGAATATCAGGATAAGTTTAAACTACATTGGTGTTAGAAGATTTCAAGGTTTAAAAGAAATGGAAAGAGTTGTTGATCTTTCAGGCTAAGGGGATCTAGTTTCTTGACTTGGAGTTGTCACACAAAAAGATAAACTTAGAAGTTCTGCATCCCTAAACCATCCCTTTTTGAATACTCTTCCTGCCTAAAGGCTGATGTAAGCAAGCACTTCCTGGCCTGTGGGAGCCGGCAGATTCCAGCCTGCCAGCTGAAGAATTAACTCTACAGTGCGAATAACTTTGTTTACTCACTTCTGCATTTTAAAAGAAGATACTGACTAGCAACTTCAGTATTGGAATTTCAAATACTAGCGGCCAAGCTGGACGGTGGGATGGGACTGGGGGTTAAGAAGTCTTCCGGGCTCCCTCGGCAGACTCCCCGGGCAGGCGTCCACGTCCACTACCTTTCCAGCACTAAGGCATTTTTTAGATGAGAAGAGAAAAAAGAAAGAGAGAGAGGTGAGTGAAACAGTCAACATCTGGAAAATGATTTGTAACTGCTTTTAAAAGGGTGGAATGGGGAAAGTAATCCCGTCTCTTAAATTGGCCCTTTTGTGTTGCAAAGCATCTCAAACTAGCTCTGCCACTAGCCTGAGCAGGCGGCCCCACCTGCTTCACTCCTCAGAGGATTTGGCCCCAACTCAAGAGCGTCAGGAGTGTGTGCTGACGGGCGGAGTTGATACACCGTAGACTCGGCCAGGAAGAGGGGAGCAGAGCTGACTTTGGGGAGCAGTTGCCTGCTATGCTGAAAACCTCTGGAAACTGGCTAAGGAGCTGTGGTGAGAACCGTGCGGCTTTTCTCAGGCCCATTTCTCTCGAGAGACCAGTGGGGAATCATGGCCAGGGCTATGAAAAGAGGACAGCAGAGGCCCCTCCCCTCTCCCTCCCTAGAACTGCAACGCCTGCCTTTTCTTAGCACCCACTGCTTGTAGGCATCTCCTTAAGGCTGTTCATTTTCTCGTCTGTTGCTGTCTGTGTTCTGGGGGAACAAGAATCAGTGAATTTTTCTCTCCCTGTGCCTCAGTGCTGCCCCTGAACCACACTCCACAAGTTTGATTCACCGCTGGCCTCTTCATAATAAATCTGCCTCATGTGAGCAGTTGACGGTTGATACTGTGTACCAGAGAGAGATTTAGGAATGTGAAATTCTTGTGGCTGACTTAAATGGGTTCCAGAAATGCCTGGATCTATACTGATTTCAGATCAGATATGTGATGCATGCAAGTTCTATTCAAATAGCCAGAGTCTGCTGAGAGACAGAATGGTTCTAATGTGGGGAGGGAGGTGGGCTTACAGGTCTGAGAGAAACAAGAGACTTAGGGGCTGAAATCCCACTTTTAAGCCATGCAACCTTGGGAAACCAGGGAACTTTGTGCCTTCAGTTTTCTCAGTTGTAAAATGGGAATGACATTACTTACCTTGTAAGATTGAAAAATTAGTTGTGTAAGTCTCAAGGACAGGGACCATAATCACCTTATTTAGGGGGTTAAACATCCAGAGAAAGTCATTTATTAACACTCTTAACTTTGTTATGCCCGAAGTCCGAGTCCCCAAAACTGAGAGAATAAGATGTCCACGGCAATGCAAAAGCATAAAGGGGTTTATTGCTAGCTCGAGCTAGGGCTCCCACTGGCACCGACGCAGTGGCTATAGGGAGGGAGCCCCGAGTCTTGGGTAGCACTGCCTTTATAGGGAATTTATTCAGGTAAAAGGGTACAAAAGGGGATGTTCAGGCAAGAGGATAACTGACTGGCCACTTTAGGGGGTGTTTAAGTTGACAGATAACTGGTTGGTTACTTACATCCATAGGATTTGTGTGTAGATTCTTGATTGGTTTTTACTTCTAAGGTAAATCACAAGCTCCTGAACGTAAAGTCAGAAGGTTTAGCCTAGGGGCCGATTGGCTCGTGTACAGTGGGACTAGGTTAGGTAATCTGAGGGTTGATTGGCTATGGGTAGTGGGCTCAGGTTGGGTAACGTCCAAAGTTCTTTTGCCCGGGACCTTGCCGGATGGAATTCTTTTACAAGATGGAGTAGCTCAGGCCCTTCATCCTAGGGTGAGTGGGACCCTCCTAGGGGGTAGTCTCCCGGAATCATGACCCAGGATTACAAGAATTCAAAACCTAGGCCTAGTGCAACCTGTCGAGCCTGCCATGGCTCCGGTCTGGTTCCCCAACAAACTTAGTAGTTAAGAATGTCAGCTCAGATCATTCCGCCTGCTTTCAGACTGCAGCTCCCTCATGGTTTGCTGAAGTTGACTGAATAACATATGCCTGTTTCCACATCTGCAAAATGGTAATACTAACAACAGATATTTCATGGATCTGTGAGGATTTAAAGAAGCAATGCTTCATATATCAGGTTGGCCAAAAGGTTTATTCAGTTAAACAACAAACCCGAATGAACCTTTTGGCCAAGCCAGTATAAGCCCCTCAGCAGAGTTCAGCTCGGTGCTCTGTGATGACCTAGAAATGTGGAATGGGGAGGCTGAAAGGGAGGCTCAAGAAGGAGGGGATATATGCATTCATATGACTGATTTACCTTGTTGTACAGCAGAAACGAACACAACTAAAGCAACTATATTCAAACAACAACAAAAAATGAAACAAACAAGCTCCTCAGCACTATGCCTAGCACACAGCAGTCAGTAATTGTTGGCTGTTGATATTATGAGACAGAAATCTGACTGTGGAGCTAGACAACTGGCCTCCCTAGACTAAATTCCCAGGTGGCGCTAGTAGTAAAGAACCCACCAGCCAATGCAGGAGACATAAGAGGGGTTCCATCCCTGGGTCAGGGCAGATCCCCTGGAGGAGGAAATGGCAACCTACTCCAGTATTCTCGGCTGGAGCATCCCATGGACAGAGGAGCCTGGTGGGCTATGGTCCATAGAGTCACAAAGAGTCAGACATGATTGAAGTAATTGAGCTTACGCACACCTGAGACTAAATTGACCTCATTTTTTAAAAATTTGACTGCAGAGGCTGGATGCGATGAGTCCTAACGAGCCATCCACCTCTTACCAATTGTGTGCCTGGGAGTATCCACATGCCTATAGACTTACATCTTCCTTGGTAGGGGCCATACATTGAAAATTCATACATTTTATGATGGAAAAAAACAACCCAACATAATATACATTTCGGACTTAAAAATCATAGCCAGTGCCTAAAACCAGATGTATCATTTCATATATTCCTGTGACTTGATTTCCTGAAGAATGTATTTTTGCAGCCTTAGATTCTACTTTGCATGTTCATAGCTTTGGAAATTTGCATCCAAACACTTTGCACTGGTTTTAAGAGATTTACTCACACAGGTTGGCTGAGAATGGCACTTGGTAGCATTTTCAGTTTCTGGATTATTTTGAGAAGGAACCTTAACCTGTATCTCTGCATTCTGCTGTCAGTTAATATGTATCTGACATTATATTTGAGCTGTTGGCAGCCAGTTTAAAAACCAGCCCAGAGTCACTCCTCACTGGGCCTCTGGGCAGGAAGTAGATTTGCTGGGCCGGGGGATTTGCATTCTCTTCAGACTGGGAGCACCCCCTCCCAACATTTCCTTTGTATTTTATTCTTTCCACATTCAACCCCCCTCCCCGCCCTTACTAAGTAGCTTCCCACAGTTTCTCTCTAAATCCCTAATAGGTGCTCTGAGCTAAGCCAACACCCTCATTAAACAGAACAATTAATCACAGGTTTTCATAATTAATTTGTTTGATTAAGACCACCAAGAGGGCAGGGACTGTGTTTTCTGATGCCTGGCACATAATAGAGGCAGTTTTTGCTTTTGCATCATAGGCAGAGAGCATAGAGATGACATCTTAATAATCAGTGGGGAAAAAGCACCATTGGCTAAGATACTGAGCAAGCAGCTTTTCGATGCTTGAGTGAGTTGTCACACAGTCTTTTCTAGCTTTGGATCAGCTTCTAACCTTTTATCCCTTGTACTTCAATGTTATGAAATATCTCTGAGAGTTCTTTTAATGTGCAGTTTTTTGCCAGTGTTATTTCCTCTGGGACATCTTCATCCTTTCATCCCAACCACTTTCTTCATTCATGTTCCTAAGTTTGCCTTTGGTCAAGTTCCCCTGACTATGTATCTGGTTTTTCTCAAAGGGTGGCAGTGTCAATATTCCCATGATCAGCTATGGCTTCTAAAAGTCCACTGTTCCATTTTAATTTCACTTACAGCATTATCACTGTTTGTTTCTTTGCTGCACTTCAATCTTCGTTGGCAAATTCCCTCTTTGCATTATCCATTTCTGTAAAATGTTGTGTGGGTTTTGCTCCTCACCAGGAGATGAGGAAGCAAAACAAATACATGCTTTGCTGTCTATATGTGAACTGAACAGTAAGTCTGAAGTGACCCATTCCCAACAGACTTTGAAAGAACTGACCTGATAAGTCTTGGAGAACATAACGTGCATCTGTTACTATGTAGTGACTGTTGACCAAAGAGCTAGTAGCAAGTTGATACTTTACTTACTCACAGTTAATATACTGTGGTAACTGAAATTTGAATCTTGTTGTTAGGGAACTGCTATTCCTTAATTAAACCACAGTAACTGAAATTCATGCATGTTGCTGCTGCTGCTGCTAAGTCACTTCAGTCGTGTCTGACTCTGTGTGACCCCATAGACGGCAGCCCACCAGAATCCCCCGTCCCTGGGATTCTCCAGGCAAGAACACTGGAGTAAGTTGCCATTTCCTTCTCCAATCATGCATGTTGGAACCACACAAATAAAAAACTGCCCATAGATAGTTGCTCCATAATAAATATCTGTTGAATGAGTGAACATACTCATGCATTCACACTGATCTCAGTTTTACAGTCTGAGTGTCCTTTTAGCCTTGCCCATAGCTATTTCCCTTCTCTTCCTTCCTGGACATAATAAAATACCCAAAGTATTAGCTGCTCTTTGCAACCCAATGGACTGTAGCCTGCCAGGCTCCTCTGTCTATGGAATTTCCCAAGCAAGAATACTGGAATCAGTAGCCATTCCCTTTTCCAGGGGATCTTCACAATCCAAGTATCAAACCCAGGTCTCTTGCATTGCAGACAGATTCTTTTCTGCCTTAGCCACCAGTGAAACCCTAAATAGTAGGTAAAAACATGTCTACTAGAAGCGAGCTTTGAACAAGTCATTAAACTCTTGGGTCTCATGTGTTAAAGGCCCAGTTCAGTTCAGTTCAGTCGCTCAGTTGTGTCCGACTCTTTGCAACCCCATGAATCGCAGCACGCCAGGCCTCCCTGTCCATCACCAACTCCCGGAGTTCACTCAGATTCACGTCCTTCGAGTCAGTGATGCCATCCAGCCATCTCATCCTCTGTCGTCCCCTTCTTCTCCTGCCCCCAGTCCCTTCCAGCATCAGAGTCTTTTCCAATGAGTCAACGCTTCGCATGAGGTGGCCAAAGTACTGGAGTTTCAGCTTTAGCATCATTCCTTCCAAAGAACACCCAGGATTGATCTCCTTCAGAATGGACTGGTTGGATCTCCTTGCAGTCCAAGGGCCTCTCAAGAGTCTTCTCCAACACCACAGTTCAAAAGCATCAATTCTTCAGCGCTCAGCCTTCTTCACAGTCCAACTCTCACATCCATACATGACCACTGCAAAAACCATAGCCTTGACTAGACGGACCTTAGTCGGCAAAGTAATGTCTCTGCTTTTGAATATGGTATCTAGGTTGGTCATAACTTTTCTTCCAAGGAGTAAGCATCTTTTGATTTCATGGCTGCAGTCACCATCTGCAGTGATTTTGGAGCCTCCAAAAATAAAGTCTGACACTGTTTCCACTGTTTCCCATCTATTTCCCATGAAGTGATGGGACCGGATGCCATGATCTTTGTTTTCTGAATGTTGACCTTTAAGCCAACTTTTTCACTCTCCTCTTTCACTTTCATCAAGAGGCTTTTGAGTTCCTCTTCACTTTCTGCCATAAGGGTGGTGTCATCTGCATATCTGAGGTTATTGATATTTCTCCTGGCAATCTTGATTCCAGCTTGTGTTTCTTCCAGTCCAGCGTTTCTCATGATGTACTCTGCATAGAAGTTAAATAAGCAGGGTGACAAAGGCCCAGTTACTTCTTTTTAAAATTCTTCCTGATTGGGACTTCCCAGGCAGTTCAGTGGTTAAGACTCCTTGTTTCCACAGCAGGGGGTGTAGGTTCAGTCCCTGGCAGGGAACCAAGATCCTGCATGCCATGCTGCATAGCACAGCCAAAAAAAAAAAAAAAAAAATTCCCTGAGTGCCTAGCTTCACTTCTACAATAAACGAATATGGTCAATAGATTTACACACTAAATTCAAAAAGGACTCTCAGGCTCCAAGTGTTGATCATTTTCTCCCCGAAGAGCAGGCTCAGGACTTGGCAGGGGAAGCTTCTGAAATCCTGCCTCCACAAAGATGTTCAGACCCAGTGGGCAGTGGGGGAGAGAGGTCTTATACTGACAGAACTTCCCTGATCCAATTCTCTTACTGTCCTAAAATCTAGTAATTAAAAAAAAAAGAAAAAAAGTAGAGGATATTTAGGGGAGAGACTCAAAGATAATCCTAAATTTTACTTGGCCTTTGGTCTCCAGGAGTTTATATTCTAGAATGGGCTATGAATCCTGGAGACCTGTAAGCAGTAAGAGTGGTGGTTACCAGCACTGGTTTGATCTGACCCAGTTTCAGGGTTGGGTCTGTCACTTCCTAGCTCGGTAAGCTTCCGCAAGTCACTTAGATTCTCCGAATCTCCTTTCTACATCTGTGGAATCTAAGAATTATCTCTCAGGGTTTTGAAGAGTTTTGAACAAGATAAGGAATGCAATGTACATAGAGAAGTATCTTTTGTAGCGTAAGAGCTTGGAAAACGGAAACGATTTTCATTACTGAGACATGATTTGAATACATGCTGTCTTTTTAAAATATTTATTTATTTGGCAGCACTGGGTCTTAGTTGTGGCACGCGGCATCTTTTAGTTGCGGCATGTTAGATCTAGTTCTCTGACCAGGAGTTGAACCCCAGCCCCCTGCATTGGAGGTGTGGAATCTTAGCCCCTGGGCCACCAGGGAATTTGAAGATGTTATTCTTTTCACTAAGATTGCCTTGTCTTCAGTGTGCAGAGTTCTGGTTGCAGAGTGTAATATACAGGTGAACTTTATGAAAGCTATCCAGCCCATTCACGAAGGACCAAGGCTAAGACCTTTGTTTTCTCTTGCCTCCTTATTGAGTAATTGGGTAATTGAGAATCTATATTATATTCTGCTTTTGTGGAATTGGCCCCCCTCTATTCTTTTGGAATCCCTCCTTTGGGTGTGTTCAGAGGCATTTTCAAAATTTTCAAGAGCGAGTCACTCAGGTCACATAGTGGCAGGGCCTCACTTGCTCATCTGCCGACAGTGCCGTCTCTGCTAGAACGGTCAGCTTGGCACAGCGGCATCCTCATCTGGTTGCTGTGTGTCCCCACAGCCAGACATACACACTTGGAGACTTTTTGAAAAGTTACTGTTGTGCCTGGCTGCTGGGCCGTGGGTCTCAGTTCTGGCTGTGTGGGGCACTTAACAAGTGGAGCTCTGCCCAGAGATCCTGATTCAGTCGGTCTGGAGTGGAGCTGAGGCACCTACATTATAAAAGTGTTCCCCAGGTGAGGAGCAGGCAGAGCTGAGAACTGCTGCTCTAGTGCCAATAGGTACTAGAGTCTAAGAACACAGCCAGCCCCGGTTGCAGGCACCTGCATGTGAATGACCTGTATAACCTTCACCTGTCGGCAGACTGAGGCACAAGCTGGCCTTGTGGTGTGGGAACCTGGCTGCTGCCCGTTCTCCTCACCCGGGCGCTGGGGGGGAATGTTTACTTGTGTTGTGCCATCACAGAGCAGTCCCACTCCTCTTGACTGAACTTTTTATAACAGCTGCCTAACTGGTCTCCTTGATTCCGTCTCCCTCTCTTAAACTGTCAATCCACCCTCCACTCTGCCAACAAAGTCATCTTGCTAAATCAAGAATTCCATTGTTACTCCCTTCCTCTTCCTCTTTTTTCTTTTTTTTTTTTTTTTTACATTTTGTGGGATCTTAGTTCCTGACCAGGGAGTGAATCCCCACCCCCTGTAGTTGAGGCATGAAGTCTCAACCTCTGGACTGCCAGGGAAGTCCCTTCTCCTCTTGTAGCCACAAAGAACTGTTCCTTGTTTCCAGCATGGGATGCTTCTCAGTACCTTAAAGTGTGTTACTTCCCTGACAGAACATTCTGCCTCCCAGTTAATAGTAACAGTATAACTTTCATAAATAACTAAATATTTCTCTATTTGAAAATTTAATCTTGTTTAGATCCCATGCCACATGTTCTGCACATGTATATGTTTGACAAACTCTCACTGACCTTAGAAGTCCAGTTCTAGACATTCTCTGAGAAGACTTCCCTGTCCTCCACTACCCATCAGCAGTGTGTGTGCTTTCTCTGGACCCGGAGAACACTGTCAAAGAATTCAGCATCTTGCATTGTAATTTGCTGTTTATGATCTACTTTCCTCCCAAGGATATATGCCATGTTTGTGTTTGTAATTGCTTTAGCGGGCTTCCCAGGTAGCTTAGTGGTAAAGAATCTGCCTGCCAATGCAAGGAGACACAGGAGATGCTGTTTCGATCCCTGGATTAGGAAGATCCCTTGGAGAAGGAAATCGCAATCCACTTGTCTGGAGAATCCCAAGGACAGAGGACCCTAGTAGGTTACAGTCCATGAGGGTGCACAGAGTCAGACACAACTGAGCCCGAATGCACACATGCAATTGCTTGAGCAGAATGGACCACCAGGGGGTTGGGAGCAGGCTTGAGGGAAAATCATCTTCAGTCCTAAAAAAACACCTGGGTGCAGATGGTTCATTTAACAGTGGATTGTTAACTCTAATAATGTCATTTATTGTAAGTCATTAGGGCACAAAAAAGAAGTATCCCAAAAATAAACTAAAAAATATTAAAAAGAGAAAAAAAAGTATTGCAGAGGTTCTGCCTTTGTATACAGAATTCCAACTGCTGGAGCACTTACTTCCCAAGACAGTCTAAGCCGCAGTCAGCAAGACTGCCTAGATTTCTGTGCTTAGCTGACCAGAGCTCCCACCGTAACATCACTGGGTTCACTTTTTTACCCAAGAAGGGCTGGATTGCATTGCATCATCTGTTTAGAGGACATTTTACCAAAGAACCAATGAAAGGCAGCCACAGAGAGCTGTGCATTTAAAAAATATTTTACTTATTTCTTTGGCTGCACCAGGTCTTAGTTGAGACATGTGGGATCTAGTTCCCCAACCAGGGATCGAACCCAGGCCTCCTGCATTGGGAACATGGAGTCTTAGCCACTGGATCAGCTGGAAAGTCCCAGAGCTATGCATTTTTGTGTGTATACTTTTTTGGGGGTGGCCCCTGTATTTTTACAGGCAGACACTGTAATCAGCTGTCATGATAGCTATAATCAATTAGCCCATGGGCTGTTTTTCTCCATCTGTACTAATTAAATAGTTGCTTTTATTTTTGTTTTTCCTCGCTACTGTTGAACCATGTGACTAAGCCCCTAAAAACCTTTAGCTGCTGTTCTTTCTCTCCTCTCTCTACCTATTCCTCCTTTAAGACATGAAGCAGGTCCCCTATTGTTAGCTCAATAGATATGAGTTTGAGCAAACTCTGAGAGATAGTGAAGGACAGGGAAGCCTGGCATGTCGCCATTCGTGGGTTCACAAAGAGTTAGACCCAAATGAGCGACTGAACTTCTATTGTTGAAGTAGAAAGCAAGAAACCAGAAAATATTTGTTTCTTTTGAAACTGAGATTTTTCTCCAATAAATCACAAGATAGAGATGCTTCCCTTCCCTGACCGTAAGCTTAAGAACACAGCAGAGAACTTTCAAGTGTTGGGCAAACATTTCAGCTAACATGGCTGCACAAGTCTACAACCTAAGCTAGAAATGAAAAGTAAGATCTAGCGTCTGCCTGCAACGAGCTTAATGTCTAGAAGAAAGATTTATTTAAAAAAAGAAAAAAATGCAAACACAATATTAAGGATGAAAGAAAACACCCATTTTTCAAAACGTTCTGTTATGTGCTCAAAAGAAAATTGTCCCTGACCTCTCTGTCCTCTGGTGTCTATCTGCAAAATGGGTATAATCCATGCCAGTAACCTAATTCTTTTTTGAATGCATTTTAATGATAAATTGAAAGGATTTTGAAAGTCTTCATACTCTTAGGGATAGGTATTATATGGATTCCATGTTAAAATCATAATGCATTTAAAGCAATGCTCATTGAACTATTAATCAATTTTTGTCACTTCAGTCCAGTTCAGTTCAGTTGCTCAGTAGTGTCTGACTCTTTGCGACCCCATGAATCGCAGCACGCCAGGCATCCCTGTCCATCACCAATTCCCGGAGTTCACTCAAACTCACGTCCATCGAGTCGGTAATGCCATCCAGCCATCTCATCCTTTGTCATCCCCTTCTCCTCCTGCCCCCAATCCCTCCCAACATCAGAGTCTTTTCCAATGAGTCAACTCTTCGCATGAGGTGCCAAAGTATTGGGAGTTTCAGCTTTCGCATCATTCCTTCCAAAGAACACCCAGGATTGATCTCCTTTAGAATGGACTGGTTGGATCTCCTTGCAGTCCAAGGGACTCTCAAGAGTCTTCAACACCATAGTTCAAAAGCATCAATTCTTCGGCGCTCAGCTTTCTTCACAGTCCAACTCTCACATCCATACATGACCACTGCAAAAACCATAGCCTTGACTAGACCAACCTTAGTCGGCAAAGTAATGTCTCTGCTTTTGAATATGGTATCTAGGTTGGTCATAACTTTCCTTCCAAGGAGTAAGTGTCTTTTAATTTTATGGCTGCAATCACCATCTGCAGTGATTTTGCAGCCCCAAAATATAAAGTCTGACACTGTTTCCCCATCTATTTCCCATGAAGTGATGGGACCAGATGTCATGATCTTTGTTTTCTGAATGTTGAGCTTTAAGCCAACATTTTCACTCTCCTCTTTCACTTTCATCAAGAGGCTTTTGAGTTCCTCTTCACTTTCTGCCATAAGGGTGGTGTCATCTGCATATCTGAGGTTATTGATATTTCCCCTGGCAATCTTGATTCCAGCTTGTGTTTCTTCCAGTCCAGCGTTTCTCATGATGTACTCTGCATGTGAGTTAAATAAGCAGCCACTCACTGGAGAAGGAAATGGCAACCCACTCTGGTGTTCTTGCCTGGAGAATCGCAGGAATGGGGGAGCCTAGTGGGCTGCCGTCCATGGGGTCGCAGAGTCGGTCACGACTGAAGTGACTTAGCAGCAGCAGCTCCATACAAAACTTACTAAGGGACCCTGAAGTTATTATAGAAATGAAAAACAGAGCAACTAGAATTAATTTCACTGGTTAGGTAGGGAAGGCTAGGAGGTGAGGATAAGACCCCTCCAGGGACCCCAGAACTTGCTGCCAAGGCTATTGACTCTTTGTGGTCACTTTTAATGACTGTTCTTTTTACTTGTCTGTGGCTTGGGGCTCTGACTATAGATTTATGGATGCATAGTTTTCTTCAACAGGGAATTAAAATTTAATGAAAGCAAAATCCAAAAGCAAATAATACCCCCAAACTGTGTTCCCAACTTTGAATGCAGAAAAATAGGAATTTTTTTTTATAGTTTTTTTTTTTCCCATAGGAGTTTTAAAATGTATTCAGCAGATCTTTATTCAGTACTTGCTATGTGCTGTGTATGGAACTAGGCATTGGAGGACAAATCAGACATGGTCTTTGTCCTCGTGGAGCTTAGAATCCAATTACAGGCCAATTGCAATACATGTTAGCAATGCCATGGGGGGCTTAGACACTGCCCAGATAGGAATTTTTAATGCATCTTGACAAGAGGATCGTTAGAAGGCTCCATGCAGAAAAAATATCAAAGCCAGGATGTGAAATTCTGAGAAATTAGCCCTGAAAAGTGGGAAGGAGGAAGAATTTTAAGTAGGAAAGTAGGACAGCAAGAAGGAGCTCCTGTCCTTGGAAGTGAAGCAGTTTAACAGGTTGGAGTTTAGACCAGTGTCTGGTGGAGCCTGGATTGCTAAGGAGGGCCCAGATCACACAAGGATCTTTATGCCCAACTGGAGTTTGATTTTCTGTCTGAAGGCAGTGGGGCCAGTTAAATGGTTTTAAGCAGGAAAGGGACAGGACCAATATTGCCATTAAGAAAAAAATCTCTTATTTCTGCTGTGAAAAGAATGGAGAGGACAGAGGACAACCATCAAGAAGATGGGATGAGGATTCTTAGTCTAGGGGTTGAAAGGTCAGATGTAGGTCTCACTAGCTGCGCTCACTATCCTCTGTGTGCAGTACTGTAAGGATTACACTCCTGCTCCTTCCCAGGCTTTTTGAATACAAACACTCCCTTTTTAACTACCCAAGAATGGTTTTTAGATTTTGTTGATAGAGATAATACTTACCGATACTATGATACTTTGAAACATGGAACTAAACTTGATGTTGGTCAGTCGCTCAGTTGTGTCCAACTCTTTGAGACCCCATGAACTGTAAGCATGCCAGGTTCCTCGGTCCTCCACTGTCTCCCAAGGTTTGCTCAAATTTCATGTCCCAAGTGGCTCAGTGGGTAAAGAATCCACCTGCAATGCAGGAGACGCAGGTTCGATCCCATGGACAAAAGAGCCTGGCGGGTTACAGTCTCTTCACAGAGTCACATGTAACTGAACAGAAACACAAGGGTGTATACGTAGGTGACATTATGGATTCAGTCTAGGGAATATTTGGTGCCTTGTAGAGGATTCTTTGCCAAAACACCAAGGATTCTTGAGAGTTTTTGTCCCTCAAACTTGAACCTGGAAGTAAGGAGGCTTTAGAATTGTAGTTATCAGTAGTCTGTTAGCTAATCTTTTTCAAAGGGTTGATGCTGTTATTTATTAAGCTTGTTCAGTCACTCAGTCGTGTCTGACTCTTTGTGATCCCGTGGACTGTAGCACGCCAGGCTTCCCTGTCCTTCACTATTTCCCAGACTTTGCTCAAACTCACGTCCATTGAGTTGGTGATGCCATCCAACTGTTTCATCCCCTCTCCTCCCGCCTTCAATCTTTGCTGTCATCTTTTGCTGTCATCTTCTCCCCACTTCCCTGGCATCTGCTTACATGTTTGTCCCTCTATCAATTTTCCTTCTCCTGATTTCTTTTCTTTTTTTTTAATCTTCACATTTTATTAAATCACTTTTTTAAAGTGTTTATACAGTTATTTTTTGTTTCCTGTTCTTAAACAGCAACCATTTATGTTTTGTTAAATTGCTCAAGAATCAAATTGCTCTGTATCTGTGACCCTTTGTAGAAAAACGTTCTCACTAGCACATCAATGACCTATAGTACATTTTCAGGTCCACTCTGGCAATGTTACTTACTCCACATTCGATACTCTAGAGATGAACCATCCATGTCCTACTTAAAAGATATCTGTGTTCCTAGCCAATGCTCTCTTCATTCTCAAGTGCCCTGGCAAATCCTTAGTGCCCCTGTCAAAAAGCACTGATGTCAGGTCTCCTGGGGATATAGCTAATGCTTGACGAAGCAGGTGCAGAATTACAGAATGTGTAATTGCCACATGAAGTAGTGTAGGGAAGTGTTTTCCTATGTGTTTCTTGAAATTTATCTGTCTCTTATTTTTAGAGCATATTTACCCATTGCATACTAAATTCTAAGCCTAATGAATAAAGCTGGAATAACTTATCTTGTGAAAATCCATTCCTTATGCTGACTTACCAAATAGCCGCACCCTTTGGCCTAGCTTTTAAGGCCCTCCATGATCTTGTTTCTTTTGTTACTTCATTCTTTCTTCCTGTTTCTCTTGTGAGGAAGACATGACCCCTACACTTAAATATTTTCTACAGCCTTCCCCTGAAAGGCTCCTCCTTTAACGTGGCAGTTAAAGTACTTGTGTGCCTGCTGTTTCTCCCCTCTGGAAATCCTTTTCTGCAAACCTTACCCATTCTTCAAGTGTCAGTTCATGTCCTACTTTGTCTGATCATTCCAAGTTCAAGTGATCCTCTGAATTCCTTGAGAGAGGTAGTGTGATTTATAGGGTAGGTTTGGAGATCTAGAGTTGGAATGCTGAGTTCAAATTCTGCCTGAGAGATGCAATCTTTTTACCTTCTTTGGAAGATAAGAAGTAAGAAGACAGGGGAGATAAAGGTGTTATTAATAAAAGGATTAAGGTAGAAAAACCATGTGAAAATATTGTGTAATTAATTATGATAATCTTGCCTAGTATATTCAATTATTTCTCCTCTTTATGTGGTAGTTTGGTTTGCAGTTAAACATATTTAGTAAACACTGAATTCTTAAAGCTAAAAATGTAAACTTTTAAAATCAGGGCTTCTTACATATTAATGTGCATATGAATTAGCTGGGGATTATTTAAAAATCAGGCTTCTGATTCTGTAGCTCTGGGATGGGGCTTGATTTTTATATTTCTAACAGCTCCCAGGTGAGCTGTCACTGTTTCTGCTTGCCCACAGACCATATTTTGATTAGCAAGTCTCCCTGTAAACGCAGTACAGAGGCGCCAATAGAAACACCCATGCTGATAGTTGGCCCTCTCTGCCTGGAGTCCAGACATGGTATTTGCACAGTGACCTTCTTCTCGGTGTCCAGTTGTGTTTTTCTACCTATAACTTCACAACTGCAAAAGCTGGCTAGCTCAGTACTTAACGTGGTCACACATTGATATTAGTCAGCCTGGGGTGTCAAACGCAATTATTTCAGAATAAATAGAAAGTTCATCAGGAAACTTGCAGGGCTCCCACAGAGTGAACTGGATCTACCCTGAGATGCCTGCTAACTGATGACAGTGAAGTGACTCATTTGAGGTCGGTCTCGTTACCTGGGAAGACCTCCTTTTGCAGCAAAGTATGCCACAGGTGTGTCTAAATGAGGAGAAACACTGGGAGGTTGGTTACCTGACTAACCCTCAGCAGTACAGTCTCTACCAGCTAGAGCGGTCATAGCATCTATAGACTCTGTCCTTTAAACAGTTTAACACTCATTTATTTATTTACTGATGGCTGTGCTGGGTTTCTGTTGCTCCATAGGCTTTCTCTTGTTGCAGCGAGCAGGGGCTACTCTTCATTGTGGTGTGCGGCCTTCTGATTGTGGTGGCTTCTCGTTGCAGAGCACAGGCTCTAGACACACGGGCTCCAGTAATTGCAGCACTTGGGCTCAGAAGTTGTGGTGCATGGGCTTAGTTGCTCCATGGCGTGTGGAATCTTCCCGGATCAAGGATCGAGCTCATGTCCTCTGCATCGGCAGGCAGGTTTTTATTCACTGTGCCACCAGTAAGTCCCGTTAAAAACAGTTTATCAGTGACTTCAATTTTGACCTTCAGTGAGTCGTCATCTTCTTTATCTAGTTCTCCATGTGTGCACAAGGCAAGTAAAAAGAGTTTCTGATTTTGAATTGCATATTTTGATTGCACAGTTCAGTAAAGGAGACTTGGTGTGGAAGGTGACTGATGAAGCCATGGTTTTACAGTCAGTCTGCTCATGTTCTAGTTGTGTGGGACCTCAGGCATGTTACCTAATCTAGGTTTTGAGCTTTTCATTTGTCAAAAAGAGATATTAAAATAAGTGAGATAGTCCATGTTAAATATTTAACACAGTTCCTGGCATACAGTTAGTGCTCCATATGTATCGGTTATATTTGTTATAGATAACAGTTATTGGCATATTTATGTTATTATAACATTTTATGAACATAATATTACATTTTAGAGTTTTTTATTGTGGTGAAAACACATGAATCTATCATCTTAGCCATTTGTTAGTGTACGGTTCTGTAAGTATAAACATTGTCATGCAACAGATTTCTAGAACTTTTTCATCTTGCAACACAGAAATTCATATACTTCAATAGAAATGAATTCCTCCTGTAAGCCCTTTACATTTTAGTTCCATTTCTGTAGTATATTGATATGAAACCACTCTGCGTGGCCCTGTTTCCTGTCACTATTGGGAAAACACACAGGATTTGAAGTAAAAATTGAGACACAAGATTAAGCCCTGAATTATACTAACTATATGAAAGTCCTAGTACCAGTTTCAAGCTTTGATTATATCATCCATATCTACAAATAGGCCCACGTTATGAGTTGTGTATTATTGTTAATTAGTCTCTGAATACCCCCTCCTTCTGATATTCGTCCTCTGTGTTCCTAAAAACTGTTCATTTTAGCACTCTGCATGCCACACTGAAATGTGTCTTTCTCTTGAGTAAATGAAAAGCACCCTGTAGACTGGGGTTGGGTGTTAATTCAAAACTGATTTCACATGTGTTAGATAGAACAGCATATTTACTTTATATTTCCCTGTCATTTGCTTCCATGTGTTCCCAGGAGCCTCATTTTCATCATATTACATTTCCCTTTAACACCCTTCTCTAAAATCCTTGGCAAAATGCCTACCCACAACAGTGATTGGTAGGAGGGAACAAACCAGTCCAGGGGAGTATGGACAGAATTAGGGTAAAGTTATAAAGAGTTTGAAAAAAAAAGCTTAGCCTGGTTTTTAGACTGTCTCTCTACTTTTAACGACTACCTAGTTATGATTAGAATGTTCTTACTCCTGCTTCTTCTGCCAAGTGTCTAGAGAAGTCAAGAGGCATTTTGTTTCCTTCCAAATGATTTGGGGGCAAATTGCTTCCAGGTACAACAGGCTCTGCTCCTGAAGATCTGTATTGAAAGTTAATTTAGAGAATCAAGGTTCACTTTCTGAAGCAGAAGCCAAGACAGTTACGTAACCTGAAATTCTCTGTTGAAAACAAAATCTGCAGATGCTCAGAAAGGTAAATTAAACTCTTGACTTGTCCCTCAGCCACCAAGCGTCTCTGGGCACCCCAAAGAATATCAACACCACCAGGATGGTCATTGTAATGATGCTGAATGAAGCACTATTCATTCCAGCCAATGTGATTTAAAAGTCTGCCCAGAGTAGCTAGCCAGAATGCATGCTGAGGTTGAGCTGAACTTTACAGTGTGGTTTGTTGCCTAAAGAGCCTCTTGTTAAAAAAAAAAAAAATTGCACAATTTGGTTATATGCACAACTGATTTGAGAAAAATGTTTCCTCCTCTCAGAAGATGCTTTCTTGATGAAGGATTGCATACCCTAGATTGAGAAGGGAAGCCTAAGAGAATGAATATTATTGGCAGCTACCACAGGTCTCATGCACATCTCTTACCTTTAAAAGAGGAAAGGAGGACTTCCCTGGTGGTCCAGTGGTTGGGAATCCACCTGCCAACGCAAGGGACACAGGTTCGATCCCTGGTCTGGAAGATCCCACTAGCTGTGGGGCAACTAAGCCTGTGTGCCACAACTACTGAGCCCAGGCTCTAGAGCCTGTGCTCTGCAACAAGAGAAGCCACTGCAGTGGGAAGCCTGTGCACCACAGCTAGAGAGTAGCCCCCGCTGTGACAACTAGAGAAAAGCCTGCGAGCATCAGTGAAGACCTAGGGCAGACCGAAAAAAAAAAAAGGAAGGGAATACGTGCCACATGCCAGGAGCTCTGCATATGTCCTTCCAGTAAATCATCACGTGAAGTCAGGGAAATGGGACACTAGCGACCTCGTATTAGAAATTATGAAAAACAGACTCAGAGACAGAAAATAATCTGTCCAAGGTCTCTCAACTAGTAATGTGGAAGAACTGGGATACAAACAGGGTCCTCCTGTCATGACCTAGGGAGAGAATCCACTATCATCATACCACCTTGGGCATTAGACCTTCAATCATCCAATTTCTCCCTCAAAATCTGAGGTCCACATCCCACCAAATAATGTCTCTAAAATAGATCTGACGTTTTCAGAATCTAAATTCAAGTTATAGGGACTTTCCTGGTGGTCCAGTGGTTAAGACTCTGAGCTTCCCATGCAGGAGTTGTGGGTTCCATTCCTGGTCAGGGAATAAGATTCCATATGCTGTGTGTGCAGTATGGCCAAAAGATAAATAAACAAGTTAAAAAATTCAAATTACAATCAACTACTATTAACTAAGCAAGTACTTTCTAAAATATACATATTTCTGTAATAAAATCAAGATAGAAAATATTGCAAAGAAAGCAATTTTTTTACCTAAAATCCAAGTGACATTTAATTTGGAGGGATAAACAAGACTAAATATTAAAAGAAACTTGTGATCATTATTGTCCTGAGAATGAGTCTCCAGTTTTCAGCCTTGCTTTATGACTTCATTCCTTCCATAGGTTATATAGCTGTTCCTCTTCTTTGTTTATAGTCAGAACTTGGGACACTGACATTTTCTCCCTGTCAGATGTTAGTTAGCAACCTTTAATGCGTTTACTCATTTTCTGTGTGTGGGCTGATGATTCTTGCTAAAAGCATATGTGGCTCACTCCTTTATTTAGTATTCAATAAGTATTTATTGAACATCATCTATTGCCAGATATCGTCCATCTAGTAGGTTCTCTGTGTTCTAGAGCTTTTCCCATATGTTTCATATGGATATTCTAAAAGTCCTGAATCTAGTTTAGGAACTCAAATGTAGCATAAATACTAAAAGTATATAGACTTTCCAATAATGATATAATAGCTAATGTTTACTGCATGCTTGTCATGTCCCAGGTTCTAATGATGAATGTTTTTGTGTGCATCTCATGTAATCTTCCTAACAACTCTGTGATAAAAATATAATTTAATATTATGCCTTTTTACAGAGGAGGACATTATCCTAGCATGATTCTTACAGAGTTCATAAAGTTAGTATCATAGGTGGGGTGCGAGCCCAGGCCCACCTGACAGAAAGTGCACATTCTTAACCACCATGTACTCAGCCTTCTAGTAAATTCCCTTCTGTTAGAGTCAACATACATGTACAGGGTGCTGGGAAATAAAGATGACTAAGACATGGTTTCTGCCCTCAAGAAGCACCAGTCCAGTGGGGTGGGAGGGATACTCACCTAGGCTCAACAAGCGTTGGGCCTTATTATATATCATGACCCCTGCTGCATACTGGAGAAAAGCGTGAAGCCAGGCACAATCTCTGCCCTCAAGGAGCTCACACTGATCAGAGACAAGAGGAAACAGGAGCTGTGAAGGGCACCTGAGTCCTACTTCCAAGCTTTCCCATTTTGGAGCTGTTCGGAGGCGAACAGGCGTGGAGAGGCCGTATTACACGGGGGCCCTGCAGCAGGTGCTTCCGCCTCATCTTCAGTCCGCCATTTCTTGGTGACCTCAGGCAGACCGCTTCGCTTCTTCCTTGGATTTAAAAAAGAGATGAGGTGCTTTTGCTTTAAATCGCTGGTGGTTGCCAAGGGCACCTGGGAAGAGAGGCCTGTGGTGAGAGTTCGTTTTTTTGGACAGGGTGTGAACTTCTCCCAAGGACGGCAACGGGGGAACGTGAATGGAGAGCTGGGGTGTCTGAACCCTGATTTGACAGGCCCCCTCGCGGGCCCCGCTACCCGTGCGGCTCCGTCGCAGGCTCTCCTCGCGGCCTCTCGTCGCGCTCCCCAGCCTCGCGGGATTTGCGCTCTTCCGCTGGTGACTTGCACCGGGTGCTCGATGAGGTGACCAGATGGGTGCCTCTGAGCGGGCGCCGCGGGCGAGGCCGTTCTCTCCAGCCCTCCCCTCCCATGGCTCATTTGTTGAGAAAACTTGGTGGGTAGGAAGGTCTTCAAGTTTCCACATCGTCAAGGTAATGCTGTTAACACTAGCATGTCCTTCCATTCCTCTCTCCTACCCACTGCCTCCAGGACAAGTTTTCGGCCTGGTGACTGAATTTCGGCCACAGGTCTGAATGCGGGATTCAAATTGTTCACCGCTTTTTCTGTTTCTCATGAAGAATTAGGTAACGGTCCTGTCTTTTTGTTTGTTTGTTTTTCCTTCTTGGTTCCCTTCCCTTAGGGTAGGAGAGCAACTTCACAGCTTTATGGAAAGATGGTAAGTGAATTACGTGTTCAAGAAAGGTAGCCAGTTAAGGAGTTATTTGCTGAGCAGTGCAGGACCAAAAGGGAAATACCCGATTCCATTTCCCCTTAATGATGGAGTGATGGTCAAGGCCTTACGCTCTCCAGACCTGTTTCTGTCAAGTTCCTAACTTGGCCCCCAGGTTAGATTTGTAAATGACCCACGCATTTCAGTGGTAGAGGAAATATAAAAAAATAAGCCTTTGGGTGTTGATCTTTGTTTTTCCCATCATTTATTTTTGCCTTCATGAATTCAACAGGAATTCTGTTTTGTAGTTCCTAGCCAGTAAGGAGTTTAACACATAAAACTGAGGAGAAATTTCAAGTGTCAGTCCTCAAGGATCTGTAGATTTCTGAGAAAAGAATGGTTTTCTTTTGGTTTCTGGTCAGCTAATGTGGCCTTTCTGTTGAAAAATGTTTGTTAAATTTGCTATGCTAGTTCTTTTGAAATTAACATGTAGTATATGGGCTTCCCTTGTGGCTCAGAATCTGCCTGCAATGTGGGAGACCTGGGTTCGATCCCTGGGTGGGGAAGATCCCCTGGAGAAGGGCATGGCAACCCACTCCATGTTCTTGCCTGGAGAATTCCATGGACAGAGGAACCTGGTGGGATACAGTCCATCGGGTCACAGAAGAGTTGGACATGACTGAGCAACTAACACTTTCACTTTCACTTTCAACTATGTATTTAGGCTTCCCTGGTGGGTCATTGGTAAAGAACCCACCTGCTGATGCAGAAGACTAGGGTTTACTCTGTGGGTCAGGAAGATCTCCTGGAGGAGAAAATGGCAACCCATTCTAATATCCTTGCTTGGGAAATCCCATGGACAGAGGAGCCTGATAGGCTATAGTCTGTGGGGTCTAAAAGAGTTGGACATGACTTAGCAACTAAAAAACAAACAAAAAAAATGCCTTATATACCCCCATAGGTCTTACATGTATACCTATATAGGTACTTGAGCATAATAATATTTCCTGAAAACCCAGGGATGCTAGGTGCTCTGCAGCCTCTGTTAGTATCAGATATGGTGGTAAAATTACTTGGATGTAGAATCCTCTGGATAAATGTGTTTCATAAATGAAAAGGAGCACAGGTGGCTCTGACTATGGATAAGAAGGGAAAGCTTGTTTTCTCCCAAGAAAGTGGACCATTGTGACATAAATATCCAGCTCCTAGTACTGTTTTCTTGCTCATCAATTCAGTTCAGTAAATAATTGTTTCAGTGAAAGTTGAACCAAGTGTCTCTCCAAAAAAAGTAACAAATAAACCAAAGAAGCCTGAAAGGAAGGAGTATAGTAAAATTTGAGAGAATGAACCGGATTCAGAAACTGAAAAAGATCTATATAAACATCTTGGAGAGCTAGGCACATGCATCTGGGAGTAAAATTAAGTGTGGCAGAATAGTCAGGGTAGACTGAAGACACTTCCCAAAGAAACCAGTAAGAACTCATCCCCAAATTGAACTGTTTACATATCTGTAATTGTCTCACTCAGGGGTCCCCAATCTCTAGGATCTAATTCTGGATGATCTGAGGTGGAGCTGATGTAATAATAATAGAGATAAAGTGCGCAGTAAATGTAATGTGCTTGAATCATCCCAAGATGACCCACCCCCAGTCCATCCATGGAAAAGTCATCTTCCATGAAACCGGTCACTTGTGACACAGAGTGTTGAGGACCACTGGTCTAACTTATCACTGACTGTGCACGGCAGGAGTACTAATGCAGCCTCATTGCTGCAGTTCTTAGGACTCCTCTAAGCTCCTTCGACAGCTTTGGCTGAAGGACTACCATCAGGCCAACTTGAACTTTTCAGACTGTGCTGCAGTCTGAAGCGCTGGCTACTCAATCCTTTCTTTTCCCTCTCCTTCACTGGTGTCAGGTCTGTGTCACAGTTTCAGACTCTCCCGCCATCCCTTGCTCCCTTTCATCTTTCATAGATATTCCACTAATAAATCACTTGCATGCTATTATGGTCTGAATTGTGTCCCCTCCCAAAGTTTGTTGTTGGAGCTCTAAACTCACAGTGCCTCAGAATCTGACTGAATTTGGAGATGGGTCCTTTGAAGAGGCAGTTGAGTCAAAA
Organism: Ovis aries; assembly: GCF_016772045.2. Lineage (NCBI taxonomy): Eukaryota > Metazoa > Chordata > Mammalia > Artiodactyla > Bovidae > Ovis > Ovis aries. The sequence continues at coordinate 11,572,343 of NC_056074.1, forward strand.
TGGAGCTGTTAGTGTGAACCCTAATCCAATCTGACTGATGTGCTGATAAGAGGAGTGAATTTCAACATACAAAGAGACCCCAGGAGTATGTGCACAGAGGAAGGGCCGTGTGAGGACACTGAGCAGGTGGCCATCTGCAAGCCAATGACAGAGGCCTCAGAAGAAACCAAACCTGTTGACACCTCAGTCTTGAACTTCTAGTCTTCAGAACTCTGAGAAATTAAATTTCTATTGTTTCAGCCGGAAAAAAAACAAAAAACAAAAAACAATCGTAGAATCTATTTCTTGGAGTTTATTTGGAGTAGTAAGGGGTAAAATGTAGGCAAACTGTCTATATATGTTCAGTGTATGTTACTTACTACTATTGTTATCATGGTCTTGTACTTTTGAGAGTCCCTTGGACTGCAAGGAGATCCAGCCAGTCCATTCTAAAGGAGATCAGCCCTGGGTGTTCTTTGGAAGGCATGATGCTAAAGCTGAAACTCCAGTACTTTGGCCACCTCATGCAAAGAGTTGACTCATTGGAAAAGACTCTGATGCTGGGAGGGATTGGGGGCAGGAGGAGAAGGGAACGACAGAGGATGAGATGGCTGGATGGCATCACCAACTCGATGGACGTGAGTCTGAGTGAACTCCGGGAGTTGGTGATGGACAGGGATGCCTGGCATGCTGCGATTCATGGGGTCGCAAAGAGTTGGACACGACTGAGCGACTGAACTGTATGCCTTAGAGGAATGTCATGGTGGTGCCATCTGTATGCTCAGCCTCACATCTTTTCAGCTGCAACCACCACCTTCACACGGGTGTACCCTGACACCATCATGCCCCAGCTGCCATACCTATCTCTGCTTTCTGCGCAGGAGTCCACTCCCCCTCTGGCATGCACAAAACTGGAAGTGAAATGGAGTTGATGCCCCGTGTGGCAACTCTTGACAGTAGACGGTCTGGGGGTGGGAGGCACTGGTACATAGAGGCTTCCTTCCTCACCTCTTGGACAGTGGGTTCTGAATGGCATGATGGATGCTCCCCAAAAGGTCCTGGAGGATTGAGTCCCAGTGGCCCACAACAGTGAATAGCCTGATGACACGTCCTGGTATTGCCTTTCCCTCCCCTATTCACTGTCCCTGGTTCCTCACTTTTCTTCCCTGGAATCACTGCTCAAAGTGAACTATTACATACCAGCCTTTGAATCAGGCTTTTCTTCCTAAGGGATTGTGGAAGCAAGCATAGGGAGGAGGTGAGAATGGATAGTGAGAAAGAGGGGTTTCCCCAGATTTAAAAAAAAAAAAAAGGTCATCTGGATCATTGCCAACTCACATATTTGGATCCTCTCTATGATATCTTGCACTCCCCTGGTGGCTCAGATGGTCAAGCATCTGCCCGCAAGGCAGGAGACCTGGGTTCCATCCCTGGGTCAGGAAGATCCCCTGGAGAAGGGAATGGCAACCCACTCCAGTGTTCTTGCCTGGAGAATCCCATGTACAGAGGAGTCTGGCAGGCTACAGTCCATGGGTCGCAGAGTCAGACACAGTTGAGTGACTGACTCTTTATTCTATATCTTTGCTGACTGGTCATCTCACCACTGCTTTATATGTCCTGTGAAAGGAATGCATGATTGCTAATCCCATTTGTGGACATCCATATGTCCCTGGCACCTAGAACAATACTTAACATGGAATAAGAGCTTAATAAAAATTACTGGATGAATTTTTAAAGGAGTAAAATTTTCTTGGTTTGTATAATGACTGCAAATCTTTTTCTTTTAAGCGTTAGATCTAGTTTTCCATATAAAATAAGCCATTATATGGTTTTGAGTCTGTGTTTTAGGCTTTTTGTTTTGTTTTCATAAAGAGAATTAGTTACCAGGGGACTTGTAGGTCCTTTAATGATGCACTTAAAAAAACTAGCAATGGAATTAAGTAGAAACTGATTGTTTCTACCTTATTTAAATCGATATAGACATTTTCCCCTTAGATTTACATACTGTTTTTAAATGTTAGAAGTATGGAAAGTAATGCAGGTTTGGAGTCAGAGGATCAGAAGTTTGGTTTGCATAACTTAGTATGTGATTTTAAGATTAGGTTAATTTTTTCTGCTAATTATGATGTTTTTTTAAAAAGTAACTTTTCTGGTTCTAATCACTACTTGTTTTTCGTTAAAAATTTGGTAGATACAGAAGTTTGAAAAAAGGACAAAAATAAATTATAATTTCTGCTCTTCATAGACAGTACCATTTGACATTTTTGCTCATTTTATTTCAGTCGTATTTCTGTCCATGAAGTATATAGGGTGGGTTATAGTATATGTAAACCTTCCTATCCTGGTTCATTCTAATGCATTTTAGATAAGTATTTAATAATGTTATTTGACATGTTACAAATATTTTAAATGTCAGCAAAATATTTCATGCTTTCAGATACGTTCCACCTCCACTGCTCACCAAAGTTTTACTTAGAAAATTAAATGTTTTAAAATAATTTTTATTGGGATTTTCTTTTTTTATTATTGAGATTTTCTTATTGTAACAATAAATTAGAAAAAAACCCAGAAAATAACACGTACTGACTTTGTTTTGGATCTTTACAGTTCTTTTTCCTCTATTCTATGAAATTGGAACCACATATATATATTAAGATGATAATGCTCTTTTAAAATTTACTTTGTTTTATGATCCTTTCATGTCTTTGCTGCTGCTGCTAAGTCGCTTCAGTCATGTCCAACTCTGGGCAACCCTATAGATGGCAGCCCACCAGGCTCCCCCATCCCTGGGATTCTCAAGGCAAGAACACTGGAGTGGGTTGCCATTTCCTTCTCCAATGCATGAACGTGAACTAGGTTTTCATTTTTTTTGGTAAAAGTGAATTTTAAAGAGATTTAGGATTCTATTATATGGAATTGATACTATTGCTTTAGCCCAATTTGCCGTTATTAAACTTTTAGGTTTTTTCTGATTTTCTACTATCAAAGTAATATTATCATGATAAGTTTTAGATTAGTTTGTTATGGGTCATTTATGTTGGATGGTAACATTTGTCACTCTAAAAATCACGGCTTTTCAAGATAGTTGACATAAAAATGACAGATTATTTGGAATCTAATTTTTTTCTCAGATTTTCATATCTATGATTCATTAAATATTGCAGTTCAGATGCTTAAGTTTAAAAAGTACCATTTTGTTTCCTCACTATTTGTTTTCATCAGGTTTACAGGATCCAGATTATGAGAATTCTGTGATGTGTTGTTAAGAGAGATTCCTTTACAGTACATCCATATAAGTGATTTTCATTATAAACAGATTTATAAGCTACAGAGGTAGTAAGTTTTACTAGTTAAAGATACGAGATTAAAGGTAAGAGCATATGGTTTTGCTCAGGCTTGACACTTCAGTTCTCTCTGTGAAATGCTTGAACATCACCAATGTACCATAGAGGATAATGTATTTTCCCTACCGGGGTCTGGATTAAATGTATCATTACGTTATCATTTATAGTGCATTTGGGAAGAGCTGCAATTTCTTACTGACAGAGTGCATTTGCTCTCTTTCCATCACATATTGTCCTAAGTATATACATTTGTATGGGCTACAGAAAAATTGCTTGTATTTAACAAGCCTCATCTGTTAACTCTTGTTACTGCTTCAGCTCTAGAGACCTGAAGTAGCTTGAAAACTTTTAAAACAAAATACTTTGATTAACCTTTATGGGTCCATGAAGCTCAGCCTAGCTAAGGAGCTTCATTGTACCAAGAAAGAGAGAGAGAGAGATCAGAGTGTTTCCAAGCTCTGTCCAACACACAGGAAGTAGCACTTTCCCTGAGTGCTGCTCAGCCAGAGCATGGCACAGTTTAGAAGTGCAAGTTGACCTGGCTTCCTCTACCTCCACCCACATCTGGATCCTTCTGCCCTGACAGACTCAGATTTCTCTCTTTCAAGGCTGCTGTCCAAATCACCTACTTTACTTTTATTAGGCAGTAATGATAGCCACCATCTGCAGAGCTGTGTCAAACTTGGTAGTAGATATTTGGCATTAATTATTCTATGCCATGAGATGGGTCGAATTCCACCTCTATAGATAAAGAAATAGAGATTCACAAAGGTTAAAAAAAATTTGCAACTTTATATCATCTTTTAAGTTGCAGAAGATATTTGAAATTATGTGTGTCTCGATCCCCTCCATTTCACAATATCCCCTTTCAAAAAATATATGTATTTTTAACCAGTACTGACACTGTTAAATCCTTTTGTACTGAAGTAAACTACCTTTTAAGAGAAGATCTGTAAGCAAAATAAAAGTGGGGGAGGGGGATTTGCTGACAAGTTCTTATCTCAAGCCAACACTAACTTTGCAAAGAGAAATAAGTTCCTGGCAAGATCAGGCAAGATACTCATTGAGCAGATAAATTCTAAGGTTGGCAAAGGTAGTACAAAATTATCTTCTCCACATAATAATATGGAGCAGTCTTGAGACACTCCCCTGGCAGGGCAATGCTGACTATCTCTCAACTTCTAATTAAAGAAGAATTGTCAAACACACACAATTACAGAAAGTTTTTTGTATACTCAGCCCTATGTGATGGTGATGAGCCTTCTGGCCCTCTCTGACCTTATCTCAGCCTGGCTTATTCATTCCCTGGGACCTGTTCACCCTTTTTGTCTTGCCCCTCCCTACCAGTGTCTGTGCCCTTCTGTTGCCTTTGTCCCAGATGGCTTGTATGTATACATGCTTTAGGCCCTAAGTTCTGCATCAAGCATCTACTTCTCCATGAAGACCCCTCCTCATCCTTGGGGTGTCTCCTTTTTATGCCTCAGTTGTCTGGTGTTTGTTGACTTCCATCATAATATTCCCTGCGCTATAGTGCCTTCTTTTGTTTATCTTCCCATGCTAGGCTGAGAACTTCCTGTGTTCAGGGAATAGGTCTTATTCTTCCTGAATTTCCTTTGCCTCACCCAAAGCATGACCTGAAACAACCCCTCGTCAATAATATAGCGGATGGATGAATAAATGAAAAGATAGATGATAATGATAAGGGCTAACATTTACTAAACATCTGCTTGTCTACTAAATGCCAGGCTCTGTGCCTAGCATCTTAAATACACTACCTCTTTTGATCCCCAAAACATCCCTATAAGGTAGAAGTTGTGTTTATATTACTGATGGGAAAATTGAAGTTCAGCAACTTTAGGCAAATTCAACTTGCCTAAAGTTACTCGACTAATGATTGATAGAATTAGGATTTGTCCTCAAATATGTCTGCTTTCTGAGCTGGAATTCTTAACTACCGTAGCTGATAATATGGCAGCTTCACAAGGAGTGCCTCATCACCAGACCCTGCCTGCTTGCTCCTTTTGTAGAACCTACTCAAAGGAAACATCTAACAAAATCAAGACACCTTAAACTGAACTGAAGTCGCTCAGTCATGTCTGACTCTTTGCAATCGCATGGATTGTAGCCTACCAGGCTCCTCAGTCTATGGAATTTTCCAGGCAAGAGTACTGGAGTGGGTTGCCATTTCCTTCTCCAGGGCCTTGCTGTGTACTGTTTCCCCAAGATTTTATTTTTCTATGTTCTAAATGCTATGTGTTTTAGTCCTAAAATAACTAAGATTTAGAGCCTTTATTTTGTCAACCACTTAGCAGATTCTTAAGTAAAACAGGTAATACTAGAACAATTGTTTAGGTTATAATACCAGAATACTTGCAATTCATGTTAATTTCTTATATTTTGTATCTGATTATTAAATCTTGTTTCAGTATAGATAGAATAAAAGAAATGTAGATTATTAATTCTATGACTGTATAAAGAGCCAATTTCTATTTTCTATTATCTATTTTCTATTCAGAGCCAGTTTCTTTACTTTTATTATTCTCATTCCATTGTGGCATTTCCAATTAATCCACTGAGATGTATGCTTTGAGGACAATGAAACTTTTTTTTAGCAACACAGGGGAAGAAAGTGACATTTCATTGACATCTGTTCATCTCTTCTCATGTTTTTTTCTGAGGCATGGCTGCTTTTAAATAATTTCCAACCCTTAAGAGTTGGGCTTCCCTGGTTGCTCACATGGTAAAGAATCTGCCTGCAATGCAGGAGATCTGGGTTCAATCCCTGGGTTGGAAGGATCCCCTGGAGAAGGGCATGACAACCCACTCCAGTATTCTTGCCTGGAAAATCCACATGGACAGAGGAGCCTGGTGGGTTACAGACCATGGGATTGCAAAGAGTCAGACATGACTGAGTGACTGTACTTTCACTTTCAACCCTTAGAGTCACAGACAAGTCTAGTCTGTGTTGGAGCTGGAGTTGTATCTTTCCATACTTCAGTCCACTGTGTTATAATTTCTGGATAAAGTCTCCATCGCTACAGGGTGGGCCTTTTGCCCTGAACCCTGGGGAATAGGGCTGGATGACCAAGGAGGAAACCATGTCTTTGGGGCCTTTCTGCTCCTTCAGCCCCAGTGAAAGCCCTGATAACCAGACTCCTGCAACTTGTCTCCAACTCTTTTGGCCCTTGACCTGAAAGAAGAGGTCCAGGGAGAGATGCCTACTTTCTCAGAAGGAGATGATGATCCCCACTAATGTGTATTTAATGCTTGCTGTGTGTTAGGCTCCACACTAAGCTTTCTAAATACTTGAGTTTGGTTCAGAAAGAATCTGCCTGCAATGCAGGAGACCCAGGTTCAATCCCTGGGTCAGGACCATCCATGGAGAAAGGAATGGAACCCACTCCAGTATTCTTGCCTGGAGAATTTCATGGACAAAAGAGCCTGGTGGGCTACAGTCCAAGGGATCGCAAAGTCAGATATGACTGAGTGACTAACATCGCCACCATTTTTTAAACAATATTATGAGATGTATGTTAATGTTAGCTTCATTTTATTATTTAAAATAATTAAAATATTTGATTTTTCTAAAATACTTGTTGAAAAGTTTTTTCCTTCCCTTTTCCCATCTACCTGATGTAGCTAACCATTATTTTTAGTTTTTTGTGTGTTGTTTTGGAGTTTCCTTTACAAATATAGCTATATATACATATATATGTATACACACACACACTTACATACAATATATTTTTTATTTTCCCCCCTTTCTTTCACACCAAAGGGAGCATCCTATAAACTCTCTTATGCACTATTCTTTTTTTTTTTTCAACTTATTGATGTGTCTTGGAGAGCTTTTTTAAAAATAGTTTTACTTTGGGGTATGTTGGGTCTTCAGTGAGTGGGGGCTACTCTCTCGTTGCCACGTGCGGGCCTCTCATTGTGTTGGCTTCTGGCGTTGTGGAGCGCGGGCTCTCGGCACACAGGCTTCAGCAGTTGAGCTCTCAGGCTCTAGAGCACAGGCTCAGAAGTTGTGGCGCAGGCTTGGTTGCTCCATGGCGTGTGGGGTCTTCCTTGATTAGGGATCCAACCCATGTCTCCTGCATTGGCAGGTGGATTCTTTCCCGCTGAGTCACCAGGGAAGCTCTTGGAGAGCTTTTTATGTCAGTACGTAGAAAGTGTCTCTATTCTTTTTCACAAGGACATAACAACCCAGTATAAATTGTACCATAATTTTATTATATCATTTTAAACCTGAAACCAGAGCCCACAAGGTTAAATAATTTAAAGTCAAAGGAAAGATAGAATTCCTCTGTGCCACCTACTTCTGACCCCAAGGGTCACAGAAAGCTGAAGATCATTTGACAAATAAAGGCCATAGCACTTCCCCAGGTCACCAGCCCCCTGCTTCTGCTCCCTTTCAGGTTTTCTCCCTAAGGCGCTGCTCCAAGTCTTGTGAGTACTGTTCAGAGTGGAGCAATGTGATGTCTTTGGGGTCTTATCCCTCTGCCCACGTCTGCCTTATTGGGACCCTTTAGATGTTTGCTCTTGGGGAAGGGAATGGCAATCCATTCCGGTATTCTTGCCTGGAGAATTCCATGGAAAGTGAAGCCTGGTGGGCTACAGTCCATGGGGTCACAAAGGGTCTGACATGACTGAACGACTAACACACACACACGTGAACACACACACACGTCTGTTCTCGACATATTTGGGAGTAGTTGTTTGTAGAAAGCCTTGGAAACTGGAGGTTTGACTTCAGATCCCAAAATGTCTGATGCTTGTGTACATTTCCTTGCTCTGCTAGACCTCTGCCTGCAGCCCACTGACCACCTGTCAAAGACCTGGCTATCCTCGAAAGCAGCTAGAGCTGCTGATACTTTTGGTAATCATTTAGCAGCCCCTTGCCTGTCAACTGAACTGCTCCCATCTGGCTGGTTCTGAACTCTTGGCTGCAGACCACTCTTCTGGAAGGCAGCATAGGTAAGGGTGAGATAATTTAGTAGAGGCTGCCAGAACTTGGCGCCCAGTGAAAACTCAGTGAAGATGATGGTGATGATGATGGCAGTGATGGTGATGATCTCATGTAATTCTTTAAAAAGCATGCAAATGATAATTATCTTTATTTTACAGATGTGGTAATTTAGAAAGGTTTTTGTTTTTCTAGGGCTCACATTGTCATTGAATGACAGAGGTGAGATACAAGTCAGGGTCCTTCCAGGCTAATGTTCTTTGTACTATATCATTAAATAATACTCAGAGGATACCTGTGTTACCAGATGGCACATTTAAGTACACAGTTAAAAAGACACTGTACATAGATCCAGGTTCATGCGCAAAGTAATGTTACTAAGAGAAAGGGCTTGTGATTGGCATGAGATTCTGCTATGTTCTTCAGTACATTACAATTATATTAAAATGAAACACCCACTCTTATTTCTGCAGATTCATCACCCATATATTTTATTTCAATCTCAGAAATATTTGAAACAAGTTTTTAAGCCAGTTTTGGAAAGAAAATTTTCCTTTCAGTAATTCTGATTATAATACTAACATTTAACTATAATATAAAACTCTAATACTACCAAAGGTTACCTCGCTTGTTTATATCAGGCACTGTTTACATCTATTATCTCATGTACTCCCTATAACGACTGTATGAGATAGGCATTATGGTTTTCAATTACAGATGGGGATTGTGGCTTTAAGTCAAGTGACTTATCCAAGGTCTTAACAGTGAGTAAGTGGCAGAAGACAGATGTCAACAAAGCGAAAAGTGGCCAGAAGTCCTTCAGTGAAATTGCTGTGTTTCACCCCAGCTTTCTCTTCCCAGTGGCCAACAATGGGGTGGCCACCCCTGCATCTGTAAGAGGGTGCAGAGTCCGTGAACCAAGCCTATTGTGATCCTTTAGGATCATTTCTTACTGGTCAGAGATTTTAAATTACATGTCGTAATTCTTGCCAGCTGGATCTGTGTTCTGGATCTCTCTGTTTAGGAAAAAAAAATCACAGTGTGGTGCATGTTCTTTTTTAATCCCACCTGCATTGTTAGCACCTTTAATTTTTCCAAAGCTTTTTATGTATGTTATCTCATTTGTCAAGTCACCAACTTTTCTTAGCCAGGCTACGGGTGAAACTCTCCTTCCATATTCCTAATGTATGCCATTTCTTTCTAAATAAGACCATTCCCAAGTATGATCTTTCTAGATTAGATGTTTAGAAACCACTTGTTTTATTTAAAGAGCTGGGAGTTAATTTCTCCTATGAGAGCTTCAAAAACAACTCATCCTGGCTAAAACCACCAAGTGTGGTCAATCAAAGCCTCTTAAAGCAAATTAGATGCCGTCTGCTTCCCAAGATCTTGGGAAAATAGACCTGTTTGAATTAGTATTACAACAAACCAGTTGCCTGTGGTTTCAGTAATTATTCGTGACTTCTTACATACAAGTAATTTCTCCTAAGTGAATTCTTTAGATAATTAAATGTCAAACATGTTATTAGTTCAAAGTCAACTTCATTTTCTTTAAGTGACAAATTTGATGTTGTTCACTTTAGTTGAACATTTACTAAGCATCTACTATATGCTAGGTGCTATTCAAGACATTCTGGATTGCCTGATGGAAAGAGTAGAATCCAACTTTCTCTGCTTCCTCCTCCTGTAATACAAAATATTATGTACATTGATCTGCATTTCTTTGAGGGCAAAGAGTGTGTCTTATTGCTCTTATAGAACACCTAAAATAAGACCTCACTTGTGGAAAGGTCTTCTTTATTTAAAGTGAATGACTTCTTGCTTCATCTGATTTCATGAAGGGAGCTATTAGAAATCTTAGATCATGGGAAAGGGCATTTGTACTTATGTTTTCTGTGACAAAGATCAAAGATGGACGTAGTACAAATTCTCTTTTCTCTGGGTTCTCACGGTGCTTTGCAGTTGTCTAATAGCAATATCTGTCTTAGATTCGTGACTGTGAGTTCCATGTTAGGGACTGCGTCATTCCTCTGTGTTTTGGCATAGTACTCTGCACATAGGCATTCAGTCAGTATTTGTTGAATTGATCACAAGATGCTTCATTTTCTTCCCAAAGAGGGAGACCGTCTTCATCATTTCTATTTGCATCTTAGCTATAGCACATGGTGATACACATTTTGTACCTATTTTGTGATCAGCAAATACTTACAGACTTCATCTCATTTTTTGTGTGTTGAATTTACTATACTACCGTTTTGCTTTTTAATAGCAAGACCCCCCAATTTGAATCAAGGAGTATCTTCCCTGACTGACCCAATGAGTAAATAACAACAAACACGTGAATAAGGCACCTTCTCCTATAGCCATAAAATGTCTCCCTCTCACCTGACAAATTGGGAAACAGGGTCCTGAAAAGTAAGGACTTGCCTAAGGTCTCATGGAGAGATTGCTATGAAGCTGTGACTAGAATCCAGCTTTATTTTCCAGCCCAAATTTCTCCCTTCTTAACTTCTGCCCTCTTTCCCTTTCTTTCCATCCCCACTGCCACTACCTACGATGGGGCCCTGTCCCTCCCACCTGGAATGCTTCTCTCGCCCTGACTGTTCTCTCTGGTTGCCATCCTCCACACCTCCAGCTCGTCCTCCACATGGTTGCCACGGTGATCTTCCAAAGTGCAAATCGGATCATGCTTACTCTGTTGTGTAAATCTGGAGTCTGCACTCCTCCGTGTGATCCACAGGGCAGCAAGGCCTCCTCCTGGACCCCCAGGCCTGCCTCTTCTTTCTCTCCCTCAGATCCTGTTTCCCATCCAGGCTCGAGTGTCTCCAGTGACCCTCACCTTTAATTGTTTCATGACACTGTGCACAGCTGCCCTTATTCTTCCTGCTTTCTCCACCCCTGTTTCACCTTGTCTCGGTCGACAGCAGCATCTGGGGTCTTCTTGGTGGCCAGACCAGGGCCTCTCTTTTATAGAACCGTAGTCTGCATCCTCCGCCCCTCCCCGCGCACACTCCCTCCCTCATTAGAGCTGATGACTAAACACTTTGATGCACTTCTTCCTACCTTAATACCTATACCACACCTTTCACTTACTTTTTGAACACTTCTCTCTCTGTGAAAGGCCGTGGACTTTTTAAGGACAGAAACTAGATCCTAACCATGTTTGTGTTCCCAGAACCTAGCAGTAGGTTAGGCATATAATAGACACCCGTTACACAGCTGCTGACTCTCCAAAATAAATATAACTTCCATAACCCTTCACAGTGAATTAACTCAACTTATGGTTTCCTTTAAATTAAGCCTCACATGGAATGATAGTTGAATTATGTAAGACTTGAAGGAGAAGTATATTTAAAGAAAAGTAGTGCTTGAAAATGTCTTTCTTGTATAGGTGGTGAATGAATATTTCGCAGCATCTGTGGGATACAATATCAGCTTGTTGGTTACACAAAGTGGCCAGAGGGTCACCGAATATTTTGGGGGAGCCCTCTGTAACTGCCTCCCCACTGCTGTGCACGCGCGCTCTCTCTCTTTGTCTCTCTCTCGCCCGCCCCTGATTCACTGAAAGAAGTCAGTGTGGTTACCTGTTGAGCAAAGAGAACTTGGGTCACATTCACATCTTTCATCGAGGAGTAGATTTTCAGCTACTTTTCCAGTTCAGTTGTTAAACTCATTCCTGCCTGATTTACCAATTGCTGAATTGTTCATTTATTTATTTATTTAGTTATGATGTGTGTCCCCTGGGCTTCAGAACTAGCTTCAGAATGCTACTGCTCCATCTGGTTTAAATAGAGCACGCTAAGAAGAAATGAGAGAAACAATGAGACTGTGAGGTTGAAGGGAAAAAGAAACCACCTGGCGAACAGGAAGCAGAGAAAAATACAGAAAAATCTTCCTCTATGAGTTTGTGCTGGGGGAGGGAACCTGTTTTCAGCAAGAAGACGTGCTTTATAACTGAAAGTTCACATTTCTACCTGCGATGATCTGATATTCAACATCTATGAAGTCTGAGTTTGTGCAAAACTTTTTGAATCACGTTGAGGCAGGCTAGTCTCTGGGTCCCAGGACGATGGCCTTTGTTCTTCCTTTTCCCATCTGGTTCATTATTCTCTTGGGCACTTCTTATGTATGAATATAAGCAGCCTTGGAAATCATTATTCTCTTGGGCACTTCTTACGCATGAATATGAGCAGCCTTGGAAGGCGTTCTGTCTATGCCATAAAAAGAGATCAGCCTTTTGACTTTGGGCCTCCTGGATTCTCCGGTAAAAGAGCCATTCACCTTGATAATACATCTCATTTATTCAGAGTCAGGAAAGGTATGGTGATTAGAGGTGCGGGCTTTCGGCATGTCAGGTCCCTGTTAGAGTCTTGCTCTGCTGCTCACCACCTGGGTAATCATGGGGATGCTGCTTCAGCCTCGCTGAGCCTCAGTTTCCTTATCTCCCAAGTGGAGCTTTTTACTCAGGTAACAAGCTTGTTAAAGCTTGCTGAGAGGATTAAACAAGCTACGTAAAACGTGGTGGTGGTTTGGTCACTAAGTCGTGTCCAACTCTTGTGACCCCATGGACTGTAGCCCACCAGGCTCCTCTGTCCAGGGATTTCCCAGGTAAGAATACTAGAGTGGGTTGCCATTTCCTTTTCCAGGGGATCTTGCTGATCCAGGGATTGAATCTGAGCCTCGTGGCTCAGATTGCAGGCGGATTCTTTACTGCTGAGCCACCTGGGAAGCCCTGGGTAAAAGGACTTCACAGTAAATACTTGGGAATCATCACCTGGTTTTATGAGATCTTTCATTGCCACAGGTCCTCACCATGTCTGGAAAGGCACTGTTGGCCCCAGCTGACAGAGGGAAGGGGCTCATATACGTGAGGGTCCCCCGCCTCAGTGAGAGTCCTCCCGTTACCCTGCTGTCTTTGGTTGGGCTTGCATATCCTCTGTTCACCTTTTCCAAGGCATGACTCAGAGCTCTTCCTTCCGACAGCGAGTCTTCTGAATGAGGGACAATAACAATCAAATATTTTGGTGTTATTCCCCAGGAGAGCTAATAGCTCTCTGGGTTTCACATTTAAAGCGTGAAAAATACCGCTTTAAAAAGCGATATAAGCAGAAGTGGTATGAGCAAAAACCCAGGGGTGGTACATGATCTGATGTGGATCCCATCTTTGATTTGTATTGTTCTCCCTTCTGTCAAAGGAGAAGAGGGTGGGGGTACATACCCTCCCTAAAGGAGAGCAGGAAAGCAGTGCCGAGTGGCAGCCTGAGTTTCCTCCATACCCTGCCGCTGCTCACGGGCTGGCTGCATGTTGCCTGCTGTTCATGAAGGGACTCCGGCAGAACAAGGACTCAGCTTCCATAGGTTGGAAAGGGCTAATTAGAAACTACATACCCTCTCCAGACTGTCCAGTGACTGTCTTATAGTTAAAAGGAGTGAATATTTTTGCCAGACAGCTTTTCCTGTACACCCTCAGGACCCCAGACCCATCACGGTCAGCCAGTCCACAGTTTATTTCAGACAGTTTGTAAGAATACACGTAACCATAATGTATTAGTTACAAAAATACAAGTTCTTGTTCCAGTCAGCTCTTAAAATGAATAATGGTTTAAACACAATAGAAGTTCAGTTTCTTTCTTGGAAAGTTCAAAACTTGTCTTATCTCTCCTCTAGGCAGTGATTCAGGGACTTTTTCCATGCTATGGCCCCTCCATTTTCAACATGTGGCTTCCAAGGTCAAAGGATTCATTTGCATCAAGCTGGTGGGAGGGAAACAGAAGTTGAAGGCTTGTTGGGGAAATGTTGTTATAGGCCAGGCCCATTCCATTTCATTGGCCAGAACTCACTCACATTCCCTTGGCCAGAGCTCAGACATATGGCTGCACCTAATTTCTGGGGTGGAGTCTAGTTTTGTGCTCCAGAAGAGGAAATGAGTTTGATGAACCAAGCAATCTCTTCCTCAAAACAATTATGACCGAAACTAACCTTGATGAAGTATTTAATTTGTGCCAGGCATGGTGCTAAGCACTCTATCTACATTATTTTAAAATTCATGTACTATGTTTTTCACCCATTTAAAGTATATAATTCATCAGTTTGTCGTATATTCACAGTCATGAAACCCTGACCACCATCAATTTTAGAATATTTGCATTATCTGCCCCCACCAAAAACTCCATACACAGTAACAATCACTCCCCATTAACAGTTACTCCCTTCATCTGCCTCCCTCCCCTTTGCCACAACCCTCTCTGCTTCAACCCTAGGCAATGACCAATCTATTTTCTGGGTGGATTTGCCTATTCTGAACATTCCATATATAATGGAATGCTAATATTCCTTTATATAATCCTCCCAACAATCGTGCAAGGTAGACCAGTTTTTACTCCCATTTTACAGATTTACAAAGGATCAAGTTGCTTAAATGACTTGTCAGTAAATTTAAACCCTGCCTCTCACTTGAACTCTATCACACTGTGCTATGTCCCCATTATAAAGAATAATTACACCAAGATTTGGGAAAGAGAATGGTACGGGTATTTGTTTGCTTGCTTTTCAATGAATATCATGCAAAAAGACAAAAACAAAAACAAAACCCACCATAGCTTCTTCCTGGAGGGCTCTTTTACTAAAGTGACAGGCACTTAAGAAGTTAGAGAGCTCAAGGTTTGAAGCCCAGACCTACCACTTACCAGGTGCATATAAAGTATGCACTGCTTAATTCCTCTTGAGTCTTAGTGTCTTTACCTATAAAGTGGGAATAATGAATCTGCTGGGAGGATTGAATGAGATTAGCCTACGTGAAGCTGTTCCCACAACTTTACATAGTTGATGCCTTGCCAGCGTTAGTTGTTCTTGCTTAGAAGTGGAATTCTGGCTGTAATTGGAACCGCAGAAATTATGTTAATGTATTTGGGTCTCCAGGATACTATTTGGGAAGAAATTATTATGACTTGGTGTTTTATAGTGTCCAGATTATAACCTGGGAGTGGCTGAGATCCTTGGAGGATTTCTAACAATGAGGGTTAGGAAATAGGGACGTATTCTCCAGGATAGAAAGATGTATGCAGATTCTGGTCAATCAACTTCTGATCTCATACGGGCAGAACAGCTTTTTACAGGCACCTGGAAAGAACCAGCGGAGCCAGTGTAAGTTTGAAGTTCCTTGGGAAAGAAGATAAGCTGGCTGAGTTTCTGTAGGCAAAGAGCCAGTAATGAGGTTTCCAGCGTTCCATCACATGTCCTTTTCATCACTTTCAGCTCAAAGTCTCAGACTCAGAGGCCAAGTGTGGCTTTGAGAGATTCACGGAGGTAGTTAGGAAGGAGTAAATTGTGCTTTTGTTCCATTGACCTGTTCTCCTCTCTACCCTGTTTTTAGCCATAAAGATACTAAAATTGGCACAAGAAGACCAGGGAGGCAGTGGGGAGGTGGTACTGGCAGTAGCTTATGTCTTGTAGCCAGAAGAGACCTTCAGAAAAAAAGAGTCTGAACTCTAGGTGAAATCAGAGGCACATTTCAGTCTTAAAAATTTGCCCTAAAAGCCTCAGGTTCTACCATTTCCTAGTAGCATGGACAAGTGACTTAATCTTTCTGAGCCTCATTTCCATTTAGGAGTGTAAGTTGCTGCTGCTAAGTTGCTTCAGTAGTGTCCAACTCTGTGTGACGCCATAGACGGCAGCCCACCAGGCTCCCCCGTCCCTGGGATTCTCCAGGCAAGAACACTGGAGTGGGTTGCCATCTCCTTCACCAGTGCACGAAAGTGAAAAGTGAAAGTGGAGTCGCTCAGTTGTGCCTGACTCTCAGCGACCCCATGGACTGCAGCCTATCAGGCTCCTTCATCCATGGGATTTTCTAGGCAAGAGTACTGGAGTGGGTTGCCATTGCCTTCTCCCAGGAGTGTAAGTTGGACAATGGCTTACAACCACACAAGCCATAACTTACATAATTCCAGGGGGCTCCATTCACATACACTAGGGGTCAGCAGATTGTACACATGCAAAGGGCCAGACAATAAATATTTTAAGTTTTATAGGCCATTTAGTCTCTACTGCAACTAATCAAGTCTGCTGTTCTCATGGAAAAGCAGCCATACGTAATACATAAACAAATGGATATGTGGATAGGTTCCAATAAAACTTCATTTATGGGCACTGAAATTTGAATATCATATAATTTTCATGTGCCACAAAGCATTTTTTCTTCCTTTGATTTTTTTTCAACCAATTAAAAATGTAAAAATCCTTCTTGGCTTATATATTTTACACAGTCAGACAGTGGGCCAGATTTGGTTCACAGGCCTAGATTTTTAGGCCCCTAACAAATGCTAAAATATGTTCAATGTCCTTTAGAGAGATGCAGTGTGGTGCTGTGATTACTACAAGGACCAAATAAGAAAGAGCATGTAAAGTGATTAGCACAGTGTCTGCCCTTGTAAATACCTAGCAAATGGTTATTATTACTTCTGTTTTCTCTCTGAAAAAGAAAGATGTTATCAGCTATACTTCAATAAAAATATTAAAAAATATAAACTACTTGCCACAGACATTTGGAAAGGGAGACAGTTGCATATTGATTACTTAAGATTTCTACTATATTAAGCTTTTATTATTATTACAATATATATTAAAATTAAAACTATAAAAACTGGTTTGGGGTAGTGACATTTTGAGGCCAGCCAGTCTTGTAATTTTTCCCTAATATCCCAGCCTTTTCTCTTCAGTTTGTACACATTATTCAGTATAAGTGTTGCTTGATTGAAGGATTGGGTTCAGGACTTCTGTGGATGTCAAAATTCGAGGATACTCAAGTCGTTTATATAAAATGACATGGTATTTGCATGTAACCTAGGCACATCTTCCCATACACTTTAAAGCATCTCTAGATTGCTTGTAATGCCTAATACAATGTAAATGCTGTCTAAATAATTGTAAATGCCATGTAAATAGTTCCTGGTGTGATGATTTTTAATCTTGTATTTTGGAAATTTCTGGAACTTTTTTGTTTTGGTTTGGTTTTTTTTCTTCAATTATTTTCCATCCACCATCAGTTGAATCATGGACATGGAACCTGCAGATACAAACCACTGACTATACCTGGTCTGTGCTGCTAGGTGCTATGTGAATAAATGAGTTTAGGTCTCCTGACCTGACTTTGTACAGAAGGCAGTGATCAAGACCATCTCCAAGAAAAAGAAATACAAAAGGCAAAATGGTTATCTGAGGAGGCCTTACAAATAGCTGAGAAAAGAAGAGAAGCTAAAGGCAAAGGAGAAAAGGAAAGATATGCCCATTTGAATGCAGAGTTCCAAAAAATAGCAAGGAGAGATAAGCAAGCCTTCCTCAGTGATCAATGCAAAGAAATAGAGGAAAACAATAGAATGGGAAAGACTAGAGATCTCTTCAAGAAAATTAGAGCTACCAAGGGAGCATTTCATGCAAAGATGGGCTCGATAAAGGACAGAAATGGTATGGACCTAACAGAAGCAGAAGATATTAAGAAGAGGTGGTAAGAATACACAGAAGAACTGTACAAAAAAGAGCTTCATGACCCAGATAATCACGATGGTGTAATTACTCACCTAGAGCCAGACATCCTGGAATGTGAAGTCAAGTGGGCCTTAGAAGGCATCACTACGAACAAAGCTAGTGGAAGTGATGGAATTCCAGCTGAGCTGTTTCAAATCCTAAAAGATGATGCTGTGAAAGTGCTGCACTCAATATGCCAGCAAATTTGGAAAACTTAGCAGTGTCCACAGAACTGGAAAAGGTCAGCTTTCATTCCAGTCCCAAAGAAAGGTAATGCCAAGGATGCTCAAACTACCACACAATTGCACTCATCTCATACTCTAGCAAAGTAATGCTCAAAATTCTCCAAGTCAGCCTTCAACAGTATGTGAACTGTGAACTTCCAGATGTTCAAGCTGGATTTAGAAAACGCAGAGGAACTAGAGATCAGATTGCCAACATCTGCTGGATCATCAAAAAGGCAAGAGAGTTCCAGGAAAACATCTACTTTTGCTTTATTGACTGTGCCAAAGCCTTTGACTGTGTGGATCACAATAAACTGTGGGAAATTCTGAAAGAGATGGGAATACCAGACCACCTTATCTGCCTCTTGAGAAATCTGTATGCAGATCAAGAAGCAACAGTCAGAACTGGACATGGAACAACTGACTGGTTCCAAATTGGGAAAGGACTGCATCAAGGCTGTATATTGTCACCCTGCTTATTTAACTTATATGCGGAGTACATCATGAGAAATGCTGGGTTGGATGAAGCACAAACTGGAATCAAGATTGCTGGGAGAAATATCAATAACCTCAGATATGCAGATGACACCACCCTTATGCCGGAAAGTGAAGAAGAACTAAAGAGCCTCTTGATGAAAGTGTAAGAGAGTGAAAAAGTTGGCTTAAAACTCAACATTCAGAAAACTAAGGTCAAGGCATCTGGTCCATCACTTCATAACAAATAGATGGGGAAACAATGGAAGCAGTGACAGACTTTATTTTGGGGGGCTCCAAAATCACTGCAAATGGTGACTGTAGCCATGAAATTAAAAGACGCTTGCTCCTTGGAATAAAAACTATGAGCAACCTAGACAGCATATTAAAAAGCAGAGACATTACTTTACCAACAAGGGTCCATCTAGCCAAAGCTATGGTTTTTCCAGTAGTCACGTATGGATTGAGCACTGAAGAATTGATGCTTTTGAACTGTGGTGTTGGAGAACACTGTTGAGAGTCCCTTGGACTGCAAGGAGATGCAACCTGTCAATGCTAAGGGAAATCAGTACTGAATATTCATTGGAAGTACTGATGCTGAAGCTGAAACTGCAATACTTTGGCCACCTGATGCGAAGAACTGACTCATTGGAAAAGACCCTGATCCTGGGAAAGATTGAAGGCAGGAGGAGAAGGGGACGACAGAGGATGAGATGGTTGGATGGCATCACCAACTCGATGGACATGAGTTTGAGTAAGCTCCAGGAGTTGGTGATGGTCAGGGAAGCCTGACGGTGGAGGACCATACTGCAGTCCATGGGGTCGCAAAGAGTCGGACACGACTGAGTGACTGAACTGACGAAACTGATTTTCCTGTCTAAGAGCTCATAGTATTCTCCAAAGCGAATATATGCATCCTAAGGGTTTGTAAGATGATAACCTTTCTCTTTACATTAGCTGTTCAATCAGCCTTTAAATTCTGATTTGGTTTAGGATTTATAATGTACATGCTATGCCATAGTAAAATGGTTGCGCGTGCTTAGTCAGTCAGTCACATCCAACTCTTTGCGATTCCATGGACTGTAGCCCACCAGATTCCTCTGTCCATGGAATTCTCCAGGCAAGAATACTGGAGTGGGTTGCTATTTCCTCCTCCAGGGAATTCTCCTGACCCAGGGATCAAACCCAAGCTCCTGCGTCTCCTGCATCGGCTTCTTTACCACTGCGCCGCCAGAAAGTCCCAGCATGGTTGTACATCCTACAAATATATAAATATTCAGATAATGGAAGGTGTGCTCATATTTTCTTTAGATGATGACGTTGACTGTCAAAGGTTTGAGAAAACTGATTAAGAAGAAAAATAAATAAGTATAACCTGGTGGTAAACAAGAGTTGGTATGAGTGATGTAGGTTCTTATTCAGAATGAGGCAACTGTTTTAGGATGTGAATTAACAGTTATTCTGGTGTCTACTTTGTGGCAGGTGGGAAACAAGATATGTCACATTTTAAATTTTCAGAGTTTTGCAACAGCTGTATGATAAGTACATTTATCTCCATTTTATAGATGAGGGACCAAGTTCAGTTCAGAGAAGATAAGCAACTTGTAAAGGTCAGCTTGAATGAATCAGGACTGTCTAACTAGAAGCATGACATTCACCACTTCAACCTTCACTGCACTGAAGAAGTTCATGAAAAAGGAATAATAATTCTCTGGTATTCCTAAACTCTGAAGTTAGTATTTTTTCCATCATGTGTACTTAGTTTTTTGAGTGATAAATGGATAAAATTCCACTCCACCAGAGAACCATGATCAACCCCTTATCCCTTGACCTCTGCACATCACTTGCTTCTCACTCTGATTAGAAATCTTCTTAATTAGCTATCTCCTAGTCATCCATCTAGACTCAGCTGAGATATAACCTCCTCCAGGAAGCTTTCTTGACTTCACCTCCCAGACTAGATGAGATGCCGTTTTCTAGATATCCATAGCACCGTAATGAATCCTTATAAAATATGCTATGCAGCTCTGTAGTTACTTGTTATCTGCTCGTTACTCCCTGGCCTGAAAGGTTCTTTGTATGTGCTCAGTTGCTTAGTCGTGTCTGACTCTTTGTGATCCCATGGACTGTAGCCCGTCAGTCTCCTTTGTCCATGGAATTTCCTCTGTCCAAGAATACTGGAGTGGATTGCCATTTCCTCCTCAGGGGATTTTCCCAACTCAGGGATCGAAACTGCATCTCTTGCGTCTTCTGCATTAGTAGGCAGATTCTTTACCACTGAGCCACCTGGGAAAGCTTCTTAGGGGACAAGAAATCCGACCTTAATTGTATTGACCTCCTGCCATCCAACATGGCAATAGGTGCCTGAGATATAACAGACTTTCCATGAATATTCATGAAATGAAGAAATTCCTCCATCACTAATTTGCAGTCTGAGACAACTTTGGCAAACAGAGGGGGTGAAGTTTGTCTTTATTAAGGTTTCCCAGTTTAGAGCAAAACAGTGGATTATAGGGGACTAGATAATGATAAGACAGAAAGCAAACTTTTATATTTATAGCTTTTTCCTTCTGAGTTTCTTTTTCTGGAGGGGATACACACACCAATCAAATTTATATTAGTGATGTATATGGTTTATCAGTATAGTCCAGTTTCTCTCTATGTGTTTATGTGTGGGCACATATATAAATAAGCCCACAATTTCTATAAACTATCTTATGATCACTGGAAACTCAACAAAAATATAGTGTTCATTAACACTCTTCAGGTTGGCTCATCTTGCCAAGTCATTCAGTTGCTCTAAATCTCCTTTGGTCCACAAGCCATTTCCCTCCTGAATGCTTAAAGCTTTGCTTCTTTCTTTGAAGGGAACTAGCATTTACTAAGGGCTTTGGCGATATTCCGGGTATTTAACCGAGATGATTTCATTTAATCCTCAGATGTTTGCACCAATCCACAGGTCCTGAGCCCAGAAGAAAAGGGATCAAGTCAAAAACAAGTCAAGAATTTAGTGACATAGAAAATCTCCACCAAGAAAGAAGGAGAGGGAAAGACTAAGAAAAAGTCTGAATTTTGCGGAATTCAGTTACGACTGAATATTGTTAAATTCTCATACAAATTTGTCACATAGGATTATACCAAATTAATTTGTTGATAATAATATGAGTTTATTAGCACAGGCAATTTATGTATGAGCAGGGAGGGGCCTTGTCAGCTGATTGAGAGAAAAGCTTTCGTCTTCCCACCACCAAATATGGCTATATATGATGAGTTTTCTTTTTTTAATTTAAGAACTCGTTTTATTTATCTATTTATTTTTGGTTGTGCTGGGTCTTCCTTGCTGCGCAGGCTTTTCTGTAGTTGTGGTGAGCAGGGGGGTACTCTCTCATTGCAGTGCACAGCCTTCTCCTTGCAGTGGCTTTTCTCGTAAACCACAGGCTCTAGGGCTTCCAGGCCTCAGCAGTCGTGGCTCCCCAGCTCCAGAGAACAGGCTCAGTACTTGTGGCACACGAGTTTAGTTGCTCCACGGCATGTGGGATCTTCCCAGACCAGGGATCAAACCCGTGTCTTCTCCTGCACTGGTAGGCAGATTCTTTACCACTGAACCACCAGGGAAGCCCCCATGATGGGTTTTCTTGCTTGATGAAAAAGGAGAGCATTCATACAGTTGTTGCCAGATTTTCACATTTCATAGACCAGAAATGCTTCAGGACAAACTTTTATAGGCCAACAGAATTACCAACTTTTTATCTTGCCAGAAAGAAAGTATATTATGAAATAAGACAAAAAACCACACTATCTATTCTCATTGTCAAAAGTGAAAATGAAAGTCGCTCAGTTGTGTCCGACTCTTTGCCACCCATGGACTGTCCATGGAATTCTCCTGGCCAGAATACTGGAGTGGATAGCCTTTCCCTTCTCCAGGGGATCTTTCCAACCCAGCGATCGAACCGAGCTCTCCCGCATTGCAGGCAGATTCTTTACCAGCTGAGCCACAAGGGAAGCCCAAGAATATTGGAGTGGGTAGCCTATCCCTTCTCCAGGGGATCTTCCCCACCCAGGAATCAAACTGGGGTCTCCCGCATTACAGGTGGATTCTTTACCAACTGAGCTATCAGGGAAGCCAGAAATAAAAAGACAACTTAATAGAAAAAACAATAAGAAAAAACAGAGTAGAAAAGGCATAATCTCATAATAAAGGAAGGTCATTTTAGCTTGATGAAAAATCACTGCATGCTACTGTCAGTGCTGTCTCCTAGCTTCTGGTAGTTCCTAGTCTTTTGGCCTCCATTTTTCCTCTTTGCCTATCTGTGTCCCAGTTTCCCCATTTAAAAAAATTTTTTATTGAAGGATAATTGCTTTACAGAATTTTGTTTTCTGTCAAACCTCAACATGAATCAGCCACAGGTGTATATATATACCCTTTCTTTTTAACCTCCCTCCCATCTCCCTCCCCTTCCCACCCCTCTAGGCTAATACAGAGCCCCTGTTTGAGTTTCCTGAGTCACACAGCAAATTCCCGTTGGCTCTCTATTTTACATATGGTAATGTAAGTTTCCATGTTACTCTTTCCATACATCTCACCCTCTCCTCGCCCCTCCCCATGTCCATAAATCTGTTCTCCATGTCTGTCTCTCCATTGCTGCCCTATAAATAAATTCTTCAGAATCATTTTTCTAGATCCATATATGTGCATTAGAATACGATGTTTATCTTTCTCTTTCTGACTCACTTCATTCTGTATAATAGGTTCTAGGTTCATTAGGACTAGGTTCAATAGGTTCATTCCTCATTAGGACTGACTCAAATGCGTTCCTTTTTATGGCTGAGTAGTATTCCATTATGTATATTTACCACAACTTCTTAACCCATTCATCTGTTGATGGGCATCTATGTTGCTTCCATGCCCTAGCTATTGTAAATAGTGCTGCAGTGAACAGTGGGACACATGTCTTTTTCAACTCCAGTTTCCTCAGGGTATATGCCTAAGAGTGGAATTGCTAGGTCATATGGTGGTTTTATTCCTAGTTTTTAAAGGAATCTCCATACCATCTTCCACAGTGGCTGTATCAATTTACATTCCCACCAACAGTGCAAGAGTGTTCCCTTTTCTCTATACCCTCTCCAGCATTTATTGTTTGTAGACTTTTTGATGATGGCCATTCTGACTGGTGTAAGGTGATATCTCATTGTAGTTTTAATTTGCATTTTTCTAATAATGAGCAATGTTGAGCATCTTTTCATGTGTTTGTTAGCCATCTGTATGTCTTTTTTGGAGAAATGTCTGTTTAGGTCTTTTCCCCACGTTTTGATTGGGTTGTTTGTTTTTCTGGTATTGAGTTGTATGAGTTGCTTGTATATTTTGAAAATTAATCCTTTGTCAGTTGTTTCATTTACTATTATTTTCTCTCATTCTGAGGGTTGTCTTTTCACCTTGCTTATAGTTTTCTTTGCTGTGCAAAAGCTTTTAAGTTTAATCAGGTCCCACTTGTTTACTTTTGTTTATTTCCATTACTCTAGGAAGTGGGTCTCTCCCTTTTATGAGGATACCAGTAAGTCCCATTGGATGAGGGAGCCCCCCTATTCCAGTTTGACTTCTTAACTAATTACATCTGAGACAATTCTGTTTATAAATAAGGTCACATTCTGAGGTATTGGGTGCGGGGTGGGGAGTTAAGACTTCAACCTATGAGTTTGTGGTGGGGAATACAAGTTAACCCATACCACAAACCAAACTCATAGAACTGTTGTTTGTCAGAGTCATTCAGGAGAGGCTGAATACATTAAAGATATAGTAAAGTACCAGGGGCCGTAAGGATTGTTTGTTTTTTTAAGAAATTTATCATCCTAGTTGAAAGGGGAGCCACAGAAGGGAGCTGCATCAGGAGTGCTGGAGTCTGAATTTTGTTTTAGGAGAATCTACTTGCTGTGTAGACAATGATTTGTAGCAAGGCCATAGTCAAAGCAAAACAAACAATTAGGAGGTAATGGCATAGATCCATGTGAGAGATAATAGTGGTGAAGGCTACAGAGCAGAAGTAAGGATGAAGAAAAGATCTGGGATATATTTTGAACACAGAATTAACAGCATTTGCTGATGAATAAGATGTGGGATATAAAGATTTATTTTAAAAGAACTAAGAATGACTCCCGGGTTTTTAACCAGAGCAACTTGGTGAATGATTTTGCCATCTTAAAAAATGGTACGCATTAGGAGTACAGTAAATATGGGAGGGGGTGGGACCCACAGGTTTAGTTTTGGACACTTTGAATATGAAAGCCTGTTAGTCAAGTGGAGATGCTCTGATGTGGGGTGCGCTGGATATGAAGGTCTAGCATTCAGGGCACAGACCAGGCCTAGAGATCTACATGTGGTAGTTTTTAATCCATCGATGGCATTACTTAAGCCTCAGTACTGGAAGTTGTGGCCTAGGGAGTGAGTGCACCAAGAGAGATTAATGATGAGCCATGGGACACAAGAGAATTGAAAGATCAGGAAGTGGAGACAGACTCAGCAGAGGAGACTGAGAAGGATGGATTAAGGAGGTGGGAGGGAAACCATGGAGGTCTCAGGAACCAAGTTTAAAAAGTGGGTCACTCAAGGAAGATATGAGTCACGGTGTCAAAGGGCTGTGCATCAAGTAAACTCTGGCCATTGCTTCTGTTGGTGAGCGTGTCATTATTTACCTTAATAAAAGCAACTCTGGTGGAATGGTGAAGGTGAAACTGGAGTGAAGTAAGTTAAGGAGAGAACGGGATATGAAGATGTAAAAACGCTGGGAACAGACACTTCTATTTTATGTTCTGTGTTCTCTCAATCTCTTAGGAGCAGTGGATATAATAGCTAAGAGAGTGGACTCTGCAGTCTTAGACTTCAGTCATTATTCTGACTGTGCCGTTTATTATCAAGTCATGTAACCTCTCCAATCACCAAGTCCTCATCTACAAATTAGAGATAATAGTACAGCTCACTTCAAAATGTTATGAGGTTGAATGAGAGATGCAAGTAAAGTTTAACCCATCACCAGCACATAATGTGTCAATAAATAGCATCGTCACTGATATGCACAAGTACTGGCACAGCTTGCAGGCACCATACAGTTCATTATGTCTGGGAGAAATTGGTGGCATGGGGTGGGTTATGATAGAATATGTGTTATGAGGTTTTGGCCACCTGATGCGAAGAGCTGACTCATTTGAAAAGACCCTGGTGTTGGGAAAGATTGAAGGCAGGAGGAGAAGGGGATGACAGAGGATGAGATGGTTAGATGGCATCACCAGCTCAATGGACATGAGTTTGGGTAAACTCTGAGAGTTAGTGATAGACAGGGAGGCCTGGCATGCTGCGGTTCACGGGGTTGCAAAGAGTCGGACACGACTGAGCGACTGAACTGACAAGGGAAAGAACAATGTGTTATAATTTAAAAACTGTATGAAAACTCATCTCTAGTGATTTTTCATGGATGTGTCATAATGGTTGAATAGCCAGGCAGCAGGGGGAGAATGGTTCTAGATGGGATTTGGGGGGATCATGGTAGACCAGAAGCTGAAAATAATGGAAAGATTTAGAGTAGAGCAAGCCGTATCAGGCCATACGTAGATTGTTGTTGTTGTTCAGCCACTCAGTCGTGTCCAGCTCTTTGCGACCCCATGGACTGCAGCACTCCAGGCTTCCCTGACCTTCACCACCTCCCAGAACTTGCTCAAACTCCTGTCCATCGAGTGGGTGATGCCATCCAACCATCTCATCCTCTGTTACCCCTTCTCCTCCTGCCTTCAGTCTTTCCCAGCATCAGGGTCTTTTCCAATGAGTCAGCTCTTGGCATCAGGTGGCCAGAGTATTGGAGCTTCAGCTTCAATATCAGTCCTTCCAATGCATGTTTAAGGTTGATTTCTTCTAGGATTGACTGGTTTGTTCTGCTTTCAGTCCAAGGGATTCTCAAGAGTCTTCCCACATAATAATATTTGAAGTAACCCTTTATCTTATAATTATAGTTACCATTTATTCTTTACTACACATGGTGTTTATACCTGTTTAGAAATTCAGGTCCCTCTTCCCTGAGCTCCTGATTATGTTGCATACCTCTGATCCTACAGTGTCCAGTATTATGGTCATGAGAAGAGTGGGCACCTCATCTACTTGTATTCCATATCCTCTAGTAATATGCTTAGAGGATAAAACAGAGACAATGGTGCATACATTAGTAAATTAAGTTGGCTACTCAGACACTCTTTAGAAACACAGAGCTAAGGAAATCTCTCATATTTATACCTGAATAGCCTGGAAGATTATAGCATCCCCTTGTCCCACAGAGGGCTAACACTGATGTCCCTCAGGGAACGTTGATTGCATGCCTTGGAGATAGTAATCTCTTATATGGATAAGCTCACAAAGGTTGGGACCTGGCAGGTGACCAAATTGTGGCTTATACTAAGTTAGGACAGGAGTTTGCAGTGGAGCTTTAGAGACAGTACCGTTTTATTGCTTGGCATGGCTTGACCTAATGGCAGTAGACGTAGAGCCATGTGCAAAATTCCTCTGTTGTTATGCGGCAGGTGCTTGTTTGAAGCGGGTAGAGGGAGCCAAGGTGGTCTCACTGTGGATATCCAACGTGCTGTTACGTGTGCTTTCCTGGGCTGGTGAGTTCATCTGACTAACGGCGGAAGTGAAGTGGAGAAGCCAGGGAGATGAACAGGTAGCCCAGAACAGGGCCCCGGGCCTGCCACTCAGGCAGAAAGCCCCCATATTCCTCGGGACACTCTTCAGTCTGAGTGATAGATCTGTCTGGTGTCGTTTCCACTTTTTCACAGGCTGGCAGATTCAGTCTTAACAGAATATGTGTGTGTGTGCACGCTTAGTTGTTCGGTTGTGTCCGACTCTTTGCGACCCCATGGACTGTAGCCTGCCAGGATCCTCTGTCCATGAGATTCTTCAGTCAAGAACACTGGAGTGGGTAGTCATTCTCTTCTCACAGGATCTTCCTGATCCAGGGATTTAACCAAAATGTCCTGCATTGGAAGTGGATTCTTTACCTTCTGAGGTATCACAGAAGCCCTCTTACCAGAATACTCCTTGGAAAATAGTTTACATGGGAAAAGACGGTTTAAAGAGAAATGAGACAGAAATCCATTTTCCAACAAGAAGTGTGGTAAGAATAATAGCCAGTAATTTGGGGAGTATGCATTATAACCAGGCACTGCATTTTCTTCTTTTTGATTGTTTTGTTTGTTTGTTTGTTGTTTATTTTTTCAGGCACTATATTTTCTCGATGTATTTAATCATGCAAGGTAAACATTAGCATATCCATTTTTACAGATAAAGCAACCCATGATGATATAAATCAGTGACAAAGCTACGGTTTAAGCATAAGGCTCTTGGGTCCCTAAACCTATGCTCTTTCTGTAATTTCTACTAAAGGCCGTAGTAAGTAAGCCTGCTCGCATGCCCATCTGCCCCTACAGTTGAATGTGAAACACTACTTGGGATGGGAGGATATGTTTAAGAGCATGGGCTCTGGAACCAGGTTGCCTAGAGTCGATTCCAGCCCTGTCACTTAGCAGCTGGTATCCTACTCAGATGTGTTAACCTCTCTGAATCTCAGTTTTTTTTCACCTGAAATATGTTGTTCCTGATAATACCTACCTCACAGAAATGTTTTTAAGATTAAATAAAGATTAAATGAGCCTGAGCACTAAAACTAACTGCCTGGCATATGAGAAGTGCTCGATAATAGCTATTATTATCAAAAACATGATTTCTGGTGTTGATACTCAGTGAACCTAGAGAGGTTATACTGACCTTGTCAGTGAGGAAACAGCCAGATACTGCTCCTCTGTGCTGCCTGCCTGTTAATGATTTTTGGCCAATCAATGGGACTGTTTCTGATTTCTGCCCTTCTCCCCATTTTCAGGGCTTCTTTGCTCTAGAGGTAGCACGGTAGGCTAGAAAGACACTGTTTTGACATAAGAAGACCTGGGTTTGGGGTCAGGCTGGAATCGTACTTGGAAACTGTGTGGCCCTCGCAAGTCACTCTGTCTTCCTTACGGACTCCTCATCTGCGCAGCGGGCAGCCTGAACTCCCGAACCTCTAGGGCCTCTTACAGCGTCCATTTCTAGGAGCACTGGACAGAGTCACTTAACTTCTCCATTGGCTCATTTACACTGTGGCTCTCCTGAACTCTCCTTGTTGCTGAGGGGTTCTGCAAAGCCCTTCTCTCAGGGAGAGCGAAGTGTTTGGTGTGCTGTGATGGGCTGTGCAGATATGAATGCTGGTCTTTACGGAACTGTTATGAGAATTGAACCTGAGTACTATACCTTGTCGTGTAGGCATCAGAGACTCACGGGCTTTCCTCCACATTTTGCCATGGTTGCCTACCCCCACTGGGTTGGGTGGATCCACCTTAACTAGGTGTGGGGGAACTCGAGTGGAGGATGGGGGTGCGGTGCGGATGGTGGGAAAGCATCTTATTGGTTCATGCTGGTACATCCCAAACACCAATTACTGTCACTGCTTCTAAGGCTGATGTATTTATCAGGATGAGTTACAAGGAAATATATGTACCCAGGGAGAGAGGATGCTGCGTGGTCACCCCCTGTGATGTAAAATATGAGAGTCTAGGAGGGGCTGTTTTATAATTCATCAGGTTTCGCCTGTGAGTTCTGCCGGAGTCTTAGTTATAAAGGCAAGTGTGAACTGGACGGCAGACAGGAGAACCTGGCACCACCGAGACGGAGAAGCTGCCTTTGGTGCCTCCTGCCTCCTCCCTGCTTTGTTCCAATAATTTTGTGCTCGGTAAGTTCCTCGGCTTTGCAGCTAATCGTTGTTGAATGAGCTTGGCAAATGAATCTGTAGTTTGAAATATGCACTTGCTGTCAGAAGTGTGTGTCAGTGTTTGGGCTTCTGACAAATTCCACAGTTCTGTTTAATGAGCAAAATAGCTTAAAAGATGAAACAAAAGCCGACAAATCAATTATTCACCTTGATCCTTGGAAGGCTGCTTTCTTTGGTTGCTAAAGTTTCTCAGGTTTCATTCTGTCAGTTTCATTTGTTGGGTGAGCTTTGAAAAGAACAAGTCTCTTTGTCACGAAATTGTTTTGCCTAGCTGCCAAAAGGAGGTATGTACAGGGCGGTTTGTCCATCCCTACCCCCCTCCCCAGCTTACCCTCCCCAGCAGTCAGTGATTCTTAAAACAGACAGTTTGCCTGGTAACCAGCTCCGATAGAGCTGAACCTATGCAAGGCAAGATTCAAATTGCAATCTTTTGTGTGAACAGAACTGAGGGGCTGTGAATAATTGTCATTGTGGACATTATTGTGAAACTCAGTATGGTGGTAGTCCCTGTGTTTTTGCCGGAATGGGATCAGAATGTGAGCAGATTTGCATTTGGCATGCCTGTTGGTGATGTGGGAGAAGGAGGGGAAAAAACAGACTGGATCGTTATGGAAAGAGCTGTACAACCCACCCGCAGGACAGACAAATGCAGAAAGCAGGACCGTTGTATTTGCGTAACTTGGGACTGTTTTCTCTAGTTTCCTATTCCCGTTAATGATTACCTGAAGCTGCGTTTTGGTCCGCATCTGGGTACACTCCAGATCCTGGCTCCGGGCAGGGTCTGAGCGCTAACTCCTGGTCAGCTAGCTGTAGGAAGTCATTTCTTCCTCAGAAGGAAAGAAGGGAGAACTGTACCAAGGCGGACTCCTTTCTGCCGTGTTGTTTGCCTCTGTCCAAATCTCATGGAAACCACAGCTTGATGTACTATTTTTTTTTTTTTTGCAGTAGCAGATTTAACTGTGGTGTCATATGGCATATTATGTATGGAAAGGAATAGCAAGACATTTTTCTGAATGTTTCAAGTGTGTCTGGCTTGTTGACATTTGCTTTATTTCACTGGCAAGGAACTACTGTCTTCTGGACCCATAACGGTTTGTCTGTCCAAAGCATTTACTTTATGCATAATTGCACTTTCTCTTTAGATGTGGAATCTGTAGATCTGAAAAGAACGTCCTCTTTATCCTTAAGGAAAGCAACTCGTTTTAGCATCGCCTTGATAAAAAGTATGCATCCTCCCCCTCAGCATGCTCTTTGCTTTTTCCTGATAAATATTTTGGTCACCAGTACCACTGTACTTCAGATAAAGTTGTTTCTCCATTCCTAGCACACTTTCTGATTGCACCAAAACCCGAAACTTGGCAAATTTGGAATATGGAATGTATCTTTTTTTTCAGGAACACATTTTCCAAGCATACTTCTTTTGTCCATAAATAGCTTTTCCATATTTTCCATTTCTCTGAATAAGTTCTGCTCAAAGAGCAGAGGAGTGATGTATTGTGGTTGGCACTTAGGGGTGTGTAACCTGAGACTTGGTTTCTAATTTATAAATGGCTGCCCCACAAGGGGTCTGTAAAATGTTTTTTTGTCTTATGTTCAGTTCAAAACCTCAGGGGTACAGCAGTAATGATCAAGATAGGAAATTCAGCAAATCATTGCAAGTATAAACCAATATCTGTATTTGATGGTTTGATCCGCACACTATGCTATGTAAAGATCAGGACACATAGCTGAATGTTCCTAAAAGTGTTAATGCATCTTAATGTCAAGAGCATGGTTGTAAAGTACCTTTGTAATATATTGTACATTGAATTTTTCTGTACTGTATTTTTAAAAATCTCCTGCCAGAGCCCCTGGTTTATTTTGCAGCAGTATCTGGGTTTTGATTCAGTGTGGTTTTATGGAGAAATAAGCCAATGAACTAATTTCCATAAACTGAGTTTCTTCTCATTTGGTGGTGATTTTTTCATCTCCACCCACCAGGAATCAGCTCCTTTAATAGCAACAAAAGAAAATTTAGCATGAGTTATTCTCAATTAAATTTACAGGGAGACGAATATGAACTATAACAAGAACCTTCTGAGAAAGCACATACACACCAAAAAACTTGTCTCTTAAAAAAGGGTTAAAAGCCAAAGAGGTATGAACATTCTGCCTACACGACACGTGATTCCTGAGAAAGGTTGCAGGGGATAGAAAGGGGAGAGGTTTACAGGAGCTGCTCTGAGACCTGGCTTCAGCAGCTAGCAAGTGGAAGGGGCAGGGGCTTTGTGTCGCCGTGGTCGCCGCCTTAGTCTCCTTATCTGTAAAATGGGGTCAGGGAGGCGAGGAAGATGATGCCAGAAAGATGATGTGTACGTGTTACCAACAGTATACTGTTTGATACAAAGAGGACCCAGTGAGAGGTAGTCATTATGGTTAGATGTCAAATTTTGTGAAATATATAAGTTCATTTTGATGTTGATTTTGAAAGAAATATGCACATTAAAAATGAAGATTATAAAAATTTTCTTGTTAGCAAGATACTTCTGTCAGATGATTTTTTTGTTTTATTTTGGAAACCTAGTAAACATAATTATTACCTTTCAGTTCACATTTCACTAATTCTTAGAATGATATCTAATGTCTACATACTTATTCAAATTGATTTCAAATGTGGAGCATGGAGGTAAGCTGATGCCAGATAATATATCATAGCCTTCTAAGTTATTTACCAAACAATGAGTAGGCCATAATTCTGACCCTGACATTGCATTTAAAGACATTGCATTAAACTACTAATTATAATAGTAGATATCATTTATTACGCCAGACACTGTGCTGTGGGTTTTACCTGCTTTTTCTCATTTACTCCACATCACGACTCTA
The DNA here is from genome assembly GCF_016772045.2 of Ovis aries. Lineage (NCBI taxonomy): Eukaryota > Metazoa > Chordata > Mammalia > Artiodactyla > Bovidae > Ovis > Ovis aries. The sequence goes on from NC_056074.1 coordinate 11,604,546, forward strand.
CTGAATAGGTACTATCTTGCTTCTCACTATCAAATTAGGAAATGAGATTAGAGAAAAGTTTATTTAAATACTAATTTAAATTGGCTTATGGCAGTGGAGAAACAGACATAGAGAACAAACTTATGGACACGGGGAGAGGGGAGGAAAGGGTGAGATTTATGGAGACAGCAACGTGGAAATTTACATTACCATATGTAAAATAGCCAGTGGGAATTTGCTGTGGCTCAGGAAACTCAAACAGGGGCTCTGTGTCAACCTGGAGAGTTGGGATAGGGACGGAGGTTCAAAAGGGAGGGGATATATGTATACCTATGGCTGATTTATGTTGAGGTTTGACAGAAAACAACAAAATTCTGTAAAGCAAGTATCCTTCAATTTAAAAAAAATTAGTTAAAAAAATAATTGTCTTATGGCAGCACTTAGAATTTGAACTCACACATGTCTGCTTCTAGAATCTATACTGTAACCACCTTGGTAGGAAGATTCAGTAGGATTTGCCTAGTGCTGCATGACTCCGTTTTGGAATCTTGGCCCTATAACTGCCTTGACTCTTCTCCCCATGTGTTTAACCTCTGTCTGAATTCAGGGGGTATAAAAAATGAAGTTGGAGACTTTTGTTACTCTCATTTTTGGTCTGTGCTAAATAATCAAAGTCATATTTTCCTGAGCCATCTTTACAGTTCTCACCAAAGCATAAAATTTAGTATTAAAAGGCATGGAATTTTAGAAGTTCAAATACCTAAGAAATTCAAGATAAGATCTAAAAGTTACTCTGAATTAATATTGTCCTTTGACCTGGACAGCATTCCCCTGACTTGAGAGGCTTCTCTGATGCAAGAGGCTGGGCTCATCTGGAGCTTGCTTTCTAGCCCATATTCGGGGAAATAGGATCCCAGAATTTCTTCCCTAAACTGTCCTGAGCCCATTTCCAAGGGTCATACTGTGAGCCCACCCCTGGGTGTGAGGAAATCTGTGCATTTGCTGCTGGCATGGGGTCAGGGGTGAGGCCCGGGAGTGGTATTTTGTTGATCATCCCTGGGCTTGGGACAGCCACATGTCCGCACAAAAGGCCTTGGGTGGTGCAGGAAGGAACTATGGAAAAGAAGAGGAGCTGGCCCAGGTCCGGGGTCTTCGACTTGTTTTTTGCTTTTTTTTAAATTTATTTAAAAATGTACTTGTTTCTAATTGGAGGGTGTTTGCTTTACAGTGTTGTGTTGGTTTCTGCCATACTCTACTTGTGTTCTTACCTTGGTTGGGCCCCCGGAATGTTAGGAACAGTCCTACATTGCACTGAAGAATATTTACCTGTACTTCAGAGTAGTGAAGCTAAAACTCCAGTGGGTTGGTTTTGTGGGGCTTTCATTTTTGCTTTTGACCTTTCCCCATTAAACCAAAAGAAGTCACTTGAACAAGAAAGTGGTCAAAGCTATGGAGATCTCAGACTAAAAGCCTTTCAAGTTCCATTTTGGAATTGACTGCAACATGATCCATCAAGGCTAGACATTGGTCTTTTTTTCTAGTTCAGAGGCATAGACTGACTTTGGAAGGTGATATTAGGGTCAGCTGGATTAAAACTGCCATTTGTCCATATACCATTTGAAACTGTAGTTGCTCTGAGAGTTCAGTGCTAATTTCGGGTGCCCCCCCCCATTAAAAAAGTATCAAAACCTTTTTTGTTGTTGTTGTTTTGGGATATAGCTGAATGTTGTGATAGTTCCAAGTAACCAGGGAAGGGACTCAGCCATACATATACATGTACCCATTCTCCCCTGAATTCCCCTCCCATCCCGGCTGCCACATAACATTGAGTGGAGTTCCTTGTGCTCTACAGTAGGTCCTTGTCGCTTATCCATTTTAAATATAGCAGTGTGTATATGCCCATCCCAAACCTGGGACATATTTTCTACTACCAAATCTGGCAACCTTACTTTCCTTAGCTATAAAGCATGGCTGTTGGGAAAACAAAAATGAAAACAAAACCAGAAACTGCTATTCCCTCATCCACGTGAAAGCATCTAGTACAGTAAAAACTCAGCACATAGTATGCCTACATCACATGTTCCCCTAATCTGAAAATACAGAAGTTAAACTTATGATTCTCTGATGACTAATATCTGTGTCACATTTGACAAAGAGAAACAGGACAAAACAAAATTTGTCATTTAACCTCTGAATTAAAAACTCTTATTAGAGTATGCCTTGGGTGATGGTAATCCCATTATTTTTTACTTTATTTTTTATGCTTTATGTATCATTTGAACTTTGGTAATGAGCATGTATTATTTATGTAATTAGGAGGAAAAAGGAGAAAAAGCACTCCCAGGGAACTGAATTAGAATAGAAAATGGTTATAAATATGCCGTGGATGTCTAACTCAGTAGGAGGACTCCGGTCACATTTTTTAAAGTATAAAATACTCTGAAAGAGGTGTTTTTTGGCTGAAATAACCTGGATTAGCTTGCGTTACATACTTGTTTGCTTGTTTATTTGTCAGTTACTAATCAGTTAGTATGCATAGACTACTGCCAGATGTTCTGCTAGTTGCTGAGATTACAAAAAGGAACAGTCATAATCCTTGGACTCACTGTGTTTATAATCCAAGAGGAGTGGGCACGCGAGCCCAGAGTTGTAACACAGTGTGACCCCTACTGCGCCATAACAAGAGCAGTTGAGGTTGCTTTCTATTGCAAGAAACAGGCACCATGACTCAAACTGGCTTGATCGGTAAAGGAAATGTATTGATGATTGTAACCCAAAAGTACAGCAGTAAAAACAGCCTCAGAGGTCTGATCCTATGGCTCACAGAGCTGTCAAGAAATCTGTTTCTTTGGGTTTTGACATGCTGTCTGTATTAAGGTTAGCTGTATCCTAACTCTAACTGCCCTCTTGGTTCCGGAATGGTTGCCAGGGGCTCCTGGACAGCTTGTTTTCTTAGTCATACCCAGCAGAAAGTGAGCCTGAGAATGGTCCCTGAAGTTCACTTTGAATGGACTGGCTTACCCATGAACGTAAAGCCAAATCACCAGCCCATTGTGAAGCTTCAACAGGATAAAGGCAGACTCCCTATGACCTGACAAGTCCCAAAACAAAGTCTGGCAGCTGTTTACTGTTAGCAAGGGATAGTGAGGAATTCCCTGGTGGCCCAGTGGTTAGGACTCTCCACTTTCACTGTGGGGGCCCAGGTTAAATCCCTGCTTGGGGAACTAAGATCCTATAAGCCATGCAGTGTGGTCAAAAGAAAAAAAAACAACAACCAGAAAACAGGGGATCATGGTGATGGGGGAATGATACTTGGTCTTCAGCTTGTGATTTGTACAGCACACAGTGTACAGATGTCCACTAGAATTAGCGTAGTGCAGAATGGGAAGAAGGCCAAGCATATGGTGGTGCATCCCTTTAAATATTGACATGATGAGTAGGGGGTTACCAAAAAATAAGAAAGAGGCAAGGGCTTTGAGGCAGAGGAAAAAGCTTTCTGGAGTCACAAAAGCTAACCAGGTAATTGGTTAACTCTCTGTTGATCTTCACATTGGCACAATTTCAGAAGTTGCCAGCTAGAAGCAATTTGACCAGTGGTATAACTGATAGAGAACCTGATGTATCAGTTTCACCAAAACCTGTTGTTATTGGATGATAACAGTTGGATTTTAAGCAGAGCCACAGTCATATCATTATTTTTTACAACGTGTGTACAGATTTGAAGTCAATTCAACATGAACCTTAAAATTTGTCCTGTTTCAAAATTATACAACTTTATAGCTAGACAATACCATTGTCATCTTTTTTTTTCTCTCTCCTTTTTTTGCTTTTGTGAGACCCTTTTCAAGAAGTTTGGCTCACTCAGTGCCTCAGATTTATTTAGATTTTGATATCATGAAATTTCTGATGCTAAAAAATTGTATCAGACAAAAACAAAACAAAGGTATAAGACAAATGAGGGTAGATGCGCTTCTTTGCTAATTGTGTAGTATATTATCTCACTGAGAATGAAATAGACTAAAATATTTGTTAGCAAAATATCAGTGCTCCATAGCAAAACGAGGTTAAATGTTAGTGTCTGTGTTATTCATAGTTTATATAATTTATTCTTTCTTTAGTTCTTCAGCCTTAGGCAATACTCGCTTTTTGTTTCCATTGAAGAAGTGAAATGCTTCCTGTATATAAACTTGAACTAGGCGGGCTTGGTAGCAGTCTTTACCGAAACTCCTGACTCCAGCTTTAGTTAGCCATGTTTTGGACTGTGTTTCAGCACAGGAGTGACAGGGCTATTGCTTACTTTCTATAGGAAGTGCGCTCATACCGTTCACAACTTTCTGGCGTCTAAATGCAATCAGAGAACATTCTCTCTTTACATCATGAAGGTTGTGAAATGCTGTCAACCCACCTACCTAGTGAGCGTGGTCCTAGATACTCATTCCTCTCGCTTCTTTCCAAAGAACAGTCAGTAACGGCAGCAAAAGGAATCAAAGTTTATTTTCTCTTGCCATTTGCTTCTGGTGCAGCAAATCTGTTCAGAAAACATGAAGCCAAGCGTGGCGCTGGTCACAGCCCAGCTGTGTGAGTGGGGAACCAGAGACTTACTCAGAAAACATGCTTGAGTGAAGGAAGGCAGCAGTGATCATGTAGGAAATGCTCCCCAGGGCACGGGTTTCTTCTTTAAAAGACAGCTGTTCGGTGCAGAGCAAGAAGAAACTAAAAATAGTGGAAGGGTAATGGCTAATGTTGATTTTTATTTATTTATTTTTTAATATAAATTTATTTATTTTAATTGGAGGCTAATTACTTTACAATATTGTATTGGTTTTTGCCATACATTGACATGAATCCGCCATGGGTGTACATGTGTTCCCCATCCTGAACTGCCCCTCCCACCTTCCTCCCCATCCCATCCCTCAGGGTCATCCCAGTGCACCAGCCCCGAGCACCCTGTATCATGCATCAAACCTGGACTGTCGATTTCATTTCACATATGATAATATACATGTTTCAATGCCATTCTCCCAAATCATCCCACCCTCGCCCTCTCCCACAGAGTCCAAAAGACTGTTCTATATATCTGTGTCTCTTTTGCCATCTCGCATACAGGGTTATCATTACCATCTTTCTAAATTCTATATATATGCGTTATTATACTGTATGGGTGTTTTTCTTTCTGGCTTACTTCACTCTGTATAGTAGGCTCCAGTTTCATCGACCTCATTAGAACTGATTCAAATGTATTCTTTTCATGGCTGAGTAATACTCCATTGTGTAAGCACATACGTCATCCCCAAATGAAAAGGTGCCATTATCCCATGACACGACTTTACTTCTCATAGCACAAACCAGACAAACTCTTCTTTGTTTAGTTTTGAGTTTTCCTTATGCAGGTAGAGAAATAGCAAGGTAAACTGTTTCTGGGCTAAATATCTCACCTCATTAGTAAGTGTTTTGAGTTTCTAACAAATAGGGGATGCCAGAGAGGTGTCAAGGAGACCAGTATTGACATTCAGACTACACACCAAACTCCTGGTTCTTAAATCGTTGAAATGCTTATATTCTTCTTTGTAAATAGCTTTTCCCCCTCCCAGCTGCTTTAAACTACTCCCAACTCCAGTTCCTTTCCCAGGCCTTGATTCAGTAGCTAAAGAGCTAATTGATTAGCTAAAGATTAACTAAAGGGTTAGGTGTTAAATATTTTGACATCACTTCTATGTAAGACCCATCTTATTTTTTAAAAGCTTGTGGCTGCAGTGGAGGAGAATAACAGTCAGACACAGAAACAATGTATAATTATGTGCTAAAATGTTTGAGATAGCCCTGTATAATTTTTAAAACAGTGATAAAGGAGATATTATTTGAGGTTGTCTGGAGAGATTGGCCAGGAATTTGAATAGGACAGAAATGAAGGACAGGACAAAATATTCAATTTTTCCATTGATTTATTTAACAAATGATAACTAAATCTCTCATGTATTTATTGCCACCTTGTGCACACTATCTCCTTTACCTCTCTGGGAGGAGAGGAGAATATAAGACTTGATCACACAGCTACCAAGTGGCAGGAAAGCCCAGTGTCCTCCATTCCTGTCCATTAAATGCAAGACACTGTATAAGGTGCTGGCATGGTGAATATGAAATCATATATATTTTTACTTGTAAAGGCCAAAATGTGCAAACCCAAGGAAATATTGACAGCCCTGAAGTGAATGAAAGAGTGTTCTGGGCTTTCCATCATCAAGAGCATCATTTGAAATTATGATTGGGTAATACATTTTTATATTGTTTGCTTCGGTTGCTTCAACAGCTATATAAAAAGTAGAAATGTGAGCATAGAGAACCAGCTAAACTCATTACAATTTGATTATCTAATCTCCCAGTATTAGTCTTCTTACAACCTTTGCATAAGATAGGAACCTTAGAAAAAGCAATAAAGCACATTTAGCCTATTGACAAAGTCATGCTTTTTATCTTTAAATCAAAACTGAAAGAGCAAGACTATTTATTAATGATTTTGTAACAAATCTAACTTTTTCTGACTGCTTTCAAGCTTTTGCCTTACGCAGCAATGAGCACATACTTGCTATGACTGAATTATACAGGGAAATGTACATTTAGAGGCCAGAGTGTGGCATCACTGTCTTTCTTGCCAAAAATATACCCCAGTGAGTTTCTTGAGGGCAGGGGTTTCGTTTCATTTATCTTTTCCCGCCCAGCATCTAACATGGTTAATTGATAGATACCAGGGAATACATCCTTTTAGGGAGGGTGGAGACAGCGTGAGATTCAGAGGTTGAGAATAATTTCTGGAGCTGAGCCTTGAAGGTGATGTAGGAATTTACTAGCCACATGGAGAAGGGCATTGTAAGGAGACAGTGTTTGTCATTCAGTCACACAGCTGCCCAATCATGTCCAACTCTTTGTGACCCCATGGACTGCAGCACGCCAGGCTTCCCTGTCCTTCACTATCTCCTGGAGTTTGCTCAAACTCATGTTCAGTGAATCAGTGATGCCATCCAGCCATGTCATCCTCTGACGCCCTCTTCTCCTGCCCTCAATCTTTCCCAGCATCAGGGACTTTTCCAGTGAGTCAGCTGTTTGCATTTGGTGGCCAACATACTGTAGCTTCAGCTTCAGCATCAGTCCTTCCAATGAATATTCAAAGGAGATAGTGTATACTGAGCAGTATTCCTTAAATAAAAATGATCACAGAGTTTGTGTTTAAGGAAAGCAAGGAAAACCTCAATGTCTTTGTAGTATTTTTTGTTCCTAGCAACTCATTTTTCTAAACTGCTTTCCCTAATCCCTTCTCCTTTATCTTAACCCCACTCATCCTTTTTTTGTTGTTTCGTTTTTTTGTTTCTTTTTATCTTTTTTCTTATTTATTTTTTTATTATTGGGCTTCCCTCGTGGCTTCCTTTCAATTTTATGTTGATGTATAGTCCAATTTACAATGTTAATTCCTATTGTACAGCAAAGTGATTTGGTTATACATATATACATTCTTTTTTAATATTCTTTTCCTTTATGGTTTATCATCAGACATATATATTTTTTACATTGGAGGGTAATCACATTACAATGTTGTGTTAGCTTCTGCTGCACAACAATGTGAATCAGTTTTAAGTATACCATATATCCCCTCTTTCTTGAACATCCCTCCCACTCATCCTTTAAAAGTCAGACTTCTCAACAAATAAGTAACAAGGAGAAAAAAAATGTAGGAAAAGCACTTAAAAGATGAATCAACTAATTGATATCAGTAAACATATTGGGCCCAGATTCAAACAAACTAAAGAAAAAATTCATGACATTTATGAGACAGTTGAAAATATAAATACCAATTGGATATTTGGTGATGTTATTGGTAATATTTTAGGTATGATAATGATATTGTGGTAGTATTAAAAACAGGTCCTTATCTTTTAGAGATACACACTGTCATATTCACAGGTGAAACAATTCCATCAAAATAATATGAGATGGAAAATGGGTAGGGATATAGATAATAAATAAAATAGAAACAAATAAGCATTAGGTTGTTTGTATCTTCCCAGAGGACATTAATGTCTCCCCACCCACCCCCGCCCCCAACCCTGCCACCAGTGGGTTTCATCTTGTTATAATCCAGATAGATGCTCTGGGCATGTTTCGTAATTATCATGTTTACGTGGGTCGCCATCACCAGAGGGAGCTCATTAGTAAGGACAGAAATTTTTATTTGTCCTCCCATTGCCTGGCTTACAGGAGGGGCTCAGTGATTTCGGACAGAAGGATGGAAAGATACATGAGTGGATACAGACCTCCAGGTTCTACATCAATGTGTGTGATACAAGCAGTGGGCTCCTTTTCATTTCCCTTAGTTTTATCTAATCCTTAAGAAACAATTTTCAGTTCATGGTCTTTATGCAAAACTGTGTTTGCTCACAACTGCAAGCCAGGAATGCTGCAGCCTAATTGAAACTAGGTAATTCACACATTTGCATTTAATCTTCATAGAAGGCCATGTTGTGAGACCATGTCCTTAATTAGTATAAGATAGCACTGTTCCAAACCTATTTAGTTGTCATAGAGATAAAATATGAAGAAAAGCATTTCCTTTTTTTAAAAAAAAGTTTTAACTAAATTATGGTTATCGGACCCTAATTTTTGCATGTAAATTTACAAAACTTTTGAGGAGTCCTTCATCAGCTTTCTTGTGACAGCCTTCTGAACACTCTTTTGGTCTTTTGCAAGTGCTTATTTTATATCAATAGAAATTGCACTTCTAAAAAGTATGGAATAGAAAGATAGAAGGGGGCTTGGCAGGTGATGTAGTCAATGCTGTTGCCTTTGATCCACATTGAACTGAAACAGGCAACATAAAATCTGCCTCCTTTTAATGGTATTAAGGAGAAGATTTTAATTAAATCACTCCTCAGTAGCATACTGTTTTTGGAAATATTAATTTGCTTATATTGTCAACTTTTTTCTCAAATCAATTTTTGGAAATATACATGTTAACAATAGAAAGGAATCCATCTGTCCCTCAGAATTCTTAAATAATTAATTACCTACTCAGGAGCAAGCCAATGAGATGAATTTGTAAAAACAAGCATGATATCCTCTAAAGAATCTTTCATAGACCAGATGAATTTGCTGATTTTTTTAAATGAAATTTCTTCATCTATGACAACACAAATTGAGGATTTCATGACTATAGGCATGTAAGAGAGCACAAAGGAGTTTGCTTCCTTCTGTGGTATAGATATACTTCCTGATACTAAACCACAAATGAAAGGAATATGTATTCCAAAACCATCATGGTTTCCAATAGTAAGTACTGAGTATTCAGAAATAGAACCTTTAGTGTAGTCTATTATTTTTCTTTCTGTATATTCAGAATCTAGCACAGGATATGAAAAAAGTAAAAGCACAGTACAAATTATTAATAATAATCAAGTGTTTCTATGCGTGAGTCAAAAGGCCTTCCTCTCTTTCTATGAAAATTCTACCCAGCTTCAATGTCTACCACGTCTATGATGCCTGATGGGGCCAGTGCTGTCCACTGAAGTCTCTTCCCTTCTTCGTCCGTGGACTTCAGTTTAAGCTTCATCATTCCATTTTTTTGTTCAGTTCATTTCCTTAGGAGATTGTAAGTGAGTAGGAGGCAGGGGCCATGCTTCCCCCCTCTTTCTTTAAATTTCTGCACCTGTTTAACAGACCCAAGACCAACTAGAAGGAAGTTAGCTACTTCTGGTGAAAACAGCACTAATTTCTCCAGCATAGACCCTACAGATTTTGGACAAGTTGGTTGTATTTTTGGACCACACTGCCATGTGGTCATATGGATCAACTTCATATTTGGGACAATTATTTGTAAAGATCGCATAGATATGCTCCTGGGGACTAGGAAACTAAAATTCAATCCAAACCTCAGGTCTGACAGAAATAAAAATAGAATTCTGTTTACAAGTGAATTATGCCAGCTCCTCGTCCACCACCCTCCAGCAATGTACGTCAGCCTGAATGTCAGACGCTTAGATGGCTATAGTACGTGTAGGTATGACAGTTTGCATAACACCTTTAAATGGCAGTAATTCCATTTCAAAGGGCAAATGAGGGGGAAGTACCCTTGAAAATTCACTGGATGCTCTGAGAAAAGGTTATCTGATCTTTAGGAAAAAAGACAAAAGCTTATTTTAAGAAATATTTTTAAAAAAATAATCTCCTTTGTTTTGTTTATATTTTATTCACTTTATTTATTCTCATAAATACATGCAGCTTTAATGATACATCACTTCACTTTCACTTTTCACTTTCATGCATTGGATATGCAAAGGAAATTATAATATAAAGGTGACCCTACATCCCAGGTTGCCCAGGCCAGTTCCAGTGTATGTATGTCTGGATTTGGAAGAAGATTACTAAATATAAGGTAAATGAGGCTAGAATGAGATTATTGTGTTAAGATGTGATTGGAGAAGGAATAAAATCATACCAGATCTTGGTACGATAAGAAATATATATCAGTGCTAATTAATAGACTTTCAGAAGACTTTCTCAAACTGAGAGACGAAATATTCAGGAAATACACATTCTCAGCTTTTCAAAATGAGTCTGAACCATACAAGAAGTGAGGGACACAAGCATTTTAAGGAAAATTGATTATACTTTCCAATCTGATTATTTACTAATGCAACAAATATTCATTGAGAATGTGCTGTGTGCCAAGCACCAGGTTCGAAACTGGCCTGAGAAAAATCTTGTCCTTGACTTGTCTGCCAGCATACGCACCCTTGTGTATGGCCCTTCCTTGTCTTTTTCACGACTAAGATCTACGCATCTACAAGAGAACTCCATCACATGTTTCTATGGCAATGTACTCTTCATTCTTTAAAAAACACCCAGAGAACTGGCAAAAGAGTAATAGAGAATATTCATTTTCTTTCAGGCAGGGTACCTAATGGCTGAACAAAGACACACGAGGTCTGGGTTTCTTTTATCTAAGACACAAGGGGGTTTAACTATGTATTATAGTTTAAATGACACATACATTATAAAAGATAAAATGGTAAGCTGTTCAGTCTTGGAATTCTCTCTGATCGCTCATTCTTCAGGCTTCTTTAACCCCCAAATCATGATATGTGTCTCATCCTTCAGGTCCCCCTTGGCAGGGACAAATCACCAAGAGCTAGTCTAATCTTTAACAAGCGTACCCCCGTTTTGTGCCCTCACTTGCTTCAAGCTGTGTGCTATGCTGTACCTGTATCTCTGTTTTCTTCCTGCACCGCAGAATCTGGCAGACTGGGTACTGTCCATTATTTATTGTTTTATCTACCTAGCACAGTGCTTTGACATAAGAAAGTAATAGAGCACCAGTTGAGGAATGAAGGGGAGCCCATCACTTCTCTCTTAGAGCTGACTCTGCTGGCCTCTTCCATGCAAGATTCTCCCTCTCACCCTGGTTCTACTTTTACCAGTAGTTCCATGCCCTTCTTCTGGTTCCTTAAGTCTTTGATTCTCCAAGCTGAGCATCATTTATGTGCACACATTTTATTTTTCAACACTTCAAAGGTTCCAAAGAATTCCTTCCTTCTCTGATGATACTTTAAAAACTAGTTGATTAATCAAGCACTAAGTCCCTATTTCGGAGAAGGCAATGGCACCCCACTCCAGTACTCTTGTCTGGAAAATCCCATGGGTGGAGGAGCCTTGTGGGTGGGCTGTAGTCCATGGTGTCGCTAAGAGTCGGACACGACTGACTTCACTTTCACTTTTCACTTTCATGCATTGGAGAAGGAAATAGCAACCCACTCCAGTGTTCTTGCCTGGGGAATCCCAGGGACGGCGGAGCCTGCTGGGCTTCTGTCTATGGAGTCTCACAGAGTCGGACACAACTGAAGTGACTTAGCAGCAAGTCCCTATTTATTGAGAGCTTGGTGGCCAAAGAGTGCTCAAACTACCACACAATTGCACTCTTCTCACACAATAGCAAAGTAATGCTTAAAATTCTCAAAGTCTGGCTTCAACAGTACATGAACTGTGAACTTCCAGATGTTCAAGCTGGATTTAGAAAAAGCAGAGGAACCAGGAATCAAATTGCCAACATCCGCTGGATCATAGAAAAAGCAAAAGAGTTCCAGAAAAACATCTACTTCTGCTTTATTGACTACGCCAAAGCCTTTGACTGTGTGGATCACAACAAACTGTGGAAAATTCTGAAAGAGATGGGAATACCAGACCACCCGACCTGCCTCCTGAGAAATCTGTATGCAGGTCAGGAAGTAACAGTTAGAACTGGACATGGAACAACAGATTGGTTCCAAATTGGGAAAGGAGTACATCAAGGCTGTATATTGTCCACCAGTTTATTTAACTTATATGCAGAGTACATCATGAGAGACTGGATGAAGCACAAGCTGGAATCAAGATTGCTGGCAGAAATATCAATAACCTCAGATATGCAGATGATACCAGCCTCATGGCAGAAAGCGAGAACTAAAGAGTCTCTTGATGAAAGTGAAAGAAGAGAGTGAAAAAGTTGGCTTAAAACTCAACATTCAGAAAACTAAGATCATGGCATCTAGTCCCATCACTTCATGGCAAATCGATGGGGAAACAGTGGAAACAGTGATAGACTTTATTTTTGAGGGCTCCAAAATCACTGCAGATGATGACTGCAGCCATGAAATTAAAAGACGCTTGTTCCTTGGAAGAAAAGCTATGACCAATCTAGACAGCATATTAAAAAGCAGAGACATTATTTTGCCAACAAAAGTCCATCTAGTCAAAGCTATGGTTTTTCCAGTAGTCACGTATGGATGTGAGAATTGGACTATAAAGAAAGCTGAGTGCCGAAGAATTGATGCTTTTGAACTATGGTGTTGGAGAAGACTCTTGAGAGTCCCTTGGACCACAGGGAGAGCCGACCAGTCCATCCTAAAGGAAATCAGTCCTGAATATTCATTGGAAGGACTGATGCTGAAGCTGAAACTCCAATACTTTGGCTACATGTTACAAAGAACTGACTCACTGGAAAAGACCCTGATGCTGGGAAAGATTGAAGGTGGGAGGATAAGGGGACAATGGAGGATGAGACGGTTGGATGGCACCACCAACTCAATGGACATGAGTTTGAGTAAACTCCAGGAGTTGGTGATGGACAGGGAAGCCTGGCATGCTGCAGTCCATGGGGTCACAAAGAGTCAGACACGACTGTGCTACTGAACTGAATTGAACTGGTGGCCAAAAACCTTGCTGGACATTGAGCAATTTCCAGTTTGTTTTAAAAAAAAAAGATAAGCAATCAAAAACACACATGTTTTCTGTCCTCAAAATCTAGTTGGATCTTAAGCTATGTAAGTAGGATGGGAAAACTTATGGCGCCTGCCAGATCTTGGTACGATAAGAAATATATATCAGTGCTGATTAATAGGCTTTTGAGAGACGAAATATTCAGGAAATACACATTCTCAGCTTTTCAAAATGAGTCTAAACTGTACAAGAAGTGAGGGATACAGGCATTTTAAGGAAGATTGATATATTTTCCAATCTGATTATTTACTGATGCAACAAGTATTCATTGAGAATGAGCTGTGTGCCAAGCACCTGGTTCGAAACTGGCTGCAGTAAGTTTTCTGAGGTCATGTGTGCTTTGGTCTTCCTTCATCTAATCCAAAACTGTCCATGAACTTATTCTCTCCTACAGTTTTAACTACTACCTTTAGGCATGTAAAAGGCACCCAATTCTACCTGTCCACCCCCAGAATCTTCTAGTGAGTCTAATCTTGGATCTCATATTTAAAGGAAGGTGAGGTGTGACGACTCTGCTCCACCCACTCTGTGCCAGCCGTTCCCACTTTTCCCCCACCCAGAGTCACCAGCCACCATGAAACCTGCAAAAGTTACAATATACAGATACACAGTTCTTTGCAATTATATAACCTCCCTAGGTAGTACAGCTGTAAGTGTGAAAAATGTCTTTAAGTGTTCCTTCATATCACTGCTGCCTGTTTGGGACTGGAGGGTCTTGTGGACTAACGTGGACCAGGCTGCAAGATGACTGGCTGTATGCCAAAAGACACTTCCTTGGTACTGATGATGGCAACGCTGTGTTTGCCCACTGAGTCCTCATTGCGGGACAGGTACTGTGCCAGATACTGTGCCAGGCCTTCTGTCTGTAATGGTTCTTCCTTCCAGTAGCTCAAGAGATATCACTACTGCCGTTACATCAGCAAGAAAGCTGAGGTCACAGGAACATCTTGCCCAAGGTTTCAGGTCTAGTAAGTGGAAGGAGTCAATATGAGAATCCAGATCTGTTCAGTTCTCAGTGCAGTGCTCTTTTCGATTGCATTTCAGCAGGAGTGAGTTAACAGTTTACAGGGCCTCAGTCTTTCATTTGGATCTTTCATTTGGAGTGGTAGGGATAGATTCTTGTGTCTATCTGCCTCAGAATTAACAATGCTCTTGACAGCTGAGGTTACTCAAGGAAAATCAACAGCCTTGGAGATATTGTTTCCTGGCTAAACATTGGGGAGGGATCCAGGCAGTAAGGTTAATGGAATTATCAGCCCACAAGTGGTTTATGACCCAAGCAGCACCAGAGCATACAATTTGCAAAGGAACTTCCGGCTAAGGAAAATCAATGAACCTTCATTTATTCATTCGATCAATACTTTCCAAGCTTCTTCTGTGTGCCACACACCTAGTATCTGCACTAATAATGCAAATACAATGTACATTTTTAACAGGGTATCCTACTGGCTCTCATATATATTTAATAGAAAGCTTGCCTTGGGAATTAATGTACCCTTCCAATTTATAGGGAACTTTCTAGCCAGGAGGAACAGTGAAAACAACAGCTCTTAATCTCTGAGGTAAGATTTTGCAGCAACATGGTATGTTATACTTATTGAGGGCAGCATCTGAATGGAAAAAGCAAAAGCACCTTCGCATTAGACAGTCTAGAGCTCAACTCTCAGCTCTGGCGTTTAATAATTGCGTGTGATTCTAAGTAATTTCACCTCTAGTAGCCTCAATTCTACTTCCACCAGGGCTTCCCTGGTAACTCAGCTGGTAAAGAATCTGCCTGCAATGTGGGAGACCTGGGTCCAAACCCTGGGTCGGGAAGATCCCCTAGAGGAGGGCATGGCAACCCACTCCAGTATTCTTGCCTGGAGAATCCCATGGACAGAGGAGCCTGGTTGGCTGCAGTCCCTGGGGTCACAAAGAGTCGGACACGACTGAGCGGCTACGCACAGCACACACAGCCTCAGTTCTACAACTGCAAGTAGGGATGTTACTGCCCATTGAGTTGGTTGTTTTTTTCGCTTAATTGTTTAACAGATTTTTATGGAATATTCAGTCAGGAAAACCGACAGCACCTTACGTATTTTAAGCAGAAATGGATGTAATTTCAGGGTATTAACATGCTTAGAAATTGTTGGAAGGATTGGAGGAATGATAGTCGAACAGATACGTCCAAACTAGGAAACTGCAGCAAGCTGTTGCCTGAGCCATAGATTCTTTGCAGCCCTGAAGCTGGAGACCAGCAGAGTGAATTATGGGATCTGAGGAAACTGCCAGAAGCCATAGCAGCGCAAACTCCTCTGCCAGTCTGCCTCCACCCTTCCATATCACAAAACTCATGCAAGTTACTCCGATTGAAACAGTGTAGACTGTAATCCTGCTAGCAAGAGATCCTTCTAGCTCCTGTGATACAGTGGAGCGTTGGGGTAGGGGGTTAAGGATTGGTGCCCAGGACCAATATATGACAGCCAGCCAAACACCTTCTCTGTATAGGAATCGTTCTGCAGGTACAGGAGTGAACAGAGATGAAATAGTCTCCTTGTGTGGCTGACATTTAATTGTGGGAGATTAAATTAGTAAATATCTTGACACTTTTAATAGAGGCAGGCACAGAAGAGATATCTTAGATATAACTGTTTCCTTCTTTTAAGTCCCACACTGGCCCACTCTCGTCTCCTTTCCATGAAATTCCTGACAAGGTAGACAATTCCGATGAGAGAGAGAAGAGCTAAGAGTATGCCTTTGGAGCCACAGGGTGAGGTTTTAATTGACAGTGCTTGCCTTTTGCATGTAGAGCCTCGTTTTAGTTTGTATTGACTTTGAAGGCCATTTAGACATGCTGCACAGCATATATTTTCTCAGTAGATAATACAGATCATCTTTAAAGACATTTGTCAGTAGCAGTTTATATTAACTCAGTCCGAATACATTGAAATACAAATGTCCCACGGAAGTGCAAACATTGCCTCCTCACTGTAGGCTTGAAGATGAGAGATGAACACGTCAGGGCATGCACTGATGTCTTCATTTACATGAAAAATTCATTTGCTCTGTCTTGAGGATTTGCCAGTCACCTTCAATCTGCCTCCAGCGGGAGGTCACTGTGCTTTTGTATCCTGTCTTGATCCAGGAATGTATGGTAGACTTAATCCACTTAACCCCTCACTGAGGCGGCTCTGCAGTACCCTGTGCAGTCTGGGGTGGGAGCTATCTCAAGTACTTGCAGCTGCCTGTGTTCTTTTTTTTTTTTTTTTTTTTTAGTTTTTTTATTTTTTAAATTTTAAAATCTTTAACTTTTACATGCATTCCCAAACATGAACCCCCCTCCCACCTCCCCTCCCCATAACATCTCTCTGGGTCATCCCCATGCACCAGCCCCAAGCATGCTGTATCCTGCATCAGACATAGACTGGTGATTCAATTCTTACATGATAGTATACATGTTAGAATGCCATTCTCCCAAATCATCCCACTCTCTCCCTCTCCCTCTGAGTCCAAAAGTCCGTTATACCCATCTGTGTCTTTTTTTCCTGTCTTGCATACAGGGTGGTCATTGCCATCTTCCTAAATTCCATATATATGTGTTAGTATACTGTATTGGTGTTTTTCTTTCTGGCTTACTTCACTCTGTATAATCAGCTCCAGTTTCATCCATCTCATCAGAACTGATTCAAATGAATTCTTTTTAATGGCTGAGTAATACTCCATTGTGTATATGTACCACAGCTTTCTTATCCATTCATCTGCTGATGGACATCTAGGTTGTTTCCATGTCCTGGCTATTATAAACAACTCAAAATGGATTAAAGATCTAAATGTAAGATCAGAAACTATAAAACTCCTAGAGGAGAACATAGGCAAAACACTCTCAGACATAAATCACAGCAGGATCCTCTATGATCCACCTCCCAGAATTCTGGAAATAAAAGCAAAAATAAACAAATGGGATCTAATTAAAATTAAAAGGTTCTGTACAACAAAGGAAAATATAAGCAAAGTGAAAAGACAGCCTTCTGAATGGGAGAAAATAATAGCAAATGAAGCAACTGACAAACAACTAATCTCAAAAATATACAAGCAACTTATGCAGCTCAATTCCAGAAAAAGAAACGACCCAATCAAAAAATGGGCCAAAGAACTAAATAGACATTTCTCCAAAGAAGACATACGAATGGCTAACAAACACATGAAAAGATGCTCAACATCACTCATTATTAGAGAAATGCAAATCAAAACCACAATGAGGTACCACTTCACACCAGTCAGAATGTCTGCAATCCAAAAATCTGCAAGCAATAAATGCTGGAGAGGGTGTGGAGAAAGGGAACCCTCCTACACTGTTGGTGGGAATGCAAACTAGTACAGCCACTATGGAGAACAGTGTGGAGATTCCTTAAAAAATTGCAAATAGAACTACCTTATGACCCAGCAATCCCACTGCTGGGCATACACACCAAGGAAACCAGAATGGAAAGAGACACATGTGCCTGTGTTCTTAATCTGAGCTGTGAGCCACAGTGGGAAGGGTATCTGCTCTGGAGAAATCATGAGGAGTGTATCCATAGGGAGAAATGGAAGGGGGGAGGAAGGTCAGATCGTATACTTTCACCACCTTAACTGCACCCACACACTTATATACCTCAATCCTTTCTCTTCCTGTCAATACTGCCTCGATGATTTTTATGTATGCCGCCTTAAACGTCAGTGGGTGACTTTATTGAAGGTCACATGAGCAGCGTTACCAATGTGAAATGTTACATCAAATGCACTCCTGGTAGAAAATGTCTTTAGGTAACTCTCCTGAAAATTGTTCAAAGAAATGTGGGTCTTTATATACAAATTTGTGTGCAAACTACCCTTAAAGGCAGCAGCCACTGGGCTCAAGTTGATGGAGCACAAATAGGAATCAGATCTCAGTGTCATTAGACTTTTCACTTTCTGAGTAGCCACAATTATGGATTTTGGTATGAAATTTCTCAATTTTTAACTGTTAACCGTTGATTGATCTTTATGAAAACACTGCAGAGTCAAAGACGACCTAATTGTGGGTCACACATGGTTTGCCTAATGCTGATTTGTGACCTATTTCATAATATCTTCTGTCATAGAACCTGAACAATGTTCTCACATATTACTATTTTTGTGTATTCTCTCCACTGAGCTAAGAGCTCCTTAAGGGCTAGGTTGTGTCTTATTTCTCTAAGACTGTCAACTACCATGGTTCCCAGGATGTAGTAAGTATTCAAAAAACCAAAATAAAACCCTGTGGTTTTGCAGGTTTTTGTTTTTTTTTTTACACAAGTGTTAGCCTCTATTTACTCTCAGAAATAATCTTTTTGTGTCTTAATCTTCTCAGATATACAATATTTATTTTGCAAAATCCCTATATGAGTCACCATAATAGTAATAACTAATACTTGCATAAGTATCTTAGTTTGAAAGCTTGATAGTTAACACTTTTAAGGACTTATAATAGTCTATCTATGGTAGGAAAAATAATCTAAACTCATTATCACATTTTTGAGGTTCTGTTTACAGATTTAGTTAATTCAGAGATGGTATGGTGTAAAAAGAGTGCTTTTAAACTCTAGGGGCAAATGTGGGTTTAAATCTTATTGCTGTCATTTGTCAACCGTGTGAACTTGGGCAACTAGTTTTGTTTGTCTGGGCCTCACTCTACTCATCTATAAAATAGTAATAATAATACCTACCTCATAGGATAGTTGCAAGGATTACAGTGAGTAATGTACATGTGATCTTATAAGATCTTACAGATCTTATTTAATAGACATTAAATCAGTATTTATTCTTTGGGGAAAAAAGGGCATCTCACTTTCTCAGTCATTGACTCATTAAAGCTTATATGCACACAGGAACTAGGGTGTATATATATTTTTAAAGCAAAAATAAAAATGATTGCTACATGTGCTATGCTGTGCTCAGTCACTCAGTCATGTCTGACTCGTTGCAACCCCATAGACTCCACCCTGCCAGGCTCCTGTGTCCTTGGGGAGTCTCCAGGCAAGAATACTTGAGTGGGTTGCCATGCCCTCCTCCAGGGGAATCTTCCCAACCCAGGGATCAAACCCAGGTCTCCCACGTTGCAGGTGGATTCTTTAGCATCTGAGCCACCAGGGAACCCCCTATCTAGTACATATGGAGACACAAAACTTTTCCATATTTGGATAACTATATAGACCAAACTTAGAAAGCCAAAGTGGAGTGTGTAAGCCTGATATATGTTCCTGATGGTGTTTTATTAGTAGTAATTTTAACATTCTACCTTTGACTCAAACTTCAAAAGCTGATTCAATCGTGCTGATGTTCTTAACTTGGGAAACTAGATGGTCCACAGTGATTCCAGGCACAGGAATACGTTTCTGGAGGTATGAGTTTAGCATTAACATGCAGATGTCTGAAGAACATCCAGAAGGAAGCGTGTATTAAAGTCAGGTGACTCAAAGTCTTTAAAGAGGAGAAATGTGGAGTGGAGACGGTAGCTGAATGGAGAAGAGCTGTGCTCAGGGAAGAGAATATGGAGCGATAGGAGCAGGGAGTAATAGAAGACTTTGGCTAGCCTTGGAGAACTCTCCTAGTGGGCTGGAATTATAGGAGTCTTCTGGCTCCGCTTGAGCAGACATTCCAGTCTGGGACAGAGCTTCCAGTGTAGGTTTAGCAAATAATGAGTCCAGCACCGAGCGGGGCACACTCAAGGCCACAAAAGGAAAAGGACTGAGAGGATCTCTTAAATAGTTTACAGTCAAATTGACCACATATTAGAAAACAATTACATACCAATACAGTTTAGTGTAAGATCAATGCAATATAGATCCGCACAGTGTAACATGGAGTCATCCTGGCTGACGGTAGTCTTGAAGAATTTGGAGAAGGGAGAGGTTCATCCCCGATCTTCAGTATGTGGATTCAAGGCCAGACTCTGGAGCCAGGGTATCTGTCAGACCCCAGGTCAATGACTAACTTAGCCTTTCTGCTCAACTTCCTTGTCTATAAGATGAGGGTAATCCTTGCTCCACAGGGTTTTGGTGTACAGCGAAAGACGGAGCCTCACTGACAGGCCAAACTGGATGAGTAAGACTATGAGAAGAAAAGCAAAACCTGGGAGAAGTAATTATCTGGAGGAAAGACCTAAGAATAAGGCATAGAATGATAAAGGAATAAACTCAAATAGTGTAATATGAGAGTATACTTTGTGTTGTATACTTTGTGTCTGAGCAGAGAGGATATTTGAACTCATGCACACCCTGTAATTTGGATGTGGATCAAGGATAGATAAGGAATAGGAGGTAGGGGCTCACTCTCACTGTCTCGTTAATTAATCCCCATGTGCCTCAGTTTCATCGCCTGTAGAATGAGCCCCATAGACTTGTTAAGATTGAGTGCATTTACACATGTTATGCTGTTAGAATGTGGTCTAACAAAAGTAAATGCTCAGAACATGTTGACTGTCGTTTTAACCATTATCCTATAATCATTTCTTTTGTTGCTGACATATGCCTTGAACTGTGGCAGGCACTGAGATGTGGCAGTGAGGACAGCAATGGGCAGCCAAGGCAATGTAGGGTAGCAGAGGAGACTGGAGCATCTGGACACATGGACCTGGTTCCACAGCTAAGATCCATCATTTAGTTTCCTCCTGTGCCACCTGGAGCAAGAGTCCACTTCTGTAAGCTACAGGTGATTCCAGTACCTACCACAGGGCTGTTGAAGTAAGAAATTAGATTAATCTGTATATAAGGCGGGCTTCCCAGGTGGCACTAGTGGTAAAGAATCCATCTGCCAATGCAGGAGACGCAAGAGATGTGGGTTCGATTCCTGGGTCGGGAAGATCCCCTGGAGGAGGGCATGGTAATCCACTCCAGTATTCTTGCCTGGAGAATCCCATGGACAGAGGAGCCTGGCAGGCTACAGTCCATGGAGCTGCAAAGAGTCGGACACAACGGAAGTGACTTAGTATGCACACATATGTATGAGGCATTCAGTATAGTTCCTGGCATATAGTCAATTCTCAGTCCTGTAAGTATTGGCGAAAACATCAGAAGTTTGGCAAAACTCAAAAGGGCATACAATGTGAAGAACTGGAGAACGTATGCAGCACCAGTTTTCCAAGGGAGAGGATATTTTTCAGAGTCATTTGTTAAGCGTCGTTAGAATAAATTGTGAATGAGAAGGTAGGTCTCACTGGGAAAAGGTGAATTTCACTAGCTAAGGACCTGTTATTGCAAACAAGAAAATGTATCACAAATCATTTAGCTTACCAGAAATGAAGGTCAAGTGGTGTCAGTTACAATTACAAAATATACTTTGGCTACTAAGAATAGCCGTGTTTATTGTCATTATCATCCCGTGAAGCTGAGAACAAACTTAACCTTTGATCTCTTTGCTGGCAGTTGGACAGAATTTACTTAATTATGGTTGGTTGGACTGATCATTTTTGGCAAGAAATTTTTGCTTATCTCATGTGTCTATAGGAAATTTACATTACCATAGCACAACTGCACTTTTCAGAAAAAATAAGATATCTCTATGTGTTTGGCTCCTCCCTTCTCAAGAAAACAAGAACCATAAAAATAATCTTTGAAAAAGCCCTTTGGATACAAAATGTGTCCAGTTTAAACTCTGCTGGGGATTCACTATCAACAAAGAAGAATAAGGGAACACTGTGCAACTGGGTTATAATCATACAGAAGTACTAGAAATAGTTACATTTGGAGGCCACTTCTCGCTATACATTTTCCAGACCTTAGCTCTTATATCCCTGTGGTCATGCAGTCTTGGCAGGTATGGCTGTTAGGCTTCTTTCACAGAGGTTTAGGAACTTGCCTGAGATTTTACAGCACAGCTTTGTCTTCTTTCCTCTATAGTCTTGAGTTCACAGATTCTGTGTTCATGAAAGAAATCTGAGTTTACTTTTGGTTGGCAGCTGTGAGTGCTCTCTTGGGCTAATGCCTCTGAGAAGATCATAAGGGTAGAATGTATCTGGAGACATGGGTGCTATTGGTAAACAACAGTGTAGCAAAAGCACAGTTTACTTAAGTTTCCCAAGTAAGTGGTAAACCAAAGGGTAAACATGATGCAAGCTTGGGGGAAAGTATTAATGGCAGCGTGGGATTAGAACCCTGAGCTCTCCCCGTGGCTCAATGGTAAAGAATTCGCTTGCAGTGCAGGAGCTGCAGGAGATAAAAGGATTCGATCCCTGCATCAGGAAGATCCCCTGGAGAAGGAAATGGCAACCTACTCCAGTATTCTTGCCTGGGAAATTCCATGGACAGAGGAGCCTGGCGGGTTACAGTTCATAGGGATGCAAAGAGTTGTGCATGACTGAAGTGACTTAGCATGCACACTCTTAGATTCCAGGCCAACAGCCAACTAATGGATGTCAGCCTTTCATCTGTACAGGCCCAGGTGCCTCTCCCATGTGATTTCTCACTTCCCTTCTAACAATGGGTTAGTGAGCTAAGGAAATCAAGTCATGGTGTCTAATCCTTTTGGTAAGCCATCTAATTAACTTACGTTGCCAGGCACTAACTAATATTTAGTTCATTTTCCTTGGAGTTGTAGCACCAAAAAATCACAAACAGAATGCGACAAATCCCAGTCTAAATGTGATAACAATGAGCTGTGGAAGCACAGGTGAAAGAGCAGCTCCTGCTGACTCATGAAACGTTGAGGCTCCGTAGAAGGTTGATGGGAAGAGGTGGCATTTGCACTGGGTCTTGGAGCAAGAGTAGGACTTCAGGAGGTGCTAATGGGGTAGCAAGTGGAAGGGCCTTGTAGAGAGGAAACTTGGAAGTATGCAAATCTGTGAATACTGGAGGTTCTACTTCTTGAGGCAGGGACTGGTGAAACAAGTAGTGAAGGGGACGTGCTGGCTTCTGTGTCAGTGAGTGCAAAGCAGTCTGGAGCTGGCCACCTAAGAATCATTATTCAGCGTTGATGATGTGTTCATGTGACCTTAGTTTCACGTATCAGTATTTTAATTCATTGATG
The DNA here is from genome assembly GCF_016772045.2 of Ovis aries. Classification (NCBI taxonomy): domain Eukaryota; kingdom Metazoa; phylum Chordata; class Mammalia; order Artiodactyla; family Bovidae; genus Ovis; species Ovis aries. Next base: position 11,627,823 of record NC_056074.1, read on the forward strand.
GCATCTGAAGTACAGCAAAATGTAGTTTTATAGCCTGCATTGGGGTCATCATATTCCATTGCAAAGGAGGTGAGGGAGGAAGGGGTTAATTTTCATCGAGAAACAAATTAGGAATATATTTGAAAAAATATGAAGATAAATAAATTCCCACTGTGGAACAGATTCTGATCTGTAGAATAGCAAGTTTGGCTGCACCCGGTGTTAGTTGCAGCACACAGGATCTTTGATCTCCATTGCAGCAATCAGAATCTTCTGTTTGCAACTCAGAGAATGTTCAGTTGCAGCCTGCAGGATCTTTACTTGTAGCTCATGAACTCTTAGTAGTGGCATGTGAGATCTAGTTCTCCTCCAGGGACCGAACCCGGGTCCCTGCATTGGGAACACAGAGTCTTCACCACTGGATCACCAGGGAAGTGGTCCTCCATGCATTCTTTTATACCTTCTCCTCCCAGCCCCTTCTGCTGGGGAGGGAAAGCAGGCAGCGTGATGGGTGTCCGGGTCGGGAGGCAAGTTCTGAGTGCTGACTGGCTTCCAGGCCCATCTACAGAGGTGAGGAAGGCTAGAGGGAAGATGTGATCGGACTTATCCTGAACAAAATGATGGAAGGAAGGTCCTTGAGGCTTGGAGAGAGCCTCTGTCATTTGCAGAGCTTCAGTCAAGCCTGGCATTATAGCGCCCTGTAGTCACTTTTGTTCAAGCAGATTGACGGTTTGGGGAAAGTGGTATTTCACTGGTATGGGATTTTACTGGAAGTGAGCTCAGTGGTGACTCTTAATGAGTGTCACCCTGCTGACTGTTCAGAGTTGTGTTTTTCATGCCATCTGTTAACATTTCTGAGTTCACTGCACAGCCAGCAAGGGCTGCAAGTTTTTTCCTGATGTGCACAGTGCTGGGCCGGTTCTGGCCAGATGAGCTATGTGCCAACCAGGGTGCCTTTGCAGCAGAGCCTCTCCTGGAAGGCTCAGGTCCCGTCTACAGGATTCCTATGGCGCTGTTTAGGCATCCCCAGGGCGCTGTGATGCCAATAGCTAACTGTGGAGATAGTAAAATTGTACGTGGTGGCAATTTAGGAAGAATACATATATGTATATATATATTGGAACCATGGGCTAGATCCTTCTGGATCTGAGCTTAGGCAATGAAACTTTGACAACCCAGCTTGTGAAGGAGTGGTCGACAAGAGTATAGCAACGTGGGGAACTGTTCTGTGGTCTTCACTGACGGATGCCTTCTTGATTTTCTCTTTTCTTTTAATGAATTGAATGTGAATTACAAAATCAAATATCTCAAGACTGTTTTGAGAATTCCTATTTTGGCTTCTTTTAAATCTACACACACTTGGTGCCCCCCGCAGTAAAGAGCAGTTGCCGCAAGGTCTAGGCAGCCTGTAGGACCCATCCGTCTGCTCCCAGAGCATGTCCCGGCTGACCCAGTAGGAGTACTCCGACAGTGCCTCCCAGGGGCAGTTTAGCTTTTCCTGGAGAGAAAATGCTGGGCACACTGTGGGGAAGCCAGTAACACCGTCTGTCCCACCACGTTCAAGATTTCTACTGCTTTTCCTGAAAAGCTGAATTGGAAACGTCGACAGTTTGCATGTCAAGAGACATTGCATGTCTGTTGTCTTTCCTTTTCTTCTTACATTTTCCCCTTCACTTACTCGGCAGACTTTTATCTATTTATCTTGGACTGCTAGTGTGGTAGGCACTGAACTAGCTGCTGAGGCTCTGTTTGTAAAGCTAAGATCCTACCTAGGTCCCTGGTGGTCAGGGGCGGAGTAGCTACCCATTTCAGTGCAGTTTGGTGACGAGTGCTGAGATGAAGCACTGGGTGGCTGTGGGGGCACAGAGAACACCTTATTTATTGATCATCTATTGATCATCATTGATCATGCCAGGCCACGTAGGCATCACCATCCACCCTCACATGAACTGGAATCTCACAGTACCTCCTGCAGAATGTAGATGCACTTGTCTGGGTTAATTGTTCCCCTCATTCCGAGCCTAGACCAATCCCTGAGCCATCTCAACCATGCCTCCCATCCCTAGATGCTCCCCCACTGACCATACAAGCCAAATTCTGGCACTAGGTTCTTATCCCCTTATAAATATGTCAACTGGCATATCCTGAGGAAATACTCCCATATGTTAAAATAATTTCTCTTATTTCAGTTTCTGCAGATATCTTAAGAGTATCTATTAGATACAGAAGTCTGCTAGGTGGGGCATTAATTGTAGAGAGAGAGCTGGGACACTTCTCGTATTCTTGTGGAGTTGGGTCCCCTAGGAGGGAAGAGATCAGACATATGACCAGCAGTTTACAGAGCAGGCCATGGGTATCATGAGAGTGTGCTCAGTGAATGAAGCAGTTTCATTCTGACCAGGAGAATCAGGAAATACTTAGATGTAGTATTAATGATATTTTTGTCTGTGTCATAAAGATTGGTGAGAATGTCAGCAAAGAGAGAAGAAACATCATTGTAAGTGGAGGAAAAATTAGATGAGTGGGAAAGTACAAAGTATGGTCTGAAAACACTTGGGGCACTTGGGATCTTATGAGGGAGGGTTGCCATCAAGAAAAAGGGAGGCTGAGGGCAGCTCATAAGAGGCTGGAACGCCCAGCTAAGGCATCTGAGGTCCATTCTCTACGACTCCATCTAGAGACAGAGCCCCAAATGGTCCTTTAACTCAGTTGGTAAAAATTGCATCATATAAGGGTTAAGAGGCAGCAGTAAGGATGGAAAAACCTCAGTCACTGCTCTGGGGCCTCCCAGTATGATGGACACCCTTCATTCAGTCTTCTAAAATTTAATTTTCACCAGTTAAAAATTTGTCAGCCTCCTCCCTCAATGTGGTTTATTTTCCTACTTCCTGAAGGTGCATGGTCACTTTCACTAGCAGATAAAATATATTTATTTCTTTGTGAAAATGGTCCCCCAAAGAAATTCTTCCTGTAATGGAAATGCCAAGAAATGACTAATATTTTACTGGGTTTCATGAGTGGATATGACATGTGTAGTGATAGTTAACAAATCTAGGCATCTCAGGTGGCCCAACGTGTAGCCTTCCTGGATTTATGGGCAAAGCATGTTTAAATTCAGGACAAAGAACAAGTAGTGGTAACATGCATAAGAAAGATTTATGCTGATTAAGGGAATTGTGCTTGGACATTCAGGAGACGGGAGGAGAGGCTGTCACTGGCATTGAAAGACGGTTGGGTCAGTTGTGAGTTGTGTCTTCTCTCTCCAGAGGAGATGAGAGCAAGGGAGAATGACTGCAAAGCTACTGATGCTCTCAGCTCCATCTCAGTTTTGTTCTGTTTGTAGTTACTGCTTTGGAATATGATGTAGCCCACAATGAATGTTAAATCATTATAACTGGGCCTATGACAGAAAAGTTGCTGTCTTCCCTTTGTTGTCCAGGTATTTTCTGGTCTTGTCAGTCACTCTGTGTCCACCGCTAAAGCAACATACCCCGCTGGGAAGTTACTAGATTGGGGTTCCTCTTCTGCCACCACTGCTTTCCAGTTGTGTGATTTGGGGCACATTCTGTGACTGCCCTGAGCCTCAGTTTTCACATATCTACATTGGGATGAGAAATCCCTCACACAGAGCTTCTGGAAGGATTAAAGGAGAGTGCATATAAAAGCTCACAGGTGTGGGCTAGTCATGCACAACTTTGGTGGAATATGAAACTCAAAAAGAAGAGTCTGAAGAAGGAAAACCAAGATATAGTTCCTTAATTCTTATCAAAGGGAGGTCAGCCTGGAAGGAAGTGACAGCTCACCATGACATGATAACGATTCACAAAAGGACTTTCCTCGGGTGGTGTTCATCTTTAATCAGACCACAATAATATTAAGACAACACACTTTAAAAGCATACAGCCAGATTTCAAGTGTGCGCTTGAGCACAATTCATCTTAATAATCATGTTTCAAAGTGAATAATTAGCTTCTAAATCCTGGTCCTCTCCCCCTTTTCAATAGCAGGTGGAGAAATTAAAACATGCACAGGCTGTTGCCAGCTAGATACCCTCCTACGTCATCTACAATCACTGCTTTGTGGCTCCAAGCTGGGGAACAACTGCGCTGCAAAGATTTGAAAAAGAGCATAATTATGAAAGCTTTTAGCAGTTTGGAGTGAACACTGATGAGTCTGCATTTCATTTGAGAAGAAACTGTACTCTTCCATGCCATGAAGAGTTCAGTTCTCTACACCACAGGCTGGCTTTACTAATACATGTAGATTCCAGGTGGTTTGTTTCTTGCTTTCCCATGATAGTTCACCAGGGCTTTCTCTAGCCAGAAGCTGTGTCCTTAGACTGTCAGTGTGACCTTGGTAACTGAGCCAGGTGAGAAGCAAAATCCAAACATGATCTTATCCTTGAGGTGTGTTTTGGAAACAGAATTTAATTGTCTCCCTATTAGATGCTCTTGATTTAGAACCAAACACCATTGTGAATTAGACTTCCTGGGGCATTCTCCTTCTAATGAGCAGTTTAATTGGAATAAACTGAGCATACTGGGTGCTTTTCTCTTTCTCCTCTTCCAGCTCCTTCTCATACTTCTTTTTCTTCATCATCACCATCATTACCAAATATTGGTAACAGAGGAACTCTATAGAAGTGTTATTCCACATACTGTGTTGTCCTAAATTAGCTTAGAAGGCCCTGTAAGCCCTGAGTACATAAGAACGCATGAATAATCTGGTCAAATGAATTCTCAATTTAATATGAGGAGACTGGGCATTTTCTGGGCTCCCCAGGTGGCACTAGTGGTAAGAACCTGCCTGCCAGTGCAGGAGACGTAAGAGACCGGGGTTTGGTCCCTGGGTCAGGAAGATCCCCTGGAGAAGGGCACGGCATCCACTCCAGTATTCTTCCCTGGAGAATCCCATGGACAGAGGAGCCTGGTGGGCTGCAGTCCATAGGGTCGCACAGAGTCGGACACAACTAAAAATCAGCTTAGCACAGGCATTTTCTGGGCCCCATTTTGTGCAGCTCTCTGACCTGTGTCATCTTTATCCCAACCACAGTCTTGTAATTGCCGTTGGCATTATTTCCAACTCAGAGAGATAAGTAATTTGCTCCTGGTCAGCCTGGCAGTAAGTATGTACATCTGGAGTTACTTCTTAGATTTTTTGGCCTCAAATTCTGTTCTTAGTTCAGTGGGTGCTTATCGGCACCTGTTATATGTTAAGTACTCTAGTAAGAGCTAAATACATAGTTAAGTAAGACATAATGCTTTTCTCCATGGATGGTTATACTAGCAGGGAAGCCAGTAAAACGACCATACCAAAATTATAACAATTATAAGTGTCCTAAAAATATAACAGTGTTTGTTTAATAAATATAACCTTGTTCAGTCACTCAGTTGTGTCCAACTCTTTGAAACCCCACAGACTGCAGCACACCAAGCTTCTCTGTCCTTCACCATCTCCTGGAGTTTGCTCAAACTCATGTCCATTGAGTCGGTGATGCCTTCCAGCCATCTCAACCATCTCATCCTCTGTCACCCCCTTCACTATAAGTGTCATAAATGCAATAATGAATATTTATGTGAGATATATAGAGATGAGGAGAGGCATGATTAATTCCATTTAAGAGGGTAAGATTAGAGAAGACTTGCTATTAAAGGGAACATAGAATATGAATTTTAAAGAAAAAGGAGTTGGCCGTGCAGAGAAGGGTAAAAGATGCAAGTTGCAGGCAGGCCATTTACCTGTTAAAAGAATATAAATGTGAAGAACTGAGTGTTTCTAGAGAACTTTAAGCAACAAATATTATGACATAATTTTATGCTGATTTAGGGGGGTTCAAATATGTGTAAGCTACCTATCCTTCAGGTTTCGGTTCAATGTGGAAATTATGATTTATTCATGTTATTACAATACTAAGAATCTGATATGATAACCCTCAGAGAAGTAATAAAGATACTAATACTATAATTCGGAGGTAGGAGATATGGTTTCTGGTGGGGCTGTTTAAAGAAGGCTTAAAGGAGATAGCATTTCAGCTGGACCTAAAGGAAAGCTGGAACAGGAAGAAAGTACTCCAGGTGGCAGACAGAAGCACTGAGGTGGGAGAAAGCCCAGGAGTGTCAGCATGCCTGAAGGAGAGGATCAAACTTTATCGAGTTCCAGGCAGCGGGGGGATGGTTCCTCCTGTGTGTTCACCACCCTCACCTGCCCAGACCTTCCGCAACGATCTTTGTCAGCAGTTAACAGAGAACACATGGTCACTGTATTCAAACAATTCTGTATTCAGTTCTGAGCTCCATGCTTCTCCAGCTGTATCAGTTAACCTCTTTGAGCCTCAGATTCCCCACCTGTAAAACTGAGATAATAACATGTATCTTGGGGCCAGATGAGAATGAAACATCAGTACATCCCTCATCCTTATATCTGCGCTTCCCCTGGTGGCTCAGTGGTCAAGAATCCACCTGCCAATTCAGGAAACCCTAGTTCGATCCCTATTTCAGGAAGATCCCCTGGAGAAGGAAATGGCTTCTTGCCTGGGAAATCCCATAGAGAGAGGAGCTTGGCGGGCTACGGTTCTTGGAGTCACAAAAGAGTCGGACGTGACTTAGAAACTAAAACAAGGCATCCTTCTATGTGGGCTTCCCTGGTGAGTCTGGTCAAGAACCCTCCTGCTAACGCAGGAGACACAGGCTCGATCTCTGGGTCGGGAAGACCACTTGGAGGAGGAAATGGCAACTCACCCTAGTACTCTTGCTGGGAAAATCCCATGGACCGAGGAGCCTGGCAACCCACAGTCCATGGGGTTGCAAAGAGTCTGACACAGCTGAGCATGCACGCACGCATCCTTATACAACTCCTTAATAAATGTCACTGTTTGACACTCCAGTGTTCGTCCCTTTTCTGACGCTTCCATCCTCAGTCCTTAACTCACACTGCACCTAAAACCTCAGCTGATGGATATTTGTAAATGGTCATATTCTCTTTTGAAAGAATCTTGCATTCTTAAAAGTTACCTTTTTAGTTTAATGTATTATAGGAGAGTGGGTTGATAATTATCAGCAGATATAAAGAGAAATTAACCAAGTAGGCAGTGCTTTTGACTAAATATAGATAAATCAGTTTTCTTGGTTGAGTCCCTGAGAAACCTCCACTCAGGTGGAGATTGGCAGATGGCAAATTTATGGGGAGTGCTTTAGAATCAAATTGCAGAGGAAGGCAATCCAATCGGGCAGAAGGAAAAGTTGGATATTAATATAGTTTCAATGGAGGCTCCTGAAGGTATGGCCCTGTACAGCTGTCCTGAGTTGAGATAAAGGGGCTGGGCCTTGACACCCCTTCACTGATCAGGAACTCCATGTAGACTGTCCCAGAAAGAAAGAGGTATTTAGGGGAATGCCGCTTTCTTCATCTGTGAACAGCTGGGGGAGTAAGTGCTTCCGTCTTGAAGGGAGATCTGAGGAGCACATCATGACATCTGCGGTGATATCTGAGGCAAGGAAGTTCTATATACTCCTCTTAGGGACTTCTATAACAAGCTAGGATTCATGTATGGATGGAATTACTTTGCTGATAGCCAAGATGTGGCGTTAAAAAAATAAATATTTATTTGGCTGGGCCAGGTCTTAGTTGCAGCGTGTGGGATCCAGTTGCCTGACGAGGGACCGAACCCTGGAGCCCAGCATTGGGAGCTCAGAGTCCCAGCCGCTGGACCACCAGGGAAGTCTCAAGACATGGCATTTTTAAAGCAAGAAGAATCTGTATGTATTCAAAGTATTGTATTAGCTTCCTATTGTTCCAGTAGCAAATTGCCATGAATTTAGTGGCTTGAAACAATACAAATTTATTCTCCTACAGTTCTAGAGGCCAAGAATCTGAAATGGTTCACTAAGCTAAAGTCACAGTGTTGGCAGGGTTGGGTCCCCCCGACGGCTCTGCAGGAAATCCATTCCCTTGCCTTTTCCAGCTTCCGAAAGCCACCCACACTCTGTGACTCGATCCCTGCCCCATCTCACGTCGGCCTCTTCCTTCTGTCGCCTCATTTCCTACTGCCTCCTTTGGGGTTCTTTCCCCTCTTACCTGGACCCTCGTGATTGCATCTGTTGTTCTTCAGTCACTCAGTTGTGTCTGACTCTTTGGGACCCCATGGACTGCAGAACACTAGGCTTCCCTGTCCTTCACTATCTTCTGGAATTTGCTCAAACTCATGTCCATTGAGTCAGTGATGCCATCCAGCCATCTCATCCTCTGTCACCCGCTTCTCCTCCTGCCTTCAATTTCCCAGCATCAGGGTCTTTTCCAGTGAGTCAGCTCTTCACATCAGGTGGCCAAAGTATCAGAGCTTCAGCTTCAGCATCACCATTCACCTTCCAGTGAATACTCAGGGTTGATCTCCTTTAGGATTGACTGGTTTGATCTCCTTGCTCTCCTAGGGACTCTCAAGAGTCTTCTTCAGCACAATAGTTCAAAGGCATCGATTCTTTGGCACTCAGCCTTTTTTATTGTCCAGCTCTCACATCTGTACCTGGCTACTGGAAAAACCACAGCTTTGATTTCATTTAGGGCTTCCCAGATAATCCAGGATAATCTCATCACAAATTCCTTAATACAATCACACCTTCAAAGTCCTTTTTGCTATAGAAGATAACATTCACAGGTTCCGCAGATTAGTATATGGATATTTGGGGAGAGGAGAATTATTCAGCCTAATGTAAGCATTATAGTTAAAACCTCATGCACTGGTGCTACCTACTGAGTGTGTTTTCTAGCAGTTTTAGAATGGCAGTGTCAACTTAGTCTTGTTTGGGTCTGCCTGCTTAACAAACATCAAGATCACAGGTATCCTCCAGCAAACCACTAACATGTTTAAATGAAGTCAGGAGACTCTCCACTGTTCTGATGAAAGAGCCAGAGCAAGGTGGCCCTGAGAAACCTTCAAGCCCACGCTAATAGAGACCTGAAATAACATCTGTAAAAACCATGGTAGAAAAATAGACACTCCCAAAATGCCCCTTGAAACAGAGCGAAGAGAAAAACACCCTGGCTTCTCCCTTCCTCCCCGACTCCAGTGTCCCATCAGTGTCTCCCGCTGGTCTAGAAGTAGAGCCTAGGCAGTGTAATTTGCGTGGGGTCAGCTGTTTTGATATAAAACAGAGCAAGAGAAGTGTGGGAATCAAATATGAGAGCAAATGACCAGCACACAAACTGAGTCTCTGAAAAACGAGGACTAAAGTTCTTGCCAAATAAGTTTGTACTGGTTATTCCTGCCTTATCATTTCAGTTTTGTCCAAACATCCAGATACTCTTTTGCATAAAGATAATTTCTCACTCCACAGGTTCCTTATGCCCTGAGTCACTAGTGATGGCATTATTCATTGTGTGTAATTCCAAGACTGTGTTCCAAAGCATGCCTTGGAATTTCTTACCATCTACCTTCCAGCACCAGGGGCACATAGGAGCTGGCAGAAGCTGGGAGCTAGAGGGACATGTTTACCTGCTAGTGATTGAGCCAAAGAGCAGAACTAGAAATAGAATGTCCAGGAGGAAAAACACCTTGCTTCACAATGGATTTTGATTAAATACTAACAATCCAAAGTACAGGGCTTCCCAGGTGGCTCAGTGGTAAAGCACCTGCCTGCCAGTGTAGCAGATGTGAGTTCAGTCTCTGGGTTGGGAAGATCCCCTGGAGAAGGAAATGGCAACCCACTCCAGTATTCTTGCCTGGGAAATCCCATGGACAGAGGAGCCTGGCAGGCTGTAGTCCATGGGGTCGCAAAAGAGTTGGACATGACTTAGCGATTAAACAAAAACTACAATGACCAAAGTACATTTTAAAATTGTTACTGTGGTTTGTATGCTTAGAGGCAGATGCTTTACATTTCCCACTAAGCCTCCTGCCACTGAGTCCCAGGGTTGTCCCAGGGCTCTCATCTGCCCTTTTGCCAGGCCTGGTGGCACCGTCCTAATTGGATTTTAAGTTTCTAGTGATCTGCAGCAGTACACTGAGTTCAGTTCATTACAGCCCTGAATAGAGATGCAGACAAAGTGCTCTTCATCTTTGGCCTTGAAAAGCTGTTTCTTCTCCTTCTTTCCCTTAACTTTTAAAAGTTGCAAATGAAGTTGCCAAGAAAGGTACAGGGAAGTCCTGTTTGGCCATCACCCTACCACCCCAATGGCAACATCTTACATGACTGTAGTGTAATAGTGAAACCAGGAGGCTGCTGTTGCACCAAACCACAGAGAAGATGCTTCACTTTATAAGTTGTAGAGGATGCCTCAGGGCTGGGAATGGTGATGGTTGGCAATGTGGTAGTAATAATAATCTCAAATATTCACACAATGCTTTTATACTTATCAAACCTTTTCCATCCCTCCCCATTAAAGCAGAGGTTCTATTAGCAAACTTCTCACTCAGCCAAGAGTTGCTGATACCTCAGTTTTACTTGGTAATTCAAGAACCGAAGAGCTCATTATAAGTGGATTGCTTTTCATTTTCTTCTGGAAGGACACTGACATCAAGTTACCTCATCAAAAGGTGATTCAGTCCTCTTTGTCTCTGCTGATTAAGAGAAATGTCTCCTCTTTAGAGGCAAAAGAGGCATGATCCTTCGCCTTTTACACAGTTGCCCTCTTGGCTTTGCTCTGCCTTCTGCCATCCCTACAGCTAGTTATTTCTGCCCACCCATTGCTTCCTCTTCCTCCGAGATTAAGTCTTGGTGTTACCTCTTCTCAAACACCATCCTCTTTGTACTTCCTTTCAAACTGGGTTAGGAACCTCTCCTCTGTACTGATACAGTTCCTGGTTTCCACCTTAACAAGCTTATTTGTATTGTCTATTTTCTAGCCTATACCCCATTATAAATACTGAGTTCTTTGGAGGCAGGGATTAGATTGTTTAATCCTTTATTCTATTCTCAGCACTTTTAAAAAATGGTTGGATAGGTAGATTCATGCAGTAATTTTTTCTGTGTCAATCTGGAAAGATATAAAGACTTTAATAACAACTGAATGAAATATATGAAAATAAATGAATCCTAGCTTATTTTTAATGGGTGGATATGTGATCTTGGGAAGATATAAACATAGCAGTTTGAATATCTGCATATATTTCTGTTCCCTTCCAGCATTCCACCAAAGTAACAAGGAATTTAAATAGGTATAAACTATGAGATTAAAAAAAAGAAGTCTTTACAACACATGTAAGTAATATGTACAAAGTTTTGGAAGCTAGAAAGATGGGTGAGTGGAACTTGACTTAGCCTAGCTGGAAAAGCATGAACTCAAGTCCCTGCAGGGGTGTGAGAAAACAGAAAAAAAATATGTATTGGTCTTTGTTCCCAGTTCTTGGCACACAGCTCCTAAAACCCTAATAATTTCCTAAGTGATAAGACCAATCGGAGCATTTCTTGTTCTAACATTGGTCTTTGACCTCTGTTCCTGACGGAGCTCCCTGAAGCCCTTATAATTTCCTGGGTGGAAGGATTGTCTTTTGTTCTAATGAGGTGACTCTGGGGGTGGGGAGGGGGCTCCTGGATGAAGGCTGGTTACCAGGAAGAACAAGCTATGATTAGAAGCTTGGAATTTTCAGCCCTACCCACCCTTTCTCTTGAGAAAGGATAAGGGTTGAAAATGGAGTTAATGATGGATCATGCTTTTGTGATGTAAAGCTTCTGTAAAATACTGAAAGAAAGGGGTCTGGAGAGCCTCCAGGCTGCTGAACACATGGATGTGCTGGGACAGTGGCTCATCTAGGGAAGGTATGAGACCCCGGCACCCCTTCCCATGTACCTTGCCCTACTCATCTCTTTCATCTGGATGTTCAGCGGTATCTTTTGTCATATCCTTTTATAATAAATGGGTAAAAGTGAGGAAAATGTTTCTCTGAGTTCTGCGAGCCACTCTAGCAAATTTATTGAAACTAAGGAAGGGGTCATTGGAGCCAGCAATTATAGCTAGTTGGTCAAAACTGGCTTCTCTGTAAAAGGTATTCTATTCACACCTTCTTATGTCCTCATGAATCCAGAAGGGGCCACCTGGAGACCTGCTGGTCTAGTGCAGTTCTCTGTGGGCCAGAGTTTTTGTGAATCTGTTGATTCATTCTGAAGTAGGGCAGACATAACTAGATTGTATTTAAAAGGGCTGGTTCATGGCCTGATCCACAGAAACCAGCTCCATTTGAGTTTAAATAGAGAGGAAAGTTGTTGGAGTATGTTGATTTCTGGTTCTTGAATTGGAAGCACAAATACCATCCCAAGCAAGTCCCACAAATATTTTCTGGGCTCAAACTAAAGGAGAATGAGGATAAATTTGCCAGCAAATACTAATTAAAAGACCTCAGTGTGACTATGCTGAAGCAACCCCCAGAATTGGGCTTCAGTCATCCTACATCTTCCAAATTTTTAGCCTTTCATTGTGCAGGCTGCAAATAATTGACACCAGGCTGAATCAGCTTTCTGATCCTCACACTCATGGTTCAGATGAGAGTCTAATTATAAGAGTTACTCCTACAGCTCCAGAGGCAGGCTGGGGATTTCTTCTTAAATTATTAATCAAAAGGAAGATAAATTTGCCTGATTCAGTTCTACAGGGATCAATTTTCCTATGGCGTATTTTTATTTATTTGTGCATAAAAGTCACTTTTAATGGTTACTTACTTTTATTAGTTTCTCCTGTTTCTGTGGGTCTAGATGCTAGAATGAGCAGGTTAGTATGTGTTTCACAGAACCCTGTCTCACTGTAGCTGCAGCACAGTCTTCATCTTTAACACTTCCATAGACCAGGAAAGTATCTAGTTTATAAATTGCTCCGCTTGTTAAAGATGTAATCTGCCCTTACCCCCAGTCACTGGCACGAGAATGCTGGGCTGTAGTGATGCCCCTTCAAAATCAAAGTGCCGCCATGGACTCTGTCGTTTCCTTTGCCTCTCTCATTGCCTCTTCTGTTCTCAGTCTGTTGCTCAAGCTAGAAACCTGAGGAAACCCTGGATACTCTCACTCTCTTTCTTATAGGGCCCATTGAGTTAGTCAGCAAAGCCCCTTATTTATGCCTCCCAAGTGTCCGCCCCCTCTTCTCCACTCCCACAGTCCTCACCATCTCTCACCTGGACCATTGAAAGAGACCCCTGAGTGACCTCTGATCTCTGCCCTGTCACTGTCCAGTCTCTTCATCAGAACGCTGCTGGTTAAGTGACTTATGTAATATATCCCTTAAGCCACCAAATGGTTCCATGTTTTCTTAGTTTTAGAGTTCACATTTCTTAGCAAATGATATTTGTGCAGAGGACAGTTTTGGATTACACTTTGTCCTTGCTTAAATGGCAATTTGAATTTCGTGTACACCCAGGAAGTCCTTCACTTTCTCATAGATCTTTTGCCAAAAATAAAGGGAATAATTTTATAGGAAAAAGTAGCAAATAAGGAAAATAATTTTATCTTGCACAGTAAAAATAACTAAACTGAGGACGACCTTGTTACCATAAATTGTGCTGAAGTTCTGTTCGGCTCCTGTTTGTGTGTTTGGGGGGTTGTGGGTTATTTCCCATTATGTGATTTTTTTGGTTGCATGCCATAAAATATTTACTATATTAATACATAGGAACATATATAGCATCCCAAGAAGTTAAAGGTACTCAGGATTGGAAAAGAATCTAGCTAGGCAGTTTTAGGATTTGGAAGTAGATAATTATGATGAGAAAAAAGTAGAGGATAAATAATTCCCTCCGTCTATACTTTGGCAATTCTTTCTTAAACCTCAGTTGGAAAATGAAAATTCTTTTCGTGGGAGAGCCAAGGAGGAATAGAACATACTTATCAAAGTCTCTACATTTTCAGAATGGCTAGATCACTTCTGTTTATCAGGATGAAGAAGTAGTCACATCAGCAGCCTCTCTCCATCCATTATCAAACATTTCTCAGGCATCTGCCATGAGCCTAACAAATCACAAGCAGATCTTTACAGGTAATGAGTTTCAGGTATGGGACATACTGCAAAGGAAAAATATCCGTTGTGTGTAATGGAAGGATCTGTCATAGGTCAGGGAGTTGTCTGAGAACTTGATGTTGAAGACAGATGGGGAAGACGAGAAGCCAGATAAAGACCAATGGAAAGGTGTTCCAGGCAGAGGGAACAGCATGGATGATCTTTTGTAGCTGGAGGAGAATGAAGCTTGAAAAACCTGAAAAGCTAGAATTCGAGGAAAGATAAAGATCAGCTAAGTTGAGCAGGGAGCTTCTTGCCTTTACCAGGAATTGTTGATGGGCTGAAACCAAGGCAATATTATAAAGTAACTACCCTTTGATTAAACATAAATACATTTTAAAGAAAGAATTGTTGCCAGTATTCAAACTAGAAGCTAGAGCTAGTTCTGAAATTGCCATCACTGTGGAAATCAGTGTATACATTAGATAGCAGTGGTGAAAAGTCATTGTGTGCAGAGGCCACATTGTATCATCGTATCACTGGTATCTAACTCAGAGCCTTGCCATGGTTGATGCTCAGGAAACGTTTGCTGACTGAGCAGAAGCATTTGAGCAGCACAGCACGTTCATGGCTGTTACCTCCGTGAAATCTCCAAACAATGCTAGGTCTAGGTGTCCCATACCCATTTACCATGAGCCAACCAGGACTCAGAGCGACACACGTGGGGATACCTGAGTGAGGAGCCCGGCCCTGTCATTCCCCACACACTGGACTTGTGAGGAGGATGGCACTGTGTTGCCAGCGTTCTAATTTTATTAAGTGAGGACATTTACTCCTTTTAAGTAATCAATTTAAATGTTTCTGTTATGAACATCTCAAACATACACAAAATTGAAAATTTTCAAAGAATGCTTGTGTACTTATCACCCATATTCAATAATGGTCAAGTTTGCCAATTTGCATCATATATGACCTAAAATATTTTTTTGCTGATGTATTTTACAAATCCCACCATTATCTCTTTTCATCCTTATGATATTCAGATACTATAATGAGAAAAGAGAGAACCTGTTCTTATATTACCACAATGCTGTTACCACACCCAACAGAATTTAAAACAATTCTTGGTATGATACAATATGCAGTTTTTAACGACTTAAAGTTTCTTTTTTTTCAATCAGGATCCAAACAAGCACTGTATATTACATTTGGTAGGACATTTTGACAACAAAAAAGAAAGAAAGAAAGATGTTTAGACAAAAAACCTCCACAGTCTATTATGTAAGTTTAGATTTATGAAGTGTTCCTACGCTCAGCCTTATGTTCCATGGGGTGACCCGGCCCTGCTCTCTACAGCCACTCTGGAAATCCATGCCCCAAATTGTTGCAGATTCTACAGTGTTGGAGGCAGGGCTGACTGCTCTCTCCTGAGCATGTTCTACCTCCCTGCAACCCTGTGAGTGCCGGTGTGTGTTCGATAGATAGAGGGCAGCAAATGAGCCTGGCAGTCAGCCCAGATGTGGCGAACCTGCACCAACAGGAGCCCTGGTTTCCAGTTGACTTCAAGCCTTAAACCCAGGATCATACTAATGACATACTGAGAAGCTTTCGTTTGGGAATTGTTTTGGAGAGACCAAACAAAGCTTTTTCATGTTGATCTTACCAACCTGTCTTACAGAATTCACTGTAGGTATGAATCTATAGCTAGATTGGAAATTGGTCATTAACTTGTTACCCAGGGTGACCGAGCCAGATAGCCACGGACCTGTATATGTCAGGAGTAAAAGAGGGACCAGCAGAGTTGCTTATAGAGCCAAGTATAGTATCAGTGTAGTGAAAAAAAGCTGGTTGAGGCTGGAGCTAGATGTGGATTCAAATCCCAGCTCTTCTGTGTGACCTTGGACGAATTGTCTAGCCTCTCTATGCCTCCATTTTCTCTTAGTGTTCTTCCCTTTGTGCTTCTGTTTATCTCAGAATGGTGGGTTATCCTCTGAGATAATATGTATATGTATTTCTCAAGATGCTATTAAAGGATAAACCTGATAGGAATGTTGTGGGAGCAAGACCAATGTTTGTACCCCTTATGTCACGCAAGAGGTCTGCCAACCTGCCTACCTCTAGAGCCAGGCTGCATTATCTTCTTTCTCTGCCCCAGCCTGTAATTAGGCAAGAATATCATCCTTTTCATTGGGCAAGATCTAACTGATTATTACTGCAGAAGAACACAGGAAGCTTGAACATTACTATTTTAGCTCCTAGTTCCATGATTTTAACACAAAAGCAGCAAAGACAATCCAGCAAAGATTTCACACTTTGATTTGTGAAGGAAGCCTTTCCTTATCTGGTTGGATGTAGTCTTAGGCCCTTTGCCTTAAATTAGAAGGCCCAGCTCCTTGATCCTTCTTCTGCCGTACCATTACCTACGAATCACAGCAATTAAACTACAGCCCGTGCGTCTCAGCTCTGAGCCTTTCACTCAACCTGCCAGCAGAACCTTCAGAGAGAATTGCCATTGGCAGCTAGGCCCCAGTGATATCAGAGGTTTCCACTTATCCCTCAGGAGTTTTGCGTTTCCTCTCTTAAGCATGATGCCCTTATGTGGTTTTATTTCCGTTATCAAGACAGAAATCTAATTTCACAACTTTGGGGACAAATGTCAGATACTGAAGAAATAGTCTAGGCAGAAGGGAAATTTTGAAAAGGCTGTATTGATAAGAATTATTATCATCACTTTTTATGGTATTCAGTTTGTCAAGCATTTTTATATCTGTTTTTTCATTCAATCCTACAACAACCTCATAATGTAAGTAGGGTGTTAATATTACCCTCATCTTATAAATGAGGAATACAAAGTTTCAAGAGATCTTAATCTTTTTTCAATTCATAGATGCTATCACATTTAATTTTCAAGCAATCTGACGAGGCTGGTGGTGTTTTCCTGTTGTATATATGAGAAAACTAAGTCTGCTGTGGGTTGAATAACTTGCACAAAATCCACACTGTGAACTAGTGGAGGAACTTAAGATTTAAAGTTGGATTCTGTTTATTTCAGAGCCTTAAAAAAAAATTAACATCAGGCTACTCCCAGTTGACTGAAGACACAGACTTTGCCAAATTCAAAAAGTTTCTGGTAATAATAATCCTGGTAATCAAAGAAAATCTGCATTTATGAATAATAATCCTGGTAATCAAAGAAATAATAATCCTGGTAATCAAAGAAAATCCTGGTAAAGAAAATAATAACCCTGGTAATAATAATAATCCTGGTAATCAAACAAAATGCATTTATGAATCCATAAAACAAAGTTTTCGTGAAGCCAAATTGAAATTTGATGTATCTAATTTTCAGACTTATATGCACATTGTACAGAATAACTGGTTGGGGATTCAGACTGTTGTTTGTCCATAAAACTTACTTCATTTCATGTGTTAAAGAATTCCTGAGCATTTACTGAAACCTCTTTAAAGGTTTCTAACCAGACTGTGCCTAGAAATTGTTCTAGTCAAAACAAGTGATCCCAATTCTACTGAGAGAGAGAAATAATGTATCTTAATTCAGTGTGTTATTAAAACTTGCTCTAAAAGGTCTGATCTACCTAAAGAATGAGCTTATGGTTACCAGGGGGAAGGATAGGAGAAGAGATAGCGAGGGAATTTGGGATGGTCATGAACAAACTGCTGTATTTGAAATGGATAACCAACAAGGCCCTACTGTATAGCACAGGGAACTCTGCTCAATGTTATGCAGAAGCCTGAATGGGAGGGGAGTTTAGGTGAGAATGGCTGAGTCCCTTTGCAGTCCACCTGAAACTATCACAACATTGTTAATCGCTATACTCCAATACAAAATGAAAAGTTTAATAAAACAGTTTTAAAAATAAAAGTTTAAAAAGCAATGTACACTGATCCACGTTATAGTAGATTTAGCAAACAAAAAGATCAATTTTTCCCCTCAAGTCTTTATTTAGCTTGCCCAGTTCAACAATGGGGAAGGAAATGGCAATGGAGAGGGAAATGGCAACCCACTCCGGTATTCTTGCCTGGAGAATCCCATGGACAGAGAAGCCTGGTGGGCTACAGTCCATGGGGTCGCAAAGAGTCAGACACAACTGAGCGACGAACACACATTCAGCAAACGTTTACATTAACATTTATTAACTGATAACCATATGTCATACTCTGTTCCAAACATTAGGATACAGAAAATGTATGACCATGTCTTGCCCTCATGGTGTCTATAACTAAGTTTTTAATGCCCAGTGCTAGAGCATTAATGCTCTTACTTTGTGGAGTTCTGAAACAATAATAGACTCACCCTGTTGTCTAGGAGTCCCAGTTATATTTCAATTCTAATGAATTTAGTTTTTAATCTATTTCTCTCTCTTTCTCTCTCTCTCTGTCCGTCTCTCTGTCTCCTGGTCTTCCCCACCATCAACAGACACACAGTAGTTTGAATTAGAAGTAAACCAAACAACATCTGTAAATCTTCTGCAGTGGAAAATTCCATGTCGCCAGTTGAACACAGAAGCAGGATTGCAGTCCGAGAGATGAGTTAAGGAAGGAGCTGGGATAAAAGGCTAGTAAAATCCTAAGGCAGAATAACGAGCCTGTGTAGATCCACTGAAAATCCTCCCTTCCAGTGTCCAGAGATGAGCTCTCTTGATGGCAGGTGGGCGTACCAATACACACAGGGGAGGGGAGCCCATCTTCTATAGCAGTCTGTAGAAACAGCAGCCTTCCCAGCATGACTGAAAGCAGCCAGAGACGGAAAGCTCTGGGCTGTCTCTAAAGTCTGATGGAACATGATGGCGCCTCTTGTGTGCCTGTCCAGCTCTGAAATTTTGGGGCAAATGCATAAAAGAAGAGGTGGTGAAATGGGAGCTTTTGATTTTTTTTCTGAGTGCCAAGTAAATAGAATTATTTTTGTATCATTCATTATATAAAAAAATTTTTGACAGAGTATTGCTCCTTGGATTTGAGGCATAACCAGTACTCTATGGCGGCCCTCCTATGCATGCCTATTTGATTGCATCTAGTGAAGACTAATACATCTCTGATATTTTCCCGAAGAATGTACGTCTCATAGTTTTTCACTTTTACAGTAAAATTGTCTATAATCTTTTGTAAAAAAAAAAAAAGGCGCCTAGTGTAGAAAGAGCACTGATATATATGTTTGGACTATTCTAGTTTTAAGCACTTTTATTTATCCTGTTATATTGTTTATAAGGTTAACATTTTCCCTCTTCTATACACGTACGTGCCAGCTTGTGAAGTCTAAATGACTCTTGAGTCCACCGTCTCTAAAGAAACAGTACTGCTGCTGCTGTGTGTGTGTGTGCTTAGTCGTGCCTGACTCCTTGCAGCCCCTTGGACTGTAGCCTGCCAGGCTCCTCTGTCCATGGAATTTTAAGAATACTGGAGTGGGTTGCCATTTTCTACTCCAGGGGATCTTCCTGACCCAGGGATCAAACCTGCGTTTCTTGCATCTCCTGTATTGGCAGGCGGATTCTTTCCCACTGCACCACCTGGGAAGTCCTACAGTCTTTCACAAAGATTTAACCTGCCTCAGTTTCTCCTTAGTAATATGTATCTGTATTGGCTTCTCCCCACCATAATGCTATCTCATTACTGTTTAGAAAGTGCTTGATACTCATATAAGAGCAGAAATATATGTGGCAGATGTTCTTTTTTATTCACCCCAAGAAACCAGAAAATTAAAGGCTACGCACCAGCCTGTGTGTGCGCCCCTTAAGGCAAAGAACTGTCCAGTGGACTCAGCATTCCTATCAGTTAGCGTTGTGCTCTCCATATAATAAACCCTGAGGAAACGTTTGCTGAATAAATGAAGAAGTATTTCCCCCAAAGAAATGGAAGCATTCACAATTGCTCCCGTGTATCTCACTGCTGGAACAGTGACTTGTCTGCATGTTTCCCATACCCTTCCTGGGTTCTAGTGACAGCAAGTGTCAAGTGCAGGTAAACAATATTGTGACCCAGCAGACTGCGTGCCACTGTAATTCACCCCATCCCTATTGGAAGGTGCCCCAAAGCCCAGGCTTCGTTAGCTTATAAGCCACTGAGAACTTCTAGCTCAGGTTTATCTATTTAAAACATCACTCCTTGGGTGAGTGGCAGGTAGTTTCTTCAAACTACTTTCCCTGGAGCGTGCAAATGGGTAACTCGGTAGGAAAGCAGCCCGTTCTGCTTGGATGTGCAGAATCCTGCTCACAGTCCAGTGATTTGCCAGTTGCTGTTAAAACTGCGTATGTATCCATAATGAGCACATAGGAATAGGATACTGTTGTCCCCACTAATGTGGCTGAGGACTGGGAATGTATTTGTCTTAAGGGGGCCACCACAGTGAGAATAGGAACCACTGTCTTACATTTACAGAAAGCTCCATGCCAAATCTCATTCTGATTCTCACACCACTTTGTGAGAGGAGTCTCGCAATTTACAGATGAGCACGCTGACACTCAGGAACTTCCCATGGTCCTGTTTGTATTAAATGACAGGATTAAGATTTAAAGCTGTCCTGCTTTGCTCGCTGCGTGCCCTGGTAAGTGACAATCATTAGTCAGCTGCACAAGGGCACAGCTGTGGAGGGGTAGACCACCCGCCAGATCACTTCAAGGACGACATGCCGATGGCTCATGCTGTAGTCTAACCCAGTGAGCTTATTGTTTTCTTCTCTGATGCATGGCTGGCCATCAGAGGCTTGAAGATGTGAGCAGTCATTCAGTTTTAATCAACGCAGATGAATCCTGTTGCATTAAGCAACCCCAGACTTCTGGGGCAGTGCCTTCATTCCTGTGTGGATGATGGGGGTCAGTTTGCTTCCGGGCCTCCTTGTTCACACTTGACAAACTGCAAAGGAAGCAGGTATATGGCAGAGCTTCCTCTCATGTGTGGCAAGGGGCGTTCACACCCTTGCCCTTGCTCCATCCAAGTGTCCATCAGTAGCTCAAAGCCTTGCAATGATACCAATGGACAAGATCACTGATATTCCTGAAAAAGGCAGTAGCTTCAGAACTGGGCATCATTCTCCTGACCTCCAAATGATTGTGGATTTGTGAGAGGACCCTGAGGTGCCATTCCGTGGTTGCCCAGCAGGTGAACAGTCCACCCTAGTGTCAGGCGTCCCCAATGTGGCCATCTGTAACTCTTTCCTTTCTGACCTGGTCGAGACGTCAATTCCTAACAGGCAGAGTAAGGCTGTAATAGGGGCCACTGAGAGCAGACACAGGTTTCCATTTTACCTGGAACAGAAAGGGGTTATGACTTTTGCAAGCAGTGAACAAGAATAGGTGTTAAATTACATATGAAAATTAACAGCAGGAATTATCAGTCATTACCAATCAGTCAGCTCTCTCTTGTAACCTTCCACGTATCTTGAAGTAGGTACAATTATTATTCCTGTTCTGCTTACATATGAGGAAACTGAGCCCAACTTTCACAGTCATGCACAGCTAATAAATGGGAGAGCCAAGATGCTTTTTAGAAGCAATTTTTTTAAAATTGAAGTATAGTTAATTTATAATGTTGCATTAATTTCTGCTGTAAAGCAAAATGATTCAGTTATATACATATAAGCATGCTTTTCTTTTCCATTATGGTTTATCACAGAATAGTGAATATAGCTCCCTGTGCCATACAGCAGGACCTTGTTGTCTGTCCGTCCTGTATATACTGGTTTACATCAGCTAATTCCAGACTCCCTGTCCTTCCCTCCCCTTCTCTCCCCCCGCTTGGCAGTCACAAGTCTGTCCTCGACATCTGTGAGTCTGTCTCTGGTTTGTAGATAATAGGTTCATTTTTTGCCATATTTAAATTCCACATATAAATGAAATCATATGGTATTTGTCAATTTCTTTCAGACTGACTTCTTTCAGTATGATCTCTAATTGCATACATGTCGCTGCAAATGGCATTTCATTCTTTTTTATGGCTGGGTAGTTTTCCTTTGTATATATACCACATCTTTATTAACTCATCTGTCGATGGACATTTAGGCTGTTTCTGTGTCCTGGCTATTGTGAATGGTGTTGCTGTGAACATACGGGTGCATGTACTCTTTGAATTAGAGTTTTGTCCAGATATGTGCCCAGGAGTGGGATTGCTGGATCGTATGACGGTTCTATTTTTAGTTTTTTGAGGAGCCTCCATACTGTTTTTTGTAGTGGCTTAAGGTCCTGCTGTTTTAATGCAGTTTCCCGCCTCAGCCTTATCCTGCTTAATTTCCTTGTCAGGGTCTCGTTCAAGAAGTAAACTCCTTTAGGTTCTGTCGTTTTCAAAACTATATGCCATGTGCCTAGTACAGTCCCTTGTGTAGGAAAGGAGGCATGATAGACCTTGAGGTTGGAGAAGCAGAGATGAGTGAGGCAGAGCCACTCTCTAAGGAGTTTATGGGACAATAAATGAGGACCAGCATGCATGTAATGCAGTTGGTGAGAGGACAGAGAGCGTGCTGTTGGGAGGGAGGGGCGGAGAATGGAGGAAGCCTGGGTTCTCAGGGAGAACTGTGGTGTTTTAATAGGCACTGGGGTGTGATGGAAACAAACTGGCCTCACAGAGACCCAGGGTTGAATGCTGGCTCCATGTCCAGTGAGCTCTGGAACCGAGAAGCTCTGTGACTGTGGTGAAGTTAACCTCTCTGGACCTGTTTCACTACCTCTAAAATATATACTTACCTCAGAACTGTGTTAGGAGAAATAACATAATTTTTAAGTACCTAGCACAGAAGTTAGTTTATTGCAGGTACTCAGTAAACATGAACTTTCCCTTAGAATAAAGACTGAGCACTTTGAAATCTCATCAGGGACTTCCCTGGTGGCATGGTGGAGAAGAATCTGCCTTCCAGCATAGGGGACAAAGGTTTGATCCCTGGGCGGGGAAGATTCCACATACCACAGAGCAGGCTGAGCCCTCTGTGCACGACTCCTGAGCCCGGGCTGTAGCGCCCAAGCGCTGCCCTTGAAGCCCCCACGCCTAGAGTCTGTGCTCTGTCCCAGGAGAAGCCGTCGCAACAAGAAGCCCCAGCACTGCAACAAAGAGTAGCCCCCCCTGACTGCAGCTGGAGAAAGCCTGCATGCGGCAGCGGAGACCCAGCACGGCCCAGGATAAATAAAATAAAAATCTCATTAGACTGTGTTCCTGAGTGTTAGGAACCTATTGGAAAAGATCCCAAAGAGGAGGGCATGGATGTGAATGAAACATCTGGGGAGAGAAGAGAGAATTAAGATTGAATGGACATGGTGGTGGTAGCTTTTTAACTTGTTGAAAATGTAATTTTCGGTCCTATTATAAAACATAAAGAAGACATACTTCACAATTCATGCGTCTATTTTCTTGTTTATTTCTAGAGCATTCCTAACTGTAGCTTGTTTATCTCTAAGAGGCTGGAGACATATCCCTCTCCTCTCTGTCTGTCTCTCTATCTCGCACATATTCACATGCAGAGACACACACACACACCCCATTTATATTTACAAACTTAAATCTTATTGTTTTTCCTTTGATGAAATTACTTGTAAAGCTTTATTTTTCAAAAAGGGACAAAGAAGGATAAACACTTTTGAATATGAGATTTATGTTTAATATGATTAAAGTGGAGAAGTTGAGAACAAGATGGCTTCCAAGTAAGACAAATACAATACACTACGCAATGTAATACCTCCCCATCCATAGCGGGGAAGGTAAACACTGTAGAATATGATGCAGAATAAACATTTTAAAAGCATGGTAGGAAACATTTCGGGGATCTGATGAGCCATCCATTAAGGAGAATACAGGAAGAGTCTAACAAAGTGCCAGTCGCATGCAGTTAAGTATCAGGAAACTGTTTCCAGACTGTATGGCATGGCTGAGATGGGAGAGCTCAGAGACTGCCAAGAGGGAACAGTAGAAATAACAGTGTAATTTGTGAGTGACCCTAATTAAATAGGAATAAAGCCTTGAAATTAAACAGAATAATTAGCCTTGAGAAAAGAAGTCCTAGAGGAGAATCATCTTGTCTTTCTTCATTATTAAAAAAAAATGTTGAAAATGGGCAATTTCAGTACCTGCAGGCATTTAAAACTGAAATTCATTTCAGTTCTTCTCCCTCATTCATTCATTCAGAAAATGGATTTTAGGTCTTTGTCATGATGGTGAAGTCATCCAAGTGGTAAAGGGGGTGTCTTGGGATTTAGTGATTCTTAGGGGCGATGTGTGGCATTTAGCTGGTGACAGTATGGAGCATGGCTCAGGAGATACAACTCCAACTCTGTGTTCCAGGATAGATTATTTTCCCCAAAAAAAGCGCTCATGGGGACCATGTGGCGTCTGTGCAAAGCTTGACTGAAACTTGTGCTACAGCTTTCTAGTGGCCTGCCTCGAGTGTGCTCACATGCACCAGGATCCCTGTCTGATAGCAAAGGCTGTCATATGGGAATTGTAAATAAGTTACAGCCTAAACTGTGGGATATAATTAAGGGTATTAAGAAACATGATACTTATTATTTAAGAGAAGGTAGGAAAATATCCAAGTTAACACTGCTAAAAAGGGAGGAAAGAGCATTACCATAATATATAATTGTGATCTCACATGTGTGGGGGGGTATATGTGTATATTCAGATGAATATGGCTGCAAGTCCATCACCCACCATCTATGTACCTGCAGGCTATGCTGTAGGGAAGACCAGGAGTGAGAGGAGAAGGGGCGATGGGGACCTCTTATTTTTTATTCCGTGTTTCTTTTTTTATATGTTTCACATTTTTACAACATCCGTGGCCTTCATTTTGTAATTTAAATAAGAAATGAGATAATGCCCATGAAGCTTGAAGCATAACATCTGCCATGTGGCCGGCAATAGATGTTAATTGGATATTAATAGGATGGCAAGAAAATATGACTTGCTCAGAATGACTTAATCTGCATATTAGCATCATATTGATGGTTGTATAAATAAGTGTTTTCTCTCCCCGCTAAAATGAAGTGAAATATTTCAAATTACAGTTAATAGATTTTAGGTATTTAGGATTTAATTATTCAAAGAGAAGTTTTGAACAGGAAGCCTTCGAAATCTAGGTAACATGAGACTTTGTTTAAGCACCAGAAATTTTCCCTCAGCTGTTAGGGTTTTATCTTTAGAGTGCGCGAGCGAGAGCTAATCTGCTTCAGTTGTGTCCAACTCATTGTGGCCCCATGGACTGTAGCCTGCCAGGCTGCCCTGTCCATGGGATTCTCCAGGCAAGAATACTGGAGTGGGTAGCCGTGCCCTCCTCCAGGGAACCTTCCCAACCCAGGGGTCGGACTCACGTCTCTTCATGTCTCCCACAGCAGCAGGCAGGTTCATTACCACTAGTGCCACCTGGGAAGCCCATCTTTGGAGTCCTAAACTTCAGAAATATTTAACATTCAGAATTCATTATTTTCTGTCATTGAAAACCAAGATCAAATCATTTTTCTTCTGGAATTCTGTACCACAACCACCAATAGATATTCAGTAAATTGAATTTAAATTTAATTTTGTGGAACTTTTTATTATAAAAAAATTTGAAATATACTGTAAGGAGATCATCTTGTATTATATTCATTTAATTATTCTTGTTTTCTGAAAAGTTATGAATAAATTGAATTGAAGATCAATTTGTTTTCTGAAATATATTAGAGCCTCTCTTAAAATTCTTCCTGATGAATTGCTTTGCAATTAGAAGAACCATTTACAATTTGAATTAACATGTTCACAGTTATCTTCTGGGCAAATTGAGCCTTTTACCTAAAGCAAAATTTTCCTAAAGGGAGATACTGTTGTACCAAGGAGATGGTAGACCAAGTTGGGATTCAGAATATGAGAACTTCAAATTATTTCTTTTTATATGCTGACTGTGTTACTAAGTATCTTAAAACTTATTTTTCTGTCTTTATTTTTATTGGATTGATGTGGTGAAAATAAATTTCCTGTGATGACATAGTATATTTTAATAATTATATTTCCTTGATTTTTAAGACCCCCTATATTTTTTCTTTGCATACTTCTAAAATAGATTTAATATTTTCTGACCCTGATCTCCTGAGAAGCTAATTTTTATATATTGTGTTAGAATTGATGAAGTTTGGCATATGATGTTTTATATTAAAGATATAAGGCAAAATTGAGGTACAGAGTAAGTAATCAACTTCTAAGACATCCCCCCCATCAAGAAAAGAATTTAGCAAAAGTAAATGGTGTTTTTTTCACAGTTCGTCACCAAACACTTAGTTCTCCAGTCTATCATTTGGAAAGTGACCTCCTCCTCCTGTGTACTTTTCAGTAGTGGGGATTTGGTGGTGGTGTGTTTTCAAGCTTGCCTTTTGGGAAGTAACTGGTTTGTTCTTTCCCTCTTGGGAATGTCTACAAATGAATAAAATGAAAGTGAACCTTCTGTATTCCACTAGTCTTGCATTGTGCATTCCTCTGTTTCTTGGCAAAGGAACCAACAACAGGAACAAAGGGCTGCCTTGCTGCTGCTGCTGCTAAGTCGCTTCAGTCGTGTCCAACTCTGTGCAACCCCAGAGACGGCAGCCCACCAGGCTCCCCCGTCCCTGGGATTCTCCAGGCAAGAACACTGGAGTGGGTTGCCATTTCCTTCTCCAATGCATGAAAGTGAAAAGTGAAAGGGAATTCGCTCAGTCGTGTCCGACTCTTAGTGGCCCCATGGACTGCAGCCTACCAGGCTCCTCGGTCCATGGGATTTTCCAGGCAAGAGTACTGGAGTGGGTTGCCATTGCCTTCTCTGAGGGCTGCCTTGAGTGTGCAGTATTTCTAACTTGCTGAAGGCACAGAACCAAATTTGCCATCTTCATTTTCATTCCCAGATTACGCTCGATTTGAGGCCAAAATCCATGACCTACGAGAGCAGATGATGAACCACAGCATGAGCTCCGGGTCCGGGTCCCTGCGAACCAATCAGAAGCGTTCCCTCTATGTCAGGTAGGCAACAGTGTGTTTCTTACTGTGACCTGCGCTTGTGAGCCATCAGCTTGGGGAACAGAGCAACACCGTGTGGCAAGGGACACGTGCTCTTAATTAACCCACGCTCATCAGCACACCACTGCAAGACCTGAAGTCTAACCGTTGTGAAGAAATTTTAAAAATGTTATTAACTGTGTTAAATTAGTGAAAGTCCCCTGCTTTTAACAAGTTCTTTGACCATGCTGTGATCCAAGGTAAAGTTCTTAGCACAGGTTGTAGTAAAAATAGTGAGAAGAAATATTTTCAGTTCAGATGCATCTTAAATTGAATATATGGGCCGAAGCACTGGACATCTGCTTACCATCAGTATGGGAATAAAATATTCTCATATTTCTTCCTGGCCTACTTGACATCTATCCTATTAACTTTGGTATATCGATTAGAAATCAGTACTCTCTCAAAGACTTATGTCGTTTTTTTCTTAAAGTTTGGTAGAAGGACTTTTTCTGTGGCATCTTATTACCAATTGTTTCTCAAACCATAAAAGTTACTTGTTCCTTGCCTGACAAAACTCATT
The DNA here is from genome assembly GCF_016772045.2 of Ovis aries. Lineage (NCBI taxonomy): Eukaryota > Metazoa > Chordata > Mammalia > Artiodactyla > Bovidae > Ovis > Ovis aries. The sequence continues at coordinate 11,655,226 of NC_056074.1, forward strand.
AGCTTATCAGAAAAAAAAAAAAAAGATGATTGATTTAACTTGAAATGCCTTCTGGTCTTTCATACCCATAATTAATTCTTGAGTAAGGTCTATCATCACTCAACTGTAACATGCACCTCTTCTTAGCATAAAGCCTCCTATATTCCTCTCAAAATATACTTTATCAGTGCTGACTCTAATTTTTAAAAACCCCAGAAAACAATACACTATAAAAGCTCAATAAATTTGAAATATCCAGTTCTTTATTAAAAAATAATGCATTATATTTCTTTGAGGATTTTATGTCATATTAGAGCATTAATTTCTATTTTTTTTCACAGAAACTAGGAAAATCTTCCTAATACTTTTAGGAAACTATTCCTCATTCTACTATCATTCAATTAAAAAGAAATGATGACTTACAATAATCAGAATGGTATTGTAAGTATTAATGGCCAAAGTGGGATAGTGATGCCCAGTTAATAGTGAAAATGAATCCAGGCATCATTGGGGGAACCACACCCATGCTCACTGTATTCTCTTGGGATCTGGTCTGACTCCCACCTAGGGTCGTATCCTTCAGACCTGAAATTTCACCATCTTGTCTTGACACGAGGTGCATGTCATGGACACTCATTGATATGCCGAGATAGATTTGTCCTGTTGGTCTCACTTTGGCTGCACGCTGTCCTTCGTGTGCCCTAGGTAGGCGTAGCAGGGCCAAGGAGGGAGGAGGATCCCAGAAGCCAGCAGCTTCTCAAAGGCTTTGGTTTGCTGGCCTCTCTGACAAGCACAGAGTCCCTTCTTATTCCAGGGAGTTCCAGTACCTCAGAAGCCCTGAGATTTAAATTTAAAAAAAAAATCAGAATATGAATATCCCAAATTTGTTCAACTGCATTTTGGAATATTATTTTGGTCCATGTCTGTGTAATCTGTGAGAGGAACTGTTGAGAACCACCCTAGAACACACCTTGTAGTGACGTCACAAATATGATGGAAAGCCGCTGTTTCTGTTTCTCCTCACTAGAGTTGTATTGCTGGTCTTTGTGATATAAAATATTTTCTAAATTCTGAAATGCTTTAGTTTCGGGTAGCAAATTAGGAAAAGTCAACTAAGTTAATAGGATAGAGATAAATGAGCTAAAATTAAAGTTATATAGAATAAAACTGGAAGGAAAAATGATCATATTGTTGGTATTTTGTTAAAAAGTAGAATGCATAAAAATGTTCAATGTACTAGAAGGAATTTGCTGAAAATATACCGGTAATAACTTAGTCCTTTTAAGTAAGTTGTGGAAGATTAGGAAAGTGAAATGAAGTGATATGATGCTATTATGTAAAACTAATAGACTTATTTAAAATAGTAGTATTGCTGAGAATCAGACCTTTACTCTCTGAAATGGTAAATAAAACTATAACATACAAAAGAGATGAAGACTTAAGGTAATAAAGAACATTGTCCTGTCAGTGCTTTAATAGTTGGATATTGTATTAAAGGAGGAACTCCTGTTAAATAAGGCTCAAAAATAGCTGAAAATTCATGAAAAAATTCCCAAATTATTTCTTTATAAGATACCAAAAATGTCTTATAGAGGTCTGACCTCAGCTTCTGGGTGACTCTTACAGGCATAGAATTGCAAAAGATGTGGGCCATGAATAGAGTCCAATCAGAGGGAAAGAACTTACAAGATCCCCTAGCCCTGTTCTCACGCAATGTGATACATTAATTAATTTCATTAATTAACGAAATAGAAAAGCCTAAACGGAATTCTTTCTCAAAATGATTTGGTATGTTTATACCTTTGTTGTTTGTTTGTTTGTTTAACACTGATTTTGGCTGTAGGATTTTCAGATATGCTTGTTTTGTCTAGATCACTTAAATAGGACTAGTGCCAGTTGATTGTGTTATTTTAGAAAGTCAACTAGATGCTGTTTCAAAATAAATCAGTAGCAAAATTTCTCTGATTATATAAATATCAGATGATGAGCATGTCTCTTTAATCTCAGAATGACACCCTGGAATGTTATTCCCTTTACCCTGCTCAGCTTTGTGTAATGCTCGGGCTGGAATCTTAGCTATCACCAGGCCCACTGTTTAATTTACAGAAGGGGAAATTCCTTCCCCAGGAGGAAGGGGCCCCACAGCCTCTTGGCAGCAGAGTTGGGTCTCCTGCCTTCCAGAGCCATCTATCACTCCAGCTGCCTTGGGCCCAGTTTATGCATATCAGCTGTTCAGTGCACTTTGGCTGTGAATCCCAATGTGCTTCTGTCAGCACAGTGGCCGACTCTTGGATTACGAAACAGATTAGCTGAGAGGAGAAATTCAAAAAGAATACTTCTTTGGGGTTTTTTCACAGGATAAACTGTACTGTAGGGCTTTCATATGGGATTTCTTTAGTACTATTCATATTTTTCCATGAAGCTAAAACCTAAGCCAGAAAGCAAGCTGCTTCTTTGTTCTGTAATAAACAATTTAGCTGACTTAGAATATTTGCTTATACCACAAAACCACCTTCCCCTTGGAGTTACCTCCTTTTCCCTACACACCTTACACTCTCTTTCTCTCTCACACACACACTCTCTCTCTCAACATTAGCCCTATGTTGGCTGTGTCCAAGACGATGCATCTTCTCGGGCTCATGCAGAAATTGGCCTCCTTCCCTTCCTAGAAATAGTCCCCCTGGTGATGGCAACGTATTTGCCTGGCAGGGAACTAGCACATCTATCCAGGCAGTGTTGTAAACTTGAGCCAGCCCTCTCTATTTTCCAATCTAGTTGTAATTATTTGCCTTCTTCTAATCTTTTTTTGTAAGGCACTTGAAGTGCTTTGGTCATGTCATGCAAATGGAGTTGATTGTCGCTATTGATAATGCTGTACATGTTCTATGCCAATGACTTGGATCTGCTTGGTTGAATGGGCTATGTGTATTGTGTATTTCCTGCATTGTGAAACATATGTAGTTGTAGAACCTTAAAAGTAAATAAAATATTAAAAATTTGAATAAAATATTTTTCAAAATGCTCCACAAGTACATTATCAGTTCTTCAGCCCTAGATGCCATCTGGGCTCCTGGTATGGGTTTGTTGCATGTACTTTGGGGCTCTATATATGTGCAGGTTGAGGTCTCTCTACCGCTATAATATGCACCCCCCTTGGTATCTTTCTATCAGCTCTAAATGCATCCCAATAGCAGAACAAGGCTTTTCTTGCTACTGATCAATCGGATGTGCCTTTATATTTAAAAGCTACCAAGAAAGGTCAGAGTAGAGGAGGTTAAATTCACTCCAGAGTGCAAATGGCTAAGGAGAGATCCTTTCTTTGGATAAAAGAGAACCAAGAGCACCTAGGACACTGGGAGAACGGAGAGGGGGAGAAAGAAAAGCAGGTAAGTCCACCAACGGGGAGTAAGAGGTGACAGGAGAGAATATAAGAGAAACCTGATCCTTGTTCATTCGTTAATAAAAGATAGCAATTTGAAGAGTTCGAGTGAATAAGCCTTCTGTTGTGAATTTAGGTTTAAAAGTCAGTAATTGGTGTTTATTTATGCATTCATCAAGCGTGTTTTGAGTGTATATTCTCTACCAGAACCTCTAATGGACGCTGAGGACCTAGAAGTCACGCCCTGTCCTCAAGGAGCTTGCATCTAGTGCGGGAAAGAGACGAGGGGAAGACAGTCACAGTGCACAGTGGTGAGAAGTTAGCTCTAGTAAGGCCGAGAACCTTTACTGCTACCTCATACAAGGATATCTGAATTAATTCTCGAAGATTTTATATGAGTTAATTCAGAGGCCTTCAAACCTTTTCTACTCAAAATAAGAAATATATTTTTATCACAGCCCAGTAAATACATACACACATAAAGCTGAAAAAAGACTTTATTATTGAAGTTTATGTTTTATGTACAGTACACTTTGCTATTTTCCATTCTGTTTCTCTCATTCTTTAAAAAATGGGAGTCACAACTCATTAATTCGGTTTAATGACTCACTAATGGGATGTGATCTACAGCTGGCAGATGGACTAAACAAGGAAGAGCGTTCTAGGTAGATGACACAGGACACAGGCAAGAGAACATGTCTTCATTACCTTATAGTCAGCATCCGTGGGATCCCCTTTCCAGTTCCTCATAGATGTCATCAGCACCCCATCCTCACAATTGCTTCCATTTCTCCTTTACATTCTTTAGCCACTCTAAGCCCTCTGCTCACAGTTTTCTGTTCTGGATTTGAAGTATTTACTTCCTCTGTGGTCCTAAATCCACATTTTAAACTGGTAACTCAAACTTTGTATTTCTTTGACAGTTTTTCCTTCAAAGGCTATATGTGACAAATGTTGAGGTCTGCCTCCTGCTCTGTTGTTTAAATCTTTTACTCAGTGATTCATCAGAGCATCAGTTCTTTCATTCAACAAACATGATCTCACATGAATATACCTGCAATATACCAGTCTGTAGCAGATGCCTAGCTACAGAGATGAATAAGAGATCAGACCTTCTTCCCTCAGGATTCTCATTGTCTGTATCTGCAGACAGTTCAGTTAGAATGCAGGACATTCTCATAACTTTTCTCATGTGCTACATGCCTTGCAATTATTAACCTGTGTTAATCTTCACAACAGCCTATAAGGCTTCCTACAATGAAATCTACCCAAAAGACCCCTGGTGTTTAAAACTCACATATTAAAGTAGTGATCACTCTGGTCTTTATTACAGCTTCATGGTAAAGCTCCTTGAAATGGCAGGTCCATCAATACTAGGCCTGCAAATCCCAGTTAATGTCTTAATTTTCTTATATCTTTAGTGCCTTATGGCACAGTGCTTGGCCTAAAGTAGTCTCTTCAGTAAATATTTGTTGAATGAATTAATTCCTAGATTCTCTTTCCCGTAGAGATGTGAAAGAACAAGATTAAAATATAAGCCAAGACCTTTGAGTAGTCAGCCCTCTGGAAACCCAATATCAAGTGCATGGAGTTTGGTCAAGTCCTGTGGACACAGGCACTACCTTTTGGGATTTCCCGGACACATCTGGGTCTGCAAGGCCTTTCAGGCAGCTTCACCTGCCTGCTGAACTCTGTGACCCTCTTTCAGCTGAGGCCTAATTCAGTAATACATTTAGACCATGACGCACAGCCTGTACCTTCTTAGTGGGAGGGCCTGGGGTAGGGGCAGGGTTCAGGGTGAACCTCATCTGTATCTCGTTCTCAGCACCCTTAATCTTCCTATTCCAGAGACACAGGGCTGGAAGTTACACTGAGGGAAATCTTGAGCAAGTAGATTTCACCCAGGATTCTTCATCCTGATGGGTTTTTATTCTAGAGGAAAGATGTTCTCCTCCGATTGATTTTGGTGGGAGGGGAAAGCAACATCATCATGTAAGAGACTCTGGTCTTTTTCCTGCTCTTCTTTAAACATGAATATATCCTTCCACTGTACTTCCCGTCCCACTGTATTTCTTGTCTGTAACCTGGGGATGGGCTTCCCAGGCAACCTGGGGAACAATGTGGGATGGAGCCAGTTCAGGGAACTTGGCTCCAGTGCAAAGTTGCTCCCCATTTCACTTGGCTATGAATTTCTCAAGGTTATTTAAGGTAGAGCCATGAAATCGTTGAACTTTATTACAAGTCAGGTTTTTACCTTCTTCCCTTCCACCCTTGGACCCAACATGCTCTCAGCAGATGTCTCCAGGGGACATGTAATAATCCTGTGCGCCTCCCCTGCCCAGTGCTTGGCACAGGGCTAGCCAGCAAAGGCATTCTTATTGCCTCTCATTCATTCACTCACATATTCTTCTTTGACAAAGTTATCATTTATTCTTTCAGAAATACAGTGTATTGCAGCACCTTGGATTCAGAGTTTATTGCTGTGTGTGTGCTCAGTTGCATTCTGCTCTTTGTGACCTCATGAACTGTAGCCCATCAGGCTTCTCTGTCCGTGGGATTTCCCAGGCACCAGTCCTAAAGTGAGTTGCCATTTCCTCCTTTGGGGATCTTCCTGACCCAGGGCTCAAACCCATGTGTCCTGCATTGGCAGGCGGATTCCTTACCACTGAGCCCCCTGGGAAGCCCCAGAGGATCTTATCTCTCTTAAAATCCTACCAGGGGAGAAATGACCAGGTACCTGAAACAGTCTGACAAGATGAGGCAGAAAGTCTGGAGATGGTCTAGACTTGGGAAACCCAAAAGCTTTGGAAAGGGCAGTGCAAAAATCAGGACGGGCAACCAGAGCCACACTGAGAGGCCTGTGCTTTATTCGTCACTTCATTTAAGCTTTATAACAGTGCTAAATACAATTATGATTATTATCCCCATTCTACAGATGAAGAACCTTGTACAAGGCCAGAAAGATTTAAAATAACATGGTGCCACATGGCCAACCCATGTTCTCTGCCCAGGTGTGCCTCCCCCCTGGAGCCGCTGCTCGTTGTACTACAGAACAGTGAGGAGGAAGTGAATTCTCTAGGGGCAGAGGTTACATTCATATTGATAGACCTCCTGTTTCATTTATACTTTACACTGACTTCCTCAAAGGAGACCTGGCGTCTGGTCCAGACTTCACAGTTGATCAACTGCTGAAACTTGAACTTTTCATTTATAAAATGGACATAATACCTTGTTCACCAGCTTGTTGTTAGGATTAAGTTAAACTAAGTCTATGAAAGAACCTGCCAGATGGGCTTGTTAGGTAAAGGGTAGGGCCTGTACCCCTCCCACTGGTTCAGCGCCTGCCTCCTAGCTGGTGCCTCCTTTAAAGAGGAATAGATTTTGATTCTTCATGTGTACTTTGAGACTCATTAGCATTATGTGCACTCTTTCCGGCATTTGCATTTTTAATTGCATCCTTAATTGTGGAACAAAAAGCTTTGTCTTCAGGCAGCTAATTTTGTGCCAGAAATAGAAAGAAAGAGTCACTGGGGACTGGGAGGAGGTTTCTCCTTGCCCTGAAATCATAGTCTGGCCCCAATTTTAAAATATCTTTAATTTTTAGTTTCCTATGAGAAAAAATTGCTGATCGCCATGGGTCACCCTTCCATTAACCATCGCATTTCTTATCTATCTCTTTACCCCAGGATCTAGAATCCAGATACCATTTTTGTTAATGCACGAGGCTTATTCATTCAGTCGCTCACTCATTCGTCCATTTCAGAGCCATAACCATCCACCTTACGCTGCACTGCACCTTGTGGATAAAAACACGAATAGGGCGTCTTTTCTGCCCTTAAGACACTCAAGAATCACCCTGCCAATCTGGGCTCTGATCCTCACCTCCACCCCATGGTAATCATATTTCCAGAAATTTCATATCTCCAGAGGAGAGACTTAGCCTGTTAGCCCCAAATTACTACTTCCAAGAACAATCTGAACAGCTCTAGCTAGAAAAGAGGGCAGAACAATAAAAGGCACAACACACAGTGTTCGCAGGAGAGAACAGGTGAGCGATGAGTGTATGGACAAGTTGAAGGAATCTTCACCCTAAATCATGAGGTTAGGCAAGGAGCAAGGGAATAGATTCTCAAGACATTGGTCCTTTCATCTTAACATTTGGAAGAGTGCCAGATACATTATAGGAATTCAGTTAATACTGATTGAATGAACTTTTTGAATCTCAGTTGAACGTGATGGTTAAACATGGTAGTATTAGGAGAATCACCAGTGACTCACAGATGCTGGTTGAGTTATGCATGTGCTCGTCTGTGTCCCTGTGCACTGTGTAAACTCTCTTCTAATGTACACACCCTCTTCACTGCCCGCCTGTTGACTCACCTGTCCCCTCCGCCAGATAGTGAGCACCTCTCCAGTGGAGATTTGCCAGGTTACAGTCTGTATCTGCACAGTCTAGCATATGGTAACTGCTAAGTCAATCACGTGAATGAATTATGGATGTTACTAGATTGGAGAGCATTTAATTTTAATTAAAATTTTACTTCATTACCTCATGACTTGCCAGTGGTTCCCTGCCTAACAGAGGCCCTTGTCTCCTCTGGATTAGATGAGTAAGCTGTCCTGTTCGTAGTGATCATTGCCTCAAACTATGTTTTCTTAAAATGCATTTAGCCAAACAAATGTCATATTTAATATAGGTTAGACTTCAAATTCATTTTCCTTCTTCCTGAAAATCAACAAGAACAGTAACAATAACATCCACAAGTTCTTTTACAAGACTTCATGGCAGGCAGTCTGCTAAGCACCTTATGTGGATTATCTTAATTTAATTCTCACAAACCTCTGCTATGAGGTAGGTGCCATTTTTAGCCCCATTGTAAAGAAGAGAAAAATGGAGGCCGGGTTTGAAGTTTACCCATAAGAGACTAAGCTGGGTCTAGAACCTAAGCCAGCTGTCCTCTGCCCCTGCCCATGGTGTCATATGGCTTTATTGAAAGGCTTTTGTGGATTTGATTTGATTTGATTTGACATAAAGTATCTGTTATATCCCTGGTGGGATATAACAGACAGTAAAGCATCTGCCTACAATGTGGGAGACCTGGGTTCGATTCCTGGGTCGGGAAGATCCCCTGGAGAAGGAAATGGCAACCTACTCCAGTATTATTGCCTGGAAAATCTCATGGATGGAAGAGCCTGGTTGGCTACTGTCCATGGGGTCGCAAAGAGTTGGACAGGACTGAGCGACTTCACTATCTAGCTAGCTAGCTAGCTAGCTATCTGTTAAGTAGGTATTGTTTTCCCACAGTTTTCAGATAAGAAGTCTGAGGCTAAAGTATTGACCTACCTACGCTGTTTTCCAAGCATAGAATACTACCACGCCCTTGCTTCCATCCACTCTCTGTAAAGAACAGTACCAAGAACCTAGAATAGTACCAAGCCCTTGCTTCAGTCCACTCTCATTAAAGATGTGTGAGCCCACAACTCACATGCATCTTTGTCTAGTGTTTGCTTCCCATTGCATTTGCTGCCGTGTTACACACTGCATGACTTCTGCAGAACTACTTGTGCATCATGAAATGTTGAATGGGCAGTTGAGTGAATATCATACCGTCACCTTAGATCCTGTGCATATGTGCGTGCTGTCACCTCAGTCATGTCCAGCTCTTTGCAACCCTGTGGATTGTACCTCTGTCCATGGGATTCTCCAGGCAAGAATACTGGAGTGGGTTACCATGCCCTCCTCCATAGCGTCTTCCCGACCCAGAGATGGAACCCACATCTCTTTTTGTCTCCTGCATTGGCAAGCAAGTTCTTTACCACTAGTGCTACCTGGAAAGCCCCTTAGATCCTGTACTGTAACTTATAGGTGCCCAGAGCATTGTGAATTTGTGGTTAAATCGAGCGAAACCCCACTAGCTGCAGCCATGACAACAGTGTGAGCAAATTCTCTGCCTCTCTTCTGCCAACAGATTTTGCAGCCCTATCCTATAAAGTCCCACAGGAAAGAACACAGTTGAAGTGCCCATCATACATCATGCCCCTCACGTGGGGCATGTAACATGAGACCCACAACCAACTACACAATTTGTGGGGCTCAGTGCAAAATGAAAATGGGGCTTCGTGTTTAAATTTTAGAATATCAAGACAATGAGAGCAAAGCATTATACGAAGTGTGAGACAGTGTGAGACTGTGCAGCCACACAAGCCCGCACCTATAATACCAGCTCTGCTGACACGTGGTTTAGGACAGTTTGCTCAAAGCTGAAGGCATGTGTGTTTCCCTTAGTATGTAGTGCAGCAAGCATAGGAAAGAGGAAGTCACCATTGGGAACATTTCCAAGGAGCCAAGCTTTGTCTTTTGCCTAAAAGAGTATTTTATATAAAGTGTCCATATGCCTGCTTTTGTGATCTGTAGAAACATTATCTTTCAGCCTCCTTAGTGCTTAAGAAACTTAAAATTCCCAACGTGCTCTGGGCTTTCAGTGGCCTACTTTTGGTTAATGCTCTCCACTGTAGGAAATCTTTCAAAAGCGAAGTGATGTCATTATTTCACATTTAGTTATTAGCACCCGCAGTACATTGTAGTCTTCCTGTTTTGTGAAAGTTTCTACCCCTTCTCCTTGCTCTTCAGGTCTGAATTTTTAAGAAAATGAATAAAAGTGCCTCAAAGGACTTTGAAAATCACAGGACCATGTTGGGTGTTGGTATCCTTTCTGTGTGTGGTTTCCTAAATGTAGAGGCTGCAGGACTTAGAGATTTCCCTGACCAACAGCATTAGAATTTTAAAAAAACAGGCACCTAACATGGGATTGACAACTTAATTTCACAAGTGAGAAGTCTAAAAATAATACACATACAAATTATATTTTAAATTGATTGCTCTTTCTTCTTGCCATCAATGTCAAAAGAAAAACCGGAACAAAACATAAGCATCAGGTAAAGTATTCCATATTTTAAAATGTACAACTTCGTAAACCCCACTAGATACATCCCATCTTTCTACTCTCCATATAATCCTACTCTATAAGCTTAAAAACAATTGAAGCAAACACTATGACAGCTCACTTGTTTAAATTCTTAATCCTGCATTTTTTGCTTTCAAATGATAATAAAATGCCTGGGATGCCTTTTTTTACCTTTGTCCTTTCTGGACAGAGAAAGCCATCTTTTAGATTTTCTTTCTCCTTGTGTATTTTCTTCACTTTTTATACCATTTTCTCAATAAGTAGGAAGCCCAGACCCATCCTCCATGGTAAACTGATGAGTTTTGGTGGTGGGTTATTAAGAGGCAAGAAGGAATTTCCATCATCAAAATTATACTTTTATTATTTTTTAAACTGCACTTTCATGTATTTTTTATTATGTCATCCTTTATTTTAAAAACAGACTCTTGTAAAAGATATCATCACTTTCTAGTGTCTTCCATTAAACACTTCCATTACAGTATTTAAAACATTGTATAACTGTTTTGTTTCAGAACAGATGGCTTACTTCATGTACTTTCTCATCCTTAATTTTCTTGAGGTGACATTGTGTACATGATTTTATTTTATTAAAAAAATTTTTTGTCCTCGCAGCATGACTTGGGGGATGCCATGGCTGTGAAAGCACTGAATCCTAACCACAAGGCCCCCAGGGAACGCCCCCTTAATTTTTTAGAAAAATGCAGATTTGGCCTTTCAGATGATGGATCTTGCACTTTTAAAAAAAAACAAACACCTGATTTCATAAATAAAATAATGAGAAAATATGATGTGAACTAAATAGAACTTCACAATAAACAGGTTATTTGGTAGCTTCTAGTGACCTCTGTCACAAAAATATAAATTCTCATGTAAATTAACTGTAGTTCTTACTCTCCAGACCAAGCTCATAAACCAGTTCTTGTGGCTTAAGGACTGCCTCATCCCTGTCTTCCTATTAAGGAGGGCTCTGAGTTAGTCCTCAGAAAGGGGTCCCAGTGTTTCTGGTCAAGTGACTCCAGGTGAGCAGAGTGTTCCCATTTCTAAAAGGCCTATGTTGAGGCCTTATAAAGGCCCCATTGTGGGCCCTTTGTAAGACAACACATCTCTCTTTTCCTAAAATTCCCCATTCCTGCCTCTTCCCTCATAAATGGATGCTGCCATATTACACCCACCTCCACAGCACACTCACATCTTCTCAGAAGTCCTAGATTATATAATTGATTCGGGTGTCCTGAGGGCAAGAAGGTGGTGAAGAGAATCTAGATCTCATAGTATGTATGCTGTGTGTGTGCTCTGTTGTGTCCATCTCTTTGTGACCCCATGGACTGTAGCCCTCCAGTCTCCCCTGTCCATGGAATGTTTCAGGCAAGAATACTGGAGTGAGCTGCCATTTCCTTCTCCAGGGGATCTTCCCAATGCAGGGATTGAATCCTTGTCTCCTGTGTCTCCTGCATTGGCAGACAGATGCATTACCAGCTGCACCACCTGGGAAACCCTAGTATGTCTGAGGGAGTGTCTTTACTATCCCCATTCTTCAATTAACGAAAGCAAGGTTAGATAGTTCATGTTATTGCCCAAAATTACACAGCAAAGAACAAGAATAAATCAGTTCTGTCTGATGCCAAATCCCTGCCGTAATCCTGTAGTCCCTGCTTTCTTGCTGGCTGTCAAACTGAGAGGCATTCCCATTTTCTAAAGGATGCCACATTCCAAGGTTAATGGGTCTTGCCTTCGTATTAAAAGCTGAGTACTGTGGCTTTACTCCTCACTTGCATCTCTCCCACCTACCCAGGAAACGTCCTGCACTTGTAACACTTTTAAAGACTCTTGTGATTAGATTGGGTCCACTCAGCTAATGCAAGATAATCTTTCCACTTCAAGATCCTTAACCTAAATCAGGTCTTAAAAGTCTCTTTTGCCACGTAAATAACATATTCATAGATTCAGTGATTAGGGCACGGACCTCTTTGGGTGGGCTGTTGTTCTATCTGGTTCCATTCCTGTAACATTCAAAGATAGCCAAAATTAACCTATGGTGATAGAGAAGAGTGAGTATCTTTGGGATCATGTTCTTAATGTAGAGTAGGAATAATAATACCCATTTAAAGGGTTGTTACAAGTATTAAATCCAGCAAAAGTGTCGGCCATGAAACATGCAGTATTTGTTACGTCCTATTTCCTTCTGTTTCCCCTCCCTCAACTCTATCATTTCACCCGTAAAAATGCTACAGTTGGAACTTTGCAGGATAAGGTATTCTGAAGATTTACAGACCCTCTGTGACAGTGCTTCCCTAACCCCTAGAAATCAGGATTTAAGTAAGAATTCTTTATCTGCTTTAGTTCAGTTCAGTCGCTCAGTCGTGTCTGACTCTCTGTGACCCTGTGGACTGCAGCACTCCAGGCCTCCCTGTCTGCCACCAACTCCCAGAGCTCGCTCAAACTCATGTCCTTTCTGCTACTCACTGAATAGGCTTTCCTGGTGGCTCAGTGGTAAAGAATCTGCCTGCCAGTGCCGGAGACACGGGAAGATCCCTTGGAGAAGGAAATGGCAACCCATCCAGCATTCTTGCCTGAGAAATACCATGGACAAAGAAGCCTAGAGGGCAACAGTCCTTGGGGTTGCAAAGAGTCAGACACCACTGGATGACTAAACTGTAACAGCTCATGGAATCCTTCACTTCTGACACCAGATGTGTGGTCTTTATCCCACACAGATCAGTTTTCCAATGTCAGCTGAGTGTCCTTCAATTTAACTCAATTCTGACACTGTATCCATGGAGAGAGAGTCAGATCCCACAGGTTAAGGGCTCAGCCCAGGAAGACTGCCCCCACTTCAGATGCCAGTCACAAGTCCAGGTTGTTACCTGTGTTTCTGATCTAACTGGTTGTAAATCAGAGATTCCCACAGTCCTCTCCTTGGGTTCAGTAATTTCTTAGAGCCACTCACAGAACTGAGGAAAACAGTTTACTCTGTAGATTACAGTTTTAGTATAAGACTCAGGAACAACCAAGTGAGAAAGATGCCTGGGGCACAGTTTTGGGGAAGAGGCACTGAGCTTTGCTGCTCTCATCCCCACCCTCCCAGTGAGGTCCCCCTCTCAGCATCTCCATGTTTTCAGCAACCAGAAGTTCCCTCAGCTCCATCGTTTAGCGTTTTTATGGACACTTCATTCCTAGGCCTGCTAAGTCACATCAGTCATGTCTGATCCTTTGTGACCCCATGGTCCATAGCCTGCCAGATTCCTCTGTCCTGGGATTCTGCTGGCAGGAATACTGAAGTGGGTTGCCGTGCCCTCTGTATCGCTGATCCTGCTCACAGCACCAGTTGTCTTGCTGTTCACACTGTCAGCACTGTTCGCTGAGCCCAGGCAAGGCATAAGCTAAGAGGCTGGAAGACTTGAGGAGCCTTAGGAACTGCAGACACCTGTCTTCGCTCTTGGCTGGCACAGCAGCCACAGCGTAACCACATCATAGCGATTACAGAGCCTTTACATAACCTCATATAACGTAACCACGATGTTGTGCCAGTGTAGCCGCAGCGCAGCAGCAGCCAGGGCTTTCACAGTGAAGCTCGCACAGGCGTACCACGCAAACTAGTCCGTGTCCAAGCGAGTAACTCACGACTCTCATGTCCGGTTCTGTAAGTGGTCTCAGTGGTTACATACTCATTATTTACAACACGTGGGGCAAGGGCGAGAGGCCCTGGGGTGAAGGAGCATGACCACACCCATCTTGGCTAATTTGCTTTTCCCCTACATCTTCCTCCAGAGGATCGAACCCACGTCTCTTGTCTCCTGCATTTTCTGACAGGTTCTTTGCCCCTAACACTACCTGGGAAGCCCTCATTACTAGGCATCATTGATTAAATCATTGGCCACTGGTGATCAATTCAACCTCCGGCCTCTCCCTCCTTCAGAGGTTAGTAGTTGGGCTGAAGCTCCACCCCTCTAATCTGATGGTTGCTTGGGCAAGCAGCTTTCATCCTTCAGTTCAGTTCAGTCATTCAGTCATGTCCAACTCTTTGCTACCCCATGAATCGCAGCACACCAGGCCTCCCTGTCCATCACCAACTTCCAGAGTTCACTCAGACTCACGGCCATCGAGTAAGTGATGCCATCCAGCCATCTCATCCTCTGTCGTCCCCTTCTCCTCCTGTCCTCAATCCCTCCCAGCATCAGAGTCTTTTTCAACGAGTCGAGTCTTTGCATGAGGTGGCCAAAGTACTGGAGTTTCAGCATTAGCATCATTCCTTCCAAAGAAACCCCAGGGCTGATCTCCTTCAGAATGGACTGGTTGGATCTCTTTGCAGTCTTCTTCAACACCGCAATTCAAAAGCATTAATTCTTCGGTGCTCAACTTTCTTCACAGTCCAAATCTCACATCCATACATGACCACTGGAGAAACCATAACCTTGACTAGACGGACCTTTGTTGTCAAAGTAATGTCTCTGCTTTTGAATATGCTATCTAGGTTGGTCATAACTTTCCTTCCAAGGAGTAAGCGTCTTTTAATTTCATGGCTGCAGTCACCATCAGCAGTGATTTTGGAGCCCCCAAATATAAAGTCTGACACTGTTTCCCCATCTATTTCCCATGAAGGGATGGGACCAGATGCCATGATCTTCGTTTTTTGAATGTTGAGCTTTAAGCCAACTTTTTCACTCTCCTCTTTCACTTTCATCAAGAGGCTCTTTAGCTCCTCTTCACTTTCTGCCATAAGGGTGGTGTCATCTGCATATCTGAGGTTATTGATATTTCTCCCGGCAATCTTGATTCCAGCTTGTGCTTCTTCCAGCCCAGCATTTCTCATGATGTACTCTGCATAGAAGTTAAATAAGCAGGGTGACAATATACAGCCCTGACGTACTCCTTTTCCTATTTGGAACCAGTCTGTTGTTCCATGTCCAGTTGTAACTGTTGCTTCCTGACCTGCATATAGGTTTCTCAAGAGGCAGGTCAGGTGGTCTGGTATTCCCATTTCTTTCAGAATTTTCCACAGTTTATTGTGATCTGCACAGTCAAAGGCTTTGGCATAGTCAATAAGGCAGAAATAGATGTTTTCTGGAACTCTCTTGGTTATCGATGATCCAGTTGGCAATTTGATCTCTGGTTCCTCTGCCTTTTCTAAAACCAGCTTGAACATCTGGAATTTCACAGTTCACGTACTGCTGAAGCCTGGCCTGGAGAATTTTGAACATTACTTTACTAGCTTCTGTTGCTGCTATTGCTAAGTCACTTCAGTCGTGTCCAACTCTGTGCAACACCATAGATGGCAGCCCACCAGGCTCCCCCGTCCCTGGGATTCTCCAGGCAAGAACACTGGAGTGGGGTGCCATTTCCTTCTCCAATGCATGAAAGTAAAAAGTGAAAGTGAAGTCGCTCAGTGGTGTCCGACCCTCAGTGACCCCATGGACTACAGCCTTCCAGGCTCCTCTGTCCATGGGATTTTCCAGGCAAGAGTACTGGAGTAGAGTGCCATTGCCTTCTCTGACTAGCGTGTGAGATGAGTGCAATTGTGCGATAGTTTGAGGATTCTTTGGCATTGCCTTTCTTTGGGATTGGAATGAAAACTGACCTTTTCCAGTCCTGTGGCCACTGCTGAGTTTTCCAAATTTGCTGGCATATTGAGTGCAGCACTTTCACAGCATCATCCTTCAGGATTTGAAATAGCTCAACTGGAATTCCATCACCTCCACTAGCTTTGTTCGTAGTGATGCTTTCTAAGGCCCACTTGACTTCACATTCCAGGATGTCTGGCTCTAGGTGTGTGATCACACCATCATGATTATCTGGGTCGTGAAGATCTTTTTTGTACAGTTCTTCTGTGTATTCTTACCACCTCTTCTTAATATCTTCTTCTTCTGTTAGGTCCAGACCATTTCTGTCCTTTATCGAGCCCATCTTTGTATGAAATGTTCCCTTGGTATCTCTAATTTTCTTGAAGAGATCTCTAGTCTTCCCCATTCTGTTGTTTGCCTCTATTTCTTTGCACTGATCACTGAAGAAGGCTTTCTTATCTCTTCTTGCTAATCTTTGGAACTCTGCATTCAGATGCTTATATCTTTCCTTTTCTCCTTTGCTTTTCACTTCTCTTCTTTTCACAGCTATTTGTAAAGCCTCCTCAGACAGCCATTTTGCTTTTTTGCATTTCTTTTCCATGGGGATGGTCTTGATCCCTGTCTCCTGTACAGTGTCACAAACCTCCGTCCATAGTTCATCAGGCACTCTGTTTGTCAGATCTAGGCCCTTAAATCTATTTCTCACTTCTACTGTATAATCATAAGGGATTTGATTTAGGTCATACCTGAATGGCCTAGTGGTTTTCCCTACTTTCTTCAGTTTAAGTCTGAATTTGGCCATAAGGAGTTCATGATCTGAGCCATAGTCAGCTCCTGGTCTTGTTTCTGTTGACTGTATAGAGCTTCTCCATCTTTGGCTGCAAAGAATATAATCAGTCTGATTTCGGTGTTGACCATCTGCTCATGTCCATGTGTAGAATCTTCTCTTGTGTTGTTGGAAGAGGGTGTTTGCTATGACCAGGGTATTCTCTTGGCAAAACTCTATTAGTCTTTGCCCTGCTTCCAAGGCCAAATTTGCCTGTTACTCCAGGTGTTTCTTGACTTCCTACTTTTGCATTCCAGTCCCCTATAATGAAAAGGACATCTTTTTTGGGTGTTAGTTCTCAAAGGTCTTCTACATCTTCATAGAACTGTTGAACTTCAGCTTCTTCAGTTACTGGTTGGGGCATAGACTTGGATTACTGTGATATTGAATGGTTTGCCCTAGAAACGAACAGAGATCATTCTGTTTTTGAGATTGCATCCAAGTACTGCATTTCAGACTCTTGTTGACCTTGATGGCTATTCCATTTTTTCTAAGGGATTCCTGCTCGCAGTAGTAGATATAATGGTCATCTGAGTTCAATTCACCCATTCCAGTCCATTAGTTCGCTGATTCCTAGAATGTTGACGTTAACTCTTGCCATCTCCTGTTTGACCATTTCCAATTTGCCCTGATTCATGGACCTGACATTCCAGGTTCCTATGCAATATTGCTCTTTGTAGCTTTGGACCTTGCTTCTATCACCAGTCACATTCACAACTGGGTATTGTTTTTGCTTTGGCTCCATCGCTTCATTCTTTCTGGAGTTATTTCTCCACTGATCTCCAGTAGCATTTTGGGCACCTACCGACCTGGGGTCCTCTTTCAGTGTCCTATCATTTTGCCTTTTCATACTGTTCATGGGGTTCTCAAGGCAAGAGTACTGAAGTGGTTTGCCATTCCCTTCTCCGGTGGACCACATTCTATCAGTGGACCACATTCTGCTCCTCTCTCCATGGGATTTTCAAGGCAATATTATTGGAGTGGGTTGCCATTTCCTTCTCCAGGGGATCTTCCCAACCCAGGGCTCGAACCCAAGCCTCCCACATTGCAGACAGACGCTTTACCATCTGAGCCACCAGGGAAGTCCCATGGTTCCCCGGGCAAGCAGCTTTCATCCTTAGGGACTGTCTAAAAGCCAACTCGTTAACAGAAACTGAGGTGTGGTTGGAAAGGGTTTTTTATGAGTAACAACAGACACCTTTATACTTCTTACAACGTAAGACATTCCAAGTGTTCTAGGAGCTCTATGCCAGGAATGGGACAAAGACCAAATCATAGTATAAATCATAATATCACAAGTACTTTTGAAAACCCTGATGCCCAGGCCCCAGCCCAAACCTACTGAATCAGAATTTCTGAGAATGTGTCCTTGACATCATTATATTAGGTTGGTGCAAACATAATTGCAGTTTTGGACCATGAATTTTAAATCATTATAACTAGGCTCCAACACATCTTTACTGATTAAAGTATGAATCATTACAATCAACACATTTTTGCCAGCAAGAAGTAAGTATATTCCTGTAAAATAAAAATCCCTGCTTCAGGATTCAGTGAACTCTTGGAAAGAATTTTCTGCCTCCTGCTGTTGTAGAAGCATTTAGCCTGCAAAAAGTTGTTGAGATGCTTGAAGAAGTGGTAGTCAGTTGGCGAGAGAGAGGTCAGGTAAATACGGCAGATGGAGCAAAACTTCGTAGCCCAATTCATTCAACTTT
This sequence comes from Ovis aries, assembly GCF_016772045.2. Classification (NCBI taxonomy): domain Eukaryota; kingdom Metazoa; phylum Chordata; class Mammalia; order Artiodactyla; family Bovidae; genus Ovis; species Ovis aries. The sequence goes on from NC_056074.1 coordinate 11,673,648, forward strand.
TGAAGCATTGGTTGTGCAGTGTGTGGTCAGGCGTTGTCATGGAGAAGAATTAGACCCATTCTGTTGACCAGTGCCAGCTGTAGGCATTGCAGTTTTCCATGCATCTCATCAATTTGCTGAGCACACATTTCAGATGTAATGGTTTCAACTGGGATTCAGAGAGCTATAGTGGATCAGATGGGCAGCCACTGGGTCACCAAACAGTGACCACGACCTTTTCTTGATGCAAGTGTGGCTTTGGAAAGTGCTTTGGAGCTTCTTCTGGGTCCAACCACTGAGCTGGTTGTCGCTGGTTGTCATACACAATCAATCCACTTTTCCTCACGTTACAATCCGATCAAAACGGTTCATTGTTATTGTGTAGAATAAGAAAAGACACTTAAAAATGATGTTTTTTGAATTTTGGTCAGTTCATGAGGCACCCCCTGATTGAGCTTTTCACCTTTGTAATTTTCTTCAAATGCTGAATGACCATAGTGTAGGGAACTAGGTATAAAGAAGGTTGAGAAGTGCTTGCAAACGAGACTGTCAACCAGGGCTGAACATTCTTGCAAACGAGATGTTCTGCCCAGTGTAGGGAACTAGGTTTAAGAAAGGTTGAGAAGTGCTTGCAAACGAGACTCTCAACCTGAGCTGAACATTCTTGCAAACGAGATGTTCAGCTAAGAATCCTGTTTGTTCCCATGGGAAAAGAACATTTCTTGCACGCAAGGATGTTTCTCTGATTCCTCAAAAGGAACAGACCCTAGGACAAAATGGATTCTAAGTTGATAAGGAAGTTCCCCAAAACAAAGTCTTAGCTGCAGTAAATAAGTCAAGGTAAAGGTTATCTCGCCCTGCGCCTGCGCACTGTATAGTCTCTGAATCGTAGTGCTTGGCAGCTTGCCCTGTAGGTTGTTGTGCAAGGGATATAAAATAAAGCAGCTGTAAGAAGCGAGTGTTAAAATATAAAGATTTAAACCACTCTGCAGTGTTGGTGTTTCATTCCGTCGCCGGCACCATAGAATGGTTGATATTGAGTTCTTTGGCAACTTCTCATGTAGTTGTAAGAGGATAATGATCCTCTCAGTGGATCGTTGTCAACTTCTGATGGCTGGTCACTGTGCTCCTCATCTTCAAGGTTCTTGTTTCCTTTGCAAACTTCTTGAACTACCACTGTACTCTACATTCATTAGCAGTTCCTGGGCCAAATGCATTGTTGATGTTGCAAGTTCTCTCCACTACTTTACGACCCGTTTTAACTCAAAACAGCTCAAATTGCTTTTTGTCTAACATCATTTCTGTTGTCTAAAATAAAATACACAGCAAGTAATAAGTCATTAGCCAAAAAACATAAAGCGAGAAATGTGCATTAAAATGATGTATAACATAGTCACATTTATTTAAGAATATATTCTAATATCAAATGGCAAAGTTCAACAGTGCAACACCTCAATTACTTTTGTGCTCACCTAATATTTTAAAGCTCCCCCAGTGAATCCAGTATTCAGTAACATTAAGAACCATTGTTTTGTCTTTTCTTTTTTAAAAACTTCCTCATGAACCTGAGAACAATAGCTTAAAAAGTCGTAGATTTCTTGCATGAAAGTCTAATTAATGCCAGCCTGCAACTAATGGGAAGGCCAGTTCCTGGGATGGCTTTCAATTCTGATCACATCCAGACTAAGGATTTGGAAACTAACCTTGAACCTGATGCTATAATTGCTAACAGTTAGCAAAAATAAAATTTTCTAGTTCAAGACTAAAGTAATAACTTTGGAAAGCAGATTGAACATATTAGAAAGATTTCTTGAGAATCAGAGAGTTCTAGCACTCCTATTTTGATTGCCTGTGAATGCAAAATGAACTGATGAGAAGTTCTCAAATTGCACGAAGTCCCTTTAAACATATTCAGGGTTCAGGTGAGCTCAAAAATCCCTAGTTTGAATGCTGCATCTGTGTCTGTGTATGTGTGAGTATCTGAGTGTTTGTGTGCAGTACTGGCCAGACTTGTAAAACATTTGGGTATAACTAGATTTACCGAGCCCTTATTTCTGGTTCATCCCGCTCCCCCTTCGTACTCTGTAGTGCACCGACCCCCGTTCTGTTTGCAGCCCACCCCCACAATTCGACCCTGGCCTTTGCCCTGCGCTCTCTCCTTTCCCTGCACTCCCCCCACCTTAGAGCTTAGCCTATCTGCAGTCGGTTGGCATGGAAACACTAGATGAGCCTGCCTGGTGGGAGAGATGTTCTGTTTCCAAGTAAAAATGGAAAAGATTCAAGTGTGATTCACTTCCAGCCATTTTAACTCTTTTAAGTTCACCATCTATTTAAGTTGCACCTGTGGCTCCCAGTCACCTACAAGGTAAAGGAGATTATCTTGGTCTAGACTCTGCCCTCTCACTGACTGCCCTAACACACCCCGGGCAGCGGCCTCGAGGGCACCCTGTTCTTTCATTGCTCCCTGCCTTGGCCAGGGCCCTTTCTTCAATGTTTCAATAGTACAGTCTCCTCCTCCTCCTAGAATTTCTGTCTAGGAGGTGCTCGAAGGCCTTTCAAGACCTAGAGCAGGCGCTGCATCTTCCCAGGAGCTTTCTGGCCCACTGGTTCACACCTCTCCGTCCTCTCCTCTCATAGCGCTGCAGTTATGGGGACTGTGGGACACTCCAAGCTTATTTTTCTCCCCAGACCGTGAGCTTATTAAAAGAGAAACATGCTACTGTGAGGAGCATGTAAGTTTTTCACACTCTGAGGATACAGTCCTGGCTCCACCAGTTATTAGATCTGAGCTGTTGTACAAATCACTTACCTCGTCTGAGCGTCAGTCAGTTTTCTCACACCTAAAATGAGAATGGTGCTACCTAATATGCCCCCTGTTTATCAGATGCTGGGTATGTGTCAGGTGCTTTATCTTATTTAATCCTCTCCCTAATTCAGTGAGAGATAAGGTGTTTTATATATATATATATATATATAAAAGTCATTTAGTCGTGTCTGACTCTTTACGACCCCGTGGACTGTAGGCTACCAGGCTTCTCCATCCATGGGATTCTCCAGGCAAGAATACTGGAATGGGTTACTGTTTCCTTCTCCAGGGGATCCTCCCGACCCAGGGATCGAACCCCGGTCTCCTGCATTGGAGGCAGACACTTGAACCTCTGAGCCACCTGCTGACTCCCTTTTATAGTGAGGAAACAAAGACTCAAGAATCAAGCGACCTGCCCTGTCTCACAGTTCCTTCACGGTGGAGCCAGTATTCAAGCCCAGGTCTGGGCTCTGCTGCTCTGCATTCCTGCCTGCGTTTGTACCTAAAGCACCTGGCTCTGTGGGAGGGGCAGGGTGGGCAGAAGGATGGACTGAAGATAAACTGCCTTGGGAAAAGCGCAGTGCTATCTCTGTGTGGGAATCCAAATGGAAAATTAAACCTCTGGTTTTCTAATGTGTACAGATTTTATATATCTTGTGGCTAAAGTCAAGAACAGGTATCTGTGTATCACCTTTGTTTAAGTCTGTGTACTACTCCAAAAACATGCTTCCTGCCCACTTGAACCACTGCCCCGGAAAGAAGCTGAAGGTAGGCTGGATCCTTGAGAAAACTGGAAAGCAGGAAAAAAAGAAAAAAGGCCTTTGAATGGCTCTTTAATCACCTTGTTAGTTGCCAGTGCCAGTGGGAAGGAAGCCCTTCATCGTCCCATGTTTCTGTCCTTCCACGCGGAGTCACTGCACCTTACTGCTTGGCGGGGCGGGGGCGGGGAGCTGCCAAAGGCCCGGTGAGTGAGTGAGTGCCACTCGGGGAGACACAGTTAAGTTTTAGTGTAGCTCATTCAGTACCATTCAGAGAGTTTCTACAATTTTATTTTCTAACCAGTAATTTAGCACAAGAAGAAAATATGTGGTCTTATTCAACTATTTCTATTTTTACATACAGATAAGTGTAAAAATCTCTTTCAACGAAGGGATTCTGCATTGTAGCTCAGTGTATGTAAATAATGCCTTAGGTTTCAAAAGGATAGAACAAAGCTTGTCAGTTTGTCTAGGACCAGCCACCACACAATGTTTCTTTTTTTATAGCATGCTTCAATCATAGACTTGGTTACCAGGGCTACTGATTTTTAAAATTATAAGTGCTGAAATTATTAAACAGCATGATCTCCCGCAGAATCCTGGAAGCAGTGAATAAATATTACCTCCTTCCATTATATCCCCCTCCTTTTCTTCTCTCTCTTTTTCTCTCTTCCCACTCCTCTCAGTATAATACATGCATTAAACTCAATTCCCTTTACTTTCAAAAGGACTGTGAAATCGTTTCCCCACTGTTAAAACACAGAATTTTTTAAATGACCACAGCCAGTCATAATTCTAGATACAGTGCCAAAGCTGTGATTCACTACAGCTTGCAACATAAATAGGTTAGACAATTAAGAGTATTCTGTGTAAAATAATGACTTTTATTCTGGATCTGGTTTATTCTTGAGGAAAATTTAAAAGCCCAGGAGTATTGATACAGCAAGAGTTTTGTATTAAATTTAACCAACCTGTTTCTGAGAACCAGAATGGTGGTGCACGTGGAAGCTCAAGTTCTTTGATCATATGACCTGGCTTTTACTTCCGTTCCTTCATTTACTGGTTGTGTGACCTTAGACATGTTATTTATACTCTCTAAGTCTCATTTTTATACTATGGAGAACAAGCTCATTATCACGTTGTATAAATAAAATGAGATAGTGTTTATAAAACAGCACAGTGTTTGGCCCATGTGAAGAGATGCTCAATAAATGGTAGCCACTATTATTTATTGTCATCATTGAATTGTTGAAAGGATTAAATGAGATAAACATTACTTCTAGGAAATGTGACCTTTTTAGTAAACTTGGTATCATTATGGTGACCATTGGTTTGTTATCCTGTCACTGTTGCAGAGACGGTAGCTACACTGCTATTCCTGCAAGTTCTTTTCTCTCCTTGCTTCATTTGCTTCAGTGGCAAGAAAATAGCAAGTCTCAATAAATGCTTAATTACCTTCCCATTTTTCTTTTGCTTTGTTTCCAGTCACTCCCACAGGTAGGGACATTCCTTTCCCACCTTGATAGAAATACATGCAGCCTGGGGAAAGTTGGAGAACCTAGGTTCAAGCTGTTGCATGACCCTATACAAAGTACTCTCACCTCTGGTCCTCAGATTTTGTATGTAAAACCAGGTCAGCTCCGAGATCTCTCTCTGTCTGATATCCATTGGCTCTCATATTCTGTTTTTGTTCTTGTTTTAGTTTTCCGTTGCTATTTTCTTTTTTTTTAATTGGAGGATAATTGCTCTACAGTATTTTGTTGGACTCTGCCATCCATCAACATGAATCAGCCACAGGTATATCTATGTCCCCTCCCTCATGAACCCCCCTCTCATATCCCACCCCTCTAGGTTGTCACAGAACACTGCATTGCGATTCTGTTTTAATCAGTCTTTGGGAGAGCTAGATGGTATAGAAGTTCAGATCTTAGAGCATTCCTATCTGTGGTGAATTTAGGGATCGGACATGAAAAGAGTAGACTCTAAACAATGTTATTTCGATTCTTTACCCTAATGTGATATTTGAGGACTTCCCTGGTGGCTCAGATGGGAAAGCGTCTGTCTACAATGTGGGAGACCTGGGTTTGATCCCTGGGTCGGGAAGTTCCCTGGAGAAGGAAATGGCAACCCACTCCAGTACTCTTGCCTAGGAAATCCCATGGATGGAGGAGCCTGGTGTCCATGGGGTAGCAAAGAGTCGGACACGATTGAGCAACTTCACTTTCACTTTTCAACCCTGGGGTTACACTCAAAATTTGATGGCATGAAAATAATTCCCATTTTTGCCAGAAGTGCAAGCATGTGAATTCAACAACCAAGCATTTAAATCTTGACCAAATTTCCTACAGAGCGGTGTCTAGCCTCTACCCATGTGACAGTCTTTGCCCTGAAAATGTTAATTCTATTGCACATAAAGAGACAATTCTGGATTAATAAAGAAAATTGAATAGAAAACCACTGGGCTTCAACATGGCTACTTTAAATTTTTTTTTCTGTAGGATTTTCTTTTCTTGGGCATAGAAAGAGACTACACTTTATAAATTTCAATTTTTAGCTTATTTCAACTTCACCGTGGGAGGAGAGAGATGGGGTGTGAGGAGAAGGGAGTATTCATGCAAAAACCTACACATACTTTTATACTCAACCTATGTTGTTGTCAGTATTAGGGAAGAAATTGAAGGATTTAAAATCAGTTGTTAGATAATTTCCTGAAATCTGATTCTTCTATTTTTTTCTTTTTTTGGTATGTTGTGGGCATAAAAATCAAGCCAGCTTAATGGGAAATTTCAGAATCCTGCCACTCTAACTCCCAGGGCTCCTCCATCTGCCCTAGTTGTGCTTGGAGCCAGAAATGCGTGCAAAGCCAGATCTCTCGTTGGCAGTAAACCTGTTGGACTCCTGAGCATGAGGGCACATGGAGACCTGCTGGGGCCTGTTGGGCACATAGATGGCGATAGTTCTCTCCAGGCTACGAAGCCCATGACGTCTTTCCAGAGACCACGTGTTGAGGTAGCAGGGCATGTCTGAGGTTAAGCGATCGCCTGGCATCAGCTGTTTTCTGAGCTCATCATGCAGGCAGTTTGAGCCTCTGGTGGAAGAACTTGGGCTAGAGGAAATACTGTTACTCTGGCCAGCTCCTTTTTGGTCATTTTCACCTCTGATTTAACTCATCCTATGATTTGATATAAATATTAGCTTGAACCATATGAAATTGTCAATGTTTCATATGGTTTCTCCTAATATTGTAATATTTAGTTAAAAGGGGACTTCTGTTTGAATATGCTGGCTGCTTGCTGTCACTTTGTTGGCAGGAAAGAAAGTTCTTGGACAGCAGGGGATTCAAAGTGGGAACATGTACATAATTCCTATTTGCGATTCTGTGAACAGTCTGCTGTTTTGAAGGAATTAATTGGAGACCCTTGATTGTGTAACAAAACCCCACCATGGTCTGTTGGATTTTATCATCATAATAACGGAGCTATAAACAAAAGAAAAACACTTCCCTCCCTTAGCTTTCCACCCAACAAACAGCAACACCAACTCTGCTTTTAGCTCTTGTATTAGAATCAGCTGTGGTATCTGAAGGTTTGTGTGATGTCAGGTTGACCCGAAAACTACTGAATCAATTCCATTACTCAGAGAGATAGAAGCCATGTGCACCATTTTTAAAAATTATATAAAATCTATGCAAGGAGGTGCTTGGATATAAACGCTTGGGAAGGAGAGAGAGAGATGGCCTTCCTGTGGACCTACCTCTCCTGGGAGAGACTGCCTGCAGTTGCTTGCCTGTCACCTGTTCTCTGTTGCCCTTTGAACTGAGGGTATCAGAGGTATTGTGAATGAAAGAGTAATTTCACTCAGTAATAAATATATTATAGGTACTTTTAACCTGTTGTGAACAAGGCCAAATACAACTAAATGAATCAAACGCCAGAGTCAAACATGTACAAACTATATCACTTTCTTGAACTACAGATCTCATCTTCCTAAGAGAATAATAGCTACTAAGTTTTTGCTGAGTGTATATGACATTCTAGGGCCTCTTCATGTGTCCACTCAGCAATATTCTTAGCATCCCTAGAAGTGTTGTTACTCCATTCTTCAGATGAGGAAACAGTCTCAAAGTCAGTGGACTTTGCCAAATTCACACAGAGGCAGAGTCAAGAATTAAACAGGAATAATTCTGGCTCTCAAGATATCATTCAAGTGAATGCACAGATTCTCCTTCCAAATTATTAGAGAAGTTTGAGGTTACTAATGACATTTGATTATACCCAAACCGATTAACCACTTATCTTAACTCTGGATTGGCTTTTTCCCCTCAGCTGACATCCAGCTCATATATGCCAAACACAAATAATTTAACTTTAAAAAAAATCATAACTAGGTTGAAGCACAAATCTCGCCTTTTAGCCTTGGTCATTTAAGAATTGGTTGCCTTGAAAGTGTAACATGTTTGGTATTGGTTTTAAATACTATAGGGAGGGTTTCAGGTTGTCCCCATTGACTGGCACTCCCAGGGTGTCTGTCTGTTGTCTCCCCCTCCCTGCTGGTCCCTCCTTACCTATCGTTCTGAAATATAATTATACATAATAAAAAGCACTAATCAGTGCATTTTAATGGCAGTATACATCTTTGTAGCCACTACCCATATCAAGGTATGGAAGTTTCCAACACCCCAGATTTCTTCATGTTTCATTCCAGTTAATACTAGGTTTTGACCCTCACCCCGTGAGATGACATTCAGAATTTTCCATCTGAATCTAATTTAATCTACTTTAGATTAGCCTACTCTTGAACTTGATATAAATGTAACCATATAGTTTGTAGTCTTTCATATCTGGACTCTTTGACTCAACATTATATTTTTAAGACTAATCCATATTGTTTTGTATCTCAGTAGTCTGATACTTTTTAGTGCTTTATGCATTATTCCATTGTATAAATATAACCCAATTTGTTTATCAACTCTTCTGTTGAAGGACATTCAGATTGTTTCTAATTTGGGGATATTATGAACAAAGCTGCTATAAGCATTCTTCTACAAGTCTTTCAAAGAAAATAAGCCCTTGTTTCTCTTGGGTATATATACAGGAGTGAAATTGCAAGGTCTTAGGTAGGCAAATACTTCAAAATAAATTGTTAAAAGTTTTCTAAAGTGATTGTAAGAAATGCAGTCTTTACCTGGGCATGCCTTCCTAAAAGTCCATGGTGGGTGGATGGGAGGTGGTGTACTCCTGAAAGGGAATAGGTACCAGAGGACAGTTTAGTATCTGTTTTACTAAATGCCCTGGAGCCCATTGCTGTATTCCGTGACTGCGTTGGCTGAGACACTGCTTCTGTGAGTTCTGAGAGTATGAAGTTCAAGCCCTTCAGTTTTCTACTGGCAGCACCTCTTTTCCTTGAAACGGAGGTAAGCTAAACTCCGTGGAGAGATGACATCTGGGGTGGGCTGATGCTTCTAAAGGGCAGCTAACATGCTTCTTTGATTTCAAAGATGATGTGACATGCTAGTGGAGGTGTGAAAGAATTTCAATACCTCTCATCAGTGTTGCACTTTGATAAGGTTATGTTTTTAGTTTCTTGTTGCACCCATCTAAAGACTTACCCCTCTGAATAAAACAGAAAGTGCTTACAGTTTTAGCTAATTTTTTCTCCCCCTTCATTATATTGTCTTTAAATTTCTCTCCTGACTATGAATTATCTGGTTCTTAACAAAGAGGTTAATCCCTTTGCAGAGCCCAAGTTTGCATTAGTCTCCTAGTACACAAAAGTAACTAAATTATGTTTTCCGAAATGAACTTAAGCACTGCAGAGATACTGATGACTGGAGAATGACATTTCCAAAGGGCAGTGTAATATCTAGCATAGAAAACGCACTGAACGAATGTTTGCCCCCTTCCCCAGGGATCTCCAGTCAAGCCATATGCACAGATAAGTAGGTCATAATGACAGCCTGGGGCGGGAGATGCTCTGCACAACACAGACACGAGTGTTTTTATTACTACCCTTCATGGCTTGATATCAGGCAAATACTAACAGCCATGTGCTGACCTAAAGCAAACAGACTGCCAGGTATTTCTCCAGCAAAGATGGGCTTATTACGGATCAGCAGAGAATTGCAATTCAGGGTCTGCGACCATGGTAAGCCACATACAATCCCTTCCAGAGCAAGGGAAAGAGAACTTTTTAATAGAAAGAAAAACGGAAATTGGGAGAGCTAGAGTAAACAGTGTGTCCATGGGTTTTCATTAGCTGACTCTTTGCCAGGAAAGAAAAGAAGTCATTTCTTCCTGTTGGGCTCTGCTGTAGTCCAAGGACATGAGCTCTCCCTCTTCTTGTCTCCCAACTCTATATAATTAAGGTTTCTGTTTATTAGTTTTTGCATGTGAAAGGCAAGAAGCATGAAGTTCTCACATTAATGGACCATAGTGAGTGAAACCCTGAACTTTTATGTTATTGTTATACATTCAATACTGGGTGGGTAGCCACACTCTATTCTCCAGGGGGTCTTCCTGACCCAGGGATCGAACTCACGTCTCCTGCATTGCAGGCAGATTCTTTACCATTTGAGTCACCAGAGTAGCCCAATACATTTAATACCTGCCCGCATACAGATCTGTGGAAGTCCCCTTGGGTGCAGAAGGTGAGTGGTGACTTGTGAGGTAAAAAGAACAGAGAGCCGCCCAACACTTAGAGCCGCTCTAACTTTGACTGGTTGCATGATCTTGAACATATTCCTTACCTCTCATCTTCAGTTATTTCATCTTTAAAAGGAATGTAGTAACAGTTCTTATCCCATAGGGTTCTTGGGAAGGTTAACTGAGTTTATTTGGGTAAAGCACTTTAGATGATTGCCTGGCAGTCAGGAAGCATTTGCTATTGCTGTTACCATTGTTTCTTTTCTGCAGTCATATCCCTGGTGCCATTGCTTTAGACACTAGTTGGGACTTTTCTGTTTATTCTTTGTTTGTTTGCTTGCTTGGTTCCCCCCGGCCCCACCCCATATTATCCAGTACCACTTCTTCAGTTCAGTCCAGTTCAGTCGCTCAGTCGTGTCCAACTCTTTGTGACCCCATGAATCACAGCACGCCAGGCCTCCCTGTCCATCACCATCTCCTGGAGTCCACTCAGACTCATGTCCATCGAGTCAGTGATGCCATCCAGCCATCTCATCCTCGGTCGCCCCCTTCTCCTCCTGCCCCCAATCCCTCCCAGCATCAGAGTCTTTTCTAGTGAGTCAACTCTTTGCATGAGGTGGCCAAAGTACTGGAGTTTCAGCTTCAGCATCATTCCTTCCAAAGAAATCCCAGGGCTGATCTCCTTCAGAATGGACTGGTTAGATCTCCTTGCAGTCCAAGGGACTCTCAAGAGTCTTCTCCAACACCACAGTTCAAAAGCATCAATTCTTCGGCACTCAGCCTTCTTCACAGTCCAACTCTCACATCCATACATGACCACTGGAAAAACCATAGCCTTGACTAGACAGACCTTAGTTGGCAAAGTAATGTCTCTGCTTTTGAATATGCTATCTAGGTTGGTCATAACTTTCCTTCCAAGGAGTAAGTGTCTTAATTTCATGGCTGAAATCACCATCTGCATTGATTTTGGAGCCCCCCAAAATAAAGTCTGACACTGTTTCCACTGTTTCCCCATCTATTTCCCATGAAGTGATGGCACCGGATGCCATGATCTTTGTTTTCTGAATGTTGAGCTTTAAGCCAACTTTTTCGCTCTCCTCTTTAACTTTCATCAAGAGGCTTTTTAGCTCCTCTTCACTTTCTGCCATAAGGGTGGTGTCATCTGCATATCTAAGGTTATTGATATTTCTCCCGGCAATCCAGCTTGTGTTTCTTCCAGTCCAGCGTTTCTCATGATGCACTCTGCATAGAAGTTAAATAAGCAGGGTGACAATATACAGCCTTGACACACTCCTTTTCCTATTTGGAACCAGTCTGTTGTTCCATGTCCAGTTCTAACTGTTGCTTCCTGACCTGCATACAGATTTCTCAAGAGGCACGTAAAGCTCATTTCTCCCTGCATTTAGTTTTTAAAATTTTTAACAGACTGTAATTTTAGAGCAGTTTTATGTTTATAGCAAGATTGAGCAGGAGGTACAGGAATGTCCTGTACACCTGTTGCCCCCACCGATATGCAAGCTCCTCCACTATCGAATTCCCACCCCAGAATTGTACATTTTTTAGAATTGGTGAATTTATACTGACACAACATTGTCACTCAAATATAGTTTACATTACTGTTCACTCTTGGTGTTGTCCATTCTATAGGTTTTGACATATAATGATATATCCATCGTTATAGTATCATACAGATTGCTTCACTGCCTCTAAAATAGGTGATTTTTGGTAGAGTGTATTCTTAAGTTCCTTATAAACCCAAAGATGAGTTGACTACAAATAAGACTCCAAGATAATTGTATTAAAGGGAAAAAAATTACTCTTAAAAGTTTTACACTAAAGCTTGAAATTCAGGGGTAGAATTGGTAACATTTGTCTGTGCTGGTTGGGAGATTCACTAAAAATAGAAAGTCTTATGGGTAAAAGAAGCCATTTAAAGTATTGTCATTGTGAATATATTAACTGCCAGAGATAAATTTTTAGTGTATTTGGAGTCTTGACATGGAAGCCTTCATCATCACAGCGTTGCCTTTTAGTTTTTAATTTGGTTTAGTTTATTTTAATAAGGTCTTCAAGCACCTTCTGTAAGCCTTAGCAAAGATATTCATGAATATATTTCTTTTAAACCACACTAATGAATTATTTATCTTGAAATCTGTCTATATTTGCAGCTATTGATATCAGAAGCTTTAGAAAAATGAAAACCTTTGGATTCTGTATCTGACTTCTGAGGTAAAATGTGATATGAATTGGAAATAGAAGGAACAGGACTTTTCAGTGTATATAGCTGATAAAAAATCACTAGCTAGAATACCGTATACAGAGAGCTATAACACAACGAGAAAGGTTCAAACACCCCTATAGAAAATGGGCAAGGACTTAGAACACACACACACACATATTCAAATGACTTATTAACATATGAAGAGTTACTTAAAAGCATTAGAAATCAGAAATTGAAATTAAAGTATAAGAAGACATCATTTCATATTCACCAAGTTGACAAAATTAAAAGAGTCTGGTCAGTCCAAGTATTGGAAGGGATCTAGAACTTCTGAAACTCTCATTCACTGTGTCAACCAGAATATCTGCTTTGGAAAACAGTTTAACATTATATCAGTTCAGTACAGTCACTCAGTCGTGTCCGACTCTTTAGAACCACATGAATTGCAGCACGCCAGGCCTCCCTGTCCATCACCAACTCCCAGTGTTCACTCAGACTCACGTCCATTGAGTCAGTGATGCCATCCAGCCATCTCATCCTCTGTCGTCTCCTCTCCTCCTGTCTCCAATCCCTCCCAGCATCAGAGTCTTTTCCAGTGAGTCAACTCTTTGCATGAGGTGGCCAAAGTACTGGAGTTTCAGCTTCAGCATCATTCCTTCCAAAGAAATCCCAGGGCTGATCTCCTTCAGAATGGACTGGTTGGATCTCCTTGCAGTCCAAGGGACTCTCAAGAGTCTTCTCCAACACCACAGTTCAAAAGCATCAATTCTTCGGTGCTCAGCTTTCTTCACAGTCCAACTCTCACATCCATACATGACCACTGGAAAACCATAGCCTTGACTAGACGGACCTTTGTCGGCAAAGTAATGTCTCTGCTATTGAATATGCTATCTAGGTTGGTCATAACTTTCCTTCCAAGGAGTAAGCGTCTTTTAATTTCATGGCTGCAGTCACCATCTGCAGTGATTTTGGAGCCCCCCAAAATAAAGTCTGACACTGTTTCCCCATCTATTTCCCATGAAGGGATGGGACCAGATACCATGATCTTCGTTTTCTGAATGTTGAGCTTTAAGCCAACTTTTTCACTCTCCTCTTTCACTTTCATCAAGAGACTTTTTAGTTCCTCTTCACTTTCTGCCATAACGGTGGTGTCATCTGCATATCTGAGGTTATTGATATTTCTCCCGGCAATCTTGATTCCAGCTTGTGCTTTTTCCAGCCCAGCGTTTCTCATGATGCACTCTGCATATAAGTTAAATAAGCAGGGTGACAATATACAGCCCTGACATACTCCTTTTCCTATTTGGAATTAGTCTGTTGTTCCATGTCCAGTTCTCACTGTTGCTTCCTGACCTGCATACAGATTTCTCAAGAGGCAGGTTAGGTGGTCTGGTATTCCCATCTCTTTCAGAATTTTCCACAGTTTCTTGTGATCCACACAGTCAAAGGCTTTGGCATAGTCAATAAAGCAGAAATAGATGTTTTTCTGGAACTCTCTTGCTTTTTCCATGATCCAGCGGATGTTGGCAATTGGATCTGTGGTTCCTCTGCCTTTTCTAAAACCAGCTTGAACATCTGAAATTTCACAGTTCACGTACTGCTCAAGCCTGGCTTGGAGAATTTTGAGCATTACTTTACTAGCGTCTGAGATGAGTGCAATTGTGTGGTCGTTTGAGCATTCTTTGGCATTGCCTTTCTTTGGGATTGGAATGAAAACTGACCTTTTCCAGTCCTGTGGCCACTGCTGAGTTTTCCGAATTTGCTGGCATATTGAGTGCAGCACTTTCACAGCATCATCCTTCAGGATTTGAAATAGCTCAACTGGAATTCCATCACCTCCACTAGCTTTGTTCATAGTGATGCTTTTTAAGGCCCACTTGACTTCACATTCCAGGATGTCTGGCTCTAGGTGAGTGATCACACCATCATGATTATCTAGGTCGTGAAGATTTTTTGTACAGTTCTTCTGTGTATTCTTGCCACCTCTTCTTAATATCTTCTTCTTCTGTTAGGTCCAGACCATTTCTGTCCTTTATCGAGCCCATCTTTGCATGAAATGTTCCCTTGGTATCTCTAATTTTCTTGAAGAGATCTCTAGTCTTTCCCATTCTGTTGTTTTCCTCTATTTCTTTGCATTGATCACTGAGGAAGGCTTTCTTATCTCTTCTTGCTATTCTTTGGAACTCTGCATTCAGATGCTTATATCTTTCCTTTTCTCCTTTGCTTTTCACTTCTCTTCTTTTCACAGCTATTTGTAAGGCCTCCTCAGACAGCCATTTTGCTTTTTTGCATTTCTTTTCCATGGGGATGGTCTTGATCCTTGTCTCCTGTACAGTGTCACAAACCTCATTCCATAGTTCATCAGGCACTCTATCTATCAGATCTAGTCCTTTAAATCTATTTCTCACTTCCAGTGTGTAATCATAAGGGATTTGATTTAGGTCATACCTGAATGGTCTAGTGGTTTTCCCTACTTTCTTCAATTTGAGTCTGAATTTGGCAATAAAGAGTTCATGATCTGAGCTACAGTCAGCTCCTGGTCTTGTTTTTGTTGACTGTATAGAGCTTCTCCATCTTTGGCTGCAAAGAATATAATCAGTCTGATTTCGGTGTTGACCATCTGGTGATGTCCATGTGTAGAGTCTTTTCTTGTGTTGTTGGAAGAGAGTGTTTGCTATGACCAGTGCATTTTCTTGGTAAAACTCTATTAGTCTTTGCCCTGCTTCATTCCGTATTCCAAGGCCAAATTTGCCTGTTACTCCAGTGTTTCTTGACTTCCTGCTTTTGCATTCCAGGACATCTCTTTTGGGTGTTAGTTCTCAAAGGTCTTGTAGGTCTTCATAGAACCGTTTGACTTCAGCTTCTTCAGCGTTACTGGTTGGGACATAGACTTGGATTACTGTGATATTGAATGAGAAAACAACCTGACAACTAATTTGTTTAGTCTGTACCCTAGGGAAACTTTGTACATAACAATGCTGTTTTTTAATGTATTTATTTATACCAATACTATTAATAAAATCTAAGGATAATTCAATGTCTAATAGTCAAGTGAACATATAAATTGTGTTATAGTCACACAATGACTATAATATGGCCTCTAAGATGCAAGTCATGGGAAAAGATGTACAGTGTGATTCCATATCTGTGTCCATATTCAATATATTATTTAGGAATACATATATGTATGTGATAGCACTATAAAGGGGATGGTTTGCCCTAAATTCAGGAGAGTTACCTATGGACAGAGAGTGGTTTAGAAGGACATGCTGTTGTTAAGAACAGCCAGAAGAATTATAAGTTATTGTTAATATTCTTTGCCTTAGTGGATTGTTCATAATAGCCATTTTATTTCTCTTTAAATTTTATAGAGAAGATTTTATGAAATTTCTTGAATGTGTGATATTTTTCTCTCTCATGCTTATACAGACCACATACAGAGGTTTTTTTCCCACTAAAAATAAGCAGACTATGGGCCTAAACTCTGTATGTCATAGAAAGTACAGGGCATGGAAGGAATAATAATAATGTTCTTTAAAATGTGATCCTGTTGCCTTAATTTTTTCATTAAGCAAACAAGATTGCATTATACATGTCAACAAAATTGGAACCAAAAATAGCAAACTAGTTGTGACTTGGTCAGTGGTATTACATGCTTGCCACTATTCACTGAGTGCTAAATAATACATTGCCAGCCCTCTCTTCACTTTTGCTCTTCCTCTGGGCAGCACTATGGGGTAGAGAATAACGTGCCCGGATTTACAGACAAGTACACTGTGAATCAAAAAGGCTGAGGAATGTGCCCAGCCCTTAGGCTATAACGGGGCAAGTGGCCACCTTGAAATTCAAGTTCAGTCTGTCAGGCCCAGGCCCTGCTCTCTCTGCTCTGTCTGTGCCCTCTCTTAGCTTCACTTTTTCTCCTACAGTAAGGCAGTGTAAATAGATTCTTAGTCCAAGTCTTAGGACAAATGATGTCCTCGTTGGACTTCCATCCACACCTCTGTTTTTGCTGTAACTTTCCTCAGAAATGAGGCCCTCATATTTTCATATTACTGCACTGCCCATTGCCAACATGGTTTTCTGCCTTACTGAAAAATAATAGCCCAGCAGGACTAATCAGTATGAAGGCATATGCATTTTGCCAAGTGTTGTGTCAGAGCATGGATCAAATCAATTATGTTTTTGGTAATGACCAGATTTTCATACTGGAACACGTTAGATAATTGGCTGCAATGAAAAATGCTAGGGCGGATTTATAAGAAAACTAATTGACCTGGGCAAGCAGAACGACTCGTTCGTTTCCAGAAATGCTATTTGAAATCCAGAAACATGCTGTTCATTCGTTTCTTCCATCCGTGATTTATTCCCACTGCAGCACATTAATCTCGCCACCGTTCTGCAGAAGCTGTGCTCGGTCCTCATCCTTCTTCCTGAGAGAGAGAGAGCCCTGTGGCAGAGCTCTTTGGAACTGGAATCTGACTCAATCAGGATAAGGCCTAGCAGGTCCAGGATCTCAGCAAAGGCAGGGACGGGCCTGGTCTCAATAGGCAGATGGGAATCAGAGTTTAAGGAACTGGAAACACAGATTTCTGATAGGAGTAAGTTGTTCATCTGCTGAAGAATTTCAGTTGTTTGTCTGCTGAAGAACCACATTACCTTGCAGCTGTAGTTCCCAAATCTGACTGATCATACAGATTGCCCGGGAAGCTAGCAAATAGTTAAAACAGACAAAAACTAGAGAATCCTTGACTCTGCCCCAGACTTACCAATCGGAACATCACAGGGAGGGACCAGGGATTCGGTGTGTTTATTTGTAGCATCTTAGAGAATTCAGCTAAGTTTGAGAATCACTGCTTCATGTAGTGCGATGCCCTCAGCTCTCAGCATTCAGGACTCTTTGCAAAGGGACCTCAGTGTGCCCATTCCCTCAACTATTGAGGGGGCAAAAAGAACTCTGTCCTTCTTCTAACATGAAACCATAGAATTTTCCATTCATTCCTTCAGTAAACATTTATTGAGCATCTATGATGTGCCAGACCCGACCAAGAGATTGCATCTAAATCTGTTGTTGTACGCTTTCTGCTGAGTTCAGTAACTAGAACAGACTTCTAAATTAGGTAGCATCACAATCTGGCTTATGCCAAATGACAACTGAAACATCTACCAACAATAATAAATATAGGATCTGCTTCTCTCAGAACAGATGTGGTCATTTGTTCCCAGCATTCTTCCCTCTGAGTCTGGAGACCGCTTCAGAATCCTTCTCAATGATGACCACCATGATGCTGTTTGCTTTGGCACATGAGAAAAAGCCCATTTGCAGTCTCTGCTGTAGATCACATTTTAGAAGCCAATCTAACAGCCCCCATCTGCATCCTCCAAGGGAATTGAACTTGTGCTCAGACTTTAAGAAAGAGAGGATTTCCCAGAGGTAGCAATTACCTGTGGGCTGGGTCAGAGGGCAGAACTGAGCCCCAGGACAAATCGCCCAGTCCACCTCCCTTTACTGGCTGTGTACTTGCTGAACTGAGAACATGAATGGCGTATGACTTTCAGACTCAACTCATTCTCTCTCTGCTGTCTACAGCTACTATAATAGCTGACAATATCAAAACAGGCTTTCTAAAAGTTCCATTAACTTCCGGTCATCTAAGTGATTTGATTTGATCATTTGTGATTTCAGGTCGTCATTGTGATTTTATCTTATACATTCAGAAATGAAAACGTTAAGTTGTGATAGGAAGAAAAAATGTGGAGAACAGAGGGTAGGAAAATGGCAGCAGAGCCGAAGTCAGATGGACCCGGGTTTGAGTATCAAGCCCTTCCCCCACCATAGCTAGTTGTGCAAACGCATCTTTTAAAAAAATAGAATGTGTGTTAATAATATCTGTATCATACACTTGTTTTTAATGATGTAAGCAATTCATATGAGTCTTTTAAATGCCTTGCTGACCAGTCCTTTCTATCCTCAGTTGCTGACTCAGGACCTGGCACACTAGGAAAGGTGGTTATCACCATATTACACTCTACTTCTCTGTGGACA
This sequence comes from Ovis aries, assembly GCF_016772045.2. Classification (NCBI taxonomy): domain Eukaryota; kingdom Metazoa; phylum Chordata; class Mammalia; order Artiodactyla; family Bovidae; genus Ovis; species Ovis aries. Next base: position 11,692,096 of record NC_056074.1, read on the forward strand.
ATTTATCTGTTTATCTCAAGAACCCAGAACACCACTATGAACTAGCTTACAGGCAAAATAAATGTCAGTGGGAGCGTGAACTTTCCAAGCTCATGGATTTGCCTCAGAAAGATCTCTACAGTCCCTCATGCAAAACCTATTTAGTATTCATTTAGTTCTACCTGTAAATTACAAGTAGAGTAATATGAGGAACTGGCAGGGATATCAGCTAAAAATTAACCTGATAGAGACTAAAGACTCAGAAAGATACTCAGCAGTCACAGAGTACTTACTGTCTGCCTGGAGAGACAGCTTCATGTCCTCGTGAAGCACAAAGCCTAATGGGGGTGGGAGGTACACAGGTAACCCCACAACACTGTGGTGTGATGACTAGCTGCCCAGGGCTCCATACTGTTTCAAAGGAAGGGATAAGTGGTCCCATCTTCAGTCAGATAATTGGGGAAGGAAGGGCAAGACAGGTTGCCTAAGACCTAGATGCTTTAGGTACCTTCTGAAAGATTTGTGTTTATCCAAAAACCGTGATGAGTTTTCCAATCAAAGAGAGCCGCAAGAGCAAGAAGGTATGAAAAAAAGGCCAGGAATTTTTGCCCTCAGGAATCTACCGCACAAAACCCAGATCGGCAGGACTGGAGCTTAGGTCCTGAGGGGTTAGGTACGGAGGGGAGGTGAAGCTGGAGGCGTGACAGGTCAGCTCTCGGAGGTGGAGGTATTCACATATGCACCGTGATAAAGTGAATATTTTAGACTATAGGCCTGGGAGAGCCGTTGGAGCTTTGGTGGGGAGGGGTTGTTTGGTTTGTTTTGATTTTTAAATAAGCAAATGTGAACTAGTCAGGTTTAGTTTTAGAAAAATTACTCTTGTTGAGGGCAGAAGAAGCCCTTGGGGATGATGAGACTGGAAATAGGGACACTGAGGCAGTAAATCCACGCAAGAAATCATGAGGCCTAAGAGAAGGCCAAGGCAGTGGAAATGGAGAAGATGGGGCAGATACAAACCAGTCCAAGGAGGTAACACACAGGATTTAAATATGTGGCAGATCCAGGGCAAAGATAGCTCTGTTCTATTCAGTAGCCTGGAAGACATCACTGCATTTATTATGCACCTTCCCATAAATGAGGAGTTCAAAGAAAATCATGAGTCTTCAGAGGAGTTTGGATTATGCTTAGTGTTTTCTATTTGCTAAAGCAGGGGAGTGTGACATCTGTTTTAGGAAGAGCTCTCTCTGAATAATTCACTTATGCTTAATGCTTGATTCCCCAGCGATTCTAATAAATGAATTTCAGTGTACGTAAAGATCTAACATTCACTGAGTAACCAGTGTGTGAGGGTCTCTTTAGGTATACTGCTTCATTTAACTCTCAGAGTTACTCTGTTGGGAAAGTATTATTGAATCCAAATGCAGATGAACAATCTAAAGCTCAGACAGAGGAAGAAAATGTTGGAAGGCTACACAGCTAGAATTGTTAAGCTCATTTTGATGCCAAAGCCCAGGCTTTTTCTACTTCACTGTCACAAGCCTGATCTTAATCTATAAGGAGTCATATTCTGATTGAAATGAGAAGCTGTTACATTATCATATGAACTCAAACATGTGCTTGGAGTTTGCTGTCCCATCTTTCATTTTTAAGATGGTGCTCAAGAGTTTCTGAGATGTTGTTCATGGGATAAAGTAGGAGATGATAACTTCTCTGAAAGAACAGCCAAGGAAAACACAGAGTACATGAATGGAGGTGAGAAAATCATTGCAGTAACAGTCAATCTAATTTTCTCTCTTCTCAGAAATGCAGAATGAAACATGCACTATCTTGCCCAAGTGAAAAACATACCCTCCAAAATGATTTTGAGATGTAAATTAATTCCTACCCTGGAGCAACTATCAAATCGTTACAGGCATCCTGGTCTTCTAGACTCAAATAAGGAGCATCAGACCATGGCTTCCGGCTCTCTGTGACTTTATGAGCCTAGTCAAGCCATTTAATTGCTCTGTGCCTCAATCTCTTCAGATACAAAAGGAAAATGATAATATTTGCCTTTTTCAGGATGTTATAAAGACAGGCCTAAGAAATGTCAGTACTTTGAAAGGTCAACTATTCTGTACAAGCGCAGAGTTTGTTTTATTCTATCAGTCTCCTGGATGAAGGTGGAAATTTTTATCTTATTGCTTTTATTTTCTTCAGCAAACATTCAGTGAGCCCCAACTGCGTGCTGGGAGATGGGAGGCACAGAGGTACCTGTGCACATGTAACGCTCTCATAGAGCTCATGATCCTGCTGCCCAAAACGGGACAAGCCTGCCACATGCTTGTTTATGTTATGTCACTTAACCTCATTTAATCTTTATATATCTGTTTGTATTTTCGAGATGTAACCATTGAGCCTAGGAAGTGACTGAAATGGGACTGACCCCAGGTATTCTGACTCCTCACACTCAGCTCTCTCTCCATCATCCCAGATTTGCTTCACTATCTCAGCAGGGAAAACAGGTCTATCCCTAATAAACTTCCATGCAAATCTGATTGGTACAAGTTAACAGCTGTGGGAGTTAGAGAGGAGAGCAGTGGATTTTATATTAGGCCCCTCCTCAGAGTATATTCCAGTAGAAGAAACATTGAAGATAGACTTGAGAGAATGATCAGAACAGGTAGGTTCTATCTGTTAGATAGGAAGGGAAATTGTAAATAGGAGGAACAAGAAACAAAATATGGAGTTGGGCAAGTACATAATACATTTGGAGCAATGAATATAGTATGATTAAAATATGGGAACCATAGACTGGAAAAAAATTTTAATTTTAGGCTCAGGGGTGAAGGATAACATGTTAAATAATTTGGGACTCATGCTATAAATAGTGAAGAGTTTGAACGGAGGGCCAGCTTAAAGATGAGCCAGACTTCAGGAAAGAAATTAAGTGGGCTCCAGCCACCCAAGCTGAATTTATAAGGAGTTTCCTGGTGGTCCAGTAGTTAAAACCCTGCACTTCCACTGCAAGGGGCTCTGGTTCTGTCCCGGTGAACTAAGATCCTGAATAGCCATGTGGCACAGTTACCAAAAAAAAGTTGACAAAGGTACATCTGCCCCTTCCCGAGCCATTGTGACTGATGAAATTCATAATGCCTTTATATAGTGATGGTATTAAGTTTCTCAGCCTTTAATGCTATACAGGTATTTAGGCAAATTCTTTTTTTGAAGTATTTTGGATAAGGGCTCCTTGCCGCTATAGAAGATGTGATCATCTTGGTGATTTAAAAATTACCTTAATGCAGTGGGGAGGAAGCTGAGATCAGAAGTTGGAAAATATCTGGGGACTGTTCAGGAACATAAGCAAAAACTAAAAAGAAAATATATAAGGGAAAGGTGAGGAAGATTGGAGCAACATTTTAAATTAGATTCAACACTAGCAACATGTTCGGAGAAGGCAATGGCACCCCACTCCAGTACTCTTGCCTGGAAACTCCCATGGACAGAGGAGCCTGGTGGGCTGCAGTCCATGGGATCGTGAAGATTCAGACACGACTGAGCAATTTCACTTTGACTTTTCACTTTCATGCATTGGAGAAGGAAATGGCAACCCACTCCAGTGTTCTTGCCTGGAGAATCCCAGAGATGGGGAGCCTGGTGGGCTGCCGTCTGTGGCGTCACACAGAGTCAGACACAACTGAAGCGACTTAGCAGCAGCAGCAGCAGCAGCAACACGTTAGCTTTGAAGGAAAGTGAAAGTGAATTCGCTCAGTCGTGTCCGACTCTTGTGACCCCATGGACTGTAGCCCACCAGGCTCCTCTTCCATGGGATTTTCCAGGCAAGAATACTGTAGTGGGGTGCCATCTCCTTCTCCGGGAGATCTTCCCAACCCAGGGATTAAACCTGGGTCTCCCTCATTGTAGGCAGACACTTTACCGTCTAAGCCACCAGGGAAGTCAGATTTGAAGGAAAGGAAAAGATCAGAAGTGAGCCAGAGATTTCTGGCTTGGGCAACTGGATAGATGGTAGGGTCATTAACTGGGAAGAGAATATAGAAAGGGAGACAGATGTAATGGAAGGAAGATTATTTTCATGATGTTGACTTTAAGGGAGAGAGAGAAGGAGAAGGGACATCCTCCACTCAGATCATCCAAGACAACTTTGGTGACTGATACCGTGACCAAAGAGCCATAGTCACACTTTCTAAGTCTTATTACTCTTCTGCATGTTTTATTTGACTTTGTTTTTATAGTTTATAGTTTAGGACTTCCTTGGTGGCTCAGCTGGTAAAGAATCTGCCTGCAGTGCAGGAGACCCCAGTTTGATTCCTGGATTAGGAGGATCCCTGGAGAAGGGATAGGCTACCACTCCAGTATTCTCGGGCTTCCCTGGTAGCTCAGTTGGTAAAGAATCCACCTGCAGTGCAGGAGACCTGGGTTCCGTACCTAGTTGGGGAAGATCCCCTGGAGGAGGGAACGGCTACCCACTCCAGTTTTCTGACCTGGAGAATTCCATGGACTGTATAGTCAGTCCATGGAGTCCAAAAGAGTCAGACATGACTGACTGACTTTCACTTTATAGTTTAAGCTGAGTTTAGGGTTAACATTAGAGAATTGTTGGGCTGCTAGACTTTTGTGTATCAGATCATGTTCTTGTCAATATGCAAAGTGAGTGAAGTTGCTCAGTCGTGTCCGACTCTTCGCAACCCCATAAACTGTAGCCTACCAGGTTCCTCTGTCCATGGGATTTTCCAGGCAAGAATACTGGAATGGGTTGCCATTTCCTTCTCCAAAACAAAGGAATAAATTCCTTTAATATTTCTATCTTAATACCTGCAAATATATTCCTACCTGAATAAAAATTTGACACTATAGCATTACCTCTATGTTATCAAGAGCATAGCTGTGAGATTGCATGCGTGCTAAGTCACTTCAGTCATGTCCAACTCTTTGCGACCCTCTGGACTGTAGCCCTCCAGTCTCCTCTGTCCAAGGGATTTTCCAGGGAAGAATACTGGAGTGGTTGCCATTGCCTTTTCCAAGGGATCTTCCTAACCCAGGGATCGAAGCCTTGTCTCTGGCATCTCCTATGTTGGCAGGCAGCTGTGAGATCAAGGACCAGCAAATTGATAATGACAGACTTTTCATTTTTCGGAACTTCTGTCATTCATTTTTTTATCCATTAAGTTCTTCTATAAAATGATCTCAACAGTGTTTTATGTGCTGATGGCACTTGCACGTAGATAATGGAGAAGAAGCAAGGGAATCAGTAAGTTGGTTGTGGAAAAAAGCCACAGAAAATCAGACTGAAGAGTTCAATTTAATTATAGTCACAGAGCCACCTGTGCATTAACATTAATTAAAATGCATGTCTTGCTCACAGATATAGAGAACAGACTTGTGGTTGCCAATGGTTGGGGGGAGAGAGTGGGGAAGGGAAGGATTGGGAGTTTGAGATTAGCAGATGCAAACGATTATAGATAGGATGGGTAAACAGCGAGGTCCTATTGTATAGCACAGGGAACTATATTCAATATCTTCTCATATAAATCATAATGGAAACAATATGAAAAGAGTACATTATATATATGTATACCTGAATCTACTTCTGCTGAATATATGCATACATATGTTAGTTCAGTTCATTTCAGTTGCTCAGTCATATCAGACTCCTTGCAACCCCATGGACTGCAGTGCACCAGGCTTCCCTGTCCATCACCAGCTCCCGGAGCTTCCACAAACTCATGTCCATCAAGTCGGTGATGTCATCGAACCATCTCATCCTCTGTCATCCCCTACTCCTCCTGCCTTCAATCTTTCCCAAAATTAGGGTCTTTTTCAAGGAGTCAGTCCTTCCCATTAGGTGGCCAAAGTATTGGAGTTTCAGCTTCAGCAAACTGATTTCCTTTAAGATGGACTGGTTGGATCTCCCTGCAGTCCAAGGGATTCTCAAGAGTCTTCTCCTATACCACAGTTCAAAAGCATCAGTTCTTCAGCACTCAGCTTTCTTTATAGTCCAACTCTCACATTCATACATGATTACTGGAAAAACCATAGCTTTGACTAGACGGACTTTTGTTGGAAAAGTAATGTCTCTGCTTTTTAATATGCTCTCTAGGTTGGTCATAGCTTTCCTTCCAAGGAGCAAGCGTCTTTTAATTTCATGGCTGCAGTCACCATCTGCAGTGATTTTGGAGCCCAAGAAAATAAAGTCTTTCACTGTTTCCATTGTTTCCCCATCTATTTTCCATTAAGAAAATTCTAGGACTCACAGCAGGTTTCTTAACCTGGGGACCTGGCAAAGGGACTGAGAACCCCCAGGGAATTTGTCTTTGGAGGCCAGTGGGATTTGATTACAGAACTTACACAGGTATACATATACGTATATGTATGTATCTGAATCTACTACTTCATCTACTTCTGCTTTATTGACTACTCCAAAGCCTTCGACTGTGTGGATCACAACAAACTGGAAAATTCTTAAGGAGGTGGGAATACCAGACCACCTGACCTGCCTCCTGAGAAATCTGTATGCAGGTCAAGAAGCAACAGTTAGAACCAGACATGGAACAACAGACTGGTTCCAAATAGGGAAAGGAGTACGTCAGGGCTGTATATTGTCACCCTGCTTATTTAACTTCTATATATGCAGAGTATGTCATGCGAAATGCTGGACTGGATGAAACACAAACTGAAATCAAGATTGCTGGGCGAAATATCAATAACCTCAGATATGCAGATGGCAACAGCCTTATGGCAGAAAGCAAAGAGCTAAAGAGCTTCTTGATGAAAGTGAAAGAGGAGAGTGAAAAACCTGGCTTAAAACTCAAGAAACGAAGATCATGGCATCCGGTCCCATCACTTCATGGCAAATAGATGGGGAAACAGTGAGAGACTTTATTTGGGGGGGGGCTCCAAAATCACTGCAGATGGTGACTGCAGCCATGAAATTAAAAGACACTTGCTTCTTGGAAGAAAAGCTATGACTAACCTAGACAGCATATTAAAAAGCAGGGATGTTACTTTGCCAACAAAGGTCCGTCTAGTCAAAGTTACAGTTTTTCCAGTAGTCATGTATGGATGTGAGAGCTGGACTATAAAGAAAGCTGAGCACTGATGCTTTTGAACTGTGGTGTTGGACAAGATTCTTGAGGGTCTCTTTGACTGTAAGGAGATCCAACCAGTCCATCCTAAAGGAAATCTGTCCTGAATATTCACTGGGAAGACTGATGCTAAAGCTAAAACTCCAATACTTTGGCCGTCTGATGCAAAGAACTGACTCCTGGAAAAGACCCTGATTTGGGGGAAGATTGAAGGCAGGAGGAGAAGGGGACGACAGAGGATGAGATGGGTGGATGGCATCACCGACGTGATGGACGTGAGTCTGAGCAAGCTCTGGGAGTTGATGATGGACAGGGAAACCTGGCGTGCTGCAGTCCATGGGGTCACAAAGAGGTGGACATGACTGAGCGACTGAACTGAACTGAACTGACAACTGAATCACTTTACTGTACAGAAGAAATTAACGCAGCATTGTAAATCAAGTATACTTCAATAAATTTGGTTTAAGTGCATGTTTTAGCCATGAATTAGTATCCTTAGATGGATTCTTAAAGGGAAGAAACATAAGGAAGATGTCCAGTTCCTCTCACTTAGTGTCCTCAGTTTCCTCATCTGACAAACATGAATTGTGATGGTCCTTACAGAGTAGAATTTTGATAATTGTAAAGGAAAAGCACAAAAAAATATAGCGTTTAGCACAGAAGCACTTAATACTTTCATAGTTGGAAACCAAGTGCAGCAATGCTTTTGTTATTTTAGCACACTGGAGCTGAGAGGAAACTTTCTTCTGTTTACATTGATGAAATCAGAGAACCTAGAGAAAAGTAATTGTGTCCGTAAGCAATTAGATTTATTGCTTCTTAAGTTTTCTTGCTCTGAGGCAATTTTAAATATATTAACCAATTTATGTGAAAACTTCTGTAGTCCAAATGAGCCCTTATCCATATATACTTCAGTGAAAGAACACTCCTAAATACCTGTATAACATGGTATTGAAACACGTAATACTATGACTTTTTTGTCAGCAGTATCTCTACCTTTTAATTTAAATTCAATACAGCTATATCAAGTCTGCCTAATTTCTTCCCTGAACTCTGGCCGATCTTTAAAGTGGGAACAACTTACACAGAAATCACAATGGAAGCCTGCATGCTTTGACTGAGAAACTTCATTCAAACCTTCTGAGATTAAGTATTTCAACTTTTCCAGGAACTGACATCCCACAATTCCCTCTATAGCAGCTCAAGAGTTAGAAGAAATCCAAAGACCATCTCTTCTTGTCCGAGCCTTCTTTCCCATCCAATTCATAAATCCTACCCAAAGCATCCTTTACAAATGGTTTGTCTTTAACAACCCCTTTTCTGAGGTATTTTTTCTGTATTTCATACAAACCTTGATTGCTTCAGTCTCAGACAATATAGCTTCTAATTTTATGCTCTTTGGACCAATAGAGTATTCTCAAGCATTTTGTCAGATAAGCAAGATCATGCATTTGAAATGCTTATGTAAATTGTAGAGTGCTATATAAAATTACTTGTTTAAGACTTTATTAACCAATAAAACTTTCTATGATGACATAATACATAATCCTTAATTGATTTAGCACAACTATTAAATTTATTTCTCACTCACACTGCATATCACATGGGGCCTGAAGCACAGCTCTGCTCCATGTAGTAACCCAGCACCCAGAATAATTGAGGTGCCATCATCTTGTAGCTGCACCTTTGGGAATAATTTCCTTAATAGCCATGGCTGGAGAAGGAGAAGCAGGTGCATGCTGTCACGTTGACTCACAGACCATTGACCATAGGCCACAGACCCTGCCTGCCTGCAAGAAGCCTGGGAAATAGGAAGAGCACATGAATACTTCCTGAGCTGTGAATGGTTTTTTGTTTGGTTTTTTTTTTTTTTTGTAGTATTGTGCTTAGTTACTCAGCGGTCTCTGACTCTTTGTGACCCCATGGACTATAGCCCGCCAGGCTCCTCTGTCCATGGGGATTCTCCACACAAGAATACTGGAGTGGGTTGCCAAGCCTTCCTTTGCATTCAGGCTAACTGGATCAAAGAGGCTTACATTTTTTTCACCTTCCTTTTTAATCCTTTAATTACTGTTATGCTTACCTGGGTTTTCTTTTTGGTTTATAATATATTTCATTTAAGTAGTCATTTTTTAATAGCAAATATCTATTTTTTTTCCAATGTGTCTCTTTTCTTTCCCCCAGCTTTATTGAGATATAATTGACATATAACACTGTGTGAGTTTAGGTTGTTTAAGTTCAAGCCAGTTTAAGTTTAAAGTGAACTTAAGTGTGAGTTTAAGTTCAAGCCAGGCTTCAACAGTACATGAACCGTGAACTTCCACATGTTCAAGCTGGATTTAGAAAAGGCAGAGGAACCAGGAATCAAATTGCCAACATCCCTTGGATCATCGAAAAAGCAAGAGAGTTCCAGAAAAACATCTACTTCTGATTTATTGACGACACCAAAGCCTTTGACTATGTGGATCACAACAAACTATGGAAAACTGTTGAGAATACCAGACCACCTGACCTGCCTCCTGAGAAATCTGTATGCAGGTCAAGAAGCAACAATTAGAACCAGACATGGATCAACAGACTGGTTCCAAATTCGGAAAGGAGTACGTCAAGGCTGCATATTGTCCACCTGTTTATTTAACTTCTATGCAGAGTACATCATGAGAAATGCTGGACTGGATGAAGCACAAGCTGTAATTAAGATTGCTGGCAGAAATATCAATAACCTCAGATATGCAGATGATACCAGCCTCATGGCAGAAAGCGAGAACTAAAGAGTCTCTTGATGAAAGTGAAAGAAGAAAGTGAAAAAGTTGGCTTAAAACTCAACATTCAGAAAACTAAGATCATGGCACCTGGTCCCATCATAATCCTTAATTGACTTAGCACAACTATTAAATTTATTTCTCACTCACACTGCACATCACATGGGGCCTGAAGCACAGCTCTGCTCCATGTAGTAACCCAGCACCCAGAATAATTGAGGTGCCATCATCTTGTAGCTGCACCTTTGGGAATAATTTCCTTAATAGCCATGGCTGGAGCCATGGCAAATAGATGGGGAAACAGTGAGAGACTTTATTTGGGGGTGCTCCAAAATCACTGCAGATGGTGACTGCAGCCATGAAATTAAAAGACGCTTGCTCCTTGGAAGAAAAGCTATGACTAAGCTAGATAGCATTAAAAAGTGGAGACATTACTTTGCCAACAAAGGTCCATCTAGTCAAAACTATGATTTTTCCAGTAGTCATGTATGGATATGAGAGTTGGAGTATAAAGAAAGCTGAGCACCGAAGAATTGATGCTTTTGAACTGTGGTGTTGGAGAAGACTCTTGAGGGTCCCTTGGACTGCAAGAAGATCCAACCAGTCCATCCTCAAGGAAATCAGTCCTGAATATTCACTGGAGGAACTGATGTTGAAGTTGAAGCACCAATACTTTGGCCACCTGATGCAAATAACTGACTCATTTGAAAAGACCCTAATGCTGCGAGAGATTGAACACAGGAGGAGAAGGGGACGACAGAGGATGAGATGGTTGGATGGCATCACCAACTCGACAGACATGAGTTTGAGCAAGCTTCAGGGGGATACAGTTCGACAGGCAAGCCCGGTGTGCTGCCGCCCATGGGGTCGCAAAGAGTCAGAATTGGCTGAGCAACTGAACTGAGACTGAGACTGATGCGATGAATTGATACACGTGTACTATGTGATGATTACTATAGTAAGGTTGCTTAACAACTCCATCAGCTCACATAATTAACTTTTTTTGGTGTGTGTGGTGAGAACTTTTAAGATCTACTCTCAGCAATTTTCAAATATATAACTACGCTATTAGTAAGTATAGTCACCATGCTGTACATTAGGTCCCCAGAACTGATACATGTCATAACTGGAAGTTTCTGTTCTTCAACCACCTTCACCCATTTCCCTCATCCCACCCCCAGAAGCCAGGAATCTACTCTGTTTCTATGAGTTCACACATAAGTGAACCGAACCCACAGGATAGGACATGAGTCCACGAATAAGTGAGCTCGTACAGTACTTGTCTCTCTCTTTCTAACTCATTTTACTTAGCTTAATGCCCTCAGGAATCATTCCTGTTGTCACAAATGGCAAGATTTCCCTTTTTATGTCTGAGTAAGGTTCTGTTGTATGTGGTATATACCACATTTCCTGTATCCATTCATCTGCTGGTAGACAGGTGGTTTCTGTCTCGGCTATTATAAATAATGCTGCAGTGAACATGAGGATACAGGTATCTCTTCTAGATAGTAATTCATTTCCTTTGGGCGAAGTGAAGTCGCTCAGTCGTGCCCGACTCTTTGCGACCCCATGGATAATAGCCTGCCCCAAGCTCCTCTGTCCATGGGATTTTCAAGGCAAGAGTACTGGAGTGGGTTGCCATTTCCTTCTCCAGGGAATCTCCCAACCCAGGGAATCTCCCAACCCAGGTATCTCTCTCGCATTGTAGACAGACGCTTTACCATCTGAGCCACCAGGGAAGTCTTAGTGAAAGTGAAAGTGAAGTCTCTCAGTCGTGTCCGACTCTTTGCAACCCCATGGACGGTAGCCTGCCAGGCTCCACGGTCCATGGGATTTTCCAGGCGAGAATACTGAAGTGGGCTGCCATTTCCTTCTCCAGGGGATCTTCCTAGCCGAGGGATCAAACCTGGGTCTCCTGCATTGCAGACAGACGCTTTACCATCTGAGCCACTTTGTACACAGAAATAGGATTGCTGGATTATATGGTGAAGTAGTCCTAACAAGGATTTATTCATCGCCAGATTTAGAGAAGGGGTTATTTTTCACTGTTTGCCTGTCAAATGACAGCACTATTTTGTTGTTTCTTTTCTAAGCGACGGGGACATTACTACCTAAGAGTGCTCTGTTTTCCTTCTTATATCTAGGCAGTTTTAAGTTTGTGCATTTAAAAATCTCAACTTCATACTTGCTAGTATTGGATTCCCGCCTAATTTTTATGGCTCATTCCTCTCTGTTAACTATCAGTTATAATTTACTGTGCTGTGTGCTGTGCTTCATCACTGAGTCGTGTCCAATTCTTTTCGACCCCCATGGACCGTAGCCGCCAGGCTCCTTTGTCCATGGAATTCTCCAGGCAAGAATACTGGAGTTGGTGGCCATGCCCTCCTCCAGGGGATCTTCCCAACCCAGGGATCAAACCTAGATCTCCCGAATTACAGGCAGATTCTTTACCACCTGAGCCACCAGGGAAGCTCTCTAATTCACTACCTCCTATTAAAAGCAGCACATTTAACTTAGAGGATAAGAGACTATTAGAGCTTAAGTGGCTGCTTACAGTTAGAGAGGATTAAAAAAAAAAAAAAAAACACCGTAAGCAGATTTTTTAAAAATCCAAAGCATAACAATAATACCAACCAGCTTCGGGAATGGTGGCTCTGTGTCAGACATCTTAGAGATGATTTTTGTGTAATCTTCACAACACCTTTCTTGGGTAAATAGGTACAGTTGTTCAGAGTCACATATCTAGAAGTAGAGGAGCTAGGATTTTAAATCAGACCATTATTTTTCTAAAGTCCAATTTACTAGAGGCAAGGGAAATAGCTCCTGTGGGCATTGCTGTGTTGCCACCTTTGATATTCACAGCCCTGGTGTGGATTCAAGATAACACTGACTGTGGTTTACAGAGGCATCACAGGGCAGCAATTAGGGGCACCAGCTTTGGAGCTAGATTGCATAAGTATATCCTGGCTCTGCAATTTCCTAGCAATGAGAGCTTGGGCAAGTTGCTTTTCTTTAGCCTCTCTGTGCCTCGGTTTTCTCCTGAAAATGTGACTAAATATAGTATTTGCCCTATAAGACTGTAATGCAAATTAAGTAGCTACTACAAGTGGTGGTTTAGTTGCCAAGTTGTGCCCGACTCTTGCAACCCCATAGACTGTAGCCCCCCAGGCTTCTCTGTCCATGGGATTTTCCAGGCAAGAATACTGGAGTGGATTGCCATTTCCTTCACCAGGGGATCTTCCAACCCAGGAATCAAACCCGGGTCTCCTGCATTGCAGGCAGATTCTTTACTGACTGAGCTATGAGGGAACCAAGGCACTTAAAGCAGTATCTGAAACTCAGTAAATATTGGCTGCTAATTTTGAGTTAGAGTCAGGCACTGTGAGGATATAGGTGAAATGAAGGCGAGAAATAATATTTGTAAAGAACCTACTATGCCAATATTATATGCACACAGTTATCTCATTTAGTCTACTCAAAAACCCTATTCCAAAGAGCCTTACTGGTGGCTCAGACGGTAAAGAATCCGCCCACAATGCAGGAGGCCCAGGTTCAATCCCTGGGTCAGAAAGTTCCCCTGGGGAAGGGGATGGCCACCCACTCCAGTGTTCTTGCCTGGAGAATTCCATGGGCAGAGAAGCCTGGTGGGCTATAGTCCATGGGGTCACAAAGAGTCAGACACAACTGAGTGACTAGCACACAGAACAACTTTATTTAAGTGGGTCATCCTCCTCGCCTAGAAGAGAAAAACTTGAGGCTCAGTAAAGTAATTTATCCCAGTGCCCCAGCTGGTAAATGGCACAACCAGGAGCTCATCCCAGATCTGTCTGTGTTGCAACCGGAAGAGAATACCGAAGTATTTTAATATTTTTTAATACAATATGAAAATATTTCCCTTAAATTGGCAAGCATAACAGGCACAGAATTGAGCTTAACTTTGTTCAACAAAAATAATAGGCTGGCACAGCCCTTTTTTCTGCTCCAGGCAGTGCGGTCCCACTCTTAACTGAAGCAGGAGGTCTTGCACCCTCCAGGCTCTCCATCTGCTCTGGGGTCCCTGAATGACCTGCTCCTTTCCCTACTGCTCAGCACTAACAGGTTGCCTTGGACTGAAAGTCATGCCCATTCCTGAACTCTTATATCTTAAGGAGCCCTCCCTGGCTTCTGTAGGGGGAGGTTGGCCTTAATTTATGTCAAGTTCTTTCTTGACCTCTTAGCATTTTCTCATTTCTTCTCTCCTCCCTTTTCACCTCAGGCAGTGGAAGGCCTCCCAAGCCCCACTTTTATGGTACATAACTATACTATGGTCACGAGCTATCTTATTCTCTTGAATTTTCAAGCCTTGAATGTTGACTTTTCTGTTTTTTCTAGTTTGATTTGATAGCAGTATCCAAAGCTTCAGAATTTTTAAATCATGGCTGATAATCAATGCTTAGAAATTCCTCTTGGGGAGTGACCATTACTATTTTCATCTGCAGAATTCAGTGGAAAAATACCATCTGGAAAAACATTGAAACATTCCACAATCACTGGAAAACTACTGGAAAACCACTGAAAAAATGTTTTCAATCAGAAAAATAATCGTGTTCCTTTTTTTTTCTAATTTTTATTGGAGTATAGTTGCTTTACAATGTTGCGTTAGTTTCTGCTATATAGTGAGGTGAATCAGTTAAATGTATACACGTATCCCCTCTTCTTAAGATTTCCTTCCCATTTTGGTCACCACAGAGCATTGAGTAGAGTTCCCTGTGCTACGCAGTAGGTTCTTATTAGTTATCTTTTTTTATACATAGTAGTATGTACATTGGAGAAGGCAATGGCACCCCACTCTAATACTCTTGCCTGGAAAATCCCATGGATGGAGGAGCCTGGTAGGCTGCAGTCCATGGGGTTGCTAAGAGTCGGACATGACTGAAATGACTTAGCAGCAGCAGCAGTGTGTATATGCCAAATGTTGTTTCTCAATTCAACTGGCGTCTCTTGGAGAAGGGAATGGCAGCCCACTCCATTATTCTTGCCTGGGAAATCCCACAGACAGAGGAGCCTGGTGGGCTACAACTCATGGGTTCCAAAGAGTCAGACACAACTTAGCAGCTAAACAAAAGAACAACAACATACTAAACCATGGGGTAACAGCAGTATACTCAGCTGAGATGTAGAGAGAGAGAAATCCCAAAAAGTACAAGTATATGACTGCATGTAGGTACAGTTATGGTTAAATTGATAAAGCTATCTGTCAACAGGCCAAAAATAGGATTATGGCTTGTTCCAGTGGTACCTCCTCTGACCTTGGTATCCGCTGTTAGTTACACCCAGATCAATGGCATAAACCTGTTCAGAAACCAATTTCAGCCATTACTGTTTTTAAAACATGTTTCAACATTTATGTTTTCTTTTAAAATTCTTGCTTTATTCTTAACTACTACTGTTGTCATCATAGTGGTATTTGAAGGAGAATCCACTTTCCGTTTTTTCCATATAATATCTTAGGGTTATAATGCACCCTTACTAAAGAGGTTTGAAAAAACATGGTCTACTGGAGAAGGGAATGGCAAACCACTTCAGTATTCTTGACTTGAGAACCCCATGAACAGTATGAAAAGGCAAAAAGATAGGGCACTGAAAGATGAACTCCCCAGGTCTGTAGGTACGCAATATGCTACCGGAGATTAGTGGGGGAAAAGCTCCAGAAAGAATGAAGAGATGGAGCCAAAGCACAAACGACACCCAGTTGTGGATGTGACTAGTTATGGAAGTAAAGTCCAGTGCTGTAAGAGCAATATTGCTTAGGAACCTGAAATGTTCGGTCCATGAATCAAGGAAAATTGGAAGTGGTCAAACAGGAGATGGCAAGAGGGAACATTGACATTTTAGGAATAAGTAAACTAAAATGGACTGGAATGGGTGAATTTAACTCAGATGACCATTTTATCTATTACTGTGGGCAGGAATCCCTTAGAAGAAATGGAGTAGCCATCAGCGTCAACAAGAGAGTCTGAAATGCAATACTTGGATGCAGTCTCAAAAACCATAGAATGAACTCTATTTATTTCCAAGGCAAACCATTCAATATCACGGTAATCCAAGTCTATGCCCCGACCAGTAACGCTGAAGAAGTTGAGGTTGAATGGTTCTATGATGACCTATAAGACCTTCTAGAACTAATACCTAAAAAAGATGTCCTTTTCAGTATAGGGGACTGGAATGCAAAAGTAGGAAGTCAAGAAACACCTGGAGTAACAGGCAAACTTGGCCTTGGAGTACAAAATGAAGCATGTCAAAGGCTAATAGAGTTTTGCCAAGAATGCACTGGTCATAGCAAACACTCTCTTCCAACAACACAAGAGAAGACTATACATGGACATTATCAAATGATCAATACCAAAATCAGATAGATTATATTCTTTGCAGTCGAAGATGGAGAAGCTCTATACAATCAGCAAAAACAAGACCGGGAGCTGACTGTGGCTCAGATCATGAACTCCTTATTGAAAAATTCAGACTTAAATTGAAGAAAGTAAGGAAAATCACTAGACCATTCAGGTATGACCTAAATCAAATCCCTTACAATTATAGAGTGAAAGTGACAAATTGATTCAAGGGATTAGATCTTATAGACAGAGTGCCTGATGAACTATAGACAGAGGTTCATGACATTGTACAGGAGGCATTGATCAAGACCATCCCCAAGAAAAGGAAATGCATAAAATGCAAAAAGTTGTCTGAGGAGGTCTTACAAATAGCTGTGAAAAGAAAAGAAGCTAAAAGCAAAGGAGAAAAGGAAGGATATAAGCATCTGAATGCAGAATTCCAAAGAATAACACGGAGAGATAAGAAAGCCTTCCTCAGTGATCAATACAAAGAAATAGAGGAAAACAACAGAATGGGAAAGACTAGAGATCTCTTCAAGAAACTTAGAGATACCAAGGGAACATTTTATGCAAAGAAGGGCACAAAAAAAGACAGAAATGCTATGGACCTAACTAAGCAGAAAATATTAAAAAGAGGTAGCAAGAATACACAGAAGAACTATAAAAAAATGATTTTCATGACCCAGATAATCATGATGGTGTGATCACTCACTTAGAGCCAGACATCCTGGAATGTGAGGTCAGTGGGCTTTAGGAAGCATCACTATGAACAAAGCTAGTGGAGGTGATGAAATTCCAGTTGAGCTATTTCAAATCCTGAAGGATGATGCTGTGAAAGTGCTGCACTCAATATGCCAACAAATTTGGAAAACTCAGCAGTGGCCACAGAACTGGACAAAGGTCACTTTTCATTCCAATCCCAAGAAAGGCAATGCCAAAGAATGCTCAAGCTATCAAACAGTTGCACTCATCTCACACACTAGCAATGTAATACTCAAAATTCTCCAAGCCAGCCTTCAACAGTATGTGAACTGTGAACTTTCAGATGTTCAAGCTGGCTTTAGAAAAGGCAGAGGAACCAGAGATCAAATTGCCAACATCCCTTGGATCATAGAAAAAGCAAGAGAGTTCCAGAAAAACATCTACTTCTGCTTTATTGACTACACCAAAGCCTTTGACTGTGTGGATCACAACAAACTGTGGAAAATTCTTAAGGAGATGGGAATACCAGACCACCTGACCTGCCTCCTGAGAAATCTATATGCAGGTCAAGAAGCAACAATTAGAACCAGACATGGAACAACAGACTGGTTCCAAATTGGGAAAGGAGTATGTCAAGGCTGTATATTGTCTCCCAGCTTATTTAATATATGCAGAGTATATCATGAGAAACGCTGGGCTGGATGAAGCACTAGCTGGAATGAAGCACTAGCCTGGAGAAATGTCAATAACCTCACATACGCAGATGACACCACCCTTATTGCAAAAGCGAGGAACTAAAGAGCCTCTTGATGAAAGTGAAAGAGAAGAGTGAAAAAGTTGGCTCAAAACTCATCATTCAGAAAACTAAGATCATGGCATCTGGTCCCATCACTTCATGGCAAATAGGTGGGGAAACAATGGAAACAGTGAGAGACTTCATTTTTAGGGGCTCCAAAATCACTGCAGATGGTGACTGCAGCTGTGAAATTAAAAGACACTTGCTCCCTGGAAGAAAAGCTATGACTAACCTAGACAGCATATTAATAAGCAGAGACATTACTTTGCCAACAAAGGTCCATCTAGTCAAAGCTCTGGTTTTTCAAGTAGTCATGTATGAATGTGAGAATTAGACTATAAACAAAGCTGAGAGCCAAAGAATTGATGCTTTTGACCTGTGGTGTTGGAAGAGACTCTTGAGGGTCCCTTGGACTACAAGGAGATCCAACAAGTCCTTCCTAAAGAAAATCAGTCCTGAATATTCATTGGAAGGACTGATGCTGAAGGTGAAACTCCAGTACTTTGGCCACCTGATGCAAATAACTGACTCATTTGAAAAGACCCTAATGCTAGGAGAGATTGAAGGTGGGAGGAGAAGGGGATGACAGGTGATGAGATGGTTGGATGGCATCACCAACTCGATGGACATGCGTTTGAGTAAGCTCTGGGAGTTGGTGATGGACAAGGAAGCCTGGTGTGCTGCAGTCGATGAAGTCACAGATAGTCAGACATGACTGAGCCCCTGGACTGAACTTGCCAGAGTGTTACCATTTTATCTCTAAACTCTGCTTAGGTGGATTGGTCAGAGAGTACTATCTTCACTTTAAAAGTGAAAATTTTGAAGCAGATACATGATGTTCTTATTATTTCAGTCTGAAAAGCAAAGGAGCCATTTCACTATAAACTACTTCAAGGCCAGAGTCATGTCTAACTTGCATTTATTTTATTTCTTCTAACATCCAGTTCTGTGCCCAACATCCATTTTTGCCTGAATAAAGGAACAAAGTATTGTAACTTGACTTTTGCCTGAATTAGTGATTTTAGCACAACCCCCTGACCTCCACACTCATTCTCAGTTTCTGCTTTCTGTCAGCTGTTAATCTAAGGCAAGGAAACGTTCTCTGGGACCGCTCAGATTGTGCATGGTCCCATCCTGCTGTTTCATTTCCACAAGGCATATTCCTCCAAACTCCTCTGTCTTTAGAGTTTCATTTCTACTATCTCTAACATGCGCTTCCATTTGCAGCTGGGATCTATTTTATTTGATATTCTGTTATTCATAAGTCTCATTTCTCTGAGAATATTATTCCAATTTGATGGCTCCTCTTCAACTGAGGAAACTTCCAGTGTATAACCTGATCCACTTCAGTATCTCTACATTCTCAGAGTTGCTACTTGGACCTTAGAGTATTCACTTAGGATTAAGATTCTTTGGTTGAACTCAATAGGTTTAGAGTGATCTCTCCCTTATGCCAGACTTCCCTGGTGGCTCAGTGGTAAAGAACCCACCTGCCAAGCTGGAGACCAGGTTCCATCCCTGGGTCAGTCAGGAAGATCCCCTGGAGAAGAAAATGGCAACCCACTCCACTCTTCTTGCCTGGGAAAATCCCTTGGATAGAGGACCGTGGCAGGATACAGTCTATGAGGTCACAAAGAGTCAGACATGACTGAGCAACTAAACAACTCCCTTATGCTAGCAGTGTTGTTACACTGGAACTAGGTTGCCAACTCTTTTGCTATGTAACATACACCAGAAAACATGTATTTTGAAAGCACTGTAGATATCTATTCATA
The DNA here is from genome assembly GCF_016772045.2 of Ovis aries. NCBI lineage: Eukaryota > Metazoa > Chordata > Mammalia > Artiodactyla > Bovidae > Ovis > Ovis aries. The sequence goes on from NC_056074.1 coordinate 11,711,563, forward strand.
GGATCATTTACGTATAAAAAATATTAAGCACTATAGTGTGCTTAGCACTGCGTTAGGTACTAGGAATTAAAAATGAGATAGTCCTTTCTATCATAGACCCTTGCTTACTTATTGTTATTTTAACCTGTCCTCTAACACCCGGGCAGGTGCCTCAGAGTTCAGAAGTTTGTGATAGGGAACAGAGACCTTGGTCATTTTATGTTCCGTGTTTCTTAGAAGCACATATAAGTGGCTTGATACTGTCCTTCAGAAATGTTTCAGAAATTTAATTTTAAACACAGAAAGATAAGCCTGAGTTTTCATTGTAAATACTTCCTAGTGCTAAGATTCAATTGTAAAAAAATAATTACAGATTTAAAAGAATATTTCAAAGGCATCTGACCAGGGAGCTAGAATTGTTATTCTTGAAGCAGATTTAGAAGTAGGTATGCCAAAACATCTGAGACACTGCAGACACAATTCTGTTGGTATTTGCACTTGAAATCTTACCTGTTTTCCTTTAGTTTATAAAGTATTTAGTTATTCCTTTATCAATAACAGTTTCAGTTGAACACCTATTATATGAAAGGTATTTTGCTAGAAGCTGCAGGACAGTTGAGGTTATGTAGTTTTTGTTCTCTTAAATATACTGTTCACAAAAAGAGACAAGACTTGTCTTCAAAATCCCTACCGTAAACCCTATCATTCAGCTCACTGAAGCCCATTGTTAACCCAAAAGTGAGCTGCAATATATCGAGGCTGCAAGTTACCCTAGAGATAAATGACTCCAAAACTTCCATTTCATGCACAAAGAAATTGAAGGTCAGGAAGGTTATAAACTTAAATTAATGTCAGGCAGAGGTCAGTCTAGAATCCACTTCTCACGTGTATGGCTAGTGTTCTTACCCTCTGCACCTCACTGCCCCTGCTGATGGCGCAGCGACTGGCACTGCCCACAGCTGCCCCAGCCTGAAAGTGGCTTTGATGACATTTGCATGCGTGTGCGTGAGGATGTGCAGGGGCCCAGCAGGGCAGGCCAGTCATCTCTAAGACTGATCTGCTCCGTCTGACATGGTTAAAGGTTAAAGAGGCAATTTCTGACTTTTCAATGTTGAATATTTAGCATTCAAAGGACATTTCTTCTTGTATGCCAAATAGAACCTCAACAACTGGGAGCTGAACAAAACTGAGTATTTCATCCTTATTTAATCAGTATGCCTTACATAAATGAAATTCTCAAATGAGAGATCATGCATGTTATCTTCTGTACTATCTTCTTCTCATTCAACAGCACTGGAGCAGAAAGAGCAAGAGCTTTGGAGCTCAGCCCCCTGAGTTGGCACCCTGCTCTGCTATGCAGACTGTTAGACTTCCCTAAGTTGCTATGTCTCTTTGAGCCTCAGCTAATTCTTCTGTTATATATTAAGAATCTCCTTTGCTAGATTGCTATAAGCTGTAGCAATAATGGTAATAGTGCATCTCTCTGCCAGTCTCTGAGCTGGGTTTTTCCATGCATTATTTCGCTATAGCAGTATAGAATAAGTGAGAGTGCTTCCCTGGTGGCTCAGCTGGTAAAGAATCCATCCTTACCTGCAATGCAGGAGACCTGGGTTCGATCCCTGGGTTAGGAAGATCCCCTGGAGAAGAGAATGGCTACCCACTCTAGTATTCTGGCCTGGAGAACGCCGTGGACTGTATAGTCCATGGGGTTGCAGAGAGTCAGACATGACTGAGCAACTTTCACCTTCACCTTCACCAAGGCATAGAGTAGAGTGCTTGGTACAGATAAATAGCCAGTGGTATGCTTCCTTATTACTAGCTACCTAATCTTCCTTTGAAAAATTATCATTATCACATTTTCTTTGAAAATCAGAATTTTATTTACTAAAGCCTATGGGCTTCCCAGGTGGCGTGTGCACACACACACGGCAGATTTATAAATTCAAAAATCCATTGATTATATTTCTGGGGGAAGTGGGCATACAGGAGTGAGTGATGACTATGAAGCAACCTGTAATTTCACAAATGAGCTGTGAACATCCCTCCCCTTCTTGTGAGACCCTAGATGTGAGTGACAATGTCTAAACCCATTATTTCATTCCCAGTGCAAAACACCATGGTAGGCATGGGACCTGGTAGGCATTTGGGAAGTGTACATGGATTTTGAGTTGAAAAGTTTCTTTTTTGGACACTGGATCCTCATCCTCGAACCAGAAAAGTATACGAGTCTCACTGGGAATCATTCTAATAACCTGAGCCTAGACAGCCTTGGAACCAAAGCACATTTAACAGAGGCTGTAATCCCTATTGCTGCAAGGGTAAGGAATCCAAAATCAGAATGCCAAATCCAGGCTCATCAAAATGAGAACTGGAAGGTAAATGGAATGCCTAGCATGTAAGATTTTCTAAACCCAGCTTCACTTACTGTTCCCTTAGGGTTTTTATTTGGTGTTAGTAGCCTTATCCAGGCCAGGCTAGAATCAACAAAAGGGGCTAATTTGAAAGAATAGTAGCTATTTCCTTGAAGCTCCGTTAGTTCTAAATCATGGAGTCTCACTCTTTACATGGATATATATATATATATATCCCAAACTCAACTTTATATAGTTTCCAAACTTTCACATGGCCTTTTAAAATTTCCATTTGAATTAGAGACAAGGCTGGCTAGGGCAAAACAAAAAGATTCCTCTCTAGAACCTTACTTATTTTTACCTGTGATACTAGTCACTATTAGCAGATAAAAGAGCACCTTAATTCCAATTTAAGGTGGCTCTTCAGTCTTCTTGCAATGGTGTATTTTTTAGCTGAAATAATGTTATTTCCTCTTGACATTTATTTAGGGGTGTCCAGAGTATCTTGCTTGTCAAATTATTATTAAACTTCTTGACTAACAATGTAAATCTCTGTTCTTGTTCTCTCACCTGAGCTTTTCTAATGGGAAAAGATTCTTCTCTTTAAAGCAGCAGTTCCCAACCAGAATGTCTTAATCCACTGGTTTAAGATGGATTGAACTCTTTTAAGATGGATACCTGTTTTGTTTGAACATGATTTTAAAAAGCAGTTCAACAAACTTAGGCAAAAAAAGTGGGCTATATGTCTTATAGATCAGACAGGAGGGCAGAAGGGGAGCTCTGAGTCCAGAATGTGAACCAGGCATATGAGTGCTCTCAGACTTTCAACCTCCCATCTCTGTTTTACTCCTCTTGGGGGTTTGATTTCTTTAACTATGGAGACATTTGTCCATGAATTAGGGAACTCATCTCTCAAAGTTTCCAAGTTGTACCTTTTTACTTTCTGCCACAAGAAAAAGTTTGTCTTCTGCTCCCTGTGACCCCAAAATGAAAGAGAGAGAAAAATTAAGGAAGGAAGGAAAGGATAGAGAAAAGAAAGTATGGGGAGGAAGAAGTGGGGAGGAGGGAGAGAGAGGGAAAGAGACGTAAGAGAAGGAAAGAGTAAGGAAGAAGGAAGGAAGGAGGTCTCGCTCCCCTTGGCCTTGATTAGGTGCTCTTCCACAGAAACCAGTAGGGCTTCCCGGGTGCTGCAGTGGTCAAGAATCCGCCTGCAGTGCAGGAGACGCAGGTTTGATCCCTGGGTCAGGAAGAGACAATATCCTTGCCTGGAAAATTTCATGGACAGAGGAGCCTGGCCAGCTACAGGCCATGGGGTCACAAAGAGTCAGACACGACTGAGCAACTGAGCACCACAGAAACCAGAATGCAGGTCCAGGTGGAAACAACAGCAACGTCTATGAAAAATTTTAATGTTGAAATTCGGAGTGGGATGAATATATCATCCAGTGTGATGTGTTACTGTTAGTGAAACCAGCTTTGCAGACTTACTTTCTTTATAAATTAAATCAGATTTGAAATTCCTCTTTTACTGACAACCTCTTCACTTGCTCACATTCCAACATGGCTCTCTTGAGTAGGAGAGAAAAGACAGCACATGCCGTCGTGGCAGGGACATACTGACCTGGCCTCTGGTTTCGTGGGAACAGAGTACATATCTGCCTTTCTTTATTCCACAGCCTATCAGAGAGCAGTGCTCAATAAATGTTTTTTGAATTAGTTATAAATCCACGGTCATGCTTCAGCCTATGGTGAGCCATTTTTCCTAATGACTGTGGTATTTATAGTGGTTTTACAGACTAAGAATAATTATTTTCACAGTAACTTCCTATTCTTTTAATTTTAACCATTTACATATATTTTAATGATGAAAGAAAGTGTGGAGTCTGGTTCCATCTTGTATTAAAATATGTACAATGATGCTGAAACTATTCCTATTAGTAATATACAACAAAAATACTGCCAAAGAAAGATGCACACTGATGCAAGTGAAATTTGCAAGAATAATACTCAAAAAATAACAACATGAGAATTTCTCTGTCTTTTGCTTTGACTCTTTTTTTGTGGGGTGGGGGCTGCGGGGGTCTTCACTGCAGCTCGTGGGCTTTCTCTAGTTGCGGAGCATAGACTCTGGAGCGCCGGGGCTCAGTAGTTGTGGTGCCCGAGCTTCTCTAGTTGCTGTGCATGGGCTCTCTAGTTGTGGTGTTTGAGCTTAGTTGCCTGGAGTCACGTGGGATCTTAGTTCATCAACCAGGGATCAACCTGCGTCCCCCGCTTTGGAAGGTGGATTCTTAACCACTGGACCACCAGGGACGTTCCTTTACATTGTTATTTTGAAAGTTTATAAATTGTAGCTCTTCCTCCTTTAGTAGCACATGCTTGCCATACTTATTTTCTTTTTAATTATTATGTCTTGTAAAATGACCATTTTAACGTCTTTAAATGTCTGCTTTCACTTTAGATGCTTTTATGTTTAGTACAACTAAGTACGAAAAAATCTCCAAAATAATGATTTGTATGTGTGTGTCTTTTTTCTTTTTGGTCAAAATCGGTACAGTCATTCTGTACAAATACTTCTGAATGTCATCCATTATGGTAATTTTGTCAGGAACAAAATTCCCACAACTCCATGATGGTCTAAGGAAAACATCATGTCAGAAAGAGGTAATCTTACAAAGATCAAATAGCAAGTGAGAAAAGCTGAGAAAATAGAGCAGAAATATGATCTAATTGCACCAGCTTCTAGAAGTGGAGTCATTTCAAGACTTAAACTAATATATAGAAAAAAATATGACATTTTTTTCTCTGAGATATCTATTTACATACTTCATTTTATTGCACTTCACAGATACTGTAGTTTTTACAAAGTTAAGGTTTGTGGCAACTCTTTGTTGTCAGATAATGGTTAACAATTTTTACCAATAAAATATTTCTTAACTTAAGATATGTACAACTAGTGTTCTAGCTTTGTTTTATGTGTTTTGAAACTCTTTTATTGTACACCTGTTTAGGATTCTTTTGATATGATTGTTCTTCATGAATTGGAATCATTATCATTATAAAAGTATCTTCTTTACTGCTGGTAACATTCTTTGCTCTAAAATCTAGTTTTTTCTGATACAAATATATCCACTCTAGCTTTTTCTATGTCCTGTGTTAGGATAGTATGCGTGCTTCCCAGGTGGAGCTAGTGGTAAAGAACCCTCCTGCCAATGCAGGAGACGTTAAGAGACGTGGGTTCAATCCCTGGGTTGGGAAGATCCCTTGGAGGAGGGCATGGTAACTCGCTCCAGTATTCTTGCCTGGAGAATCCCATGGACAGAGGAGCCTGGTGGGGCTACAGTCCTTAGGGTTACAAAGAGTCAGACACGACTGAAGCGACTTAGCACACACAGCATGGTATACCTTTTCTTATTCTTTTAATTTCAACCTATTTATGTCTTTAAAGTATGTTTCTTACAAACATCATATAGCTAGATTTTATTTTTGTATTCACTGATAATCTTTTACTGATACTATTTTGTATTCACTGATAATTCACTGATAAATGTATTGACTGAGATATTTAGAACTTAATGTGATTATCAATGTGATTATGTTTGTTTAATCATCTTGATACTGTTTTTTGTTCTTTTTCTGCTTGTTTGTATATATAAAGTGAAAGAAAGTGAAAGTCACTTGGTCATGTCCGACTCTTTGCAGCCCCGTGGACTATACACAGCCCATGAAATTCTCCAGCCCAGAATACTGGAGTGGGTAGCCTTTCCCTTCTCCTGGGCATCTTCACAACCTAGGAATTGACCTGGGGTCTCCTGCATTGCAGGCGGATTCTTTACCAACTAAGCTATCAGGGAAGCCCTTGTATATATAAATTTTTTTTAAAAATTGTATATATAAATTATGTATAAAATTTTAACCTCCATGATGCATTGTTAGTATTTTGGTTTAACCAGAGGTTTAAATAAAAAGAAAAAATGCTTATGTATCTATCCACTTCTCTTGTGAAGTCAGCCTTCCCCTTCATTTTCCTTTCCTCCAAGCACTGAAGGACTTCTTTCACCTTTTCCTATAGGGTACATCTGCTGCTAATGAATTCTTTCAGCTTTCTTACATTTGAAAGCAGCTTTATTTTACCTTTATTTTTGAAAGATATTTTCTCTGTATACAGAATTCTAAGTTGACTCTTTTTCTTGTACTTTGAGGATGTCATTCTACTGTTTTCTTATTTGTTTTATTTTTGCTAAGAGGTCCATTGTCATCCTCGTTTTCTTTGTTCTGTCTATATAAATGTGTCTCTTTTTTTCTGGCACAAAGATTTTCTCTTTATTACTGGTTTTAAGCTCTTTGGTTGTGAGACATCTTGGTGTATTTCTTTTCCCTGATTCTTAATGCTTGTATGATACTGAACTTCTTGGGTCTGTGGGTTTATAGTTCTCAAAGAAATTTGAAAAATTATTAGCCATAATACCTTTAAATAATTTTTCATTCCCTGTCTCTTTCCTCTGTTTCAGGAACTCCAACCATATATATATTAGGCCACTTGGAATTGAACTATTGCTCATTGATTTTGTTTTTTAAATCTTTTTCTCTGTGTGTCCTTTGGATAGCTTCTTTTGCTATATATTCATGTTTGTTAATCTTCTGTAGTATCTAACTTGCTGTTAATGGTATCCATTTTTCATCTCATACATTGTTGTTTTTCTCTTTAGAATTTCAATTTGGGTCTTTTCAGAAAGAATCTTTGAACTGTTATCTTTTTTTAAACTGTTTTTAACTTTCTGACCTTCTAGAATGTGGCTATAGAAACTGCTTTCATGTTCTCTTCTGTTAATCCTGACATTTATGTCAGCTCTGGGTGATTTTGACTGGTTAATTTTCCACCTCAGGGTGGGTTATATTTTCCTACGTCTTTGCATGTTTAGTAATCATTGACCAGATGCCAGACATAGTGAATTTTACCTTTTGGAGGCCAGATATTTTTGTATTCCTGTAAATACTGAGCTATGTTCTAGGATGCAGTTCAACTATGTAATCCTTTTAAGTCTTGCTTTTAAGATTGGTAGGAGCACCATTTAGTCTAGGACTAACCATGCCCCACTTCCTAGGCAGGACCCTTCTGATTATGTTGCTCAGTGCCCCGTGAGTTCTAAGATTTTCTAGTTTGGCTGGTAAGAACTGGCACTGTTTCCAGATGTTTATGGTTGCCAAGTACACATTGCTCCAGTTCTTTCAGATGGTTCTCTGCATGGCCTCTGGTCATTTCCTCACGCATACATGCGCTAATCCAGTACTCTGGTGAATACTCAAGGGTGTCTCTCTACATACTTCCAGAATTTTCTTTCTGTATAGCTTTCTACTCTCTGTCATCCTGTCCAGAAATTCTAGCCATGTTTTTCTCCACAGATTCTCAGCTCTGAGTCTGCCAGACTCCTCCTTGTTCTTTTCTCCTTGCTTGGTGGCCTGGAAACTCTCAAGGAAGTAAGGTGGGACAATTGTAGGGCTTACCTCATGTTTTTCCCATGTCTTAAGGATCACAGTCCTTTATTGCCTGATGTCCAGTGTCTGGAAAAGCAGTATTTCATATAATCGGTCCGATTTTATTTCCTTTTGGTTATTTGAGGCAGCAGGTAAAATCTGCTTTCTGTTATTCCATTCATCTTTCATGGAAATGAAAGTTCCTTCTTATATCTTTAGAGCTGAAAGCTACACACTTCATATCCCATATGCCCTTGCAGATGCCATGTGTCTAGGCCATCAGATGTAATTTAGCTCAGCCAGTTATATATATTCAGTCCAGTCTTCGAATATGGAAATGAGTTGGAAGCTTTACTTTCTTTTGCATATGCCATTTTCTCTGGCAAGCATGTTTTCATAGAGAATAAGTTGGGTTTTCCGAACTATGTTATCAGGATCTCCATGGTTCTGTTCATCACTTCTTGAGTGTCAGATGGATAGGCTCAGAGCATTCACTTTTCACTGTGCTAACCTAGGAGCTATATCTTGTCCCTGGCGCCAAGAGCCTCAGTGTTGATCTCCTGATTCCTGGAGTGTAGCTAAGATAGTGTGTTCTCTGAGACAACAGTTCTGGTGGCAGATTCTTCTGGCAGAGGAAGGAATTTGTCCATCAGCTTTGGAATCTCAAGATTTTAATTCAATCAGGATAAAGTGAATCTATAGTATCTTGATTATTCTGATTGTTCAGAGCATCATGAAAATGTATAGGCACTTACAAAGGTGACTGGAGCAACTATCAGATCATAGCAAATAAAAACCAGCCAATACCTTTATGTAGTATGATCATTTCTCCTAATTATTACATGTATTTTAGAAACAGGACTTTTTAAAATGGGAATTTGATACTAATTAAAACTAAACAAGAAATGCAAATATATTAAATCAAAATATCAGGTAATCATTTTGATGACATTTGCTATTAAAATCCACCTGTCATCCCATATCAGTCTCTATTATTATTCTGACTACAGTCAGCTTTTCACTGATAATTCCCTACAGAAAAAGAATACCATGAACAGTCAGTCCAGTCCACTCATCAGTAATACTTCTCACTAGATATAATAAGCTACCATTCTAATTTATTAATGTAACATGCACACTGCTCTTCTGCCAGAGAACTATACCTTATCAGTATGGTCCATTATTTTATTCAGTCCTCACAAATTCCCTTGAGTCAGCAGAAAGGATAGTGCAATTTCTGTTTCAAAAATGAAAAAAAAAGGACACTCAGAAGGATACATAAATTGTTCAGGGTCACCTTTTAATAGAGCTGAACAACCCGTGTTGAAGATAGGGGTTTGAAAGTTCATGAGTAGAAGAGGTAGAATTCAGATGAGTGTTTTTATTTCAAATTCCAATGCTCTTAGTATGTTACTGTGTGGCCTCTTGCACGGTAACTTGGTTTAATAAATATTTATTGACAAAATTACTTAAAATAACTGAATAAAAAACAAGTTTGATTTACTTAAAAAAACAAACCAACAAATATTTATTTAAATAAACCTCATCTGTCATTTAAGGTAAGCATTGGTTTCTCCATTTTCCCTAGTGCTATTACCTGTTGGTCAAGTTCCTCAGAATAAAATGACTAAGAAAATTGACCTAACCCATTTCAGAAGTGTTTTTATGAAAATATGTGTTTTCCTGCATATTTTAAAAATAACCTTTAGACCATGAAATTTCTGCACCTGGTCTTATGCCTCTGGATATGTTCCAATGTCTCCTAGTTTATAGTCTATGGGAACTTGAATAGAATTTGTATCCTACTGTTGTGTGAAAATTGTGCAAATCTTAACTATGTTGAGTTGGCTTATAATGCTTTTCAAGTCTACTGTGTTCTTCTACGTCTCTGTACACTCATTCTGTTAATTTCTGAGAATTTGATATTGAAACTCCCAACTAAAAATCTTAATTTATCTACTTTAAAAAAACTATTGTAATATGTAGTGGGAACTATATGTAACTCTATTCTGTATTTCCAAGTCTCCTGTAAATGTGTTATCATATATTCATAATTTAAAAAAGAAAAAATAGCAGTAAGGAGTATTAGTAATAACAGTATTACTGTTATTACTTGTGTAAAATAGGAATTCCTTCACATTTTGATAGCCATTTGAAGTTTGCAGAGTGTTTATATTATCTTGTTAGATCCATCCTGGGAATTAATAGGAAATTCTATCACCATTTTGTAGGTTAATAAACTGTGTTATCTGAGGGTTTTACTTGTGCACTGCTCTTGGTCCCAGTAGAGTTTTGTAATTAGCTTGTGGCTTTGGGGTGGTGTAGGTTAAGAAGCTGGACGGGTGGGACCCATGTCAAGTGTGGGGGACAGTTACAGGTCTTTAGAATAATAGTAGCAAGTAGCTATTAAGCAATTATTGTGTTCTAGACACTGTGCTAAGTGTCTTGAACCCTCCTCCCACCCCTCCCAAATAAAAGTCTACATGAAGTGACCATCCATACATAGATTTAGCTTCTTTTTCACAGATAGGGGGAAATAAGCTCAGGCTAGCCTCAGCTTTCACAGGGGAACATGGTTTGAAAGTCTGGATCTGATTTAACATATCCTCATGAAGCTGTTCCCACAGAGCTGTCCTGTTAAAACAGATGGCCCTGCTTTCCTGCAGCTTGAAAGAATTTTCAGACAAGATGAATTTCTCTGAGTGGCTTGGCCACATCCTTCCATGTGACCTGCACTTTAGCAGAGATCTTCCTCACATCCTGGTTTATTATGCCAGCCCCCTCTCTAGGCAATATTTTCTCCTTTTCAGTGATGCGCCTTCTATTCACACGAAATCTCTATCCTCCCCTCTCTGCTGCCTGGATGAAAGGAAGTGTCCCTGGATTTTACCCTCTCTGCCCTTAACATTGCATCATATCCTGGAAAAAAATCATCATATACCAGAGTTTGCATCCGAGATCAACATCTCATCCAGTGTCTCTTATTGTGTGACTAGTGAAGTCACTTCACCACTCTGATCCTCAATTTCCTCGTGTAAAATGGGAATAAAAACAGTTAAAAGGATTAAATGAGGTAATATATGTAAAAGGCCTCACATATAGCAAGCACGCAATAAGGCGTCCACCCTTGCTTAGGTTTGTATTCTGCTGCCTAATCCAAACTCTTCCTCCTCCTCCACACTCTTCCACCTGCCAGGTACTCCCCACACCCCAGGGGAGTTTCCTGACACAAAATGTCAGAAAGAAATGACATTGTGGTTTGCAATGGTTTTCAGAGACAGTCTCAAGAATTTAGACGTACCCCATTCTTTAAGCAAAGCAAATTCAAAATGAAAGGCAGGGAATAGAAATATTTCAATAGCAGCCTGTTTTACTTTACTTAAAATAGATTAAGTAGAATTTATCAATAACTTTTTAGGCATATTACTGCTCAAGGATAGACAAACCTGCCTTCCAGATCTTTTGAATGAGTCTGATGATCACACTTAAGCCTGGAATACTGTAAAAACCAGCATTGCTTTTCTGTGACAATGACAAGTAATTTAACTTTCTGGGTTTTTTTTTTTTTCATCAGTAAATAAAGGAAACATGAAAGGAAGATTGTGATAGAAGCAGAGTATCTGCTTAAAACCTCGCAAGTACTCCAATTCTGTTTTCTTGTTTTCTTCCCCATTACGTTAGGCTCTGCCTTACTTATTCTTTTATGCTCAGCACGCTAGCACCTAGAACACTGAATGCTTAGCACATAGAAGACACTTCATGTTCTTTGGAGGAAATAACATTCATAGTTGAGAAAAGCAAGATTCGAGAAGGCCAAAATCTTCCCATTAATACATAGTGAAGACAAAATCAGGTTCCCAGTCCTCCAACTCTTCCCCCAACCTTTCCCCCCCCCCACTTTGTCACTGCTTCTGAAAGAGCAGAAAAAATGGCCTCTAGCAGAAGGTTAAAAAGGACTTTTGTAAAAACTTTAGCTTTAGGTCCCTGAGGCCACTGCAAAGAAAACCTATGACTTGGTAAAGCTGAGTGACTAAGTACTCTGCTTTGGAATGCACTTAGATGTGACTCTCCCTCGCACCTCCCTCCTGAGACCGGACATACTGATTGTGTCATACCTGTTGACTCCAGACTCACAGTGAGTCACCCAGAACTTGAGAGCTAGATGGCTTCTTCCTGTTTATGTAGCCCCGTTTCCATCTCTAGAAGGTAATTGTTTTCAAATGGATTTGCTGTTCCTGGGCCGAAATCACTAGCCCTTGAGATAGAGTCAGGGTAAGGTAAATAACCCTGCCCAAGTTTTAGCACAGCACTGAAACAAATGGACGTTATAGTGGTGACAGTGATGGCACTTACTAGCTACTTAGGCACTGTTCCCAGAACTTGGCATACTGCATTTCATGTCCTCTAATTAGGCCTCACTGTAAGATAAAATGAATTGTCAGTGCCTACTATGAGATGTTCACCAGTTACTAGAAGGCATTTAACAGGTTGTTCTTTGATGAAAGAATTCCTAGCATTGTGGAGAATAAAACAGGAAAAGAAAACATGTAGGATTATACCCTCTGCCTTTAGCATTCTTGACATTTAGTCTAGCTGGGCAAATTGGTCTAATGGACAAGCAGTTAAGGAGGAAAATAATACCTTCGTGCCATGCACTGTGTTAAATAGCATATTTGTGTGTATGTTTGTATACATGTTTGTGTGTGTGTGTGTGTGTGTGTGTGTATGTTAGTAGCTTTTCATGGGAACACTGTGAGATTCTTTAGATGGTTAAATGTAGGCAGAGCTAGAACTTAAGAAAAGCTTAGCTTTTCCAGTTCCATCACATGGAAGTTCAGCCAGTTGAGATCAGTAAGAAACATGGAGGACGGAGGGACAGGAATGAAATCGTCAGAAAACACCCAGTAGAAAAAAATCAGACATGAATTGATTCTTGAAGAATGTGATTGGGATTAGATGGGCAGAAAGGAGAGGATTCAAGTGGTCAGCTGGGGCTTAGACGTCCGGATGGTCACTCACAGACAAGACAGAACCTGCGGACTGTTTGGAAAATGACCCCATTCCTCTGTGCCCAGTGTTCTTCATCATTGTACCTATAGGGTTTTGTTTGTTTGTTTTGTTTTTCCTCTTTTGCCAGATGTTTATGTTCCAACAGCTAAGCAGGTATCCCTGAGTTATTATATAATATCCAAAAGGTGAATTTTAAGCCACACTTCTCTTGTGTACTCTTCCTCTGCAAAATTATATTTCTAGGAAAGTCATTTTGTACTAAACATTGAAAGTACCTCAGAGGTAGTAACCCACAGCACTAAAGATACCATTAAGTATTGAGCAATAAATAAAGCTTCATAAGATAGAAGAGAGGGTGTTGCTACTGCAGAGAGCCCTCTCATTGGCTAGTAGAGGCATGCATCATGGCCTGGTGGAAACAGGTTCTACTCTTCTGGAAACCAGACTGCTTGCAATCCACTCCTACTTTACATGAACTAAACTGAATATCCCTGAATAAGTCTTCTCACTTGATAAACCAGTCAGTAGTACTCCTGTCTATGAAATGTCCAATTTGAACTAAACCAGATTTTGAACTGTGGTGTTGGAGAAGACTCTTGAGAGTCCCTTGGACTGCAAGGAGATCCAACCAGTCCATCCTAAAGGAGATCAGTCCTGGTTGTTCATTGGAAGGACTGATGCTAAAGCTGAAACTCCAATACTTTGGCCACCTCATGTGAAGAGTTGACTCATTGGAAAAGACCCTGATGCTGAGAGAGATTGGGGGCAGGGGGAGAAGGGAATGACAGAGGATGAGATGGCTGGATGGCATCACCGGCTTGATGGGCATGAGTTTAAGTAAACTCTGGGAGTTGATGATAGACAGGGGGGCCTGGCGTGCTGCGGTTCATGGGGTCGCAAAGAGTCGGACACGACTGAGCGACTGAACTGAACTGAACTGAGTGTTTTATAACATGTACTCTTCCAAATCATTTATCGAAAATGTTTGTGAAACAGTTGCATATTATTTACCCTTCTTATAGATTCACAATGCAAATGATTATATTAATGGCTCTGAAGGGCCCAGTAGTAAGCAAACACTGTTTAATCAGGCATGTAAATGGTTATTCCATGACAGAACACACTCCGAGAAATGTTGCACTGTGTACTCTGCGGTGAACAGAGATTTCTACCACTTCCGAGAAAATTCAGTTTGCTATAAATCTGATTTATAGGTTGTGTCTATCATGTTCTCTACCTAAACTACTGAAGATTTAAAATCGCACAAGGACTTAATAAAGACCCTGTTACCTGATACTCTCTGCCTTTTTCTCCTTCTCAATTTTCTGGATGTAAGTCAGTGTTTTATGTAACTCCGAAGACAGTGATGTAGGGTGAAGAGGCAGTGTAATGTTTTTGTTCACTTGCTGAGTAACCAGTGTGAGAGGTTAAGAGAGTTAAGGATGCAGCTATCAATGCTTCTGAAGACTTCAGGTTACAATCTGAACTGATTCCTCAGCAGCATTGTACTCTTATATAAACAAGGACTGAAGGTGACCTAAGGGTTTGTTGGGTTGGCATTGTACAGAAATTAACAGCCATATTGGTCTAGAAACGTTAAACATAATTTTTTCCATTTGTACAGGGGTAACACACTGTATTAAATATGTAAGGTCTTATCTACATGGGTTTGATTACAGAAACTAATAAAGTATTCTCTAAAAAAAAAAAAAAAAGAAATGGTTAATTTAATTATTGTATAGCAAGTGGTCTGTGCCAGAGACTGTGGTAGTCATTAATATGGGTCCCCGCCCTCAAGGAGCTCCCAGGTCAGTCGGGGAGATCAATGATTCACAATTCCCTGGTGGTTCAGATGGTAAAGAATTCACCTGCAATGCAGGAGACCTGGGTTCTATCCCTAGGTGAGGAAGAGCCCCTGGAGAAGGGAATGGCTGCCCACTCGAGTATTCTTGCCTTGAAGAATCCCCATGGATAAAGGAGCCTGGTAGGCTACAGTCCATGGGGCTGCAAAGAGTCAGATACAACTAAGCAATTATGATACAGTTAAGTAAGTTCCTTGGATTAGAGTTTGTATGAAAAGCAAAGGCAACTTGAAATTCCTTGTAGACTATGACTGAGAGATATTGATTCAAGTCCCTTTCCATGATCCAGTCAGTTCAGAAACAAAGTGATCCTGTGTTTGTGGCCAATTACCTTTCTGTCTTGGCTACTCACAATGATGATGATATAGAAAGGGAGGCATTATGAGACATTATGAGAGATGGAGCTATTTTATTTAATTCCTGTGGACAGAAAATTGTCCTCTCAAAGCAAGTAGATAACCCACTAATAATCAATGCAAACAATCTTTTACTTTATATCACTTAAAAAATTTTTTTTATCAGTGGTGAGAGGTTTGGTACCTCAGTAAGGTTCGGGCTTCTTTCCTTTCTGGCCCTAACATTACCTGACAAACAGTAGAATCCCCCAAGGGATTCTGGCTCATATTGTCAGGTTAAAGAAAAAAGGGAACTTGGCTGCCAGAGTACAGTGCCCTCAGCTTACAAGTGACAATCTTGAGAAGCAACCAGGGGAGGAATGGCTTGAGCACAGCCAGGCAGGTGATCAGCAAGAGAGTTGTGACTGATCAAGGGCATCTGAACCCCATTCCAGGGCTTTCTGCCTTACTCTTGCCTATGGTGTCTCAGGACACTGGTGAATATTTACAATTTTCAGCTCTTGAATTTCATGTTTTGCTGAAATGAATGGCTGGGTAGAAGTTAAAAAGAGAATCAGAAACTAACACCTCATCCTGTCACAAGTGGACAATCATACACTTTAAGATTACAATACCTAACGTAGACACATCTGCCAATGATTATAGCACAGAAAAACCCCAAACATGGACATAACTATGATCATCTTACTAATTTGCAAGCCGTTTCCAAGAATATGCTGGAACTGGTCCATGGTGAGCAACCAACAAATTCTGGCCAACAGACCAAATATACGCTGCTTGATAAATTAAATCAAAACAGTGAATCATGTCACTGTCAGTGTTCTTTCAGACAGGAGTATTTCAAGAACCCGAATGCTTGAGACTAATATTGTAAAGGGGTGTCAAGATGAGATGAGTATTCATTTCAACAACAGCCCTACACTGTGCCGAGTACTATCTCATTTCATCATCACAGTGGTTCTGTACAGTAAGCTCTCATTTTTTGATCAGATGAATTTTAACCAAAAATGGACAGACTCTCCAGACTTTAATTTCCGCTCTACCAAGCCAGGATAATAATAAAAACCTGCTCCCTTGCAGGGTTCTTGTGAGAATTCAAATAATGTCTATGAACCGCTTCACAGAGAGCCCATCTCACGATAGTTTCTTTAGAAAAAAAAAAAAAGTATATCTTAATATGCTTCTTACCCTCTAGCCTCCTCATCATATTTTACAGAAGGTTATATTTTAGAATTTCTTCCACAACCCTCAGAATACAGAGAGCAGGTAAGATGAAGCGTGAACTTTCAAAATCCTCGCTTAATGCTGTGTTACCACTTTAAATGGCTTTTCTTTATTAAGAACCTACATCACAATCATCCTGAACTCTTTTTGGTTTAGTTAAAAGACCTTTCATGGGGGCTTCCCTGATGACTCAGTGGTAAAGAATCCACCTGCCAATGCAGGAGACACAGGTTTGATTCTTGGTCTGAGAAGATCCCAGGTGACCCAGAGCAGCGAAGCCCATGTGCCACAGCTGCTGAGGCTGCGCTCTAAGGGCCGGGGTGCCACGGCTGCTCAGGCTGCGCTCTAAGTCTGGGGTACCACAGCTACTGAGCCTGCGCTCTAAGGGCCGGGGTGCCACGGCTGCTGAGCCTCTGCTCTAAGGGCCGGGGTGCCACGGCTGCTCAGGCTGTGCTCTAAGGGCCGGGGTGCCACAGCTGCTGAGGCTGTGCTCTAAGGGCCGGGGTGCCACGGCTGCTGAGGCTGTGCTCTAAGGGCCGGGGTGCCACGGCTGCTGAGGCTGTGCTCTAAGGGCCGGGGTACCACGGCTGCTGAGCCTGTGCTCTAAGGGCTGGGGTGCCGCAGCTGCTGAGCCCACAAGCCCTGGAGCCTGTGCTCTGCAACATGAGAAGCCACCACATCAAGAAGCCCGTGCACCACAGCTAGAGTAGCCCCTGCTCGCTGCAACCAGAGAAAACCCCTTGCAGCAACGGAGATCCAGCACATCCGAAAATAAATAAATAAAATTATCAAAAACATAAGTGAATTAAAGACCTTTCACAGCTTCAGTGAGGGGCATGATCAAAGACCAGCTGATTAAAAAGTTCCAAAGTTAAACCCAGTAGTAAAGAACTGAGGAAAAAATATTACTGCCAACTCCCTGTGTGCAGGAAATGACTCATTCATGGGATCCTACAGACCGAATATGGATTAATTAATAAGATGCACAAGAAACGTGAAGAACTGGAGTCTGCTATACGCATTTGGCCCATGTTAGTTATCTTTGGTTTCTAATTAGAGTAAAAAGCAACATGAAAGAACATCAAAGTTTTTGGAGAAAAGGAAAAACCTACTTAAACCTCACCAGATGGTTTTCTTGTTTTCCTTCTTTATTCTCTCAATACACGGAAAGCACATTTTGAAATGGGTGCACAATTTAATGCATAGAAACCATGTAAAATAATTCTATTGGCATAATAATAAAAATGAACTAATTAAACCCCATTATTTGCCCTGCCGTTTACACATTTCTCTCATTATTCAAAGGAAAGCCCCTGTTAAGTCATCACTAGTTACAGCCTTGTGTTTCTAGCTCAGGCTTCTTTCAGCAATCTCAGTGCACCAAGTATATTAGTATCTTCACCATCTAACAATTTCCCAAGGCAGAGGAGGGTAAATGACAGCTTCCTGGGGCATTACAGGTCAGTGGGGATGTTTATGCCTAGAAAAATGCTGGCAAGGGGTAAGTCTCAGGAAACCATCAAGCTCCCTGGTGCCATTTTACTGTGGGGTAGGGGAGAGGCCCATGGGTTTGCAGCCAGAAGATGTTTGAGTATTAACTCCACCAGTTACTAGTGTGTTACCTTTAAGTCACTTCAACTCTTGGAAGCTCAATTTTATTATCTATAGAATCAGTTCAGTTCAGTTCAGTCGCTCAGTCATGTCCGACTCTTTGCGACCCCATGAATCGCAGCACACCAGGCCTACCTGTTCATCACCGTCTCCTGGAGTTCACTCAGACTCACGTCCATCGAGTCCGTGATGCCATCCAGCCATCTCATCCTCGGTCGCCCCTTCTCCTCCTGCCCCCAATCCCTCCCAGCATCAGAGTCTTTTCCAATGAGTCAACTCTTCACATGAGGTGGCCAGAGTACTGGAGTTTCAGCTTTAGCATCATTCCTTCCAAAGAAATCCCAGGGTTGATCTCCTTCAGAATGGACTGGTTGGATCTCTTTGCAGTCCAAGGGACTCTCAAGAGTCTTCTCCAACACCACAGTTCAAAAGCATCAATTCTTCGGTGCTCAGCTTTCTTCACAGTCCAACTCTCACATCCAAACATGACCACAGGAAAA
Organism: Ovis aries; assembly: GCF_016772045.2. NCBI lineage: Eukaryota > Metazoa > Chordata > Mammalia > Artiodactyla > Bovidae > Ovis > Ovis aries. The sequence goes on from NC_056074.1 coordinate 11,729,928, forward strand.
ACCATAGCCTTGACTAGACGGACCTTTGTTGGCAAAGTAATGTCTCTGCTTTTCAATATGCTATCTAGGTTGGTCATAACTTTTCTTCCAAGGAGTAAGCGTCTTTTAATTTCATGGCTGCAGTCACCATCTGCAGTGATTTTGAAGCCCAAAACAATAAAGTCTGACACTGTTTCCACTGTTTCCCCATCTATTTCCCATGAAGTGATGGGACCAGATGCTATGATCTTTGTTTTCTGAATGTTGAGTTTTAAGCCAACTTTTCGCTCTCCTCTTTCACTTTCATCAAGAGGCTTTTTAGCTCCTCTTCACTTTCTGCCATTAGGGTGGTGTCATCTGCATATCTGAGATTATTGATATTTCTCCCGGCAGTCTTGATTCCAACTTGTGTTTCTTCCAGTCCAGCGTTTCTCATGAGGCACTCTGCATATAAGTTAAATAAGCAGGGTGACAATATACAGCCTTAGCGTACTCCTTTTCCTATTTGGAACCAGTCTGTTGTTCCATGTCCATGGATCTACTAAATCCATCTTTGCAGAATTGCTGTGAATGTTAAAAAATATTATATTCCTGGACTTCCCTGGTGATGCAGTGGATAAGAATCCATTTGAAAGGCAGGGGACACGGGTTCCATCCCTGGTCTGAGAAGACTGCACATGCCGTGAAGCAGTTAAGCCCACATACCACTTCTGAGCCTGCGCCCAAGAGCCTGTGCGCCATGACTGCTGAGCCTGTTGCTGCAACTGCTGAAGCATGAGCACCCTAAAGCCCATGCTCTGCAACGAGGAGCCACCACAGTGAGAAGCCTGACCACCGAGCCAGAGAGCAGTCCTCACTCACCGCAACTAGAGAAAGCCAGAGCGCAGCAACAAAGCCCCAGTGCAGCCAAACACAAAGACATATTAAAAAGTTACGTTCCTAACACTCTGCCTTGTCCTTGGTAGTGATTCAGTAAATGACCGCTACTTATATTATTATCATCTTCATCATCCACCTTCTCTTCATCATCTTCTCTGGGTCTCATTCTAAATCAGAGAATAAAACTGCTTATGTGGAGTTACCAAGAGGACTGAATATATGAAGGTGCTTTGTTAGCAACTTGTCAGCACTGTGTATTGTTCCTGAAAATAATAACTAAGAAACAGACGTGAACATCTGGGAAACCCTTGTCCCTAAGCTTCAGTATAAATGAAAGGTTTTTATGATCTTTGAGGAAAATCATCATTACCTTTTATCTGCAGAACCTGGTAAAGTCTCCTAACAAACAGCTGCTGGCTTGGAGCTGAATGTCTGTAGGAAGCATAGATAGAGTGCAGGGGATGGGGGCAGGGCCGCTTCAACACTCACCCTTTGCAGTCACCAACAGGCAGGTTTGGGACTTCATCCAGCCTTTACAGGAACAGAGAAGGGGCATTCATTTATGATGCCAAATGCAGGGTGAAAGAATGATTGAATCAAAAGCTCGTATACCATGATCAACTTGGTTTTATTCCAGGGATGCAAGGATTCTTGAATATATGCAAATCAATCAATGTGATACACCATATTAACAAATTGAAAGATAACCATATGATAATCTCAATAGATGCAGAAAAAGCCTTTGACAAAATTCAGCACCCATTTATTGTTAAAACTCTTCCAAAAATGGGCATAGAGGAACCTACCTGAACATAGTAAAGGCCATATATGATAAGCCTACAGCAAACATAATTCTCAGTGGTGAAAAACTGAAAGCATTCCCCCTAAGATCAGGAACAAGACAAGGGTGTCCACTTTCACCACTGTTATTTGACATAGTTCTAGAAGTCCTAGCTACAACAATCAGAGAAGAAAAAGAAATAAAAGGAATCCAGATCAGAAAAGCAGAAGTAAAACTCTTACTGTTTGCAGATAACATGATACTGTACACCAGTCAGTTCAGTTCATTTCAGTCACTCAGTCATGTCCGACTCTTTGCGACCCCATGAACTGCAGCACGCCAGGCCTCTCTGTCCATCACCAACTCCCAGAGTTCACTCCAACTCATGTCCATCGAGTCGGTGATGTCATCCAGCCATCTCATCCTCTGTCATCCCCTTCTCCTCCTACCCCAATCCCTCCCAGCATCAGAGTCTTTTCCAGTGAGTCAACTCTTCACATGAGGTGGCCAAAGTATTGGAGTTTCAGCTTTAGCATCAGTTCTTCCAAAGAACACCCAGGACGGACCTTTAGAATGGACTGGTTGAATCTCCTTGCAGTCCAAGGGACTCTCAAGAGTCTTCTCCAACACCACACTTCAAAAGCATCAATTCTTCAGCTCTCAGCTTTCTTCACAGTCCAACTCTCACATCCATACATGACCACTGGAAAACCATAGCCTTGACTAGACGGACCTTTGTCGGCAAAGTAATGTCTCTGCTATTGAATCTGCTATCTAGATCGGTCATAACTTTCCTTCCAAGGAGTAAGCATCTTTTAATCTCATGGCTGCAGTCACCATCTGCAGTGATTTTGGAGCCCCCAAATATAAAGTCTGACACTGTTTCCCCATCTATTTCCCATGAAGGGATGGGACCAGATACCATGATCTTCGTTTTCTGAATGTTGAGCTTTAAGCCAACTTTTTCACTCTCCTCTTTCACTTTCATCAAGAGGCTTTTGAGTTCCTCTTCACTTTCTGCCATAAGGGTAGTGTCATCTGCATATCTGAGATTATTGATATTTCTCCCAGCAATCTTGATTCCAGCTTGTGTTTCTTCCAGTCCAGCGTTTCTCATGATGCACTCTGCATATAAGTTAAATAAGCAGGGTGACGATGTACAGCCTTGACATACCCCTTTTCCTATTTGGAACCAGTCTGTTGTTCCATGTCCAGTTCTAACTGTTGCTTCCTGAACTGCATATAGGTTTCTCAGGAGGCAGGTCAGGTGGTCTGGTATTCCCATCTCTTTCAGAATTTTCCACAGTTTCTTGTGATCCACACAGTCAAAGGCTTTGGCATAGTCAATAAAGCAGAAATAGATGTTTTTCTGGAACTCTCTTGCTTTTTCCATGATCCAGAGGATGTTGGCAATTGGATCTCTGGTTCCTCTGCCTTTTCTAAAACCAGCTTGAACATCTGGAAGTTCATGGTTCACATATTGCTGAAGCCTGGCTTGGAGAATTTTGAGCATTACTTTACCAGCATGTGAGATGAATGCAATTCTGTGGTAGTCTGAGCATTCTTTGGCATTGCCTTTCTTTGGGATTGGAATGAAAACTGACCTTTTCCAGTCCTGTGGCCACTGCTGAGTTTTCCAAATTTGCTGGCATATTGAGTGCACCACTTTCACAGCATCATCTTTCAGGATTTGAAACAGCTCAACTGGAATTCCATCACCTCCACTAGCTTTGTTCGTAGTAATGCTTTCTAAGGCCCACTTGACTTCACATTCCAGGATGTCTGGCTCTAGGTGAGTGATCACACCATCGTGATTATCTTGGTCGTGAAGCTCTTTTTTATATAGTTCTTCTGTGTATTCTTGCCACCTCTTCTTAATATCTTCTGGTTCTGTTAGGTCCATACCATTTCTGTCTTTTATTGAGCCCATCTTTGCATGAAATGTTCCCTTGGTATCTCTAATTTCTTGAAGAGATCTCTAGTCTTTCCCATTCTGTTGTTTTCCTCTATTTCTTTGCATTGATCACTGAGGAAGGCTTTCTTTTCTCTCCTTGTTATTGTTTGGAATCCTGCATTCAGATGCTTATATATTTCCTTTTTTCCTTTGCTTTTTGCTTCTCTTCTTTTCACAGCTATTTGTAAGGCTTCCCCAGACAGCCATCTATGTACAGACAGATACTGTACATAGAAAACCCTAAAAATACTATCGGAAAATTACTAGAGCTAATCAGTGAATTTAGCAAAGTTGCAGGATACAAAATCAATACACAGAAATCACTTGCATTTCTATATACTAACAATGAAAAATCAGAAAGAGAAATTAAGAAATCAATTCCATTCACCATTGCAACAAAAAGAATTAAAATATCTAGGAATAAACTTACCTAACGAGACAAAAGAACTATACACAGAAAATTATAAGACACAAATGAAAGAAATCAAAGATGACATAAACAGATGGAGAGATAGTCCATGTTTCTGGGTAGGAAGAATCAATATTGTGAAAACGACTATACTTCCAAATACAATCTACAGATTCAGTGTGATCCCTATCAAATTACCGATGGCATTTTTCACAGAACTAGAACAAAAAATTTCACAATTCATATGGAAACACTGCTGCTGCTGCTGCTGCTAAGTCGCTTCAGTCGTGTCTGACTCTGTGCGACTCCATAGACGGCAGCCCATCAGGCTCCCCATCCCTGGGATTCTCCAGGCAAGAACACTGGAGTGGGTTGCCATTTCCTTCTCCAGTGCATGAAAGTGAAAAGTGAAATTGAAGTCGCTCAGTCGTGTCCGACTCTTAGCGACCCCATGGACTGCAGCCTACCAGGCTCCTCCTCCATGAGACCCCAAATAGCCAAAGCAGTCTTGAGAAAGAAGAATGGATCTGGAGGAATCAACCTTTCTGACTTCAGATTATACTACAAAGCTATAGTCATCAAGACAGTATGGTACTGGTACAAAACAGAAATATAGACCAATGGAACAAGATAGAAAGCCCAGAAATTAACCCATGCACCTGTAGGTACCTTATTTTTGACAAAGCAGGCAAGAATATACATTGGGACAAAGAAAGCCTCTTCAATAAATGGTGCTGGGAAAACTGGACAGCTTCATGTAAAAGAATGACATTAGAACACTTCCTAACACCATACACAAAGATAAACTGAAAATGGATTAAAGACCTAAATGTAAGACCAGAAACTATAAAACTCTCAGAGTTATAAACTCTTGGAAGTTTTTAGTGGCTCCACCATCAGTACTTTGTTGTTTGTTTCTGGAAACAGAGGGGGTAGAACTTCCACCACCAATTCTCAACCCCCACCCCCACCCCTAACACACACACACACACACACAGGAACTCACATACACTTTTCACCTTTAATCTGGCTTTGAATCTCAACTCTGCAGGCTCTTGAACTTCTTCAAATATAGATGCTCTCCAAGATTCAGGCCTCAGCCGTCTCATCTCTGCTGTTACACTCTCACTTGGCAGTTTCTTCTACTCTCATTCAGTGGTGAAGAATCTGCCTGAAATACAGGAGCCACAGGAGATGCCAGTTTGATCCCTGGGTCGGGAAGATCCCTTGGAGGAGGAAATGGCAACCCACTCCAGTATTCTTGCTTAGAAAATTCTATGGGCAGAGGAGCCTGGCGGGCTACAGTCCATGGGGCCGTGAAGAGTCAGGCATGATTGAGTGACTCAACCACCATACCAAAAATGATTGTTTGACTATCTATAAAAAACAAAAAGAAAAATAACAGTGACTTCAACAGGAAGTTGGTTTCTATGTCACGTATATATAAAGCATCACAATAAGCTATTCAGGGCTCTTGTGGCAGTCCATAGATTTTTCAGGAACCTGTAAACTCCTTCCAGCATACTGGTCTGCCATTTCTAGAGTTAGATCCTTGTCCTCAATGTCCAGTGTGGCAGCTTGAGCACCAGCCATCACATCTGCATTGCTAAAACCAGGAAAGGCAGAAGAATATGATCTGTTCCTTTTAAGTAGATTTCCCAGACGTACCATACACCCCTACTGGTTACCTTTTGTGTGTTGGATCATAGTTTCATGGATTTGGCCAAATGCAAGGAAATAATGAGAAACGTTGTCTTTTAGCTATATTGCAATGTACTTGGCTAAAATTTGCGCTTCTCTGTCAATTTGAGAGAGAGGGGTAGAGGGCCAAACATGGCTTCAGTGATCAACTCTGGACTAACAACTTAAAATCTGTCTCTAGACTTGACTTGCTTATAAGTGTAAATTCTCATTTCCAACCACTGCTTGATTTCTCTACTAACTTACCATATCCAAAGCAAAAATCACTCACTGAATCTATTCATAGAAGAATAAATGGCTACTGTTGCCCTGGAGTCCACTCATACACACAACAGGGTTGTGAGACTGTGAGATGAAGGCTGTCTGCATACAGAGTGACACCTAGCCTCCTCAGTGGGCGTTTCAAATTCCTCTGTACACTGTCCTCTGTCTACTTTTCCAGCCTCATTTCCCACCACACCCAAGCAAACTCAGTAACCTCCAGGGGTTCTGGACAGTGGATAATTCTCTACACCTAAACCATCCTTCTGTAGCTTGATGCTTTTGTTTATTCTGTATCCTCAGCCTCTAATGTTCTTTATTTTCATCTTTCTGTAGCCAAGTCATATGCATTCTTCAAGGCCAGCTGGAAGCACCACCTTTTCCTTGAAGCCTTGTCTGGGCTTTGGAATTAATGTTAATCCTTCTTCAGTCTATTCAGTAGCATGTTGCTTGTCATCTTTTTTTGTGCCTTTTACATTATACCTTGTCTCGTAATTATTTGTGCACCTAACTAATTCTCACACTAGACTAGAATCTCATTGAAGGAAGGGATCACAGACACACACAGCATCTAGCACTGGTTTTTTTTTTTTTAACATGCATTGGGTTGGCCTTTAAGCTTTTTCCATAAGACATAACAGAAAAACTGGAACAAACTTCTTGACCAGCCCAGTAGTATGTGGTTAACTCATGTAAGTTGAACCAATGGATGTTAACATGAAAGTAGGTGCTACAATTAATCAGTCCTGCCCGGAGCTCAAAGGATGTGATCTTTCTCTCAGAGAGAAGATGCCCCCTCAGAAGCAGACACACAGTGGACAGTCCCAACATGAAAGGCAGATCTGGGTTCAGTTCCTAGGTCTTCCACTTGCCTACCAGTTAACCATGGTCAAATTACTTAATATCCCTGAACCTTATTTTTTTTCAGTTTGTAATATGGAGAGATTAATAACTGATTCACAATGCTCTTATTATTTAATGCCAACATATGTAAAGCACCTGCTCTAATGTCTAGGCAATCGCAGGTGCTCAGTAACTGTGAGTTTCTCTCCTCATTTCCTCTTCCTTTTGAACCCACACTAGCAGATAATAGATAGACTAAGGCATCATTACCTGGAAAAAAAGAACATATAACTGGTATTTTCATGTCATATGTCAGAAAAGACTGACTGAAGACAACAATGAAATTAAGACAATTTAAACCTGTAACAGTTCAGTTTTATCAAAACAACATTACTGGCTTCAAGCCACAAGAGTATCAAATGTATCAGATTTTGAAAACAACCAAAGGACTAGGGAAAGGGAGGGAAGGAGAGAGAGCAAGGGCAGGGAGACATAAGAAATCCCTGCGGGAGACTGGTCTCAGTAAGGGACTGCCTCTAGAGCCAGTTTAGAGAAGTCATGAACTTTGTGAGTCTACTGTGAAATTACAAAACCCCATATCTCCGTGGATCATCAAATGAATTGCTTCACTCAAATACATATTTCTTTGCCTACTTTATAAATTTCATATCCTTCCCCCGCTCGATGTCAGTAACACCATCTTCCCTAACTGATTAAATGGATTTGAAAACAGCCCCTTGTGGATATTCCTTCCTGCCAGAATGGATCTAAATCTGTCCTCAGCAATGAGCCTCTTTCTTGCCAAACAGTCTACCTTGATTAACTTCACAACAAGTTGGTTCCCTTAGGATGCTCACCCATCTGTAAAGCAGGAAATCTTGCTCCCTACTACCCCAAATTATCCGTCTATGTGGCATTTCTTCAAAACCGAATTCCTGCTTTCTTTTTGCAATTTTGATGAGTATCAGGCATTCATTTTGCCTAATTATTCCACTGCCAGTTGCTGTAATGCCTAAATCTAAGTGATGAAATACCTGTAAGCCACTTTTATGGGCTTTAGTATCATTTCCAACCTTTGATTCGAGGCAAAAAGTACTCCAGCCAAATGTGTGGCCATGATGGACAGCCTAGAGATTGGTATTTCCTTGACACTTGTATCAGATACCCCTGCCAAAATCAGAGGTGATGGGAAGTTCCTAAAGATAGATGAAATTCCAGCCTTAAAAGTTATTGCCAAGAGCTTAGGTCACAAGACCTTTTCTTTTGCTCTGTGCCTCAACCCATGGCATCAAGAACAGCTTGCGTTCTTACAAAGCATGAGATCCAAACCCTCCGTTATCATTCAGAGTGGGCAACGCACGGTGTCCTTCACAGATTGTACGGCTTCTCTTGCTGCATTTAGTAAACTCCTTGACGGCTCAGGGGTAGAGAACCCATTTGTGATGCAGGACACACAGTGCCTGCAATGCACAAGACACAGGTTCAGTCCCTGGGTTAGAAAGCGCCCCTGGCGAAGGAGATGGCAGCACGCTCCAATATTCTTGCCTGGGAAAATCCCTGGAAGGCTACAGTCCATGGGGATGCAAGAGTCGGACACAACTTCTTGGCTAAACAACAAAACTGCTGCTGCTGCTAAGTCGCTTCAGTCGTGTCCGACTCCGTGCAGCCCCGTAGACGGCAGCCCACTAGGCTCCCCTGTCCCTGGGATTCTCCAGGCAAGAACACTGGAGTGGGTTGCCATTGCCTTCTCCAATGCATGAAAATGAAAAGTCAAAGTGAAGTCGTTTAGTCGTGTCCGACCCTCAGTGACCCCATGGACTGCAGGCTATCAGGCTCCCCCCTCCATGAGATTTTCCAGCAACAAAACTAAACATATATTATGTAAAGGCAGAAATACCATCTTACTTTTTTACCTCAGCACTGAACACAGTAGTGAGGGAATTTAAGAATCACTTAAAACACTGTGGGACCCAGGTGAGAAGGAGAGCAGAGGGGATTTTTTTCCAAGGCAGTCCCCAGGCAATGTTGCTGCTGCTGCTGCTGCTGCTAAGTTGCTTCAGTCGTGTCCGACTCTGCAGCCCCATAGACGGCAGCCCACCAGGCTCTGCCATCCTTGGGATTCTCCAGGCAAGAACACTGGAGTGGGTTGCCATTTCCTTCTCCAATGCATGAAAGTGAAAAGTGAAAGTGAAGTCGCTCAGTCGTGTCCGACTCTTAGCGACCCCATGGACTGCAGCCTACCAGGCTCCTCCGTCCATGGAATTTTCCAGTTGAGTACTGGAGTGGGGTGCCAGTGCCTTCTCCGCCAGGCAGTGTTATGATCACTGAAAAATGGGACCATGGGATGGGAAAGGATAGTCATGGCTTCACATTACAGGCTGATGATTAGAGCGTGGATCTCACTGGCTTGAAGGGCCACTCTCCAGGGCTCAGTCTAGCAGCCTGCATTGTTCTCCCCTCTAGCTTCTCAGCCAGACGTCTTCCCTGGCATCATCCAAGCTTACCTTCCACTGGGTGCTGACTATGCTCGGAATAACTAGCGTGGTCAAGTTCATCTCATGCTTTCCTGCCCAATTTATACACTTCAATCAGACGTGATTGGCCAACTAAAGGGTTTCCCTTTGGCTTCTTTATCAAGCACAGCCTTGGGTAACGTGAAAAACGGTATCAAGCTGCAATTTCTCATTCCTTCCTCCTCTCATTAGAAGGACTTTCTCCGCCTGTCAGATTCCTCTCAGTCCACACACACGCTCCACTCGATGTGCTCCGCAGCTTTCTCTTGTTCTCTTAGAAAGTTTTGACGTTCTAACAAGAAAATTTTTCTTATTCAAAGGAACTGTCTTCTGCCTGTCGATATAAACAACCTCTGAGAACAGAAAAGGGTCCTCTCCTCACAATACACGCGATAAATATCTGTTGAAATGCATTCTGTAATGTGATTTGTTCTCTCTCATTGAGAGAACTGGTCACAGTTCCATCCTGCAGAGTTCTCCAGGTAGAGTTTGAAACACCCCGGTGTATCTCTAGTTATTTCAGAGAGGCATTGCTCACCTGTCCCAAAATGCTCCAAGGAGAATTTTCATCAAGCATCCATTTTGAAAACAAATGAACCTCTATGGGAACTGGAGGTGGGTTTGGGGGTGTCGTAGCATCAATAAAAGAACAGAGAGATTTCGCTTCAGAGTGCTTGGGAATAATGTACTAGGTTGAAGATTTTTCACGCTCTGATTTAAGGAATCCCGGGTTCTTCTTAGGGGCCTTTGGGCTGCTGTGCAGTTGAAGTAGAAGAGACGCCAGAGTTCCGTTTTGCCTCCCTGTTTTCAGTCAGAGGTTTAATTATTAGGTTTCCAGAAGCCTTCTTTTACAGGAAAAAAAAAAAAGTTTTTTATTCTGGTAATAAAGCTTTGCACGTAGATTGCAGTGAGCGAGATGGACAGACAGACAGATTCTGGCCAAAGTAAACATCTGGAACCCCTGCCCACCCTGGTCAAGGCATCATCCTTGGATTACTCCCTCAGCCTGCTCCCAGGGTCTCAGCATCGACGCTTGCCCAGTGTGCTTCTGCCTGACCCACTTTCCACTTTACATCCAGAAAGATGTTTCCAGTGCCTATCTGATCAACTCAATCCTTTTAAATTCTCTAACGGCCTCCCGATGCCTAGAAGAGGAGAAAGTGTGTTTCACAAGGTCCCTCTGGGTCCCAGCCTCTCCTTTGCTCTCTGGTCTCGTTTTGGGCCATCCAGGACATTGTCTTCCTTCAGGCTCCCTGCTGCTCTTTTTCTTCCTCGGGAGTGCCTGGATGCCTGTTCCCTCCGCCTACCTCTGCTCATCCTGCAGGTCTCAGGTTAGACAGTTCCTCCTGGAAGCCTGCCTAACCCATTCTCCCCAGAGTAGGCTGTTTCTCTCCACTGACTACTCTCATGGGTTATTTGCCCATCTGCTTTTTAAGATGTATCATACTGGTGATTATTTCTTTCACATCTGTCTTTCCTCAGTTTCATAGGAGCACCTTGTTTTACTTGTTCACCGCTAAAACCCCAGTACTTAGTATAATGCCTGGCACGTAATAGGTGTTTATTAACTGTGGCTGGAACGAATGCATGGCATCGCAATCTAAAAGTTGTGTGTGTTGACTGTTTTAGAGCAGTTCCACAGGACTCTCTGATTGCTTTACCAAATGGAATGAGAAAAGCTTTAGGAAAAGCAAGCCATCGCCCAACACTGGCCCGCAGGAAACGCCTCTCCTGCATAATTCCAATAGAAGCACAAGCCCCAGGCCTGTCACTTAGGAAGAGCCAGATAAGTGTTAAATAGATAAATTGATACTAAAAATGAAAAATGGTACTTCACCCCATAAAAGTTGAGTTATAACATAGTTTTCTGTGCCAGTACATATTATTCTTGCAGTTTCCTGCACGAGACACCATATTGTAGTATGGTGTTTTGCATATGTTACCTCATTTCAACCCAACAGCGTCTAATAGGGAGTGTCTTTAGTCAGTTCAAGCTGCTGCAACAAAGAACCACAGACTTATCAACATCAGAGTAAAGGAGACTGGAAGTCTGAAATCAGGGCACCAGCCCAGTTGAAGGCCCTCTTCCAGGTTTCAATTTGCTAATTTGTCATCATATCCTTGTATGGTAGAGAAAGAAAAAGCAAAGTCTCTCATGACTTTTAAGGGTGCTAATCCACTCTCATGACCATATCTAATTCTAATCACCCCACAAAGGACCCGCTTTGGAGGGTAAGTTTTCAACATACACGTTTTGTTGGGGACACAAACGTTCAGCCCATGGCAGGCAGAAATTAGTCTTCACCCAATAAGAAACAGAATTTAAGGACCCTGACTATAGATAGCCACAGAGCAAGTAGATGGTACAGCTGAGAAGTCTCCCAGATCTGGCCAATACTTTCCATTATCCTGGTGCCTGGTGTGTAGTAGGTGTTCAATAGATGAATGAATGAGTAACTTAACATGCAGTGCATGGAAAATGCTCTAGCATGGAGACTTCAGCGCTAAAGTTAAAAGCTTGTGCTGCTGAAATAAATTCTAACAATATTCACAGAATCTATAAATACTAAAAGTATAAACACTAATGTTCTCTATATTGTTAGTTCCTTTTTCCTTCCCTAAATTCCTGCACTACCGGCCAAAGCTGGGACATTCCCTGTAGACGTTTCATTCAATTAAGCAGAACTGCTGAAAAGAGCTTCCTGAGCAAGTCAGACTATGGCACAGTATTTGGCCTGTCAGCACTTTGCAGTCATTGAGCAGAGAGTACCACAGGGGTTTGCAAATGTGTACAGGAAGAAGAGAGAAAGGCAGGGTGACCCTACCTGACCCATGATAAATAACAGCACAGTAGCGATAAATATGTGTATATATGTGCATATACTGATATGGAGGGCCTTTCATCCTTAATTCATCAGTTCTCACAACTGTCAGATGGTTCCTACCACGTTTCAGTGAATCTCGCTGAATTCACTGTCACTGATTGTAAGACGCACGTGTGTGTCACAAAGAAAGCAAAGACACTGTCCATTAAGTTATGGATGCAAGGTGGCATTGATGGTAGGATACATCCTAACTTTTGAGATATGAGGATGAAAAAAGGGTGCATCTTAAAAGTAATAAAATACAGTATTTTAAATCCCATTTTACACATGAAGCAACCCAAAGAGGTGAAGTCACGCTCCCAGGATCACAGAATGTGGGTTTCAAATTCGATGCAGTTCAGTGTAGCCTCCTGTTGTGAACACCTCCTCCTCTGTGCTCTGTGGGAGAGACACAAAGACAAAAGAGACACTGTCCTAACCCTGAGGGGCTGAGCTGTCCAGCAGGGACATAGGCTCCTGGGCCAATCAACTAAGATGCCACCTGCTAAGTGCAGGAAGATGACAGGGTACGAGGTTGCAGCCTGGCACAGAGAGGGGAATGGATAGGCTCAGAGGGTTTCCAGGAAAGTCACGAGTCTCAAAGACTAGATTGAAATTCGTTGAATGATTTTATGCTTATTTCTTTATATTCGGTTAATGCTTCAACTTTTTGAACAACGTTAAGAAAAATTCCATCTGCAGTGTGTGAGTTGTAGTAGAATGTATCCCAGAGAAGACGGGAGGCTCTTCCATGGCCCAGCTCATGTGCTTGCTTCCCAGGAGAGATCCACAAGTGGAGAGGCTCAGGGAAGAAAGTAGAGTCTTCAGGACGTGAGATCACTGTTACTGCAGCGGGGTTCCTATTAGGGACATGCCTGCTCAGCTGGGGGTGGGGGGGGGCTGCTGCCAAGTCTTGGCTGATAGATCTGGGGGAATCATTCCTTTGTTCATGAATTCCTTTCTGAACACATGCTGGGGGTTCCTGCTCGGACATCCTGTTGCACCTCACAGTAATTCTCAGGATATTGCCTATTATGCCCGATTTTAACAAGGTTTAGGGCCTTTGCACCCAGTGTTTCTTCTTCTTAGAACACTTTCCTCAGGCCCCAGCATGACCAACTCCTTTGTCTTCATCAAGCCTCCCCTCAGATGTTTTTCTCAACGAGCCCTACCTTGAGCACCCTATTTATTTATTATTTTTTAAATTATTTTAATTGTAAAATAACTGCAATATTGTGAAGGCTTTTGCTATACATCGACATGACTCGGCCACAGGTACACATGTGTCCCCCAATCCTGAACCCCTCTCCTTCCTCCCTGCCCACCCCCCCCCCCACCCCAGGTTGTCCCTGAGCACCAGCTTTGGGCGCCTGCTTCACGCATCAAGCTTGTACCGGTCATCTGCTTCACATGTGGCAATGTCCGCGTTTCAGTGCTGCTCTCTCAAACCAGCCCACCCTCGGCTTCTCCCAGAGAGTCCAAAGTCTGTTCTTGACATCTGTGTCTCCTTTGCTGCCCTACACGTAGAATCATTGGTATCGTCTTTCTAAATTCCATATATATGAGTAAATATACAGTATTTGTCTTTCTCTTTCTGATTTACTTCACTCCGTTCAATATGCTCTAGGTTCATCCACCTCGTTAGAACTGACTCAAGGGCATTCCTTTTTATATCTGAGTAATATTCCATTGCATATATGTACTACAACTTCCTTATCCATCTGTCTGCCAGTGGTTGCTTGTATGTCCTAGCTATTGTAAATAGTGCTACAGTGAACATTGGGGTACACATATTTCTTTCAATTCTGGTTTCCTCGGTGTGTATGCCCAGCAGTGGGATTGCTGGGTCATAAGGCAGTTCTAGTTCCAGTTTTTTAAGGAATCTCCACACTGTTCTCCATAGTGGCTGTACTAGTTTGCATTCCCACCAACAGTGTAAGAGGGTTCCCTTTTCTCCACACCCTCTCCAGCATTTATTGCTTGTAGACTTTTTGACGATGACCATTCTGCCTGGCATGAGATGATACCTCATTGTGGTTTTGGTTTGCATTTCTCTAATAATGAGTGATGTTGAGCATCTTTTCATGTGTTTGTTAGCCATCTGTAGAAATGTCTGTTTAGGTCTTTTTCCCACTTTTTGATTGGGTTGTTTGTTTTTCTGGTATTGAGCTGCGTGAGCTGCTTGTATATTTTGGAGACTAATTCTTTGTCATTTGTTTCAGATGCTATTATTTTCTCCAATTCTAAGGGCTCTGTTTTTCACCTTGTTTATAGTTTCCTTCATTGTGCATAGGCTTTTAATTAGGTCCCTTTTGTTTATTTTTATTTCCATTACTCTGGGAGGTGAGTCATAGAGGGTCTTGCTTTGATTTATATCAGGCAGTGTTCTGCCTATGTTTTCCTCTAAAAGTTTTATAGTTTTTGGTCTTACATTTAGGTCTTTAATCCATTTTGAGATATTTTTGTGTAAAGTGTTCTAGTTTCATTCTTTTACACATAGCTGACCAGTTTTCCCAGCATCACTTGTTGAAGAGACTGTCTTTTCTCCATTTTTTTATTTTTGCTTCCTTTGTCAAAGATAAAATGAGCTCCCTATTTATAAATGCAGCCTTAACCACCACCACAATTCTTCCCCATCTCAAAATCCTGATACCCCTTACTTTGCTCTATTTTTAACTTATTCTGTCACTAATTAGCTACTCCTAACTTAATATACTCTTTGATTATTTATTAGGTTTATTGTATTTTGCCCATCTTCTCTTACTAGAATATAAGCTCCATGAAGTCATGAAATTTTGTCTTGTTTTCATTCACCGATAGACCCCGAGTTCCTAGAATCATCGTTGGTACATGTTCAATAAATATTTGCTGAATGAATAAATGAGTAGCCGAATGAATATACCCCATACTCATGAAAAATGAAAGTGTTAGTTGCTCAGTTATGTCCAACTCTTTGTAATCCCATGAACTGTAGCCCACCAGGCTCCTCTGTCCATGGAATTCTCTAGGCAAGAATACTGGAGTGGATTGCCATTCCCTTCTCCAGGGGATCGGCTGGAGTTCAATCCCTAGTCTTCCTCATTGCAAGCAGATTCTTTACTCTCTGAGCCACCAGGGAAGCCCACCCCTTACAGGTATCCTCAACCAAATATTAAGTTCCATGAGGACAGGAAGCAAGCCTCTTGTGTATTTCTGAGTCCTCAGCAAAAAATAATGATTGGCACATAATAGGCACTGTGTAAATAATGTTGCTTTTAATATTTAAATGACTATTATCTCAGGCATGTAAATTAAATCAATCCTGAACTCAGTGTTTTTCCCCAGGTGAGTAAGGAACCATCTTCTGTCATCTCTAACTGCCCTCTCTCAATAGATGATAATGTGGGCCTTTATGGATATATATGAGATTTTGAGGTGAAGTTTTCCCTAACTCCAGATTTTCTCTTGCTTCAGTCTAGTCTGGTAGTTTCCACAGTTTTCTGAAGTTCATAAACAAAGAAACTCAGTATTGGTGGAGCTGAAGTCATTATCCAGGAGTCTGGTTTTGTGGTATGTTAATTTCATCACTGATCCAGATAAACTACCACTAAGGATTTGGGGTAGCTGAATGGACTATTCTTGGATGTCTTTCTCCCCTTTTTCATCTGCTCATGAGAGAAATGAGCTTTGTCCAACACCCTCTTCTAAGCCCAGCATCAGCTGGTGTCACTTGCCAATCAGTAAATACTTAGAAAGTGTTTTTAGAAAGCAGAGGTAGGATTGCTTTACTTATACTCCAATGAGCAACACTAGAAGAGGGGTGGAATTTACAGGGAAGAAGATTAGATTTTAAACTCAGTGAACAAACATAGAGCTCTTAGTGAGTACTGAAAGTCTGACACATGTAATTCTCTTAAGGACTCTGTTGGATAAGGATTCTTGCCCTTTATTTTATACCTCTGGAGCTGGAGGTACAGACATGAAAATCACATGGCTGCTTAGCTGGCAGAGCCACTATTTGAACCTAGGACTATGTGAGGTCTCACTATCTTGACATATAAATTTAAATATTCTGTATATAAATTTAAATATTTAGATGATAATTGTGTATCAGCAATAAAGAAATTCCAAATCAGGATATTCTTTTTCTCTTCCATGGCAATCCACTCCAGTATTCTTGCCTGGAGGTCCCACAACCAGAAGAGCCTGGCAGGTTATAGCCCATAGGGTCGCACAGAGTTGGACACAACTGAAGTGACTTAGCACACATACACTGCAAGCTTACTAATTTGTGACACTAAGGCCCTAAAAAGTAGATACCAAAGTTTGCTCTGCGTTTTTAGGTCAGATCAGAAATAAAAGGCTACAGTTGGGGCTTTGTCAGCCTTTCTGAATATCTTGATTAATATATCTCGGTCTGACAAACCAAGGCCAGAACATAAAGAGCTCTTAGAACTGTCATAAAACGTGAACTATTCATCCTAGTCATGTTCTTCTTTCCCATATTTCATTTGCTGAGTAGCCAGCTGATGGCATTTGGGGGAAAAGACAGTGGTTTTAAGGTGATTAATCTTTTCCGCCTCACCCAGCCCTGAAAACTGAAGTGCCATTCGCTGTGGTCTGTCGAGCCTGCCTTTGTGCAGGTACAGATTTGCCTCTGCTTCCCTCCGATGGGGGGCCTGTCGGTCAGTGCTGCTGTGTAAACCAACCTGACAGATGATAGGACACCCTGGTAGAGAAGGCAGCCTGGAATGGGCCCTCTTCCTGGAGACTCTGATGATAAGTTGTCTGAAATGATCAACTTGCAGACCTCCAGACATGTGAAATCGGCTCATGCCACATCCCTTGGGGAACTGGGAGCGCTGGAGACTCAGGAGAAACAGAGAGACAGAGAGTTGTTGCCCCCGGAAATGATGCTTCCTCCCTCATCATGATCAAAATGCCACTGCTGTGCAGAAGCCCAGACTGTGAGGACCTCTGGTTGGTGCCCAATTAGTTCCATCTTCCGTCATGACAGTGACTGCCTGGTGCCTTGGGTCCAGTAGAGATTGGCATTTTCCCAATAGCCCCCTCACATAAAAGGAAACACTGGCATGTTGAAGAGTCTCTTTAAAGAACATAAACCTGCCTTACTAGGTTATTAGTGATTAAGTGGTATAACCCATGCGATACTACAGTCCATGGCATAGAATGTATTTACCCTTCTGTAAAATGGGAACAACACTTGCATTTTAAGTGGCCTTTTTTTTTTTTAAGCTTATATTTTGTACTGGGGTATAGCCAATTAACAATGATGTGATAGTTTCAGGTGAACAGGGGACTCAGCCATACATATGCATGTATCCATCCTCCCCCAAAACCCCCTCCTATCCAGGCTGCCACATAACATTGAGAAGAGTTTCCTGTGCTATAGAGTATGTCCTTGTTGGTTATCTATTTTAAATATTACAGTGTGTACATGACCGTTCCAAACTCTTAAGGGTTATCTTTTGAATCACAGATAATAAATACCCAGAACAGCACCTGACATGTTGTAGGTTTACTATGTGCCCAGCAGCCATTCAGTAAACAGCAGCATCATGGTCAATGGCCTCTTAACAAGGGTTGGCAGAGGCTAGCTTGTTCCTATCCACTAGACCAATTTTGGTGGTGGTTCTCACCACCGTTTTTACTGGGGGAAGTTTAGTATTGAGATGGATGGCAGAATAAGTGCCCTTGAGAGAGCTAAGTTTGGGCATGATGACTCATCCACAGGGGTGGTGTATGGCTCCTCAAGGAGATGTGAGAAGTCATCGGTACAGAGCTGCATGTAACCCTCCACCCGGAATGGATATGCTCTGACTTGAGAGACAGGAATGGTGCACATATGTTTGTCATTTCCTACAAAAGCCAGGAAGGCCCATGCTGGGTGTCACTCAGGCCTTCCTCACCTGTTATTTCCAACTACCCAGGCCTTTATGGGAAAGCAAGTGAACTATTGAATTTTAAGAATTACCTATGCAAGCAACTCCTGCAGCTCAAGTCCAGAAAAATAAATGACCCAATCAAAAAATGGGCCAAATAACTAAATAGACATTTCTCCAAAGAAGACATACAGATGGCTAACAAACACATGAAAAGATGCTCAACATCACTCATTATCAAAAATGCAAATCAAAACCACAATGAGGTACCATTTCACACCAGTCAGAATGGCTGCGATCCAAAAGTCTACAAGCAATATATGCTAGAGAGGGTGTGGAGAAAAGGGAACCCTCTTACACTGTTGGTGGAAATGCAAACTAGTACAGCCACTATGGAGAACAGTGTGGAGATTCCTTAGAAAACTGGAACTAGAACTGCCTTATGACCCAGCAATCCCACTGCTGGGCATACACACCGAGGAAACCAGAATTGAAAGAGACACATGTACCCCAATGTTCATCGCAGCACTGTTTATAATAGCCAGGACATGGAAGCAACCTAGATGTCCATCAGCAGATGAATGGATAAGAAAGCTGTGGTACGTATACACAGTGGAGCATTACTCAGCCATTAAAAAGAATACATTTGAATCAGTTCTAATGAGGTGGATGAAACTGGAGCCTATTATACAGAGTGAAGTAAGCCAGAAAGAAAAACACCAATATAGTATACTAACATATATATGAAATTTAGAAAGATGGTGACGATAACCCTGTATGTGAGACAGCAAAAGAGACTCAGATGTATAGAACAGTCTTTTGAACTCTGTGGGAGAGGGAGAGGGTGGGATGATTTGGGAGAATGGCACTGAAACATGTATAATATAATATAAGAAACAAATCACCAGTTCAGGTTTGATGCAGGATACAGGATGCTTGGGGCTGGTGCACTGGGATGACCCAGAGGGATGGTACAGGGAGGGAGGAGGGAGGGGGTTCAGGATGAGGAACACGTGTACACCTGTGGCAGATTCATGTTGATGTATGGCAAAACCAATATAATATTGTAAAGTAATTAGCCTCCAATTAAAATAAATAAATTTATAAAAAAATAAAAAATGTATTAAGATTTGAAAAAAATAAATAAAAACTTCTGAAAAAAAAAAAAGAATTACCTATGGCAGGCATAGGTGAAAGACTGAATGACAGAAAATAACTTTTCTTGATCGTCTCTTATGGGGTAGATTCTGGGGCTAGGAAGAATGTGAACCTTCCCCATCCCCATGCTCATGCAAAATAGAATTTGCAAATGTTAAAAAGCACAAAGCAGAATGAGATCAGAGTATGCGAGAAGGACACTTAACTCTCAGGGAAGGAGCTTGGGGGTTGATGAGGAAGATGCCCCAGAGTGACCTGCAATGAGACACATAAACATCAGCCACGTGTCAATTTACCTTATTTCCCCAAAGCATCTTAAAGAACAAAGGCATAGGGCATAACAGCTGAAACCCACCTTGATAGCTCATGTACCCCTGGACATGTTGCTTAATTTATCGAAGTTTGTTTCCTCATCTGCAGCACAAGGCTAAAACACACATTGCAGGGCAGCGTGAGAACTGAGTGTGTGCTCAGTAAACTACATGCACCTGTCTCCTGATGTCTAGTCCACAGTGTCAGCGTCAAGGCGATCATCCATTGATCATGAAATCTTTGGGGATGAGATCTAAGTACTGCATTCCTGATCAGGAGCTCCAAGCTGAATTCTGCAGTCAGAGCACAGGCTTTTGATTCAGACACATCTGTCTTGTTTAAACCCTGATTCTGCCACTTACTAGCTTTTTTTCATTTCAGCTCTTTGACTCTCATTTCTTTCATGAGATCCAAAACGCTTACATGGCAGGATTGTTAACAGAAATAATAATGAAGGGGATTCATTCTGTGCAGGTCTTGGGAACTTTACAGGCACCATGCCATAGCAGTATCTCCATAATGGTCTTATGAGTTTGTGCCATCGTTTATCTGCATTTGATCAATGAGAGAATGGTCATCTCTGGTTAAGAGGTCATCTAAGAGGTTAAGCCACAGAGCTAAAATTTACAACTAGCAATGACAGAGTTGGGACCTTAACACCCAGACCTTTCCTTTCTCCAAAGCTTGGTGTGTAACTGGTATGCTGGCTCAAACCTAGCAAATTGAGGGAGACAATGAATAGAATGTCTTTAGCACATTGTGGTGGAGAAGGCAATGTCAACCCACTCCAGTACTCTTGCATGGAAAATCCCATGGACAGAGGAGCCTGGTAGGCTGCAGTCCATGGGGTCGCGAAGAGTCGGACACAACTAAGCGACTTCACTTTCACTTTTCACTTTCATGCATTGGAGAAGGAAATGGCAACCCACTCCAGTGCTCTTGCCTGGAGAATCCCAGGGATGGCAGAGCCTGGTGGGCTGCCGTCTGTGGGGTCGCATAGAGTCGGACATAACTGAAGCGACTTAGCAGCAGCAGTAGCAGCACATTGTGGGACCCTTAAGCACAATTTCGGTCTGGTACCTAGGTCTCCACAGCCAGGTTGGCTGGCCATGAGGACAAGCATCTGCTTCACCCCTCCCTGCCTACACTTCCCCGACGGGCAAGGGGCCACCACATGTTGAAATGCAGGAGGGGCGGGAGGGATGGGAGAGCCGTTGCATTATTCATGTCTAATTCCACTTGCCTAATGAACTTGTTAAAAGCACCCTGGGTGGAAAGTGTGCGTCTTAATGGCATTTTATAAAAGTTGCTGTGATGAATTAGCACATAAAGCAAATTAAAAGCAGCTTATCGCTTTTTAAAATAGGTGACAGGGCACTGTAGCCTCTTCCTCAGATGTGATGATCCATTCATATCCAAAGGAGCCAGGAGCTGCTGAAATGTGTCAGCTGCTTGTTTTTAGGGACCTGGCGAGTCTGAATCAGTGGGATCCTAGAGAGGCAGTTTGTCCAAGATAATAGAACTCATGGAGCGTGTTGCTGATCCCAAGGGTGGGAAATCCCCCCCTCAGGAATACTTGGGGGAACTTCCCTGGTGGTCCAGTGGCTAAGATTCCGTGCTCCCAATGCAGGTCCAGGTTCAATCCCTGGTCAGGGAACTAGATCCCACATGCTGCAACTAAGAGTTCCCATGCCACAACCAAAGATCCCACATGTTGCAACTAAGACTCAGCGCAGCCAAGTAAGTAAATGTTTTCTTGGAAAGACAACTTGGGACAAGAATGGAGCTCGGTAGAACAAGTGGGTCGGCTGCTGAGGACCTCTGGGATTGGTTTCTGCTGCCCTCCCCTTACAGACCGGGACACTGAGACTTGAAAGAAATGGAGCTTTCAAAGCAAAAGTGTTAGTCGCTCAGTTGCGTTGGACTCTGCAATCCCATGGACTGTAGCCCACCAGGCTCCTCTGTCCATGGAATTCTTTAGGCAAGAATACTGGAGTGGGTTGCCATGCCCTTCTCCAGGGGATCTTCCCAACCTGGGGCTCAAACCCAGGTCTCCTGCTTTGCAGGCCAGACTCTACCAGTCTGAGTGACCAGGGGCTTTCAAAGATCATCCAAAATATTCCCATAGATCTTTCTGAAGGTCTGCCTTGTACCCAGCGCTATACTAGGTCTTGAGGATACAGAGGAGTTTTAGATATCTTTGTACACAGTCCATAAGACAGCTTCTAAGTGGCACAATTGGGACCCAGAAACTGGAATTCAAATCCCAGTGCGTTTTTCAGAATAATTATCATAGTAGTATTAGCTAGCATTTACTGAGCACTTGCTACTGCCAGGCTGTGTTATGATACTTCACATGTATTATTTCATTTAATCCTCACCACAGCTCTTCAAGGTGGCTGGTGTTATTACTGTGCCATTTTATAATTAAGAAAAGCTTGAAACCCAGAGACGTTAAGTACCTTGTTTAAGATCACAGTTCAAAAGTTGCAAACCCAAGTAGTCTAACCCTAGAGCCTGCCTTCTTGGCCACCACCTGCCAGCTTTCCTGATGGCTTTTCTACCTCCAGTCCTCACACTTTACGTCCAGAAGAGCCTGGAGCCAAACTAGAGGTTTAGGGACCTTAAGATAAGGAATACAAGGGACAGGAGCTGAGCCATAAGGGAACTTCAGGGATCTGGGGAAGAAGAGGTGGTCAGCTCTGAAGGGAAGATTAGAATTTCCTGGTACAGCCAAGTCATGGGCACTGTAATGAAATAACCAGGGATGTGCATTTTGGAGTCAGGCCTTATTCTAGGTTCAGTTTCTACCATGCATTTACTTGTGACCTGGGACAGGTTTCTGAACTTCCTGAACCTCCTCTCCCATTTATTAAACAGAGATACTAATATTTACCATTCAGGTTGTTATGATGTCAGATGTAGGACAGTGAACACAAACGGTCAGGCCCCCTAACG
The DNA here is from genome assembly GCF_016772045.2 of Ovis aries. Taxonomy (NCBI): domain Eukaryota; kingdom Metazoa; phylum Chordata; class Mammalia; order Artiodactyla; family Bovidae; genus Ovis; species Ovis aries. The sequence goes on from NC_056074.1 coordinate 11,752,422, forward strand.
TGGGCATGAATAGTGCTTGTCATCATGGTTCTCATCCTTGCCCCCTTGTCACCACCTTCACCACCTCCCAGACTAGGGTGGGGTCAGGGGGCAGGGTGGAGACCACTGAACTAGGACTTAGGACCAAGAGACCAACACTCCAGCCCCAGGTTGCTGCCTCTAAGCCACATGTCCTGTGTTAGTTGGAGGGGGCCTCACCTGGTATGACCCTCACCTGTAAAAAGGGGATACTAAGTACTGTATCCGTTGTACTTTCTTTCTGGGAATGGATTGAGGCACAAATGAGAAAGTGTATGTGAATATGGTTTCCAGTCTATGGAGTGATTGTTGGGGGTCCTGAAGGCAACTCCCAACTGGGAGGGCTTGTCGGACTCTCATCTTCATGGCTATGACTTATTGCAGAAAGTGGATACAAACTCAACTCAGCAAAAGGAAAAGAGCATGAGAGAAAATCCAGAGGAAACGAGGTGCCAGCTTCCAGGAGTCCTCTCCCAGTGAAGTCAGGAAGGACAGGCTTAATTCCTCCAGCGACTGATTGTGGCAACGGGTGTAGAACGTTGTCTACCAGGGACGCTCCTAACAGGCTCGGTGTCCAGGGATCGTATTTGGGGCTGCTCACACAGGCGCCCTCTCTGCCTGGCACCTGCCACAGTTCCAGGCTCCCAGAGGAAAGGCAAGTGTTCACCCTAAATGATCCTGTTTATAAGCAGTTTAGGCACAGTAAGCCATTCTTAATAGGAAATGGAAAGAAGCCTCCCAAAAGCTGAGTTCCCAAATGTCAGCCAAGGGCCGTCCTTGTAAGCAGGCCTTTTTGGGGATGCAGTCTCGGGACTGGTATGCCAGTCGGTTTTTGCAGAGAGTAGAACCCATAGAAAGGATGTTTGTAAGTATACACTCAAGAGGGGAAAGGAGGTGTATAACAACAGCAACAACGGTTCATACTTCATGAACCATGAAGTATGGTTCACTAATGACCGTGACTTAGTGACCGTCACTGTGTGTGGGCACTTTTGTGTATGCTTTACATGCATCACCTCAGGCAGCGTTTCTTCCATAGGACAATCCCGTGATAGAGGCGCTGCTATCTCCATTGCTGGCATCACTGTGTTATATACGGGGGAACTGAGTCCTCAGAGGGACTTGGGAGTGTGCCTGGGCTACCAGCTATATGGCTAGTAAGAGAGAAGTACCAGGACCCGAACACAGCCCTAACAGTGTGGCCCCTGAGTCTGTTTTCTTAGCCACTATTAGACTGTATTCTGCCGGATACATCCAGTATGTTATTTCATTAAAGCTCACAGCAGCTCCATGTGAATATAGTCATTGGACTAATTATGCGTTTAAAAAGCTGCGGTTCTGGAATGGTAACTTGCGTCTCATCAGCCAGCCAGAGAAGTGACAGAGTCAGGAGTGGGTCTCTGCCTCCTCTCAGCCCCCTTTTCCTGGCGAGGGTTTTGGGAAGTCTTTGGTAAGGAAGATGCAGATGGTTAAGGTGGAAATGAGTCATTCTAGGAGCTGAGACACCCCCCCCGTCACCATATTCCACCACTTGGGTACAGAGTTAATGGAAGAAGGGGCTGTGTTGCAAGTAATTCAGCTTTTCCTGCAGTATTTGAGGGCTGATGCCTTCAGCTCAATTGGGTTGCCACAACAGTAGATGTGATGTCTCTTTCATGAGATGGGGGAAAAGAAAGAAAAAGAATCACACTCAGTCCTCAGTAATTTTAGACAAATCTGTCCAGCAGGTCTAGCTAGCTTTGCTTGCATAGTGGCTACACTCTAAGGAAATTGTTAGAATAGAATCAAAGAGGGAAATAAACAGGAACATGGCAACGTCTGCTTCTCCGGGGAAATCGCAGGTGGTGTGTGTGTGGCGATGGTTGGTGGGGGATACAGGAAGAGGTGGACAGGGTAGGACTTGAGACAAACTGTCAGCTGCTCGGGGGCAAGAGCTAAGGTCTTGGTCATCATTTAATTCTGCTTCCAGCTCCTTTACCCCACCAGTCGTGCATATTGCAGTGTTAGGCTTAGCAAAGTCTCAGTAAAGACTCTTCAGTGGGGAAACATGATACATACAGCAAGAATTACAATTCAGAGTGATAAATGCAATGACGAGGTAGGCTTGGTATTCTGTGGAAGCAGTTTGATCCATCTGAGAAGATTTGTCCATCACACAAAATGCTGCATTCAGAAAGATGCCCATCATTCTCTGCATTATTTCCTTCTTTATAGTGATTTATAAAATTTGATTGTAGTGAGAGAGGAGAAAAATCTCAGTAAGGTCCTAACCTACCTTTACCATCTTCCATTGTCACCTTGTTGCCTGTGACGATCTCCAAGAAGCAGTATCCCAGGGTTTTTTTTAATATTTTTTTTTATTGTGGCAAAGTCACATAATATAAAACATACTATTTTAGCCATATTTAACTGTACAGGTCAGAGGCACTAAGTGCATTCAGATTGTTGTGCAGTTCTTACCACCATCCATCTCCTGCATTTTTCACCTTTCTGAAATGAAAACTGTTTTCCCGTTAGATACCAACTCCCCATTCCCCCTCCTCTCTCTCCTCTCCCTGGAGTCTGGCATCTACCAGTGAGCAGAACCCCAGGTAAGGGCCCTAATAGGCTGCCCTTGCAACCTCCAGGAGAAGTAAGAAGTAACCTTGATTTGTAACCAAAGCAGTGGGATCATTGACTGGGATTCCAGGGGTTAGTCCTGGGAGGGGGTACCCAGCAGCCAGTGGGTTCTCAGGACAAGAGTGAATAATCGAAATGATGAATCCAAGATCTGAGCTGCCAGAGATTCCTAACACTGTTCTCTTATGTCATTTCTTCCAGAGCCATGTTTGACTATGACAAAAGCAAGGACAGTGGGCTGCCAAGTCAAGGACTTAGTTTTAAATACGGAGATATTCTTCACGTTATCAACGCCTCTGATGACGAGTGGTGGCAAGCCAGGAGGGTCACGCTGGAGGGCGACAGTGAAGAGATGGGGGTCATCCCCAGCAAGCGGAGGTAAGGAGGCCCTGCCGATCCTGAGGATTTGCTGTCCACCTCCCCGGGGGTGTGAAGGGGAGGGGAGATGCAGACGTGGCAGACCGTTCCCAGGATGTGTTTGAGTAGGTTAGTCAGTCTGCACAGAAATTGTCAGCGGGGTCGGGGACACAGATCAAATATTCTCACTCTTCTCATGTTAGGTTTTTACCCAAACTGGTAACCATGATACAGCATAAAGCAAGAAAGAGGATCTGCTTATTCTGCCTTCCTAAAACTTGCCGGCTTTCATATGGTCAGGGGTATGCTTATCAGCCTGTATGCTGACTTACAGACTTGGAGGGGTTACTTCAGAGGTTCATCATTTACTGGGTTACTTTATAGAAAGTCCAGGTTAAAGACAAGTAAAATAGAACATTTTCAAAGCTAAGGTTCTGGCTTTGTATTCTGTCCAAACATTGATGGGAAAAGACTTTAAAAAACTCCAAACCAGAATCAGATACTTGAGGATAAACAACAAGGTCCTGTGTAGTACAGAGAACTATATTCACTAACCTATGATAAACCATTGTGGAAAAGAATATTTAAAAAGAATGTATATGTGTGTATAACTGAACCACTTCACTGTGCAGCAGAAATTAACACAATATTGTAAATCAACTATACTTCAATTTGAAAAAGTTAAAAGCTAGTTTCATTGGAGAAAAAACAAAACAAAATTAAATACTTGAGCTGTGAGCTGCTAAACATCTGGCGAGTTCCAAAGAGTGGGTTTACAGAGGTTTATTTACAGCTTTAGTTACTCCTGGTCGCCACCCCAACCAGCTTCCACTCAGATATTTAGTTCTGTATATATTTCCTAAGTCAAGACTGTTATGTTCTAGTATATGAATGGCTGAGTCCCTTCGCTGTTCACCTGAAACTCTCACAGTTGTTCATCGGCTATGAAGTGAAGCGTTAGGGCTCAGTTGCGTCTGACTGTTTGCAGCCCCATGGACTGCAGCTCTCCAGGCTCCTCTGTCCATGGGGTCCTCCAGGCAAGAATACCGGGGTGGGTTGCCGTTTCCCTATCCAGGGGAGCTTCCTGACCCAGGAATCGAACCCATGCCTCCAGCATGCAGAAGCCACCAGGGAAGCCCTGTTAATTGGCTACCCCAATATACAGCTGAAAGTTCAAAAGAAAAGAAAATGAAGATTATGTTCTTTCCCTTCTAAGCATTTCCTCAACTCTGCTCTTGAAAGGCAGCAATAAACTTCAGAACAACTGCGGCCTTCATCTGTTCCCAGCAGCTTCTGCCCATCACCACTAAAAAGGAACTCTTCTTCCCATGAGTATCCTCTTGGCACCAAGATACTGTCTGAGAAACAAATGATCTGCTCCCTAGAGATGAGATGGTATGAAGTCAAAGTCAGGAATAATGTTTATTCAAAACAGTCACTAACTTTTCTCAAGCCACAAAGGGCTCGCCTCCTCGAATCCAAACATCCCAAATACCTTTGTAGAAAATCCTCCTGAAACTGAGTATTCAAATGCTGCTGCACACAAAGTGACCCAGTGACTGAGGTAGCTCCATCCACAGTGGGAAGATAGAAATTCTCCCCAAGAATAACTGTGGACCATTTGAACCTCAGAGAATACTGGTCCCTCATCTTTTCCTGCTGGTGGCCACACAGCCCAGGGTGAATGTGAGGAGAGCGGGGCAACGTGACTGTCTCTGTCCCCACCCTCTAAGCTTGGGCCTGTGGATCTCCCACCAGCAGACAGTTCTCTAAACTGGAAGTACAAGTGAAAATGTTAGTCCCTCAGTCACATCTGACTCTTTGCAACACCGTGGACCGTAGGCTTCTCTGTTCATGGAATTCTCCAGGCAAGAATACTGGAGTGGTCTGCCATTTCCTACTCCAGGGGATGTTCTCAACCTGGGAATTGAACCCAAGTCTCTTGCATTGCAGGCAGATTCTTTACCATCCAAGCCTCTGGGCTCCTGCATAATTACCTGACGTTGTTTTGAGAGGACATTCTGAGTTTGTAGTTTTTTGTGTTTTCTGAATTTGAAGCAGTAACTCCCAAGAGTAGTATATATTCTGTTTTTCCACTTCCATTTATTTTTGAAAAATAAGGCAGCAGCATTTTGGTTTGCTTTGATGTGATTAATCAGAGCTGTCTGCAGGGCTGTTCTGTAGAAGAAGGAGCCAACTTGTTGAATATGGGTAGAAATGGGGTGGAGAAGGAAACCTGTCTGGAAAGAGTTTTCAAGTAATTTTAAGGAAATTCTTTTAGTAGTTGGAGCTGCCTAGAGATGGTATAGGAGAAGGCAATGGCACCCCACTCCAGTACTCTTGCCTGGAAAATCCCATGGGCGGAGGATCCTGATAGGCTGCAGTCCATGGGGTCGTGAAGAGTCGGACATGACTGAGCAACTTCACTTTTCACCTTCATGCATTGGAGAAGGAAATGGCAACCCACTCCATTGTTCTTGCCTGGAGAATCCCAGGGACAGGGAGCCTGGTGGGCTGCCATCTACAGGGTCGCACAGAGTCGGACACGACTGAAGCGATTTAGCAGCAGCAGCAGCAGAGATGGTATGGGTTACCTGGGAAGACAGTGAATGAGAATAACAGCTTTGACACCAAGGGAACGTTATGGAAACTTAAGATACGCCCACTTTCTCCCTCACACACGCTGACACACAGAGTGACTGATTCAGCCCATCTGGAGTCTGTATTTGTGCGTATGACCCTCTAGATAATTCTGATAATAGAAGATTCAAGGGCACTAAGTATAATTAAAGGGAAGCAAGCTTTGAGTGGTACAGCTGAGCTACATAATTTTCTGTCACTTTCCAACCCTGAGATTCTGTGATTCTAACCAGTCTTGTCAATAATCCTTCATTTGTTCAATTGCACATCACTGTCCCCCAAGGAACATTCTCAGTGTTAGTCCTCCTGGGTAATTTTCTGCCTGCTGGAGGTCATTCTTGAATTGGCTCTCTCTCAAATATTTTAGGAGAAGGAAATGGCAACCCACTCCAGTATTCTTGCCTAGAGAATCCCGTGGACAGGAGAGCCTGGTGGGCTGCCATGTATGGGGTCACACAGAGTCGGGCACGACTGAAGCGGCTTAGCAGCAGCAGCAGCAAATATTTTAGGAGAAAACCATCCTAACCACCATGCTGGCCTGGAGAAGTGTGCCTCATGACTCTAGTGTTGACATTGGCATTCTTGCTCATAAAGAGTGCAGTACTGCCCATCTCATCTGTGTGTGTATGTGTGTGTGTGTGTTTATGGCTGTAAATGAATTTCTATTAAATTTTCTCCTTAGGTTGGTAACTCTTTCCAAAAATGTTACTATTATTGTTTTATGTGTTTGTAAAAGTAACACATTTCATTGTAGAAAATGGGAAAATTTAGAAAAGTATCAAGAAGAAATAAAAATCACTTATAATCATACCCCACAAAGCATTCCTGTACACTTACCTTAATGCAATTTAAGACCTGTCATGAGCCTTCCCTAGGGCTGCTCTTTAATGCTTGGCTTCTAAAGGAGGTACTCTCATTTTATACTGCATTCAGCGTCTTACAACTGTAGCTCAGAATAAATGGTTGCTGGTATGCATATGATTTATTATTAGATTAGGGTTATTTTTTTCCATCCTTAATTCCTTTCTGGCCCCTTTTCAGTTAGAGGCCAGAGAAGAATTATAGTTCAGCTCCTAGAGCCAGTTTGGAAAAATTTCATAATGGATAACATCAGTGTATGACTTTAGCCTTTATAAAAATGTACTCTATTGATGATTCCATTTAATCATTTCAATGAAACCATAAGATGAGTATGAAAATCATTGCCTTTTCCCTCTCTCTTTTTTGAAGTTGGTAAATAAATTTTATTTAAATAAATGTTCCTTGAACATGCTAGACACTGTTGTAAGCCCTTTATAATTAATTAACTTATTTAAACCTCATTACAATCCTATGGGGAAGGTAATATAATTACCTTCAATTTACAAACCAGGAGACTGAAGCAGAGAGAGGTTAATTTACTTGCCTGAAATTGCCCAGCTAATAAATGGCATAACTGAGATTTGATTCCAGGCTGTAACACTCTTAACTCATATGCAATTCCTGCCACCCAACATTATAGAAATAAGAATTGACAAAACTCAGTTCAGCAAGCACCGCATGAGCGCCATCAGTGTGCCAAGTGCTGTCATCAGATCACTGCCTGGAGCTGGTGTTTGTGGGACCAGCATGTAACTATGGCACAGTACCCTGGTGAGGACAGGGGCTATAGTGTAAAGAAAGGTGCTGTCTTAGTTCCGGCTACTGTGACAGAACACCATTCACTGGGTAACTTGGACAACAGACATGTATATTTTGCAGTTCTGGAGTTCAAAATCAAGGCACTAGCCATTCAGCTTCCCAGAGAGAGGCCCTTCCTCCTAGTTTGCAGACAGTCCTCTTGCTATTTTCTCATGTGGCTGAGAGAGAGAGCGAGAGCACTTTTCTCTCCTGTCTCTTCTTTTTGGCCACTAATCTGATTCATGAGGGCTCCACCCTCATGACCTTATTACCTCCCAATGCCTCACCACCATAGACCACCACCCTGGGGATTGAGGCTTCAACATAGGAATTTTGTGTGGACACAAACATTCAGTCCATAGCAGGTACCAAGGGAAGAGGAAGGGCAGCAGACAGAGGAGTGAATTCCATATGATGATAGACTATGTATTGTGCCGGTGCTTTCAAATATAAGATTTTCTTTAATCTTCACAAAAGCTTCATAAAGAAACTGAAGATCAGAGAAGTAACTTCCCCAAGGATGCACAGTCAGCCACTGGCCTAGGTCTCTCTGTAGCAAGACTAGATGGCTTTTCACTACCCCAACGGTATACTAGAAGCCCTTGACAAGTAAGAAGCTTTTATACGTTTCAAATACTATACTAACCATTTTTAGTATTATCTAATATTCACCATAATTTTTCAAGCCTGTCTTAATATCCTAATTTCACCAGTCTCATGAAACGTGAGATCCTAAGAGGTTAAGTGACCTACCTAAGTCACCGAGCTAGTAGGTGGCAGATGGAGAATTCCAGTGCATATTTGTGTGATTTCTAAACCTGGGCTCTTAGCACAGAATCTCTCTTTTCTGAGATTACATAGTTTCTGAAGAGCCAAACTGGGATGTGTTCTCCTGTCTCTTAACCCAAGTCTCTATTCATCGCCCCACAGTGCCTGGGCTCTCAGATGGCAGCTTGCAGCTAGCATTGAGGAAGTGTTCATTCACTTAGCTTCCCTGCAAGCCTGTGGCCAGTAACCTGTATGGTGTTTCAGTCCTCCCTGCAGCGGGGCCTGGGGGGACTGGATGCTCTTCTGACCATCCAGTGCTGCAGGCCTGCCCTCATTGTGTCTTTGGCGGGAACCTGAAAACACCAGATGGGAGATGGGTAAGGAACAGAGGAAGACAGCTGGGCTCATTAAAGCATGGCCATTTGGTGCTCCCTGGAGATGCTAGATGTCAGAACTGATTGCTCAAATTTTGCCATCCAGTTTAAGTTTTCAGTATTTTGGTCAGTGACCAAACCAGGGCGGAGGGGATTATTTCTGCTTAAACAATCTAATTAATTGCTTGCCTCTTGAGTGTGAGAGAAGTATGTCAGTCCTTCTCATCACGAGTCAGTCTTTCCACACAAGTGACCCACCAATTCCTTAGGTAAAGATCTATGGTTCTTAACATCATGTATTTCTGCCCAAGGAGTCTCACTTAGTAGAACAGAGAAGGTGATGCTACACTTTTACATAGATTCCTACCAAGGAAAAAAGTCAGGAAATGGTCAGCAAGTATTTTTTCAGAAACACTGGTTGTTTGGGCACGTCACTTCAACTCTCTGAGCCTTAGGTGTCACATCCAGGTCAAGAACCAGTAAGCCTCTTCGATGATTCTTTCATTCATTTACCGACGAAGATTAAGCACCTGCTATCTGCCCAGCGTCATCTTAAACCCTGGATTATCGTGCCGATTATAGATAAGATAGGTAAGGTGGTTAGCATGCATCTAATACTTTTGTGCTTACTCAAATGATATACATTTTCCCTTCTCCAAATTTTGAGCTTTTGATGCTCAGAAAAGCACAGTATTATGTAGGGACCTATCTCTCAGCCCTAACTGATCTTGGCAATAAACTGTCCACATGCATCCCAATAAGCACTACGAGAGAGTACAGGGCTGAGGCATGTGAGGGAAAAAAGATAAGCCACACCCCTTGCGACCCAGGAGAAAAGATTTGCAGAGACCCCCAAGAAGCAATTAGCATGGGCCTCTGGGATGGAAAAACACAACTATGGTTGGGGATGCAATAAATGTGAAAAGACTGCTGAGGAGAGAAATCAGTCCAGTGTTTGTGATGTCAGATTGCAAATAGACATCTAGCTAACCTGAATTTCAGTGCTAAAAGCAAATTTATTCTGAGTTTTGAGGCCAGCCTGTCAAAACAGGTATTATGTCAGTGACTCAATGCTTGAATTTGGTTATGGTTTATTTAATTCAGGACAATCGGGATTTGGGATGCAAAGAAGGAGGGTGGTTATCATTTGTGAGAAAGTAGGCCCTGACTCCTAAGGAACTATATTGGTCTTGAATTGTGGGTGACCCTCTACAGTCTCTCACTGGGTAAGGGCAGTGTGGAAGGTCCTTAAATACTGTTTCCCAAACAGAATGCATGTGGTCAGACACTGTTAGGAGATACATGCTCAGTCCCTGTTTCTACCATTTTCTAATTTAGGAAGCTTTGAGTCTTAGCTTTTCCAGCCATAAAATGGGACTGAGAATACCACACTTGGTTATTGTTAGGGCCAAATGAATGATGTAAATGTGAAGGACTTTTTCATTAATAATAATATGTTAAAATTTCAGTTACCACTTATATCATCATCTTTATTACTCATGAAACTTCCACCCCAAGTAGAAATCAAAGCTTTCTGACTTCCTTCTTGAGTGAACCAAAATCTGCCACTCCTACAGTAAGGCTTTAATTTTTTTTGTTTAACTTTTTTTCATTGCTTGTTTGAAGATCAGTGATCAACCATATCACATATTAGGTGTGTTTGTGTGTGTGTCTCTGTCTGTCTGCCTGTTCATCTGACTTAGTCTGTGCAACTCGTTTTAAGATTTAAGTGATGAACCACTAAGATGGCCTAATGGAAACATTTCTGAAGGAACATGGAAGGCATGAACTTAGAAACCAAGGGGGAAATGTTAGAATGCTCTATCTAAGCAATTCTTAGAAGAGAATGAGTTCAGCCTCATTTATGTTTGGGGCCCATGTGAGCTCTCTCACTTTATGCAGAATTTATTTTCCATAGACTAATCAAATAACCATGTACTCTCTGTGTGTCATTCTGGTATCCCCTGATGGACTGGTGTTTCCCATAAGTAGGCTGGTTAACACAGAGAAGCCAGGAGAAGGTCGGGGCTGTAACAGCAGTTTCAGAAGGGCCCAAAGAGATGAATACCAATTAGCATTTGCACTTGGATTAAAACTGAGAAAAGCTGAAGAAGCTCAGAGCAGACATTTGCACAGTGAGCATCTTTGCACTTTGCTACTTACCTTATGTGAAGTCGTCCTTGCTCTCCTCCCAACCGTTGTATGTTGGGCGCAGGTCGAAACTCTCGGTGGAACATACTGCTTTAATATCTGAGGTTAGATTTGAAGAATTTTGCTCATCTGTTTCCACTCAAATATTCTACTCTCATACCAAAATAAATATATTCTGAAACTCCATTCTGTAACTATAGAAACCCTGATCTTCAATGTGTTTCAGCTGGAAACACAAAATAACTCTCAAAGAGAAGTATGTTGTTAATTATTGATCTATGAATAGCTTAGATTTCATAAACCCTTAAAGTTTCTGTAGATTCAGGGATTTTTCCTCTCTTTTTTTCTTACCCCATTTTTGAAATTAGACCTACCCATATTTAAATAAAGAGTGATGCTAAAACAATGCAATTAATATTAATTTAGTTCAGCTGTTAAAATTTACTGAGGACTTACTGTAATACTCTGAGGCATATGTGGAGTTGCCTTTGAGGAACATGGAGCCTTTTATGTGCAACTCAAAATAAACAGCACAGAAGGAAACAAGATATAACACCGACAAAGACAGACAAACAAGTGTGGTGTGGCTTAGAGGATGGAACGATCATGTCTAATTAGACAGGCTCAGAAAGAAAATCGGAGAAATATCGAGCTTCTTGTTTCAACTCCATCCTCCACACAGACACAAGACCTGCCAACTTTATTCTGTTAATGCTTCTCAAACTCTTCCCCCTCCCCCACTTCATTATCACTCCTCATCATTTCTTGCCTGGATTATGGCAGTAGCTTCTTAACAGGCTTCCTTCTTCCCACTGTTCTTCCCTCCTCCTCCCCCAGAGTCACTTATTTAAAATGCTAGTCTAGTCTACCATTTCTTGGCTTTATAGCCTCTAATAAGTCGCGAGGATTCCCCAAGGGAAAGCCCCATGCCCTTAGTGTAGAGGGATCCCCTTTCTATTATAAAGGAGGCCCCACCAGCTCCCCAGCCTCATGGCCCGGTGCTGTATGTACACTGTATCAGAATCTTCCTGCAGTCTTTAGCTTGATTATAGCTTCAGGTCATGGTACATGTTGTGCCTCCCTTCTGTCTGGGACATTCTCCTTGAACTTTTCCCACTGATAAGCTCTTTCTTACCGTTTCAGTCCCACAGAAATGTACTCCTTCTCCAAGAAGCCCTCCCCATTGCTTTCCACTCCTTATCACCCTCCAGTGAGATGGATGTGCCCACTCACCTTGCTATCAGCAGTCTTACTGTGCAGTAGTATCTGTCTTTTTATGCCTCTGTCCCCTCCAACAAGGCATTACTATGCCTTCATTGGAGTCATGCTTTTTAATTTTTTTTTCCCCCAACACCTTACTTGATACAGGGTAGGCTTTCAATAAGTGCTTGATGAATGAATGAAGGTAAAAATAACAAAAACTGCAGAGATGGCAGCAGAAGGACACTGGGCAAAGGAAAAGTTCAAGATTATAGCATATTTGGTTTGAGGTAAAAGTAAACACCCCAGCTTTCTTAAAGAGAAGGAAAGAAAAAGGAAGCAAACAAAAAGGGATATTAGGAGAGGAGAGTTTACTTGGCCTCCACTTTAGGTGTTCGTGTCTGTGGACTGTGATTTCTTGAAGTAGATTCTGATTGATTCAGGCATTTAAATAGCAAATATTAGGTTTTTATTCCTATGTGACGATTCAGTACATGTAACACAAAAATTGCAATGGATGTGTTAGCAGCTTAGAGATGTTATACCAAGACTTTTTATACTAACAAAGAAACACAAATATTTTAAAACATTTTATTTTATCTGAAGGATAAGAAGAAGAGGTATTCTTCATTGGATAAGGAATTTAAAGTCATATATGCCTTGCCATATGATAGACCCTTTATTTTCCATTTTCCTTAGGGTGGAAAGAAAGGAACGTGCCCGATTGAAGACAGTGAAGTTTAATGCAAAACCTGGAGTGATTGATTCAAAAGGGGTAGGTACAAAATAATTGAAACATTAAGTTCTCTAGGTTGCCATGGATTGAACTAAAATTAGCATGGAAGCTTTCAGTAACAGACAGATTATGGAGCTACAAGACAGTAGATCACTTAAAAATGTTTTGCTAAAAGCCATGATGTGATTTCTGATGAAATAGATCTATAATAAATATACTAAATATTGGGGGTAAAGCTGCTAGTGATCAGCAGAAATGATGCATTATCAAGGTGATATGATGACTATAGTGAAGAAGAAAAAAGATAGTTTTGGTATTTTTATTTCTCTAACTTTTTTCTTTTAAAATAAACATTTTCAAAGGCTAGATTCTATAAAAGATGCCTGCTCATCATAAGATATATCTAACCCTTTACACATGATAAAGTTAGGTCAGTGGTCATGGAAATATACAGATGGATCATCTAAGTGAATACTTGGATTGTTGTGACAGACATAGAAAAGAAGAAAATTAACAAATGAAATTTAGGGTTATGCAACCATCACCACAGTCAACTTCAGAATATTTCATCACCCCATAAAGAAATCCTGCAGCAGTCACGTCCCTCTCCCCAGCCCTCTGACCTAGCCCTAGGGGACTACTAATCTACTTTGTCTCCATAGGTTTGCCTATGCTGTATAGTTCATACAAATGGCATTACATACTATGTGGTCTTTTGCGACTGCTTCTTTCACTTTACATAACATTCTCAACGTGCCTCTGTGTTGTAGCATATATAAGCACTTCTTTTCTTTTCATTGCCCAACAATATTCCATTGTATGGTTATACTCATCTAAATGTATCCATGCATCAGTTGGTGGAAATTCATGTTGTTTCCACTTAGGGGCAATTATGAATAATGATGCTATCAACATTTGTATACAGATTTTTGTATAGAAATATACTCTTACTTCCATTGGGCATGTACTTAGGAGTGGAATTCCTGGGTCATATGATAACTCTGTGTTTAACATTTTGGGGAACTGCCAGACTGTTTCCAAGGTGGCTATAACATTCTGCATTCTCATCGTCAGTGTATGAGGGTTCCAGTTTCTCTCCCTCCTTGCCAGCACTTGTTATTATACGTCTTTCTGCTTATAGTCCTCCTGTTTGGTCTGAAGTATCTCCTTGTGGTTGTGATTTTTTATTTCTCTAATTACCATTGGTATTAAACATCTTTTCATGTGCTTATTGACCAGTTGTATATCTTCTTTGGAGAAGTGTCTTTTCGGGTCCTTTGCCCATTTTTAAAATGGCATTCTTTTGTTGTTGCTGAGCTGTAGAAGTTCTTTGTATATTCCAGATATTAATCTCTTATTAAATATACACTTTCCAAATATTTTCTCCCATTCTATGAGTTGTCTGTCTTCAGAATGTCTGTTGGTGCACAAATTTTTTTTATTTTGATATTTACCTATTTTTTCTTTTTCTACTTTCTTTGGTATTATATCTAGAAAACCAAGACCATGAAGATGTCCATATTTTCTTCTGAGTTTTATACTTTTAGCTGTTACATTTAGGTGGTTGATCCATTTTGCATCAGTTACTGTGTATGAGATGAAGTAGGATTGTAATTTCATTCTTTTGCACATGAATTATTTTCTTAGTTTTATTTTTTGATAGTTCATTGCAAGTATATAGAAATGTAATTATTGTGTATATGAGCCTTATACCTTGCTGAATCCATTTATTAATTGTAATAGCTTTTTGGTGGATTCCTCAGGATTTCCTATCTATAAGGTCATATTATATGTAAAAAGAGAGTTTTACTTCTTTCTTTTCAATCTAGGTGACTTTTCTTTCTTTATTATAACTGATTGCCTTGGCTAGAACTTCCTGTATAGTTTGTATGAAAGTAGCAAAGTGTTCAGTTCCTGACCTTAAGGGGAAAGCATTTAATCTTTCCTGTTGTATGATGTAAGTTGTGGGTTGTAAAGTCTTTTTTAATCTATTTTTAAGTGATAATACAAGAATTGTATTGCTGTATTGTGAAATATCTTTCCCCACCTCTGCTTTCCCATTCTCTTTCTCTTCATATCCTTTCCTTTACTTTTCTGTCCTAACATTTTTGACTTGTGAACCCCACACAGAACCACAAGTTTAGGTCAGCATTTGTCACCATGAAAGCAAAAAGAAAAGCTATCAATTTTCAGGACTTTTGAGCCCTAAACCACAACACTGCCCTTTGTATTTTTAAGCAGAAGTTTCACTGGGCAGCCCAGTCATTGACACAATGATTTTCATTCCCCTAATACATTCTGGTGAAAGGGAATTTATTTAAACATGATGTCACTCTAAAAAATAGTGAGGGAATAGGTCATCATGCATGGAAACCTTTCAAACAAATACTGTCTCCATACAAAGGGGTAAGATTTTTCAGTGATTCTTGGTGAGAATTTTAGGATAGATTTCCTGTTTGTCTCGTATACATAGTTGGATATATAGCAAAGAATTTTCATTGAATACCTACCATGTGCCAGACACAGGATTAGAACTTGTGAAAGATACAAAGGTAACACAGGCCCTTCCCCTCAAGAGCTTATAGCATCAGTGAGAGCCCAGATGCCTTTTTAATACAGACAAAACTTGTGTGTTGTGTTTTTTTAATCATATTGTTGAATACGACTAGGTACGAGCCAATGAGTAGAGTATAAATCCTAGGACTTGAGTGGCTGCTGAAGGAGAAGCAGAGATCACGTGGAGAGGGAAACTCTGAACTGAAAGTCGTGAGACTTGGGTACCTGAGTTCTGGTGTCAGTTTATCACTGAGGCATCACTGCTCTTTGGACCTCATTAGCAAAGTAGCAGCTTTGAACTATATCAGGGATGTCAAAGAAGTTTCACCTCCTGTGTACACTGATGAATTGATGTCTCTAACTAGAAAATGTGTTGAAAATGATTCTCAGGCCATATATGACCTCAACAGAAAAAAAAAAGGGGGGGTGTCATGATTGATGTCATGCCTAACACACTGTTGGGAATTGTTCTCTGCTTGAGATCCCTGGATTCAGTGATTTTTAAGGTGCCTTCCAGCAGTAATTCTCCATGAGCCTATTAATTAAAAAGCAATAAACCATAGTTTCCAAGTCCCTACAAAAATAGTACATCAGTGAGAAGATTCTCATCCTGAAGTAGAACGTAAAGGACAATAAGAGAAAGACAGGACAATTAAGACTGAAGGACAGACCCACTCACCAAGGGAGAGTTAAGAAAGTCAGGAGATGCCACTCACTTGGAGGCTTGGACAAAAACTATAGAAATTAGTCATTGTTACAGAGGCCTCAGTCTCTGAGACCCAGGGGTAAATGCAGCATAAACTGAAAAGGAAAACTGTTTGAAATGAGGAAGAGGATGGGATATTTAAGTAACATTATCATCACTGGTGTCGACAGAACATAGTGAGTTGTTGGGGATTCAGGGTGAGAGCCATGGGGACTTCTCTGGCGGTCCAGTGGCTGGGACTCCATGCTTCCAATGCAAGGGGCACACGTCTGGTCCCTAGTGGGCTGACTAAGATCCCACATGCCATACGGTGTGGCCAAAGCATTTTTTAAAAAAGGTTTTTAAACAGAGTGAAAGTTGTGGCCACTGCCCTGGAGGATCTTAGAATCAATTAGTATGTGTAAAATGGGCTGTGACAAGAGCTTTATTAATAGTGTGTACAAGAGCTATGGGGATTCGACTTCATGGATGTGGGAATGACTAGAGAGCACTTCATAGAAAAAGAACTTAGAGTGCTTGAGTTACTTTTCCTCAATTATGAATTGAGGAATTATAAATATAGCAATTATGAATGAATAATTAAACATTCATTAATGTTTGAAAATTGAGTTCTACAAAACAGTAGATACTAGGCTAGGTGCCTCGTGGGGCAGCCGGATGATTAAAAAGACAAAGTCTTTCCTACTTCAGAGCTCATAGAAAGATATATAAGCAAGCAAACAATGGCAACACAATATCATTGATGATCCCTCTGTGTGTGTGTGTGTGTGTGTGCGCGCACGCGTGTGCGCACGCTCAGTCGCTTAGTTGTGTCCAACTCTTTACAGGCCCATGGACTGTAGCCCACCAGGCTCCTCTGTCCATGGGATTTTCCAGGCAAGAATACTGGCATGGGTTGCCACTTCCTGCTCCAGGGGATCTTCCCAACCCAGAGCTCGAACTCCTGTCTCTTGCTTCTCCTGAATTAGCAAGTGGATTCATTACCACTATTGCCACCTGGGAAGCCCAAATTTAGCAAATTAATCTCTATTTTAAATACCAGGAGATTGTGCCTCAGGAAGATTAACTAATTTACCTAACATCACACAGCTAGTAAGTACAAAAGTCAGGTTTAAATTCAATTTATTTTGACAGTAGAACATTTGCCTTTCTCATTTCTTCACACTATCCTTTCTTTTCTTGGAAGTCAGAAGGAGAAAGCTACTAATTATGACTTGGATAAGGGAGAAGTCTTCAAAGAGAAGGTACTATTTGAGTGAGATTTTGAAGTTTGAGTAAGAGTTTGCCACACGTAGGAAAGAGCACAAACATGAAGGTGGAAAGTGTAGGCATTTTGGAGTAAGACCTTGCAGATCAGAGACACCAGGTGGATGGTGAGGATGGTGTGGTGGGAGTTTTGGCTAATGGGGCTGACCAGGAAGATCTGGAAGGTTGGGAAGTTTGTGTGGAAAGGCTGGCTATGAGCTTTGAAGCTTACTGAGTTTGGAGAGTATCCATTAGGAAATCTGAGGCTCTCCATTCCTAAATGCCCATTTGCTACAAATGAAACACCATGTGTCTTCATGAAGTCTGTGTCTACACATGGAAAGACAAGAGGACTATTGTGGCAGGGATCCACATAATTCCAGTCTATAACCCATAACCAGGCTCAAAGTGGCCATCAGTGTGAATGGATCTGCTTGAGAACCACCTCAGTTCCCCAGATCTCAGTGCACCCAAGCTTTCCTGAGAATGTCCATTAAATTTCTAATGCATCTCTGTTCATACTAGCCTCTGGTAAAAACTTAATCACCACCTTAATTTCTTTCACTGTTCTAAGTTTTTATCAATTTTCTAATCGGCCATTCTATTATTTATTGAGACGTTTAAGAATAGTCTTCAGAATCAAGCTCTATTTCCATTGAAAAATCAGTGGTATTTAGTGATTTATGCTGTTTTGTTTAATTTTTATTTTAAAATCTCAATAATTTAAGGAAGGAAAATACACATCTGAAAGAATATAAATGAATTATTATTAACATTCTTACTAAATATTCAGCAATAAGGGTCCCCTTTGCATTGTAAATCCTTTCTAAAATAAGATAGGCTACAAATAAATGACTAGTCCTTTATCCACTGGCTGGTACGAAACAGAAGTTAGAGATGTTTTTCGAAGTGTTGATAGTAGGAGTACCATTGTAAAAACCTAGACAACTTACATCTATATCTCTTAATCAGCACAGCAAAACTTGAAGGGACATCATTTATTCCCTTTATAGATTTGAAGAAACTGAGGCTTGGTGAGGTGAAGAAATCTGAACTCATGTCTAATTGATTCCAAAATCCTTAATCCATTTACTATAGCATAACTCTCTCCCTTATTAAGACCATGTCACACTTGTGCATTTTAAGCAAAATGAAGAAATAAATTGAATTGAGTTTAGCTTTGTCAAAAACTAATTTGGACAAAAGCTTAAATTCTGAAAGGCGGAAGCTGATTTCTTGATGAAGTGCATTTTCTGTGTGAGAACTTTTCCGAAGGGAGCGTGGAATCTGCACACTTTTCTCTGTTGTGGTTTACCAGAGTGAAATGAAGTCTTAGAAAACATGTTTATTCAGTTATTTAATAAACCTTCATTAGGTGCCAATATGGGCTTCCCAGGTGGCTCAGTGATAAAGAATCTGCCTGCCGATGCAGGAGATATGAGTTTGTTCCCTGGATTGGGAAGATCCCCTGGAGAAGGAAATGGCAACCCACCACAGTATTCTTGCCTGGGAAATCCCATGGACAGAGGAGCCTGGCCAGTTATAGTCCATGGAGTTGCAGTGAGTCAGACATGACTCAGCAACTAAACAACAACAAAGGTGTTATTGCCTATACAAGGCAGCTTTCTGGGCGGTGTGGACCAAGATGAGTTAGTCATGGTCACTGCCCTAAAGGAGCAGGGCTACTGGGGGAAAGAATGGGTTCCCCCAGGGAGGAAGTAATTCATACCAAACAGGAGGGATGGGAAACTTGCTCTGAAATTCAGGCTCCTCTGAACTTGATTCTGGCTTAGAAGCTGGAGGAATTTGAATTGGGGAGCCTTGAAGGATTAGTACAATTTTCAAGGGATGGGCAGTGGCGTAGGAATAGGATACAGGACACATAGGAAGTGGAACATGGTTGCTTCCATTGCAAGAAGCAGTTAGTGAAGAATGAAAGGCCTCAGAACTGCAAAGTGACTCAAGTCAGTTGTAGTGCCTTATATTTTCCAGGAAACTTGTACTTTATCCTGTAGACAGTGAATAATTTTAATGCTTGTGACCACACCCAATCTAGTGATTTTCTCTGATTTTCCACCCTTAATGTACCTGAATTGCTGCCCAAACTTACTCATCTTTGGGCCCCTAGCACAGTGTCTACCAGACACATAACTGGCTTCTCCTTCCACCCTGCTTAGAGGAAAGGTAAGTGAATTATCAAAAGTAGGTTTCCAAGAGATCAATCTGGCAACCATGGGAAAGAGAGATTGGAGGCGACAGAGACCAGCAGTGGGCGATACTGAGATAACTAAAGCAGTATTCTGGGTGTGAGATTCTGAAAATCTGAATTTAAAACAGTGAAAAAGGAAAGGAGAAGAGTGTGGCTGAAGAGATCAAAGAGGACCATCCTCCTTGGACATCTGACCTAATATTCTGTTTCCTTTTCTAAAGCCTTGGGCTCCTTTTCAGAGGGGACGTTGACTGGGAGAGATGAGTTGTTGTTGTTATTCAGTCTCTGAGTCATGTTGACTGTTTGTGACCCCATGGACTGCAGCACAGCAGGCTTCCCTGCTCATCACTATGTCCCGGAGTTTGCTCAAGCTCATGGCCATTGTGTCGATGATGCCATCCAACCATCTTATCCTCGGTTGCCCCTTCTCCTCCTGCCCTCAATCTTTCCCAGCATCAGAGCTTTTTCCAGTGAGTCCTTCCAATGAATATTTAGGGTTGATTTCCTTTAGGGTTGACTGGTTTGATCTCCTTGCAGTCCAAGGGACTCTCAAGAGTCTTCTCCAGAACCATAGTTTGAAATAGTCAGTAGAGAGGGGTGGGGGCAAAGATGGAGCTATTGGTGACAGGATCCTGGCAATCTCCCTGAATCACACTGGAGCTGGCATTAAGAAGTCTCAGTTCTGTTTCATACCCTCTTGGAAATTTCCATACAGTCATTGGGTCCTACTATGTCATTTACAGATGAAGAAACTAAGAATCATTTTTCTGGAGCACACAGAGTTAGTAGCAGAGCCTGCCATCAAATCGTGTATCATAAAAGTGACTTGACAGTTAGTGTTTTGTCAGCAATATAGGAATTATGTTTGTTTCCCCAGGATGAGTTATGAGGGTTGCTTTTGTAGCAGCTTCAAAGTGATATTTTGAGTTTCAAAGGAAAAGTCATTTCTACCCTCGAAAAATGAGGAAACTCCTTAATAGAGCTAGCTTTTAGATGGCCAGAGCCCAGGGAAGAGCTCAGATGTCCAGAGTGACCTAGGGATTCAGAGAGGTGGGGTGAAAGGAGGAGCATACTGCCTCATACTTGCCTTTGGGAAGGCAACATTTCCCCTCAAAGTTCATAAACTCAGTAATGGCTGCCCCTCGAGTTGTTCATTATCACTACCCTCCTCCAGGCCCTCTGTCAGTTTCCTCGTTGGACTTCCTGGCACTGGTCTTTCTCCTCTGATTCTTTCCCTGTACTGCATGCAGGGTGGTTTTAACCAGGCTAACATTTTTATTTAAAGTACCAAAACAGAATTATGTCCAGGAAATTCTTCAGTGTCACCAGACCAACCCAGTCTGGGAAGAGATGCCAACTCCCTACATTTCCTTTGAATGTGATCATCACATCTGTCCACACCTTGAGCTCCCATGTCCACTGAGAGCCATGTGATTCTCTGATTAAAGATATACAAGTGGTTTTCTGCAGGTGGTTCTCAGAGGGACCTACAGTTGAGTTTCATTCTCTGATATATGTAAGGAGGGTCCCTCTCTCAACCTTGAAAGCTGAACTCAATGAGCATTTTTTTAAGTGAATAAATACACATGCTTTTACTTATTCCCCATAGGGTATTTATTTGTCAAGTTATTAATGAGGAAACTACTAGTGTGTGGAATGGGATAGAGAATAAATCGTGTTCCTTATATGCATATTTCTTAGGCCACCTCCCTCCTAGCTCTAAGAACTACCATTGTTCAACCAACCAAGTTAATCTACAACCTTATGTTACCAAATTTAGTATAATTTACAACTGATAAAATGTCCACTATACGTGTGTGCATATTCATTTTTATAATATGTTTTAGTTTGTTCAGGTCTTTTACCTTAATTATATTTTTAAAACACTTTTTTTATTTGGTTTTGTATATGTTGACTCTTGAATGTGTTTGATCAACCTCATCCCCAGGAAGAAAAAGGTACAAAAGTTGTAAATTTTTCAAAATACTTTGAAATCCAATGTTATTTTCCCTGTCTGATTATATTAGGCTAACATTTTCACTTCAGGAGTGTTGGAAGGAATATGGTAAATTGAAGTATAATAAATTCACTTGCTCATGGCACTTTCTCCTCTCTGATGATTTCAGTTCTCAGTGTTTTAGGTTTTAGTTTAACAGACATTTGCTGAGGCTATACTGGGTGCCAGGTACCAATTTAGGCAACGAAAGTACACCATGAATAGGACTGGGTTCTAGCCTGTAGGAATCAAAATATTCTGCAGGTGCTCAGTCACCTCAGTCGTGTCCGACTGCGACCCCATGGATTGTAGCCTGCCAGGCTCCTCTGTCCATGGGATTTTCCAGGCAAGAGTACTGGAGTGGGTTGCCATGCCCTCCTCCAGGGGACCTTCCCCACCCAGGGATGGAACCCGCATCTCCTGCAGCTACTGCATTGGTGTAAATACCACTGAGCCACCTGAGAGGCCCTATATTCTGCAGAGATAAACATGTAAGTACATAACAAATAGAATCTTCTAAGCGCTGAATGGGAAGTGAGGTCAAGCTACTATCTGAACTCAGATCTGGAATACTTAAGCCTCTCTTGAAGTGCGCAGGCAAGTTCTCAGTGGAGATAATGCCCCAACTGAGCCTTGAAGGATCAAGAGAATACAGTGTAAAAGGATAGAAAGACCCGTGGAGGCTGAGGGGAGGCGTCTAAAGACAGGACGCAGCCCATTGTGTGCAGGGAAGCCAAAGACGCTTTGTGTGACAAATACAGGAGCTTAAGTGCAAAGCTACAGGTGTCAGCCAGGAAGGCCAGGGGGAAGTCGGGACTCAGATCTAACCCAGATGGCCGTGGACAGGCTTTGGAGGATTTTAGAAAGGTTAGATTAGAACTTTAGCAGGTCACTCAATTTATTTTGGAATAAATTTCCAAAAGGAGGCAACCCTAGACAGTTGGAGCCTATTTTAATAATGGGAGAGATGGAGACAGCCTGACCTAGAACCACAGAGTAGCAACAGAAAGGAAAGAAGAGACCAGAAAATATTTAGCAAAAAAAAAAATAAAAAATACGTAGCCTAGGGCACCTACATCAGCATCAGCTGAGACTTAAACATGGATGCCAAACCTCAAACCCAGCCCTGTGGACTCAGAATCTCTAGGGATAGAAGTTTATAGTCTATGGGAACTTGAATAGAATTTGCATCCTATTGTTGTGTGAAAATTGTATAAATCGTAATTATGTTGAATTGGTTCATGGTGCTTTTCAGGTCTACGATATCCTACTTCTCTGTATATTCAGTTAATTTTTGAGAGTTTTATACTGAAACTCCAACTAAAAATCTTAGTTTATCTACTTAAAAAATAATTGTAATAGAGTGGAACTATATGTAACTTTATTCTGTATTTTCCAAGTCTTGTGTAAATGTGTTATCATACTCTCAAAAAGTAAAAAATAAAAAAGAAAGAGGAGAAAAAGAATCTCTAGGGATGGAGAGTCAGGAAAGTTGCTTTTTTACCAAGCTCCCGGGAAAATTCCATAGACTTGCTAAAATTTGAGATACACAGGTGTAGGGAAACGGTTTGATATCACACAGAACAGTCAATTTCTATCACAGTTATCATTAATAAATCTAAGCTTCAATCACCAGATATATAAAAATGGGAATCATATTAAAAGAAATAATATATGTTAAGTACCTATAAATATCAGTCAGCCTCCCTCCAGCCATGCACATACACACACCGTGCTGTGTACAGAAAGGAAGGGAGAGTTGGCACAACCTTGCCCAACATCTGTTGGCACAGGGGTGTTTTTTGACTGTGTGCTTGCTGACTTTATATTGGGCAGGAAGGTGGAGTTGACGGCAGACTGTCCTCCACTCCTGTCCCTGCCATTGGCTGAAAATTAGGATTGTTTCTGAGTTCTCTACCATACTGTACAATTACCTGTGGAAAATTCTAGAACAGACTCAATCAGTGCTTGTTGCACTGGAGAACTGCCACGTTCTATTCAGTACACCAATTACTCTGAACACCCATAGACTGCCTTATGCTTCTCTACAGTTTCTTTTTATAGGCGTTGCTCATTTGCTCCATAGAAAAATTCTTATATGCCCATCTTACAGATGAGATAACTGAAGTTTAGAAAGGGTAAACAACTTACCCAAGCTCACAGAGCTAGTAAATGGCAGCGTTGGGCCTTGTGTGATGGCGTATTACATGAGCAGAATAGAATAATTAATTCCTCAAGGCATTTTAGTGAAAGTAAGTCACTCAGTCATGTCTGGCTCTTTGTGACTTCATGGACTATACATACAATCCATGGAATTCTCCAGGCCAGAATACTGAAGTGGGTAAAGACTTTCCCTTCTCAAGGGGATCTTCCCAACCCAGGGACTGAACCCAGGTCTCCCGCATTGCAGGCAGATTCTTTACCAGCTGAGCCACCAGGGAAGCCCAAGAATACTGGAGTGGGTAGCCTATCCCTTCTCCAGTGGATCTTCCCACCCCAGGAATCAAACTGGGGTCACCTGCATTGCAGGCGGATTGTTTACCAACTGAGCTACCAAGGAAGCCCCAAAGCATTTTTATGTATGAACTAATTCTAGATGTTATTAGCATAGCTAATTCTATCTATTTAATTATTGATGCTAAGGCTAAAGAAATATAAATAAGAGATGTATAATTTGTGGTTATATAAATAACGAGTATAGTTTCATCAGATGAAAACACTGAGCTTTTGTTCAATTTTCTTCCTGCTGTTAATTCTGAAAATTTGGCTCGAAACCATTTCTACTTTGCGGGGTGGGGGGGGGGGGTGGTATTCATGAATCAATTCTAATTCACTGCAGGGTTTCCTTTAATCTGACTCTTTAAGGTAAAAACTCAAAGTCACATCTTAGAGCTTGTACGTTTCACCATGCAAAACCTTTTAACTCTCCAAAAACTAAAACATCAATACTGAAAGATAAAGATGTGGAAACTACTGTCTAGTTATCTGACTTCCTCACTATAGTAATTACAGCCAGAATCTCAGCAAGCAAAAATAGTATATATCTTGTCTCTTTTCAACTGTATACTGTGTTTATATGTGGGTAGAAAGTCTTTTTCTTAATGGCAGATCACATAATGTCTGAAAAGTTTCAATAACAGCTTCCAGTATGTTCCTAATATTCATTTTAAAATACCTAATTACTTTGCCCTTTTATTTAAAAAGTAGTCACTGAACTTAGGCTGTCTTGGATTGTATTCTTAGCTATGGGATCTGGATCCAGTAGCTTCTCCTTCTGAGATTTTGATTTTTTAGCTATAATAAAATCTAGAAAGTAGATTGCAAGTTCCTTAAAGGCAGGGAATATGATTTATTTAAGGCTTAAATAGTTCATGACACTTAACCAATAAGTAGTAAATAGTGAGAATAAAGAGGGTGATATATTGGGAGAAATGGTATATGAATTAGAAGATATAGCCTACATGTTTTTATTGTAGTTTGTACATGGAGAACTGAACAACTTATTTTTGCTTTTAAAGAAAAGTTCTCTTAATCTTAGTGTTATTTCCTTCATTTCAATAAATAGGTTTTAAGTATCCCTTATGTGCAGGAAACTGCTTTGACCACTGAGTTGGGGACACGGGCCCCACCTCTGCCATCCCAGAACTTACTTTCTAGAACACAGACACACAGACACACAGACACACACACACACACAGACACACACACACACACACACACACACACACACACAACAATATAGCATGTGGTGGAAAAGTTTAGTAAGAGATGGAAAGAGCCTTAATGGAGATTCAAAGGAAAAGGAGGACCAGTCTGAGTGTAAACAATTAAGAAATGGTTCCAAGAAAAGGTAGCATTTTAGATGCTGAGTAAGATTTCAGCAACTGTAGAATAAGTGTGGGCTTCCTTCATAGCTCAGATGGTAAAGAATCCACCTGCAATGCAGGAGACCTGGATTCAGTCCCTGGTTTGGGAAGATCCCTTGGAGAAGGGAAAGGCTACCCACTCCAGTATTCTGGCCTGGAGAATTCCATGGGGTCGCAAAGAGTCGGGTAAGACTGAGTGACTTTCAGAATCAGAGCAATTTTTACATTTATGAAATAGTAGAAGCAAAGGTAAAGTGGTGAAGGATATATGGCAACCGAAGAGTACTCTATGTTTGATTGGATCACAGACTACAGACAGGGCAGCCTTGGGGGAGTAAGGCTGGAAATGTAGTTGGACCCCCAGATTAGAGGGCATTCCTTTAAAAATTTCAAGGAGGCTGTTCTTCAGGCTCTGGGACACCCTTAAAGGCTATTTGGACAGAATAGTGACAGGATTTGTTTGTGAATAAGGACATTGACTCATTGCTGGTGGGGTGAATGGTGGGTACCTGGGAGGAGAGAGTAGAATCACGGGGCACCTTGGGGGAGGTTGCTGGAAGGACTCAGGTCGCGGAGGCCTCACACTGACAGAAGGTCACAGATGGCAACAGTGGTTAGCGGAGAATGTTGAAAATGTCATCTGTGAACATGTGGAGGATCCCACATGAGTTACTGATTGGTAGAGAAAGGGGTACAGGCAAATTATGTAAAATAACTGTGCCCACAAGGCTGACAGTGGAAGGGAACATGAACTTGGGGGAATGCAGACTAGAAATTTAACTCGTGTATATGCTTTTAGGCCCAGCTTCAAGCCAATATCTCCCGACACCCCACCTCAACACAGTAGCCTTCCCTTCCAGCACAAATCTCTGGCTCTAAACAATTGCCATTGTGCCGTTAGAAATTGGCAGTTTATGCATGATACCAAAATAACCACTGAATTGAACTGAAAACCAACCCAGGGAAGATTCAATAAAACTGTCACTAAAATAAACGTTTTTGAAAAAAAAAAATGAAACCAATTTTGGACTGATTGCCAGGTTAAAAGCAGAAAGGTGTTGTAATAAATCTGCTCCTCCGGGATTAAGAAATCCTTCATGAAGCATTTTTTTCCATGTGCCAAATAATTACAGGTCTTCCCAGGCGGTGCAGTGATAAAGAAAACGCCTGCCAATGCAGGAGACACGGAATCGACCTCTGGGTTGGGAAGATCCCGTGGAGGAGGAAATGGCAACCCACTCCAATATACTTTCTTGGAAAATCCCATGAACAGAGGAGCCTGGCATGCTGCAGTCCATGGGGTCGCAAAGAGTCAGACATAACTGAGCACACACATGCACACACACACACAAATAATTACAAATATATTCCTTAGGTCTAGACTTTTATCCTAGAGGCATTAGTTATGATGATGACTTTATTATTTGCTCTTACAAAAATGTTACCTTCTCAAGGTAAGACAATAAATAAAAACAATACAATTGGGTATAAAGAGGAAAGCAAATAAACCCAAAAAAAACTCTCTTTCTTCACTTAATCCTACTATGAAAGTTCCACTTTCCATATGTAAAAATTAATATCCATATATAGTCCTGAAAACAAATCATAATTAATAGCTATAGTGACAGAGGATAAATGGAAGAGAAGAAAACTAAATTGATATTTTTTATACTGAATCATGTTATATAAATGTTTTGTCATGCTTTTTGCCCAAATTATAAATGCATTTGAGGTTTTATGTTTTTTGCTTTTTAAGAAATTCTTCATGGATGAAAGTAAAAGTCTTAGTCACTCAGTTGTGTCTAACTCTTTGCGACCCCATGGACTGTGGCCCACCAGGTTCCTCCATGGGATTTCTCAGGCAAGAATAGTGGAGTGGGTTGCCCTTCCCTTTTTCCAGGAGATCTTCCCGATCCAGGGATCAAGCCCAGAGCTCCAGTATTACAGGCAGATTCTTTACCATCTGAGCCACCAGGGAAGCCCTCTTCATGGATACTAGTAGTAAATCTTCATATTTGCAGAATCTTTGATATGTTATTCATGTCATAGATAAGGAGACAGGATTAGTGACCTGTCTATAGTCACACAGCCAAGTGCTATCCTTTGGAGGCACATGAAGATCATTTCAGTTATTTAGAAAAGGTTTACAAGGTGTCTTTCATATCCAGCACTGTGCTAGGGTTTGGAGGAAACAAAGATGCGTGAGCCTTTGTTTGCTCTTGGCAAACATCAGATGGCCTGGGAAGGACTGGAGTTTCCTTGAAAATGTATAGTTCTCTGTAAAATGGGCTAGTCAGAGGGGTCTAGTCAACTTGCTTCATTAAGATGTCAGATAGACAAACAAAAAGAGACAGAGTATGAAGACTGTTTATTCAAATCAAAATTACACTTTAAAGAAAATCTATGTGTAGCCCACTTATTATCTATCATAATGTAATAAGCTCCATGAACCTCCCACTTACCACGAAGGTATGAGACAATGAAAAGCATGTCATGGCCGAGGATTATGATCCATCAAATTCTGTGCACTTGGGGTCCGTTCAGAGTAAAGGGGGACTTAGAGCATGTGCTCACAATGTGTGTAAACATGCACTTTGTGCACTGCTGACTGCTCAAGAATAGCAAGTATTATTAAAATTAAATGTTAACTGGCAAAAAAATAAAAAAGAGTAAAGGGAAAAAAGTTCCTCTTCCCATGAAGCAAAGGTGTTTGGTATACATGGGTACCCATGAGGAAGCTTAGGGAAGCACCCTCTATTTGTTGGTAGTGGTAAGATGTAAAGCAAACAGTTACCATTCATTTACCAAGTTCTGGGCAATTTGGCTGACCCAGCTACCAAGTGAGAGCTTTCTCTAATTTATTGCAAGCACTTGTCAGTCTGAGTTAGAGCCTACCTCACTTGAAAAGAAGCAAAAAGCTTGCAGAGTGCTGTTTGCCTTTCATGTTTTGACAACTTCATGAATATTTGTAAAGATTTTGTTACCACTTGTTGAAACTAGTGTTCAGGCATTTTTGATGTGAATGGTTGTTCTTGGAAGGCCCCAGAAGCCACCGTTTCTCTCTGTAATTGGCTTGTACTCACCTGTCATGAAGAATTAACACCTTAATGAATGTGGAGCCCGTGTCTGATGTGAATGATAGCGCCCGTCACTCCTCGTTTGTGCAGACAGTGTTCTGTGAACACCTCCCATGCCCACAGGCCATTGTGGAGGTGACATGCTGGGACACAAGTCAGCAAATACAGTCAGAAAATAAGTACATGAATTTACGATTGCTGCTCAATGCGATCATTGCTCTGTAAAAGGTAAGGAGTTTTCCCCCAGCTGATCCTGAAGAGCAGGCTGAATTTCAGTGTTTACCACGTTCTCAGTAACAGGCAAAGTTCACATTTGGTAAATAAAGGATTTGACTTGATCAGTATTTCTAAAATGTGATAACTGTATAATGAGCATTTGCTGAAGGTTATTTATAAGCCAAGAAATTTTGCAAAATAGATTATAAGAATTTTTCTCATTAAAACTTCCCAAAAATCCTATGAGGTGAAACCTACCTTAGGTACCTTTTTTAAAGAAAATAATCCCTCTTGTCCTGCACAACCCTGAAGTATTGACTAAAGCCTTCATGATGATGTTCCCTAAATCTATGTAAGCATAAAATTAAGTACAAATATCTTATGCTTATAGCTCTTATCATCTATAGGTAAAATAAATTTACAAATTAAATGTCTTATTTATTTAGCATTTATATATATTTAAGCAACAAAGTTCAAAATCACAGCATAAAGGTGATTGACGATATCTCAGTCCTATTAAATCTTCACCCACAGCGTAAACATTCCATGGAGGTTTGAGTTGTACATTACATGCTGGGTACCATAGGTAGAGACTCAATTCTCTCACCACTACACTCACCGAAAAAAACCACTGCGGAGGTCCCAACTCCTCGCTCTGACCCCTTGGGCGTTGTCGAATGAATAATTACAGACCTCATTCATCATACTACAGGTGCCCTCCCTGGTTGAATCCAAACCTTACGGTTCTCCTTGCCTGCCCCCCTCTGCGGCACTCAGCCCTACCCACCCCCGCACCGTCTGCGTGTGTTCCTGGGGCAGCACCTCTGCCCAGCCCCCATCTGAGTTGAACTGCGCTATTTTTATTCAGCTGTGGGCTCAGAAAACCAAGGAATAAGCGTTTTGTTTTGTTTTGTTTTTCCTTTTCATTTAACAGTGACCAAAGTGCGTAGGACTTTGATGGGTAGATTTTGTGACTTCCCTGTCAGCCGCAAAATTCTTCTGCAGAATTTATAATCCAAATACTTGAAGTGGTTGATTAAATGACAAAAGAATGGTTTCTTGACTCTATATGTGATTTCTGCAGAAAAATGTGTGCTGTGCATTTCGCGCTCCATTATTTCTTCAGTAGAAGCAAGCCTTCAGAATGTCACGTGTAACTGAGAGGCGCCCAGGGCAGGCGAGCGCTCTGTCTTTCCTGCCATTTCACTGAGTTCCACCCTCTGCTCAAAACCTCCACTTTGTCCACAAAACTTGTTACCGTAATTCCTCAGTCCTACAGAACTGGGCAAGGGTGAGAGGAGAAGAGGCGGCCTTGCGCCCCCTGTTGGGCATCCGCCCAAACTGAGTCTTGCTGTTTCTCCACCTGACAACCTCCTTCTCCATGAAATCCCCCCTGAGATGGTGCCCCCGAGCTTTCTCCAGTCTCCCCAGCGGCCTCGCTTGCTGTAAATAACTCCATCACAGCAGTTATAACAGTGTGCTAACGATTTGTGTGAACTGTGAGCTCCTTATTTTGGGTTCCCAGGATTGGTTACAGCCACATTGTTTCTGAAGGGACACACATCAGGGGTGGGGGTGGGGTGGGGGGGTGGGTGGTGAAACTCATCCCGCATAAGGTTCAGCAGGAGCTAGCCTGAGACAGTGAGTGTTTGCAGTTCCACTTCCCTGGGGGTGGGGGGGGGGTGCGGAGTTCATTTCCTAGTTTGCACCAGGCACTTTTGTCATTGGAGCCTTGAATATAATGTTTGGCAAAAACAATAAGAGCTTGTGGTATAAAAATAATTATTTGTTGAGCACTCACCATGGCTACTGGAGAAGGCAACGGCAACCCACTGCAGTGTTCTTGCCTGGAGAATCCCAGGGACAGGGGAGCCTGGTGGGCTGCCGTCTATTGGGTCGCGCAGAGTCAGACACGACTGAAGCGACTTGGTAGCAGCAGCAGCACCATGGCTATATATGCGTATGTGCATGCTAAGTCACTTCAGTCATGACTCTGCGACGCTATGGACCGTAGCCTGCCAGGCTCCTCTGTCCATGGGAATTCTCCAGGCAAGAACACTGCAGTGGGTTGCCATGCCCTCCTCCAGGGCATCTTCTTGACCCAGGGATCAAACCCACATCTCTTACGCCACCTGCATTGGCAGATGGGTTCTTTACCGCCAGCGCCACCTGGGAAGCCCCCAGCCCGTATATGCCTGGTTGCATTGAGCAGCAGCCCGTGGTGGGGGCATTAGCATGTCGCTCCTTTGAAGCCTTCAGTGATGGATATTGCTGTTGAAAGTAGCATCTTCTACTAGAATATGCACTCTTCGGCCTCTGAAATGAGGGTTGAGAATGAGTAAAGAGTAATGTTGTTTATTAGATGCTGTTTCCTAGGCACTGTGCTGAGTGATGAATGTGTATTTTCTCACAAGTGAAGCATGCCTGTTCGATGAACCATGTTCCAGACAAGGTGCAAAGGTGCCTCCACTTGAACCAGGACAGTCGCAGGAGGGATGGAGAAAAATATGACAGAATTCCACAAGGAAGGGATTAAGGAGATGGCAAAGTTCCTGGTGGATATTTAGGGGAAAAATTCCTCCCCACGCTCAAGAAACAGTCCATTTTTGGCCTTAAAGTGACAATCAATTATAGTGACAGACTCACTCAGAGATCCCTGGTGTCTAGTACAGAAATAACAATGAACCTGCTGGGCTGTGACATGAACATGAATAGGAAAGAGGTCTGTGTGTATATAATAGAGAGAGAGAGAGCAAAGGAAGGGGAAGGAGGGAGAGGGGAAGAGATTATTCTTAAAAGGAAATGCCGGGGGTTTGAAAGTATTTTATTCCCTTGAGGTGTGTTTATATGTTTTCATGGTTTTAATCTTTGCCCTCTAAAACCTGAGAGGAATTCAAATCTTAGCCAAGTGAAAAAATCTGTTCTTTTATCAGCTGCTATTCAAAGGTTAGCAAGTAGTGTTCGATTTTTTCTCTCCTCAAATAATGAACCATTGAGAAACCCTTAGGCCACTCATATCTCACCTTAAAGCCACAATCTGCTTCTCTGATGAGCTCCACGCGTCAGAAAACATGATCTGCTAGCATATAGCATATGAACTGCACCATAAGGAAATATGAAGATGGAAAATGCAGTGAGGGCTAGGCAAAAACTCCTAAGACACAAACCACCTTTCCGCTCTCCCACCACAGGGCCAGATTCCCTGTGACTCGCCCTGCTAAAAAGTGGGGCTACAGACCGAGTGTCCTGCAGCCCCCGCTGTAATGGATCTGCCTCCATGGATGAGTTACCCCTTCTTCCATTCAAGCATGAAGTGAGAATTATTCGATCAGGCACAGCTTCACAAAGATTTTAATATTGTACTCTACTGATGGTGTGCCTGAAATCGCTCCTGACACAGAAGTGCTGCACGTGATCTCATGCTCTG
Organism: Ovis aries; assembly: GCF_016772045.2. Taxonomy (NCBI): domain Eukaryota; kingdom Metazoa; phylum Chordata; class Mammalia; order Artiodactyla; family Bovidae; genus Ovis; species Ovis aries. The sequence goes on from NC_056074.1 coordinate 11,784,242, forward strand.
GGTCTGGAGGTGACATCATATCGTGAGAGACAAAGAGCAAACCATCAGTTCCTGAAGCTCGGTCATCATCCAAGAGAGTATGAAGCTGAGTACTTCTCCTGGTTGAAGGAGGGAAGAAAAGGAGGGAACAGGCAAGAGGAAGAAGAGGAAAAATCATCATGGCATAAAGGACCTTCAAGATCATCTTATTTATCTCCCTGACTGACAGAAGAGGATGCTGCTCCTGAGAGAGGGACAGTGACTTTCCTAAGCTCATTGGATAGGAGGACCAGGAGCCAGGAGTCTCTCCTCGGAGTTTTCATAGCAAGTGTAGCCTGAATACTTGCCTGTGGTCTGCCAGTAGACAGTAAGCTCCACAAGCAAAGCAAGCTACCTGTCTGAGCCTCATGTGTTACCACTGGTGATGATGATAATGATGGTGGTGGGAAAGAGGCATGGTACAAACAAGGAAAATAAATCTCGATGGTGGATTAGTCACTAAGTCGTGTCTGACTCTTGTGACCCCATGGACTGTGGCCCGCTAGGCTCCTCTGTCCATGGGATTCTCCAGGCAAGAATACTGGAGTGGATTGCCATTTCCTCCTCCGAGGGATCTTCTTGATCCAAGGCTCAAGCCCGTGTCTCCTGCATCTCCTGCATTGCAGGCAGATTCTTTACCAACTGAGCCACCAGGGAAGCCAAATAAATCTTAGAAAGTTTCAACATCTTGCTGCAAGGTCACCCGGCCAGTGAGCTGGATCAAACGTGTTAGCAAGGAAGACTCTTGAAAACAATGTGTGCAGCAGAGACGGGGTGTGCCTGGGCCCACCTGACACCAGCACTGGGCTCTTGCCTCTTCCCCACTCACATTCCTCACTGCACAGATACCCAGGAGCCTCTGCTTGTGCTGACCTCTCCCTATAGCATCTCATGCCTCCAAACAATGAACAAGATTGTGAGAGAAGCGAGACTGTGAAACGAAGTCATTGGCCCCTCCCTTCCTACGTGATCAGGACACAGTGTGGGTCCCCCCGCCATGGCCAGCTAGCTGCAACCAAGTCTCCCCTCAGCCAGCACTGCTTGGGCAATCGCTGTGTCCCCAGCCCTGGAAAAGTACAGACAGGAAACAAACTCGTAGTGACATTTGAATCCAGTTCTGTCACTTGCCAGCTAGGCAAATGGTGTCACCTCTCTAAGCCCCAGTTTTCCCATTTGTATAAGAATACAGGCAGAGGGGTATGTGAGTGTGTGTGTGTGTGTGTGTGTGTATGTGTGTGATGGAATTGTGGGGAGGATTCAGTGAGATAATTAGTACAAAATATTTGACAAGATGTATACTGACAAAGGCACAGAGGAAAAGCTCAGTAAATTTCGGTTGCTATTATTATTATCAATGAGTTTGTTTGGAGAAAGACATACCTTGAGTTAGGGGCTTCCCCAGGTAGCTCAGCAGTAAAAAGAATCCGCCTGCAGTGCAGGAGACCCAGGTTCCGTCACTGGGTCAGGAAGATCCCTTGGAGGAGGGCATGGCAACCCACTCCAGTATTCTTGCCTGGAGAATCCCATGGACAGAGGAGCCTGGGGGCTACAGCCCATGGGGCCGCAGAGAATCAGACACGACTGAGCGCGCACACCTTGAGCTTACCGGAGGACAGTCCAGAATTCTGCCTCACTCCTTTTGCTGGAGGAGTAACCTCCCCACCCTTTCTGTTCCACGTGGTGAATGCTGATCTGTTCTAGTTCACAGGTCACTTCTTGCCCTCTTCCACAGCAGAGCCAGTCTGCCTTCCGAATGCCTCTTTGGCACCCTACACACACTGTCACATTGTACTGTAAGTTATGAATCTCTCTCTGTCACTGAATGGTGAGGTCCTTGAGCGTTTATTCGAGCTCCAGTTCCTAGCTCAGCACCTGGTATATACATGTGCCCAGCTTGTATTTGGTGCAGGAATAAGGGGATGTAACTGCCTAAAATAAAGAGACGTGGAGTAGTTAGGAAAGCCTTCTCTCAGGAAAGGTCCTTGAAAAATGAATAACTTCAGAAGTGCTTCAGTTCAGTTCAGTTCAGTCGCTCAGTCATGTCCGACTCTTTGCGACCCCATGAATCTCAGCACGCCAGGCCTCCCTATCCATCACCAACTCCCAGAGTTCACTCAGACTCACATCCATCGAGTCAGTGATACCATCCAGCCATCTCATCCTCAGTCGTCCCCTTCTCCACCTGCCCCCAATCCCTCCCAGCATCAGAGTCTTTTCCAATGAGTCAACTCTTCACATGAGGTGGCCAAAGTACTGGAGTTTCAGCTTTAGCATCATTCCCTCCAAAGAAATCCCAGGGCTGATCTCCTTCAGAATGGACTGGTTGGATCTCCTTGCAGTCCAAGGGACTCTCAAGAGTCTAAGTGCTTAGATAGCATTAAAAACAAGGGCTATTACTTTCTGTTGGTGTAAATCGGTGGTGATCTGAGCGAGGGTCTTCTCACACAAGTGAGGGTAACAGCTTACAGCTTCTCTGCTGGCCTCATGACATCACATCACCTTCAGGGTAGGCGTGTAGAATCAGCCGGTGAGGACTGGCCTGAGGGGATTACCAAAAAGGAGAGGAGCCCTTGAGGAAGTTGCAGAACTGGCATTCCTGGGAATGAGATGAAATTGAGGAACGGCGTCCTCCCTGCAAGTAAGCCTATGACTTCGTAATAATAGACATTCAGTGCTATCATTGACCCCAAAGGACGCATCACAGAAACGTCATTGCATGAACCATTGGAAAAGAATAAAGAAACAGACATTATGTTTCAGAAATAAAGTGTAAAACTCCGCAGAAAGTAAGTTGCCTGCAGAAGTTCTCAGAAGTGACTCAAGTGCCAGCAAACTGAAAGCAGGGTATAATGCACACTAGGGATCTTGGCAAGCAGCCACTGTGCAATAGGCAGGGTTGCATAGTGGTTAAGGGCTCAGTGGGGATGAAACCTGGCTCGTGACTCACAGCTGTGTAAACGCTGAGCAAGTAACCAACCGCTCTCTGCCTCAGTTTCCTTATATGTAAAGTGTAGCCACTGAGCAGGTGTGGACGGTATGTGGAAAGCACTTTAAATGTGTAGCCCGTGTAAAGCACTAAGTGCCTTCCCTGTGTGTATGCATTTAACAAATGTCAGAAAGAAAATGCCATTACAATAGCAAGTCTCTGTTACTGATTTTGCTCCAGACGTTGCTCTGGGGCTCTATGGGAAGTGCCTCATCCCTCCAGAGTTAGGCTGAAGATGAAATGTAAAACTAACCTCAGTAAGTCAACTAGAGAACTCAAATTCCAAACTGGGTGAGTCGGGGTGATGAGGAGGGAGAGGAATATAGCAGTCAGAGAATTAACCTAACAACCTTGTGGGTGCTCAAGTAAAGTTCATTAAAGATAATTAAGGCAAGATTTCCTTCAGGTGAGGATGTTACCAGCTATTTTGTCAAACTCCAGATTTTAGAGAACAACAACAACAAAAAAAACTATAGGAATAGAAGAAACCCCCCCCCCAATTATCAATATATTTAGAGAATGCTAAAATAGAAGAAAAAGGAATTTTTTAAACTTGATCTTGAACGAGGTTTCAAATTCTGTGAATGATGGAGGTGAAAGAGATGGGAGGTGACTCAGCCAGTCACACTAGAAACTCAGGTCTCCTTCTGCCCCTCAGGCTGGCCCTCAGCTCCCGGTGGACATGTGTTGGCTTCCCTAGCTCCTGAAGGGCATTCTTCCTATACAACATGGGTCAGCTATTGGGTCCCCGACTCTGTGACTCCTAGAGCTTTTCCTGCTGGTGCTTGCTTATGGCCAGTTATATGCTGACAACAGCATCTTGTGGGCTTAGCCCTCCAGGCTTTGACTAGAACATTTGAGTTGTTGTTGTTGTTCAGTCGCTCAGTCCTGTCTGACTCTTTGTGACCCCATGGACTGCAGCACACCAGGCTTCCCTGTCCTTCACAGTCTGTTGGAGTTTGCTCAAACTCATGCCATCCAGCCATCTCATCCTCTGTCATCCTCTTCTCCTCCTGCCCTCAGTCTTTCCCAGCATCAGGGTCTCTTCCAGTGAGTCAGCTCTTCACATCAACTGGCCTTATTATTGGAGCTTCAGCTTCAGCACCAATCCTTCCAAGAATATTCATGGGTTGATTTCCTTTAGGATTGACTGGTTTGATCTCCTTGCCATCCAAGGGACTCTAATGAATCTTCTCCAGCGCCACAATTCAAAGGCATCAGCTCTTTGACACTCAGCCTTTTTCTTTGTCCAGCTCTCACAGCCATACATAACTACTGGAAAAACCATCACTTTGACTATATGGACCTTTGTAGGCAAAGTAATGTCTCTGCTTTTTAATACCCTGTCTAGGTTTGCCATAGCTTTTCTTCCAAGGAGCAAATATCTTTTCATTTCATCGCTGCAGTCACCATTCACAGTGATTTTGGAGCCCCCAAAATAAAGTCTGTCACTGTTTCCATTGTTTCTCCTCTATTTGCCATGAAATGATGGGACCAGATGCCATGATCTTTCGAATGTTGACTTATAGCAAGTAGCAATCAAAGGGTAGGAAGGAAGGGAGGAGAGAGGAAAGAAATGGCAGAAATGAAATAAAATAACATAGAATCAAGAAATTAGCAGTGTGATCAACATCTGATCCATTCAACTATTCTGATCTCCAATTTTCTAACACATGAGAATTTAAAGATCATTCCAATGTGTCCCATTGATGAGACTATCTTGAAAGTGAATAAAGTTGGGAATGAAAGTTTTAGTTGTTTTTTTTGTTTTGGTTTGGTTTGGTTTCAGATCCTATGGGTTGTTGCAAAAGCTGTTAGTATTTTGTGATGAAATGCTGGACTATTCTAGAATTATGAAGCAACTAATTGGAGTCACATAGCTTGGCAATTTTCTATGGAGTCTACCATACCAAATCGTGCACAGATTGACCAAGAAAATGATGCGTTGTCAGAATGTGTCACTGAATGTTATCACCTCTCACACTAGTCACAAATATCAATATCTAGTTACTGTGCCTGTGTGCCCAATTGTGTCTGACTTTTTGTGACCCCATGGACTGTAGCCTGCCAGGCCCTTTGTTCATGGGATTTTTGCAGTCAGTAATGCTGGAGTGGGTTGCCATTTCCTCCTCCAGGGGATCTTCCAGATGGAGGAATCGAACCCTCATCTCCTACATTGGCTAAGGCAGATTCTTTACCACTGTGCCAACTGAGAGGCCTCCCAATATCTATTTAAATGAAGACCAAGTTGCTAAGGACTCAGCAAAGGGCTTGGCACATAGAAGGACCTAGCCATTCAGTAAATAAATTTATTAATGAGTAAAGTGAATAATGAAAATTAGAAATTTATTAATAAACAAAGTGAGTAAATAAATGAATGAGTAACCTCCTAGCTGACAGCAGTGTGAAGGTTCCATCAGCTATTAACACCATGAACTTGAAGAAAGCCATTGGTATTTTTTCCAACTGTAGCTATGGCCCAGTGATCGCAGAAAGTTTTAAGTTTGCAAGACAGGACAGACTGTGGAAGAACCTCACTTGTAGTAGACATCTCAGTACAACAGCACCATCTCTGATGTCTGATTCTCTGATACTTTGATTCTTCCATTTTGAGGTCATATCCTTATCCCTGCTGGAATATTTTGAATCTTAGCAAGTAGATTCATACTAAACCTAGCACCAGAGCTCTGTATTCTGAATGATAACCTCCCTACCCCAGCCTCGCAAAAAAAAAATAAAAAAGAATTTGGAGCACTTTGAAAGGGTCTTCAGGTCATATAGAGCGATGGTCACCAACCTTTTTGGCACCAAGGACCGCTTTTGTGGAAGACAATTTTTCCAGGGGCTGGGGTGGTGGGAGGGCTGGTTCAGGCAGTAATGCAAGTAATGGGGTGCAGCAAGTAATGCAAGCGATGGGGAGCAGCATAGTCTTCAGCCTGGGGCTGGAGGCCCCTGATTGAGAGAATACTGGGGCTTCCCAGGCAGCACTAATGGTAAAGAACCGACTGCCACTGCAGGAGACAGAAGAGATGTGGCTTGGATCCCTGGGTCAAGAAAGTCCCCTGGAGGAGGGCTTGGCAACCCACTCTAGTATTCTTGCCTCGGAAATCCCGTGGACAGAGGAGCCTGGCAGGCTACAGTCCATAGGGTCGCAAAGAGTCAGACACGACTGAAGTGACTTAGCACACACACATCTACAATAATAGATTAAAGTCTTCTTTTTCATTTGATTAGAGTAGTAGTATTCCTGAGTATCACGAACTAGTCAGGAATAATAGTTTGACCAGTTATTTCAGTATGTCTCTGGGTATGATGCCCTGAATTGTACATTTTTATAATAATTTTTATTGTCTCATAGCTTCAGATTTTAATTTATGACAAATAATTTCTCTTAGAAATGTTACTCTTCAAGCAGAGAATTTGATAATAAAAAGCCAGGATTTAATTTCCCAGTTGTTGGATGTATAAATGTTCACTTTACACATAATTAAATAAATCTTGCCCTTTGCTAACAGACTTAATGTAAGTTTTTCATGGAAGCCTTATATTGCAATGGGGTAATTAGGACTGTGGAGGGGGTGTGAGAAGGGAGGGAAAAGGCTGACAGGACACATCATTGGAACCAATTATAAATTAAGAATAAATGATTGCTAGAGGAGATGTCAATTAGTACAAATCATTCTGAAAGCAGTTTGGCAATGTGTCAAAAATTTTTAACTATTCATAATTTTTAGCTCAATAATTCAACTTCTAGAAATCTATCCCAAGGAAATAATTTAAAATACAAAAAAGGTTATGTTCATTGCAACACAGAGTACTTATAAATAGAAAACTACAGAAGTGTCCAATGATTTAAGAATGTTTAAGTCAAGTGTGGTAAATCCTTTTTCTTTTTTAAAAAAAAGCTTTTATTTATTTTTGGCTGTGCTGGGTCTTCATTGCTGCACAGGCTTTCTCCAGTTACAGTGAGGGGGGGCAGCTCTTTGTTGTGTTGCAAAAGCTTCTCATTGCTGTGGCGTCTCCTACTGTGGAGCATATGCTCTGGGGTGCTCGGGCATCAGTAGTTGCAGCTCCCAGCTCTAGAGCACAGGCTCAGTAGCTGACACAGGGGCTTAGTTGCTCTGAGGCATCTGGGATCTTCCCCAACCAGGGTTCGAACCCTTGTCCCCTACCTTGGCAGGTGGATTCTTTATCACTGAGCCACCAGGGAGAGAGTGTATCAGTTACTCAGTCTTGTCTGACTCTTTGTGACCCCATGGACTATTATAGCCCACTAAGCTCCTCTGTCCATGGAATTCTCCAGGAAAGAATGCTGGAGTCGATTGCTATTTTCTTCTCCAGGGGATCTTCCCAACTCAGGGTTCAAACCCAGGTCTCCTGCATTGCAGGCAGATTCTTTACCATCTGAGCCACCAGAAAAGCCAAGGAAGCCCCTGGTAAATCCATTTGATAAAATACTAAGTTGTTACTATGTTTATAAGATGTATTACTTTATAGTTTTCACTTACTGTGATATATTTTCTAATTTTGATGTCTGGTAATGGTGGCCACATAGAATGAGTTCTGTCTTCTGGAAGAATCCGTGAAAATTAGATGTTTATTATTTTTTAAATGTTTAGTAAAATTCTACAGTAAGTCACCTATGTCTGGGCTTTTCTTTGTGCATAATTTTTCAAATTACTAATTTAATCTCTGACATCCGTTGGCTCATCAAAAAAGCAAGAGAGTTCCAGAAAAACATCTATTTCTGCTTTATTGACTACACCAAAGCCTTTGACTGTGAATCACAAAAGACTATGGAAAATTCTTAAAGAGATGGGAATACCAGACTACCTGACCTGCCTCCTGAGAAATCTGTATGCAGATCAAGAAGCAACAGTTAGAACTGGACATGAAACAACATATTGGTTCCAAATCAGGAAAGGAGTACATCAAGGCTATATATTGTCACCCTGCTTATTTAACTTATATGCAGAGTACATTATGAGAAATGCCAGACTGGGTGAAGCACAAGGTGGAATCAAGATTGCCGGGAGAAATATCAATAACCTCAGATACGCAGATGACACCACCCTTATGGCAGAAAGCGAGAACTAAAGAGCCTCTGGATGAAAGTGAATGAGAAGAGTGAAAAAGTGGGCTTAAAACTCAACATTCAGAAAACTAAGATCATGGCATCTGGTCCCATCACTTCATGGCAAATAGATGGGAAAACAATACAAACAGTGACAGACTTTATTTTGGGGGGCTCCAAAATCACTGCAGATGGTGACTGCAGCCATGAAATTAAAAAACACTTACTCCTTGGAAGAAAAGAAAAGTTATGATCAACCTAGACAGCATATTAAAAAGCAGAGACATTACCTTGCCAAGAAAAGTCCGTTTAGTCAAAACTATGATTATTCCCGTAGTCATTTATGGTTATGAAAGTTGGACTATAAAGAAAGCTGAGCACTGAAGAATTAATGCTTTTGAACTGTGGTGTTGGAGAAGACTCTGAGAGTCCCTTGAAGTCCCCTAGACTGCAAGGAGATCCAACCAGTCCACCCTAAAGGAAATCTGTCCTGGATATTCATTGGAAGGACTGATGCTGAAGCTGAAACTCCAATATTTTGGCCACCTAATGCTAATAACTGACTCGTTGGAAAAGACCCTGATGCTGGGAAAGATTGAAAGCAAGAGGAGAAGGGGATGACAGAGGATGAGATGGTTGGATGGTATCACCGACTCAATGGACATGAGTTTGAGTAAGGTCTGCAAGTTGGTGATGGACAGGGAGGCCTGGTGTGCTGCAGTCCATGGGGTCGCAAAAAGTCAGACATAACTGAGCGACTGAACTGACTGACTGTTATAAGTCTATTCAGAGTCTTTTTCTTCTTGAGTCAGTTTTGGTAATTTGTGTCTTTCTAGGAATTTGTCCATTTCACCTAAATTTTCTAACTTATTGATATACAGCTGATCATAGTATTTCTTTTGATTTCTGTAGAGTTAGTAATGATAGCTCTTTTATTCCTAATTTTAGTAATGAATCTTCTCTCTTTGTTTCTTGGCCAGTCTGACATTTATCAATGTTGTTCATCTTTTCAAAGAACTTTTTATTTTGTTAATTTCTCTCTGTTGTTTTTCTGTTCTTTATAGTTCATTCATTTCTGCTCTAATCTGTATTATTGCCTTTTTATGTTTGCTTTAGCTTAGTTTGGTCTTCCTCCTTCCAGTGTCTTAAGGTGGAAGGCTAGACTTTTGTTTTGAAATCTTTTTTAATAGTATATATAGCTGTAAGTTTTCCTCTAAGTATTGCTTTAGCTGTCATAAGTTTTGGTATCCGTGACTTTATTTCTCATTCATCTAAAACTATTTTCTAGTTTCCTTAAAATTTCTTCTTCGACCCATTGGTTAGTTAGGATAGTGTTTTTGTTTTTTCTGATGTCCACATATTTGGGGACTTTCTAAATTTTTTGTTGTAGATTTCAATGTTAATTCCATTTTTAGCATTCATTAATGCTAATGCTTCCAAATACTCTCTAAGATATGGGAAAATGTTTCTGTCACCATTAAAATAATTGGCTCCTACTTACTGAGTTTTACTAAGCATCATTATGATAATAGCCTTTTATACATTGTTACATTTAAATATTCACAACTGAGGTGCGGAAATTAAGTAACTTTCCTAATGTCATATAGCTAAATTCTAAAGCACTTTCCTTTAACACCTTACTGTGTGTTATAAGAGTAAATAAAAGCAAATCAGGATTTCAAATTCTATAAACAAAATAATACAAGTAAATTTAAACAGAATTCTTTTTCAAAAACAGAAAACAATAATACTAAAGATCTGTTTCTCAGAATGGGATGAAAAGTAAGTTTCTCCCTCTATTCCTTTCAAATTTTCTCTCAAAGATGTGTGCTTCATTTGTTAGTTTAAAAGGTATTTTTTAACAAGTTAATTTATTAGTTAGGTAAAGAAATAAAATGTAGGAAAAAGCTAGAAAAATTAAATGGTAAATTTTATTGAAGTTATGAATGCCACTAAAATCTCTAAACTTTTACATTTTTCAGTTATGAATCATAGAGCTGAAAATATGATACTGTGCAAAAATACATGCAAGCAAATAGCTGAGCCAGCACATTTTAATCACTACTAATAAACAGCAACTCAATCAGCTCAGTGAGCCTAGAATTATGAGATAAAATTTATGAGAAAAGCAAATTCTGAGAGACAACTGCCAAGAAATGCAATTAAAAAACCAAACACTACTCATTTGGCTATTGTTCTTACTCTTTCATCACTTCTACCCCCTGTTCTCCAGATGGTTTTTATTCCTTCCCTTCCTTCTTTTGCCAAAAGTTTCTTCCCATATTCCCAACGGGAATCACCCCTCCATACTTTAGTTCATGCATTCATTTGATGAATATTTATCGAGTACTTACGTGCTCTAGATCCTAGATACAGAAATGAAAGTGATACAGAAAGTGATACTCTGAGATCATAATGTTGTAGGAGAGAACTATGCAAAGACGAGTAGATGCACTGTGCCAGGCTTGGATGGAGCATCTGAGCACATGATCTTAAAGATGTGTCAGCACGAGATGGACAAAGGGGAAAAGGTTGCTATAACCAGCACCCAAGTCAAGATATAGAAGATAAATCAACTATACTTCAAAAACAAAAGCCATACCTATGTATGAGCTTCTCTGGTGGCTCGGTGATAAAGAATCCGCCTGCCAATGAAGGAAAGTCTCCAGAGTCAGGAAGATTCCCTGGAGAAGGAACTGGCAGCTCCCTCCAGTATTCTTACCTGGTTAAATCCCCGAAACAGAGGAGCCTGGCAGGCTACAGTTCATGGGATTGCAAAGAGTCAAACACGACTTAGCGGCTAAACAATAACAACAAAAATACACACACACACACACACACAATAACAACAAAAATACACACACACGCACATACACACACACACACACACATACACACACACACACACACATTTAGGAGAGTAGCCTAGCCTAGAAATATTTTGAGGAAGTGTCATGATTCTAATCAGGCTTCCCAGGTGGCTCAGCAGTATAGACTCTGCCTGCAGTGCAAAACCCCGGATCAGGAAGATCCCCTGGAGGAGGGCATGACAACCCACCCCAGTATTCTTGCCTGGAGAATCCCATGGACAGAGGAGCATGGCAGGCTACAGTCCACAGGGTCACAAAGAGTCAGACACGACTGGACCAGGTTAGCACACACACACATCATTCTAATCATGATCACAACATAGTTTCTCACTTTTCAACCACTAATTTGATTTTTGCCACTATTTATTTTGTCTGTTCTAGAACTTAGAATCATGCATATATACTCTTTTGTGTCTGCCTTCTACCACTCAGCATGGTGCTTTTGAGATTCATCCATGTTATTGCTTGTTATTAGTACTTCATTCCTTTTCATTGCTGAGTAGCAATAGCAAAATATTGTGTATATCAATATATCATGGTTTATCAGTTTATCTGTAGATGGACATTAGAGTTTCACTTTGGAGAATTACAAGCATTCTTATATTAATGCATACCTTTTTGTGGACATGTTTTTCTCTTGAATAAATATCTAAGGATGAATTTCTACGTCATAGGTTAGCTAGATGATAAACTTGACAAGAAACTACCAAACTATTTTCAAAGTGGCTGTTTCATTTTGTGGGCTTCCCAGGATGGACAGGGAGACGTGGCGTGCTGTGATTCATGGGGTCGCAAAGAGTCAGACACGACTAAGCGACTGAACTGAACTGAACTGAACAGGTAGTGCTAGTGAGAGAACCTGCCTGCCAATGCAGGAGACGTGAGAGACACGGGTTCAATCCCAGGGTCGGGGAGATCCCCTCGAGGAGGGCATGGAAACTCACTCCAGTATTCTTGTCTGGAGAATCCCATGGACTGGTGGGCTACGGTCCATAGGGTCGCAGAGAGGTGGACATGAGTGAAGCAACTTAGCATGCACGCACACATACCATTTTGCATTTGCACTAACAATTTAGATGAGAGTTTCAATTGTTTCACATCCTTCTTGTTGTTCAGTCACTAAGTCATGTATAACTCTGCAGCCCCATGGACTGCAACACACCAGGTTTCCCTGTCCTTCAGTATCTCCCGGAATTTGCTCAAACTCATGTCCATTGAGTCGATGATGCCGTTTTCTTTGTTGTATAATTTAGCAGAATTCTCTATTCTCTTTTTTTCTGTAAGCTGGTAGGTAGATCTAGAGGTTTGATTAGACTCAGATCCTTTAGCCAAAGAAGGTTTTCTTTTCTTTTGAGAGTAGAGGTTTACAGAACTACTGCTTAGTGACTTTTTGTTCTCCCATCAGGGAGCACATATCATCCGATGGGCTTTGTGTGTGTGTGATGTTACCAGCTACTGATGCTCAGTGCCTAGATCCATCAGGTCATTAGACTGGCAAACAGAACACTGGGACACTGTTATAGACACAGCTATGTATACACACATCCATTTAAACACATTTCTGGAAACAGACATATCTCAGGCCCACTCTTATCTTTTCTTTAACAACCTCACTGTCTCATTATTAACTTCTTGGACCTCTCTTGTTTGAAACTTCTCTTTTTTCTGTATAAAAACATGATATGTATAATAAAAAGCGATCACTGAAACTTACAGTAACAACTTTCCAAAGGGAACACAATTATTTTAGAGGAGAGACAAGAATGAACTAAGAGGAAAGAAGCCTTTATAAGATAAAGAAGTCACAAAGAAAGGTGTATCTGAGCTCAGTACACACTTAAATCTGCATCCACCCAGAGAAAATTTATGTCATGAAGGTGACATTTAGAGCTATGAAACATTTGAAGCTTGAAAAATTAGTACAGGAAAAAGAAAAACCTTAAAATGCCCCTTATTTTTAAGTTTTCTGCATGAAAACTCAGTATTCACTCACGTGTTTTTAAGAATGTCAAGTTTGAATGAGAGAAGGAGCAATTTGAATTTTTGTTTTGTTTCCTTTCTTCATGAAGTGTGTATTTTGTCTTAAACCAGTTCACCAATGCCATTACATTCTGGGGTCACTTAGAGACTTCTGAGTGACAGTGATAGTCTGTTGTCCCCTAGGAGGGTTCTGATGTCTGTCACAACATGAAAGGTATTCATTTAACAGAGACACAACAGAATCAGATAAATAAGGTACCTGTATCTGACTGATTGCAAGGATTGGGGAGAGAAGTTTCCTCTCATTCAGTTAGCAGTAAAAAATATTTACACCAAGTAGAATTGAAAATGGGCTATCCTCTCATCCCATAGTGTGGGGGTTAGGAAGGGGGTTCTTTTATTTTAAGACCTTATTGAGATATAATCCACATGGTATGTGATTTACAAACTTAAAAGTGTCCAGTGCAGTGTATTTGAGTATATTCATAGGGTTATGCAACTATCACCACCACCTAATTTTAGAACATTTTCATCTCTCCTAGAACCAACACTATATCCATTAGTTGTCACTTCCCATTCTCTGCACCCCCTAGCTTCCCTCAGCCCCAACCAACCACTATTTACTTTGTTTATAGATTTGCTTGTCTTGGGCAATTACTTTTTAAATGTTATTCATAATCTGTTCCACTAAAATCCTTTTCTTTTTTTTTTTTACATAACCATAAGAACAAGAACAATAGAATGGAGCCCTCAAAAACATGAAAGGGTCTCAAAAAATTGTAGTAGGGTATCCCACAAAAATGTTACAGCCAGTAGCATCTGATGGTTTAAATAAATAATTGTCAAGCAGTGAAGCCATGGGAAGAGGACAGATTACAGTATCATTTGAGTCAGATGCCAATGATTTTAAAAATAAACTTGAAACAGGCCTGAGTTGCCAAACCTTTTCTTGCTCTGAGAACAGCAATTTTTGCAACCAGGAATATTTGTAAATACAAATCCTAATTTCACTGCTAACCAACTCTATGTCTCTGGGCAAATAACAGGAGATTTGTAAACTTAAGTTTCCTCATCTGTGGTATGAGAACAATGATGGTACCAACCTCATCAAGTTAGTATGGAGATTCACGTATGCAGAGCCTTTAGACACACATAGTAAGTGCTCAGCAAATGTTAGAACCAAGCATAGCACATAATAACTGCTCAGCAAATTTAGTTGTTGTCTTTTTACCACTTTTGTTCATAAGAACTCAGTAATCTAGGTTAAATTCTACAATGGAATGCTTGGGTATACCAACTCTTCACTTGCCATACATGATTGATATTTTCAAAATCTCTACTCAGAAGCTTTCTGACATGAAAACAATGGATTGGGATTTAAGATACTGTAACTTAGGGAAAAACACCATTGATCAAGTATGATTAATAAAGCTATATATTAGCCTTCAGTTGCTTTAGAACGATGTGTTCCATGAATAGTAAAAGTGTTAATTTATTATTCTCACCTAACATTCGTGTAACAGATTTTCCATTTCTAAATTAAAAGAAAAAATTAACAGCAATGAAAAAAAGCTTATATAATTGTAAATATTATACATGTCCAATAAAATAAAGAATAGATTAGAGCATTATAAACTACATATAATCTCTTCTAGTTGAAATGTCTAACTAAGATCTTTAATATATGACTTAAATCTGTGTGTGTGAACTGAAGTTGTGATTTGGTTCTGTGTTCATAAATTAAGGCAATGTGACCACCAACAAATGATTCCGTTACCCTTTTTTTAACTCCAGTATGAAATGGCTTTGGGTAATAGACTGATATGTTAGATAATTTTATTTTTGAGTAATTATTGTGCATTTTCTGTTCTTTTGAAAAGTGTGGTGCTAAATATTATGATGTCCCAATCAGATGACTCATACACAACATTTTCATACTCCGGAAATGTTAATACATTACAGTCCTTGCCTTGAAAATATAAAAGAATGAATCACAAACAACACATTTTCATTTTCCTTTGACCCTGTGAGACCATTTAAACAATGTGGTTTGCATGCAGCACCCTGTGGCCCTCAAAGGCCTCCACATTGTCTGTTTATGTCTCCATTTTAACCCCAGGCTTTACTCCTCTTGGCATTGTTTTGTATTTGCATGAAAATGTGTGTGTGTGTGTGTGTTTGCATGACAAGTCATCCGTAATGTTGAAGTTAAATGTCTAACATATCTTGCAATATCACATGTCATTAATTCTTACATGATATTTTTTTCTTTTATTTTCAGTTACTGAGGTGTAAATAATGCTTGAAATGTAAAAGTGGCATGAAACTGGAGTGATGCAAGAATATTTAATGTTCCTTTAAGAACTTACCATTTTTTAACTGGGAAAATTTGGGGGGCATTCCCAGCCTTGTCTTTGGACACCAATCCCTCAATTACAAATTATGATAAAACTATTTTGAACACAAGTATTGTCAGTAGACTAATAAATTCTGAAGTGATACTTTTTTTTTTCCCCATGAGAATGTTTTTCTAGTTCTTGAATATGAAGTATAAAATGTGTCCCCTAATTTCAGAATTTATTAGATATTTGATTTATTGGTTTCCTTAAAGCCTTCTTAATAGTACATAAAATTAAGCTCAATTGACTTTGGTGAAATTTCCTAATAACTAAAAACCTAATGAGTTACTGAATGACAGCACCAACATTTAGTGCTTTAATGTTTTCTAAATGAACATAACTATCAAAATGAATATTCGATATAGGAGTACATGGATATACAAAGAAAATAAGTTATTTACAACATTTTGTCAAGCATCTAATTCATAAGAGCACATAACTGTTCCAGCCAATGGGCTGAAAAGTACCGTTCTCTCCAAGTAGTCACCCTGCTGGCTCTGCACTTATTCCTGCCAGCTGCCATTGCTAAAATCGTGTTAGATACCCCTTGTCAAATTACCTTCAGTCTTTGGCACATTAATCCCTATGTAGTTACAAATCTTATTTCTTGGAGAGAGAGAGAGAGAGAGAGACTCAGAGCCAAACTGGTCAAACAAGCTGGCAAACATATTTTTAAATGATATGTGAATATAAAATTACCAAGATGCACATGGCTTCTAGCCTGTGAAATGACTGAGAACATGTTTCCCAAAGATGAACCCCAGAAAGCATTTCCATAAGAGCAACAATGGGAACAAATGAAATTTTCTTAAGGAGTCTTTTCAGGCACGCATCTGATATTCACTTGAAAAAAAACAAGTTCTGATATGTGTATTCTGTTATGTCTATCTGTATTGCTTTAAATTCCACCTCATTTAAGATGACAGTGGTTTTCATTTTTAAGGACAGTCCTTCTTCCATTATTTTTTATCATATCAGAATGTAGATGAGTGGCCACTATATCTCCCTTCCTTGAATGGGTATCAGGTTACTACCTCATTAGCAGCAATTGTAATAGGTTTTGGTTGATGGTGTCTTGACTGTCACCAACGAGCTCTGTGTTATTGGCAACCGACTCAGCCTCTCCGTGCCTCTGGCCCCCTGCCTACGGAGGAGGGCTTGAAGCTCAATTTTCTTTAAAGTCTCTTTTGATTGAAAATATAATACTATAATTATCATCTATCTGTGTGAGAACTGTAATTATCATATATCATAAATCTACACACATCTCTGAGGTTTTAATTAAATTCAAGCTGAAGTAACTCAAATTTATGTTATTGAAAAAGATATCTAGACACTGATGTGTCCCGTGTTTCTAACAGAGTCCTTTCTACCTGATGACAGTGATGATGATCAGGATGACATTTGTGTAGCACTTTGTGTTTACACTGCCTTATATGAGTCTCGCAGCCTAAGAGCTGCTCTTGGATCCTCACGATGCAGATGAAGAAGACGCTGAGGTCCAGAGAGATTCACTTGCCTGTCTAAGCTGTTGAACTAGCAAGTTACAGAGCTGGACAGAGACTCTGGGTCTTCTACTTCCAATTTAATACTCGTCTCCTCCATCATCATTTACCTGCAACCAGTCTTTTATTTAATTCGGAGATGATTTTTCCAAAGTGTCATTATTTGGAATTTACACTCCTGGAAACTAAAATCTGCTTGCAGGGAGCCTCCCACACCCCTTTAGACTATCCACTTGCGTCACGACAGCTCTCTCTGCTTTTACAGACTAGTTGTTTTGTCAGCATGAGTGTGACAACAATTAGACGTCCCCTGTTTTTGCCCCATGCCTTTTCTCCTTCACAGTCATTCAATGACAAGCGTAAAAAGAGCTTCATCTTTTCACGAAAATTCCCATTCTACAAGAACAAGGAGCAGAGTGAGCAGGAAACCAGTGATCCTGAACGTAAGTAGATTCTCGAAGAGAATGTCACCTGCAACACAAGAGAAAAAAAAAATCCTTCACGGGCAACACGCATGATGTAGGCTGCCCCATGCCACACGCCTAGGCAAACGAACACGGCAGGCAGGCAGGTCAGGGCTTACTACTGTGACCAGTGTTTGCCTGCAGTCTGGATCCTTCCCTGGACAGAGCTCTTTTTTCGACAGAATGCATTGGAAAGGGACCTGAGGAAGCCGGGGACTTTGCTTCCAAACAGCATTTATCTGTGACCAAGACTGTTGTCTGGTTCACCTTTTCTATCATGCAACTCTCCAAGGGCTTGACAACTTCTTTTCTGGACAGAAACCTTAGATTCCATTGCCACATGTATTGTTTTAGAGCGCTGGCTAACTGGGAGTGATCAAATTCCCCTCTATTGGTTACCAGCATTTGTTCACTCTTTCCCTCACAGCGAGCTTATCTTGGGATAACTGAGCTTATTCTTATGCTCAATCTAAAAACTGGCCGTGAAACTTGGAGTGGATCGTTGGTCTCAGCGGTACATTGCTGTGGCAGTATTAGCAGTGGGTAAAAACGGCTCTCGTTGACTCCTTATCTTTTTCATGACAACCTTCTGCTTAAACCTTTCGAGTTGCAATGCGAAGCCTCAAGTCGCAGCCCAGGGAGTTTGGGGTGAAATTTGTTTCCTAAGGAGAGAGCGAGGGATCCAGATTGCTCCGGCAACACGGTCTGTCATGGTAGTATCCGTTTCAACTCCACTGACTTCTTCCTTCCTCTTCCGTGGCTGTTCTCCCTCTCTCATTGCTCTCTCTGGGGACTTCCATGCAGGACATCCCCGGATTAGGTGACGACGGTTATGGAACAAAGACTCTGAGTAAGTTCCCAGGAATGGTCACTGTAACTTTTCTTTTCTTTTTCTTTCCTTTTGAGTTTGGCTTTTGTTCCTTTTCTCGAGGGCCTTTTCACTCCTAGCATGCACAAGATACGAGTTTTATTTGTTACCTAGCTGTGAATGCTCCTACCAAGTAATTTCCAACTGTTTTGTTCTGCATGTCAGCATTTAAAAACGAAGTGTCCCAGGCCCTGTAACTTGCGTTGCAGCTCACACCTTCCCTTTCTGGCCCTGCGATGTGGCCAACATGGTCCCGATGCCAGCCGTGGCATCCTTGCTCTGTCGCCTAGTACCTCCCAGGGAGCAAGAAGCCATGTTGAAAGAAAGGGCGAGTTCAATGCTCTGGAACAGGAAAGCGGAAATGTATTTCATGTTCTCTCTTCTGGCTTTTCACGTAGACATATTTAATGACCTTGCCAAATTCCATAATTGGGTTATACTTTGCTATTAGTAAAGGAGGTACTTTATAGTCAAAAGGAACATGCATTCTCAAAAAGTAAATATTAAGCTATTTGATCTTCCATAAATAATTCCTTGCTATTAACTTTGACTGATTTTTTTTTCTGACTTGCAGTGATCCTGCTTGAAACGTTTGTATGATAAAGTTTTAGATATATATTAATATGTTTTTCTATCGGTGATTTATTACTGCATTGCATAACCAGATCTTCATTTTATAGCTTAGAGTGGAAAGTAAAGTATATTAAACTAAATTTTTTCTAGTTATTAATGCCTTTATTCTGTGTCTCATTGCACTAATAAAAATAATAATTCTGTGTTTTAATATACTATGATTTTTCTGTGTTTGACACTAACCCCATTGTGTAGGCACCAATGAAATAAGAACCATTTTGTGTCTTTCGCAGCTGCATCACATGTTCATTTTTGTTTGTTTCGTTTTAATTTAACAGCTATGGGCAATATTTTTAGAAGCTGTTCATTTCATTGCTAAGAAACAAAATAACATTGAGCTGGACTTTGTTTTCAAGAGCTGGTTATATAACCCTGCATAATGATACCCTTCATCCTTCAAATTGTTAATTTGGATTTTTTTAAAGATATGTATATTTAGAAAATAAAATCTGATCAAGAATAACTGCTGATCTCCTTAAAGATGAAAACTTTATCTTTGAGTCTCTATACAGAATATGTATTGAAATTTTTCTTGAATTGGTGGCTGAAATTCAAGTGTTGATTTCAACATTATCCATTTAGCATCAAGTACCACCAGAGAGAATTTCTAAATTTTCGGTGGGGTTGGGTAGCATTTTAATATATTGTTAATAAATGAATATCTCTTGCTATTGGAGAGTTGAAAGTATGTGATGCCTTTTTAAATCCAGAGTGATGCCCTTTTAAATCTGAAGGTTTATTTACTCTCCAAAATTGAATATATTACACTAGGGAAAGTTATCTGCCAGTTGACACTACTGGTGGCCATAATTTAGACTTTAGCTGGAACATATGTTTAACTTCTTTTCACCTGCAAAATAGAAAAGTTCTGTTAAACAATATCTTAACATTAAGAGAGATTGGTTATTAAATAAACAGCCATATGGTTCTAAGTTTTTCTAGTGTAGCTTCATTCTGAATTATTTTAAAAGTGAAAATCAAAAACAAAAAAAACACTTCATCTTCAAATGAAGGTGCTTGAGATAATCACGCTCATGAAGATAAGCCATTGTTGGGTATGTGCTTTGACTTTTCGGTAACAAGACAGATTTGCACTGATTCATCACACTTACTTTCCTAGTGCCCCTTTGCACTTACAACATGTGTACCTAAATTAATAATGCAGTTCTCATCAAACACCCACACAAAAAGAAATGATTCCAGTAAACTTAACCCATGCTTTAATTTTCATTAGTTTCATACTCTAAAATCAGTCCATCCAGGATGCGTTAACTAACTCAATTGTAGAAGTCCTTTCACAATCCACGCGTGTATCACATCATCACGTAGTATACTTTAAAATATATGACAGTTTTATTTGTCAATTATACCTTAATGATGCTAGAAAATGAAAAGTAATCCATCCAACTGGCAAGAATCAATAATAGCAAATACATTTCAAAGCACTTTTTTTTTACTGTTAGAGAATAACATTATATATTCTTTTCCTTTTTTCTAACGATTTTGCAACAGTTGTCCCTTTTTAAAAAGCTGAAGTTATCGCTAATGATCTTCTCAGATCAAATAGTCACGTATTCTTCATTCAGTTAGCCTGATATACAAAGAAGTTGATAAACTGATGGATTTATCTTCTATAACTTAATAAATAGTACAGATAAATTATTTTGGAAATAAAAGCCCTAAGTCTGGCACATAGTCAGTACATCCCCCTGTTATGCAAGTTAAACTGTGTTTGTGGAAAAAAATTTTGAAATATCACTGTATACTTGTACAGTCATTCAACCAGAGTTAAAAACATGCTTTGTGCCAGAACCTGTGCTTGGTATTAGACCATTTATCTTCTTCCCGTCCTAATTCCTCCATAACCTGAACCTAAGAGCTATCCAAGCAAGAATCTTAAAAACAAGGAAATATTGAACTGATTCATAAAACACTTTTCAGTGACTCATTTCTTCCTCCAAGGTTTCCTACATACTCAGTGAAGCAGGAAAGTTCTTCAACAATCCCTTTCATCTTGTGAATTAGTTTAGGAAGTATTTAAATAGAAATAAAATGAAAGGGATTCCAGGGAGGGAACAACTGGCAATTTGAAATGCAATATTCCTGCAAAATGCCTAATAGCAAAATAAAGCAACAAAAAGCCTGTAATAAACCAGTCCTTACCCACCAGAAGCTCCTGAAATTATAATCAGGAACATCCAGTTCAGACACATTGACCTTTGTGACAAGAATCTGGAAAATCAAAGCTACACGAATGGGTCAAACTATTTATAAAAAGAGAAGTGCTTAGATGGACAGTATGCATTTTTTATAATTAAACATGCTTTCCTATTTGCTAATAAAAATAAGACACAGCAATCAAGCAGTAGCTCCCCGGAAAATAAAGTTTTCATCTTCATCTTATCTGAATTTTCTTAATGCGTCTCCTCTGCAGCCTTACTTGCCTTCCGCTCACATTTCTAGTAGCCTTGCATGGTATTTCTTTACGTTCTGGCTGCTCTCCAGTGCTTGGTATCTCTTTAATTTGCTGTGCTGTTCTTGCAGAACATGTTTCTTCTAATGCCAGCGATAGCGAAAGTAGCTACCGTAAGTTATTGCTTTGGTTTGTGATTCTTTTCTTTGCAACTGCCCCCTTGCCTGTGGTATTCATTTCAGATTTTTGCTGTTGTTTTTCAATTGCTGCCCTTTATCATCCTCATCCAAAGCAAATGGCTTGAAATGAAATCATCATTTGATGTGGAAAGATACAAAAGACACGAGGGCCATGGGTGAACTAGGGTCATTTGTACAAGGGGTTGTGGAATTGCTAATAAATTATTCCAGCCTTAGTTGACTGTGGCCTGGTGATGCAATTCTCCTAGAGAAGGTGGGGAAAAAATTTTTTTTGGATTTTGACATTCTGTCCTCCAAAATAATTTATACACCCTGCAGAAAGGTTGAAAAGTCATCATGGTTTTATTTTCCTTTTCATTTTGCCTTTTCCTTTCTGTGCCTGGCTCCCCTTTGCAAGAGAAAGCCTGATAAATTACAGTGTTCCTTTTAAATGAGTATGAACCTTGTATATCTCTTCTCTCCTTGATTAATATCTTGAGATAGATACTATGCTATATCTAACTTTAAATTTTGATGGTTGGGAAGAGATGAAAAAGTTTCATCCTCTAATGTTGAAGGAACTCACATTTTCTTTAAAAGTGAACAAATCTTGGATCAGAAAACTTAACTGAAAAGGTAGGTAACTATTTAAAAATTATTTCCGATTTTTGTTTGGTCACCTCAAGCCATTTGCTGAGTGATAAAAGAATATTCACCAAATGCCAGTCACATCCTTTTTTCTGTTCTGGTGGTTTCTTACCACATACAGGTTTTTGGTGACTAAAATAAGTATGTTTATTACTCTTATCCTTGCAATTTCAATATTTATTTTGTACTCAGTGAAATGGGTTACTCAAAAAGCAACTACTGATATTAGAAAATTGCAGGCCCAATACTTAATGACCCTCAGCTACCAAGACAGAAATCAGTTGGAGGTTTTTGGTTTGGGTTTGGGGTTTTTTTGTTTTGTTTTGTTTTTGGTCTTTTTGCTTGTATTAATTGAAGATAAGCATAGGAGAACAGAATAACTTTTATTTTTGTCTTTTCCACTACAGCATGGTAATTTATAAAACCATGCCCCTTTTTGAGGTGGAGTGCCAAATAATGTTCTTGAAGTGTGACAAGTTCAATTTGGATCTTGAGAAAGGCTCTAGATAGATAATCAAATTGGTGGGGAAATAGGCGGGGGAAAGGGTACAAAAGAGGAAAGATGACAGATGGAGGGAGTAGGGGCCAGAGGAGGCAGATGAAAAGCATGCCACAGAGTGAAATGAAGAAAAGTTGTGATGAGATACCTTTGATCAACCAAATATTAGAACCCCCTCATTTTCTTCCTCAATAGAATGATAAGTCCTTTTGATAAAAGGAATTAAAGCTTTCTTGTTTTTAACACGATCTTTAACATCTTCACAGTCTTCCTACTCTTATACTTTTATGATTATCCCAAATTGAGAAAATATTTGCCTCTCCCATGTCTTCATTTGGTTCTAAAACAAAGAAACCTAGCTGGTTAAGAAGTGACCAAAGATTATTTGTTGGGTTTCATGGAGACCCTTGGCCCAAATTTCTTGGATGTTCAGTTTTCAGTTTTTAAGTGTGTGCTTCCATCCTGTAGAAACAGAGAAATGGAAAACATCAAATTTTGTTCTTGCAATCCCTTTTATGGAACGTGTACTTTTATGGAACTACCTTTTCCTTCAGAAATCTGTGTTTAGAATATTTCAGAGGCCTTTCTCTTCTTTAGAGATGAGCATGTTCTTTCCAGAATCATTGTTATAAAAATTGCACCAAGGCTTTCAGCTGTTTGACAAGTTTTTGATTGCAGTACTCTAAGTTGACATCAATAATTCTTTTCACTCTCAAATAGTAGATGCACATAAAGGTTTATTGAGTGAATAAAGGAAAAACTTGCAAACAGCTTAAATTATCTATGAGAAGAGAGATGGAACTGTACTATTACTAGAGAAAATGTGGAGTCTAATAGTCTGTTTTAACTTGAATCTCCTCTGAGGCTACAGAAAGCTAGCCATTCAGATTTCTTTCTTTACAAATGAAAAAAGGTAAGAAGAGCCTTGTCATAGCTTAGAGGAGAAAAAAATGGATATTTGTTTTTCCAGGATAGAAATATGAGGAATTACAGAGGACTATTTCTTAGTTCATTCAGCATCTACTCTATGTCACGCTCTCTCATAGGCACCTTAAGACTCAATGTAAGTCTCAGTGAACTCTGGAACTCAGCACAGGTAAAGAGGTAGAGCGATCAATACTTTAAGAAAGCATAAAGTGTAGCCATTTCTAGCATAAAAGTCTGGCCCAAGAATAGTGGGGCTTCAGAGATAATCTCAAAGAGGAGGGGGCCTTTGAGCTGAGCTTTGCAAAGATGAGGTACTTGCCAGCTCAGTAAAGTTGAAGAAGAAACTCACCAGGAAAGGCATTGGCATGACCAAAGACACAAAGGCTTGGGACAGACACAGTTTTTCCAGGAAGTACAGTTTCAAAATCAAACCAGGCTGGATTTTTCTATTGAATTCCTGGCTTTTGCCGTAATTATGACTTTTATATTTTATGAATAGCAGTCTAGAGAAAATAATACCTCTTTTCACTCATTTTCAGATTTTTTTTTTTTTTAACTCTTAGAACCATTCCATGTCTGCTCAGGACAAAATGGCTAAAAAAATAGTCAGTAGTTAGAAAGACTGGCAGGCTTCCCAGGTGGTACTAGAGGTAGGAGACATAAGAGATGGAGGTTCCATCCCTGGGTCGGGAAGATCCCCTGGAAGAGCGCATGGCAACCCACTCCAGTGTTCTTGCCTGGAGAATCCCCATGGACAAGGTGCCTGGTGGGCTGCAGTCCATAGGGTCACAGAGTCAGGCACAACTGAAGCAACATCCACACACAGAAAGACGGGCCCAGGCCTGGGTGTTGCATTCTGGAGTTACAGATTGTGCCAACCTTATTCGAAAGCCTCAGATATTTTCTGAGATACATATACATGCACATGAATTTACACCAACCTCAATTTCTAATAAATAGCTCAGACCTTTGATGCACCATCTCAAGAATTATAGCATATTTTTTCCAAAGTCCAGCTATACTGAGCACTAGCTACAATACAGTTTAACAATGTACATTGTCTAATTATGCAAAATGCTATCTCATAACTGCCTTAACTATGGGCTAATTCCAGATTTCTGTCAACAAAGTAATATAATACAGTGCAGGTTTGTGTTTGTTTTGTATCATACCTTTGAATTGCCCTTATATATGATGGCAATAAAGATCAATTAGCTATAATGGAGACCTTGCAAATCTCTACAAGGTGAAGACCTGCCTTCCTTAAAGCCCAGTAGAGCTCTTATGTTATTATGGGTATGGGAGAGCGGGTGATTATCCTCCTAACCCATTGTTGCTCAGCAGTTAAATAGGATTTTCAAACCAAGGATCTTAAAAAATGAACTGAGTGAAACTGAGATGCTGAGATGAAGAGATTTCAGACTTTCCCTCTGGAATCAGTCGGAATGGTGCCCATATTCCCCTTTCTCCATTCTTCTCAAGCACTGGCCTTATATTTCCTCAAGTTCTTACCAAGCAATTTTATTACATATAGTATCTCATTTTATTTCTGCAACAAAATTATGAAATATACCTTATATTTACACCCCGTTAACAGAGAAGGCAATGGCACCCCACTCCAGTACTCTTGCCTGGAAAATCCCATGGACGGAGGAGCCTGGTAGGCTGCAGTCCATTGGGTCGCTAAGAGTCAGACACGACTGAGCAACTTCACTTTCACTTTTCACTTTCATGCATTGGAGAAGGAAATGGCAACCCACTCCAGTGTTCTTGCCTGGAGAATCCCAGGGATGGGGGAGCCTGGTGGGCTGCCGTCTATGGGGTCACACAGAGTCGGACACGACTGAAGCGACTTAGCAGCAGCAGCAACTGATGAAGAAGCTGAAGTTCCAAAGAGCTACCTTTCACTAATACTATGTCCCTGCAGGTCTAGTCAAGATATTTTAATTCTGAAACTTAGACATTTTCACTATTCCCTGTGTTTTGTAATCCAAGCTTCTTCACGTTTTAGCTAGTACATTTCAACCATACCACCTATCAAATTAATTGGCTGTCCCTGGTGGTTCAGCAGTAAAGAATCTGCCTGCCAAAGCAGGAGATTCGGGTTTGATCCCTGGGTTGGGAAGATCCCTGGAGGAGGAAATGGCAACCGGCTCCAATATTCTTGCCTTGGGAATCCCATGGACAGAGGAACCTGGCAGGCTCCAGTCCGTGGGATTGCAGAGTCAGAAATGACTTAGTGGATAAACAACAACAATCAATACAAGCAGCAATATTTACATAACATTAACTATGAACTAAGCCTGATTTTAAGGACTCTTATATATAGTAACAGATTTAATCTGAAGATCCTTTGAAGACACTGAATCAATAATTCACTACGTGACCTTGAAGAAATCACTGAACATTTTTGAACCTTAGTTCTCTTCAGTGTAAATGACTAGCTTGGATTAGAAAAGAGATACAGGGAACAGGTTTTAATCAAGACTGCCCTTTAATAGTTTCTTGAGGAACTATACTGAAAAGTGTTGAGGCCAAGTGAGGCTCAGCAGTAATTCAGGCAATGATCGGTGTGATGCATGTCGAGGGTCCGTAAGGGAGAGTGAAGTCATGCTCCAGACTCTCCATCCATAAACCACGTTAACTCCAAACTCTTTCTTAGCACTAACATTCCGTGGTTCTAGGAAGCTAGTTATTCTTCGTAATTATCCAATGCAGGCCGTAAACACTAAATTTAGACCACTGAATGCCCTGCCACTGGCCTTCACTTCCCTCATCTCTCTTTTCCAGTTTGGGAAAAAATTTTAAAGAAAAACACCCTGTTTTTCCTTATCATGAGAGCCTTACTCCAAACCCCTCTTACTGTGACTTGCTTCCAGTTTAAAGACAGTGTTTTCTGGAGGTTGTAACAACAGGCTCTGCAAAGGCTCTGCGAAGTCTCTGCCGGTGGCAGGCGGCCACCCCCAGCTCTGTGCCACGCTCCCCTTTCCAGCCGTGCGATTGCCAAAACAAGACAAAGTAATTGTTTGTACCCTGTGTCAGCTGTTATTTCTAAGTGCCGACACCTCCTGAGTGAAAAATAGAAAAACTACTAAGGATGACTATTTTTTGGAGATGACACAGCAGCATTAAAAAAAAAAAAAAAGAGTTAGGGTTTGCAAATGGAGCATCTTATGGCCTGTCGGTAACTGACCCAGGTTCAGCTCCCTTCTCTGCCACCCACCATTTTTGTTCACCTCTGAGTTCTGCCTCTACATCCCAGCCCCCACAGAGAGTTCTGCACCTCTGACCTTTTTGAGACTGTGCCGCATACTCAGCGAGCAGTCAGCAAAGATGTGGTTTTTAATCTTGACTCTACTACTTACTGAGGAAGCAGGCCCTGTCTCCGAGTCTCAGCTTCTTCATCTGTCAAGTGCAGATGATCAGAGCACCTACCTCAAAAGAAATGGCTGTGAGAAATACGAAGCAATGGCTGCAAAAGCCTTTTATAGCCTGTAACGCGCTATGCAGGCGTGAATTATCGTCCCTTCACTGCTGTGACTTTTTTTCTCCCCCTCATAATCTCCCTCCCATTACCCCTTGGGCTTTCCATTCTTGAACATGAAAGTGAAAATTGGTTTCGGGTGCTGAGTTCACAGCTATTGTGCCTTATCAGCTGCCACAGCACCCCTGTGGGCTTCCTTACATGGTCCCTGGTTGTCATGCAGCCGTTAGAATTGGGAGGGGTGTTGACTTCAGGGACACTGGTCATCACTGCTGTCTGCCAGTCTTACTGCTCTGAGCAAGAACCTGTGCTTCCTGTGGGTTAGACGCAAACCAGAAAGCAACAGGTAAACGAAGAACTACAGGACTCTGTTCTAACAAAGTTAATCTAAGCTATGTTGCTTTGTCCTAGTTTTTCAAATCACACATTATACATACTGACACCAAATATTTTATTTAAGGTTTGCCTTTAGAATGTCCCATCAGAATGATTTGTTCTCCTGGGAACAAGAGGTGTTCTCTTTATTTAGGGGAAAGCGCACTTTCCCAAAGGAAAGCGTATAGACAGAAACACAAAGTGGAACCTATCTTTGGCTTCATTGCTCACCCTGACTCGTACCACTAAAAGCAGAATGCAGATTCACTGGTCTCTGTCTTTATGTTAAATACTGAGGACACCTTGGATAACTGCGGTATGGGGTGCCCAGTCTCGTGCAGAGACATAAGTATCACCTGATATTTATTCTTTTTTTGCATTTAAAAAGTTTGCAATTTTTTTCAAGTATTTCTGTAACTGACATTTATTGTAATTATCTAAAATCCTCAAAGAGAAGTTAAATTCAACCGTAAATGTGGAAAAGTAGCTCCATAGCATATTCTGTCACCTGATATGTAAAACCTGTTATCCCACGGGCAGGAGTCCCCTCTCACATATTAGTCATTCAGGGAGATTTCTCCTGAAAGTCAGTATGACATTACAGTGTTGGTCTGCCATGCTTCTGTCTCTAAAGCTATGCTTTTTTTTCCCCCCAACTATTTTTACACTTTTCCTCTGAATTCCTATGTCCTCTGCATATGTCAGCCTTTAGATAACTAGAGCTTAGCAGTCATTCCCCTTTATTATTTTTTGACATAGCTTCTGTAAATTTCAGTTGATTCATTTTTTAAAAGAGGATCATTTTTTCCCCTGAATTAAAAAAAAAAAACAAACGTGAATCTGACTCCTCACATACCAAACCCCTGCCCTGATGCAGGAAGCTCCCCTGAACACTTTTTGGAGCAGTCATGGGTAGGTTCCGCTTAGAGGAAGCACCAATGCCCCTTCTCCTTGACTTCAGGAGGTAGCCCAGCCGAGCCATTCTTGACGGTGAGGCGAGACATGATGTGGGCCTGGGGCCATTTCCCACCCCAGGGAAGACATGCGCATTCACCGCTTTAGCCAGAGACCACTTAATTCCCCCAGATCAGCCTTGTCATTATCAAACCTGCCTGTAATACTAACTCCTTTCATGAAATGGATTCATCCTCCAGAGGCTGTGGCTTCTGAAGCAGCAGCACATGGTTCTGACCTGACTCTGAAAGTGTCAGGGCCTATGAGGAGATAGAGCAGTGAGACCCAGTGCCCTTTGGTTTCAGAAAAAACTACCTCTTATGACACACCTCGGGGTTTCCCAGGTGGCGCTAGTGGTAAAGAACACACCTGCCAATGCAGGAGACTCAGGTCCCACCCCTGGGTCGGGGAGGATCCCCTGGAGGAGGGCATGGCAACCCACTCCAGTAATTCTTGCCTGGAGAATCCCATGGACAGGGGAACCTGGCAAGTACAGTCCACGGGGCACACAGAGTCGGACACAACTGAAGCAACTTAGCACACGCACAACACTTCTCCTCTATAGGACAGCATACAAAAACCCCTTTTCAAAACTTAAACTATTTCCCCACCAAAGGTAGTCAGTCCTAGGCCTAATGCGAATGAAGGTGTGGAGCCTTCTGAGTTGGCAGCTGAATGAGACAAATCTCATGCCTAGTTCAACTGGGCAAAACTGATGATTAGGAAAAAAAAAAAAATTTGCCAAAAACCAATTTACTTTCCATGGTTGTATGTTGACTTGAGGCTCACCATGAATCAGAAGGCTTATAGCAAATGAGCCTGGAAGTGTGGAAACTGATACTCCATGGTCTGCCTTACTTTTCAAAGTTTCAAGGCTAGATTTAGCAGTGATTAGAACAAGTGATGTAGGGCCCTCCTCAGTTTTTTATCTTCTTAACTGACCCAGCATTTTCTTGATGAATTAACATTAAAGTCTTCAGAGCCTTGGAGTATATAGGCTGGTGAAGTTTTTGTCTCACAAATGAAACGAGCAGACACTTGCTTTTGAACATTGTGTTTCTTTGGGAAATAAAATGGAAGATGAAAGGTCCAGAAATTCTGGTAATGTAGCAGCGAACTATTGGATGGAACCTCTCCTTGAACTCAAGGGGTTCCTTTTAGGCGGGAATGCTGGGCATGCAGCCATAGTGCGGTGTTTCTCAGCGTCAGACGCGAGGCGGCCTCTTCCATCCCTGCCCTGCTGAACTGCAGAAGGCCAGCCTCCTGTCGCTCCTCCGACCAGCGACCACCTGACTCTGTCACGGTGCCAAACAGTTCTATGAGGGTGAAGGGATGTGGGGAATGGTTGAAGGAGGGAGAGAGCAAGGGAAATTAGCCCTGAACTGGGTCTGTTTCCTGGGCTGCAGAGCAGGGCTTGTAGCTGTGGTTTGTGACTGGTTGTTAGTCCACTGTAATTTTTCCTTTTTTCTCTTCTCAGGAGGGCAAGAAGATTTCATTCTCTCTTATGAGCCTGTCACAAGGCAGGAAAGTAAGTTTCTTAGCATGCTCTGGTTCCTGATTTCCAGGCTATAACAGGTGACCCCATTTCAGGAGGGAAATAAACTGCTTATTATTCAGCAGTTCCCAGGCCAGACCCTGCTCTTTCTTTGGCCCTGTGGCCAAGCAGACACATTCCCTGCACCGAGTGGGCAGCGACAGCTCGCAGGAGGATGGAGCTGCCCTCTGGAAGAATGATCCTTAATAGGAAGGAGCACATCCAAATCATAAAGGGCGCCACCTACAGGATTGATGGGTAAAATCCTCCTGCAGGTTGATGTCCACTTAGTATTGAGGGCTTTCTAGTAGGGCTCCTAAGAGAGAGGCCACCTTCTGGGCTGCTCCAAAAGCCTGGGAGGAATTTATACAGAGGCTGATGGCTCTTGACAAAGATCACAGAGAAAATTCAGGCATCAGAGGAGGAATTGTAACAAATGAACTTTTGAGTTCCTTGTAGCCCCGTGATTACAAAGGAATTGAGAGAATCCAAGCAGAGAATGGAGAGTATTTTGAACTAAGGAAAAGAAAGTATAAAAACCTAAGATGTCATTACTACTAATGATGACTTTTGAAGGCATTGCCTAAACAATAGTCAGATAGCTACTTTGGAATCTTTTTTTTCTCCCACTCAATTGACTAAACTTGGTAACTGTTTTGACTGTTGTGTAGGCATACGTGAAGAGTAAGCAAAACATCTCCAAATGTTTGGGTTTTTTTTTCATTGACACTGCAGTTGCTTTTCCCTGTTAGTTTCAGTAAATTCCAGAAAGTAGACTCAGCCAACACACTCGGTGTTAAAACATCAGTTTCCTATGCAGGGCTCTCTGGGCAGTTTATCCGCCGAAGTAACAGCCTCAGTAGTTCTTAGTGTTCGGCAGGTTTGCCCTAAGATTCCCAAGTCGGACTCCTCATCTGCATTTCCTTTCCCTCTCTGCAGTAAACTATACCCGACCCGTGATTATTCTGGGCCCCATGAAGGATCGGATCAACGATGACTTGATATCTGAATTCCCTGACAAATTTGGCTCCTGTGTGCCTCGTAAGTATCCTTCATCTCTCCTCTAGAAGTACAGCATGGCTCTTTTTGAGATGGTAAAATGTAACTCTGTTTTTCCAGTAGTCACCAGTGATTCAGATACCGTCAGTCACCTATTATCTGAGCATCTCATTTCATTTCTCTGCCAAATACATTCCATCTATGCTGCCATGCGTTATTCTCTATTTAGTGAGTAAACGATGTGGTACCCGAGAGGGCAGGATGAGTCCTTTCTTTGTAATGCCGGTGGTACTTAAGACAGCATAGGATTATTGATAGGCCTTCATATTTTCTTGTAGATTGATTGAAATGTCACTGAAGCCTCTTTTCCCATAGAATCATGCTACAAAGCAAGTCTGTCCAACACACAGCAATTCAAACGCTGAGATGCAAGGTTTACAGCAGAGAAAGGGCTTGTTTATTCATGGGACTGCCACTTAAAGAGGTTAGAGAAGAAATCTCAGACTCACCTCCCGGAAGCCAGGGGCTGGGGATATTTGTGGGATGAAGGAGCAGGGTAGCCTGAGGTGTGGGGAGCGTGGGGATGGGTGATTGAAAATACGAGGGTAAGGTATTTCTCATTCTGTGCAGGTGTGGGTAAGCTGCAGGCTTCATCATGGGAAGCAGATTCAGAAAATGTCAGCATTAGCATGTTCTGAGGGTGGAGTCTGGGACCCTCTGATGTTCAAAGGTCACCAGGTAGACACTGGCACTTGTCCAGTTGGAGGGTCGGTTGTCTTAACCACTCTTAACCATCTCAAGCTCAAACTGGACACAGCTGACTCTGAGTTCCTATAAAACAACTAAGGCAAACACATTGTTGAGACTATGTGATGCTTGAAAGATATGCCTTTTTTTTTGTTTGTTTGTTTGGTAGTAACAAAGTGATCAGTGAAGGCAGGTTACAGGTTTAATGGGTCTAACTAATGATCACTCTTAGTTGCAGTAAGAGAGATCAGAGACAATGTTCTCTGTTAAACTCATCTCAGGATAACTTAGGGCCGTGTGTCGATCAATACAAAATAGCCTTTCCTTTCCCTTGGAAGGATGAAGACAAGAAAGAATATAAAGTTTTTACCTGCCTCCCGGCCACTGCTCTCTCATCCTTATGGACAGCCGTCAGGCCCCCCAGTCCCTCTGACACACCCAGGACAGCCCTCCCTGCAGAGTCTGTCTGCCCTCCTTCCTGCTGCTCCCTGCTCATCACTTCTGGCCCTGCTCCCACTGTGCCACATGAAAATGCTAGAGGCTTTCTGTGTGTGTAAACCCACCAGGAAATTTTAATTTATTGGACCACTGAGCTCTGAAATCTGATCTCAGCAGATATTTCTTCCTCACTCAACATGTTTTAAGCTCTTTGCTCTGAAGTGTCTCTTACATTTCAGGACTGCAAATGTCTGCAGGAATACAGGAGAGGAGCAGGGATCGCACATGCGCAGTGCACGGGCAGGCGGGAACCGGGGTGGGTGTGCTGTCCTATGAGACGGTCCCCGGCAAGGGTTCTGGGTACCGGTCTTGCCACAGAGCCTAACCTGAGAGAGACGCCAGACAGAAATGATCAAGTCAAACCCTAGGCCACTTGTTGCAGCCCTCAGCTTGTTCCTCCACTTTTGAAAGAAAAAAAAAAGAAATTCCTTTAGCACCATTTCACTACCCCTCCATCTTGCATCGTCTTCTTTCTCTTTTTTTAAGTAATGGCACTGTTTTATAAAAATCAATACATGTTCATTGTACAAAACGTGGAAAATGCTAAAAAGTTAAACAAGAAAATTAAAAATATACAGAAAATCTCAGAAGATACCTAGAGATAACGTCCTTGCTAATATTTTCATAGATTTGTACCTGTTCTTTCTTTTCATGCATTTTCTCCTTTGATTGGGTACATGTCAAGTGTATACATTTTTGCTTAATATTGTTTAAAGTCCCTTAACTGTGATGGTATCATTTTACATCTTTTAAAGTCCCTGAATATATTTACACTATATGTCCTTTTTGTTAATTTTTATATGAGACATTTTTTACTTCTTTGCTTGTCCCGTAATCTTTTATCATGTGCTAGACATTGTGATGCTACATTATTGAGCATTTGGATGTTGTTATCAATATCTTCCTTTATAGAATATTAAGTTTTTGTTTCAGCAGGCAGTAATTTACTGACAAGTCAGCTTCTTTGAGTTTTGACTTGGTTTTAGACATTGTGAAGGTAGGTCTAGAGTAAGTCAAGAGTAACCTCATAAAATGCAACCGTTCTGGGATCTCAGCCTAATGCATAGTCCGTCTGAACTTCAGGGTCTCCTAGCAATCCATGACCTCTAGACTTTCCGTTTGGAAATGAAAATGGAGTGCAGAGTCCTCTCATGTGTTTCTCCTAAGTATTACAGCTCCAGCACTGTCTGTTGTCCAGTGCCTGAAAATATATGTCCATACATTTTGTCTAGTTTTGTAGTTCTTCACAGTGTGGGGCTAAGCCTGGTACCTGCTACTGTGTCATTGACCTTCATAGTACACACTTTTATATCTATGTTGAGAGTGCGTGGTAAAAAAAAAAAAAAGGTATAACAGAAGTTTCTGAATATAAAGTTACCTTATTTTCATCTTTTTTCATTTTATAAAGATACTACGAGGCCAAAGCGTGACTACGAGGTGGATGGCAGAGACTACCACTTTGTCATTTCTAGAGAACAAATGGAAAAAGACATCCAAGAGCACAAGTTTATAGAAGCCGGCCAGTACAATGACAACCTATATGGAACCAGTGTGCAGTCCGTGAGATTTGTAGCAGAAAGGGTATGTTCTCCAGTCATCTTACATCTCCCCTGAAGAAGGTACCCAGGTGGCAAACTGCATTTTTTTTTCTTTCTGGTCATTCCTCTTCCCTGATTTCAGTTGTAAATTTTGATTCAGTATTCCTTTTAAGACCTCTGAGCAGAGAATCTCTTTAGAGCAAGGTCGTTAATCTTTGTTCTAATCTCAATAAAGTATGCTGACTGACCTGGCAGGGGAGAGGAGGGAAGAGGGCTTATAAACCTAAAGGCAGGTAACAGCTTGAAGTTTATGGAAATTCACTTTGTCTTTGGCTCACTTTTCTTTGGCCCCAGTAACTGAACTTGTTCTAAAAACGGTCACTTTCGGTTGTTTAGATCAGAATCCTCAGTTCTTTTTGTTAGTAGGAGTTTACTTTTTATCTCCCTGAAAACTTGAGATGCTTTTGGTGGAAGGGTAGACACATGAGGAGGACTGCCTGGCCTGTTGCTGGCAGATATTCTAAATTAGAGGAGGTATAGATGAAATTCTGTGTGAAAGTCACTCAGTCATGTCCAACTCTTTGCGATCCCATGGACTGTAGCCTGCCAGGCCCCTCTGTCCATGGAATTCTCCAGGCAAGAATACTGGAGTGGTTTGCCAGTTCCTTCTCCAGAGGATCTTCCCGACCCAGGGATCGAACCCAAGTCTCCTGCATTGCAGGCAGATAAAATTACCCTGCTGATAATTTCAAGGGCATGGACATGAGAAGACTGTAAGGGCAAATAGGATAGGAAGACCCTTGAGATCTGCCTCAAGAAGGATCCTGATCACCTGTGAACACTGAGGATCAATGTCATAGAAGAAGAAAAAGTAAAAGTTAAGAGCCCATCGTATTTGTTATATAGGTAATATTTGTTGGGTTGATTTGATTTGACACAACTTCCCCCCACCCCCACTTTTAATGTTTTAGTTAAAAAACTTCAATGAGAAATGTTCACGTCTATGCAAGAATACAGTAAGAAGGTGGGTCAAGTTTCTTCTCTCTAGGGTGCTGGCTTCTTTGAGCAATATCACACTGTTTCAAATCACTTTTCTGGATCATTGCATCTGTTCCCCTCCTTGAACATGAAGACACAGCCTTTGTTATCTCAAACCTTTCTGACCAGTGAATACTCAGACTTCATCCAGGCATTTTATGTAACTGCCACATTTCACAGATAGCAAACTTGGAATATATTAAGTGATAAAAACTTGAGCCATCTCAGTGTGTTTCTCCTGTAAAAGCTCAAGTACTCGCTGGCCTCTATTTTTACATGGATATTATGGATGAGCTTTTATTCCCCTTTAGTGATTTAGGACTGTTTGTATCTGCATAGTATGCTTTTTCTCTTCTTTGTAAAGTTCTTTGGGCCTCAGGGTAATGAAGCCATTTCCCTCCAGGAGGTAGAACATAATGTGTGGCAAATGTGTCTACTCTCCAGAAATACTTTATAAAGCAGTTCCTTGCTCTGAGCACTCATTGCAGTGGAAGCCAAGTTAAATGAGGTATGCTACAATGTAATAGGGTTTTTATTTGTTAACAAACAAAAAATTTACATACACTATGCAAACCTCTCTCTCCACAGTCAAAATAAAATACTTAAGGTCACTCTCTGTGTCTGTCCTTGCTCTGTACTAGACGGAGGGTATCAAAGGCAGGACACGTAGAAACACTCAGCAAATATTTATAAAATTGTTCTAAACTCATGGTTACCATTCTTCCAGATTGAACACTGGCCAGGGTGAGACAAGGAGGTATTTATTTATTCTAACCAACAAGACTCTTGTTTGAGTCTTAGCACTGAGACCTGGGTGAGTTACTACTATATGTACTGCTGACACGAGCCTGGGCAAGTTAGTAGTTTTAAGTCTTAGCCTTCTCTTCTGTAAAATGCAGTTGACAATTCACATCTCACAGGTAGGGAATTTCTTCTTTGACAAGTTGGGAATTTCTTTTTGACGATTGTCTTCAGAGATAGTTCACGAGGGCTTCATGAGAATGGACTCAGTCACATTGTATATGGCTAGATGGCTTCCTTGTGCAAAGCATCAGGTATTTATTTAAGGAAATAAATAAAGTTAGCTGAGATAACCCTAGTAAAATGTCTACTCCCTTGGCTGACACTTAGTAAAGGAATAAGAAACATTACTGCAAACATTCGGTGATGACCCTGTATACCAACTTTTATTTATGCTTTGCAACAATTCTTTTCAAAATTTGAAATGTAGTATCTTTTACCTCCCTCTAAAGCATGCTTACTTTTTTTTCTTTTGCTTTGATTATGATCATTCTACCTGGATTAACGCTGTATTTTTCTTTTCCTTCTCCCAGGGCAAACACTGTATACTTGACGTATCAGGAAATGCTATCAAGCGGTTACAAGTGGCCCAGCTGTATCCCATTGCCATCTTCATTAAACCCAAGTCTCTGGAACCTCTGATGTAAGTGGAGGGCAGCAGCAGCCTTCATTCAGCCTCTTGTTCCATATGACAGAGCAAACTGCTAACAGCTCTTTGCCATAAATGCTTACACGTGGGAATTGCCGTTGTCAGTTTTTTTAAGCGTTCCCTTTTTTAATGATAGATGGAAGTTCTTTAGAACCGCTAGAGACACAATGTCAGTAATTCCTGAAAATGTCTTCGCTAATGTTTCTTGATTTTTATTTTCATTTCACAAGTTGTTTTTGTTTGTGTATGACTTTTTCATTTTGTCTCCTTGTTTTGAAAGTAGGTTGGTTTGTTTTTATTTTGTCTTGCTTTGCTTTCCAAATAATAGGAAGCAATCGTCTTTAAATTGTCTCTTACTTCTGAGAGCAATTCCACCGGTAAATCTTTTTAAATGTGTAAGTTTTCATAGCGGGAACATTTTTCAGACTCTCTCCATCGGCGTTTCACATTGTTATGGCGTAGATTTCTTGTGTTCCTTAATTGAAACCTCATGTATATGGACCACTAGCCTTATAAGGAGTTTTATTAATGACCTGGCTGTAAAACACCTACAGTCTTAACCAATAGCTCCAGACCTTTGCACATTTATGAACAGGGAGAAAAATGTATGATACAGGCTCTTTTATCCTTTTTATTTATTTATTTTAATTAGTTTATTTTTCTCTGTGATGGGTCTTTGTGGCTGTGCAGGCTTTCATCTAGTTGCTCAAGCGAGGGCTACTGTCTAGCTGCAGTACGCGGCTTCTCACTGCAGTGGCCTCACTTGACGCAGAGCGTGATTCTAGGGCGAGCGGGCTTCCGTAGTTGCAGTTCCCGGGCTCTGGAGCGCAGGGTCAGTGGTCATGGCTCATGGCCTTAGTTGCTCCACCTGTGGGATCTTCCTGGACCAGGGATGGAGCCCCTGCCTCCTGTATTGGCAGGCGGATTCTTTATCAATGAGCCACCAGGGAAGCCCTATTCCTTTTATTTTTCAGAGGACTTGTTAAATATCATCCTTGAAAAACTGGGCAGATATTCATGATCTGGCCGTAAAGGGACAGTATTTGGGGGGACACTTTGATAGAAACTGGGGGCTTTGTTTTGTACACCCTCTTATACAAAAGTGACGCTGTAGTAGCCTTAAAGGTAGAAGAGCAAAAAGGCTAAGAGCAGGGACCTGGAAACTGGTCAGGCTTGGTTCTGCTCCTTTGCCACTGTTCAGTTATGTGAGCTCAGGCAATTTGCTTGACCTCTGGAAGACTTAGTTCCTCAGCTCTAAACTAGACACATTAATAATGCAGACCTCAGAGAGCCAGGGTAAAGATTAAACAAGATCTTAAGTGGAAAGTTCTCTACCATTTTTGACATAGATGGCACTAGTGGTAAAGAACCCGCCTGCCAATGCAGGAGCCGTAAGAGATGCAGGTTCGATCCCTGGGTCGGGAAGATCCCCTGGAGGAAGGCATAGCAACCCACTCCAGTATTCTTGCCTGGAGAATCCCATGGACAGAGGAGCCTGGCAGGCTACAGTCCATGGGGTCACAAAGAGTCAGACACGACTGAAGTGATTTAGCACAGCACACAGCACACACCACTTATTAACTGGTAGCTGTTATTACTATGAAAGATTCCAAGTAACTTTATTGTGAAAGGAGTGAAACTACCTTATCATTACAAAACAGGTGAACAGTGCCTTTCCCAAGAGGCCGCAAGAGAGAACACCAGTGTCATTGTAAGAGCTTTGCCCAAATACGCCTCCATTTGGGCCTCAAGGCATTAGAGCATTTGACAGGGTCCACAAGTGAACCATAAAGTACTGGAAAACAGGGTTTATGGAAAGACCAAGGAAAATGAAATCATTCATCCCAGAGGTGAAAGCAGTTACTTTTAAAGAATATCGACCGGTTGTTTAGCGCCTTCTCTGGGAGGAAGAAGCTATAGTAGCTGGAACTGCAGTCTATGACGATTAAGTCAGTCTTTGGGGCAATTGCCAGATGTGTATCTTAAAAGCAGAATAGATTCCCATAAATAAGAGATGGACAAAAGTTCTTACCAGGATGAAAAAATAAAGTGAGGAGGCCACACTTGGTACCTTCTGCCCCGTGAATTTAGGCGTATAATTATATCATAAAGACCTTTGGGAAGTTGCCTGGTGGTCCAGTGTCTAAGCCTCTGTGCTTCCAATGCAGGGGGCCTTGGTTCTATCCCCAATCTGGGAACTAGATCCTACATGCCACATCTAAGAGTTTGCATGGTACAACTAAAGATCCCACGTGCTGCAAGTAAGACTCTGTGCAGCCAAGTATTTTTTTAAAAGAAAAATAAATAAGGGCTTTGCCCACAGCCAGCACATGGAAAAATAGGTATTGATGATAAAATAATGGTTGTTGGCTTCCTAGGTGATGCTAGTGGTTAAGGATCCACCTGCCAGCGCAGGAGACATAAGAGACATGGGTTCAGTCCCTGGGGCAGGAAGATCCCCTGGAGGAGGGCATGGCAACCCACTCCAGTATTCCTGCCTGGAGAATCCCCATGGACAGAGGAGCCTGGTGGTCTATAGTCCATGGGATTGCAAAGACTGAACACGTGACTGAACTGACTTAGCACTCAGTAGCATCCCTGAGAGCGTGTATTAAGTTCCTCCTCATGTAAGCTACTGTGTTGCTGCTGCTGCTGCTAAGTCACTTTAGTTGTGTCCGACTCTGTGCAACCCCATAGACGGCAGCCCACCAGGCTCCCCTGTCCCTGGGATTCTCCAGGCAATAATACTGGAGTGGGTTGCCATTTCCTTCTCCAATGAATGAAAGTGAAAAGTGAAAGGGAAGTCGCTCAGTTGTGTCTGACTCTCAGTGACCCCATAGACTGCAGCCTACCAGGCTCTTCCGTCCATGGGATTCTCCAGGCAAGAGTACTGGAGTGGGGTGCCATGGCCTTCTCTGAGCACTGAGCGAAGTGAAATAAGCAGCCACACATTTCCCTACATAAAGGTGATTGATAATCTGAGAAGAGCCTCATAAATATTATTAGTACTGCTAACATTAAGAAGAAGAGAAACATGTCCCCCACCTCCTGGGAACAGCATCTTAAAGGCCCATTTCAGAAAGAGCAGAGTAAGTTTTCCCATCACAAACGAGCAGTGGGCAAGTGGTTTCCCGGGGAAGGGAGGCCTGGGGAGAAGAGCAGCTGCACATTTGGTTCAGCGCACCACTGGGGACGTTCCCATCTGGTGCTCAGCGGGAGAAGGCCAGCTTCCTCCACAACTACAAGGCTACTTACTTAATTTGGCCTTAGGGCCCCATCACGGCCACTTATCACCAAGGAAAAGTAAACGTGCTGAAGGCTGCACCCCACGATGAGACGGTGGATCTGACATCATTTGCTGCAGCCGTTTGCACAGTGCAACACCAGTGACATTCAGACCGCTGAGATCGTGTTAGGAAACGCTGGATGTTTACTTTCCAGCTCAGTCTTTCTGAGGGTTTTACTTCAGGAGCAAAGCTGGCATGAACTGCCCCTTCCCCAGGGAGGGGTGAGTGCCAGGTCAGCTGGAACCGCAGCATGGCGGCTGTCACATTTGGGCACCGATACATCATCACACACATTGTCCTCAAGTGCATCACCCACATCAAAGCACAGGACTTATTAGCACACACATAGCTGACTCTTCAGAGAAGCAGAAAGTCAAGGGTGTGTATGAAAGAGGTGTGTTTTCACATTGTACCGCCATGTGACTTCTCTCCCCCACCCCCTCCCCATGGCAATGAGTGGCTTTCCTGTGTGTCTCCACCACGCCACCCAATATGCTTTTACCTTCTTGCTCCCTGTGTTTACTTCTGTCTTCAACTGTACTGTAATTATGTTTATTTGTCTGTCCATTCATTCATTCACTTATTCATTCAACAAATTTAAGCATTGACCAAGATCGATGCCACATGCTGATGAACAAGCCATGGTCTCTGGCCTCAAAGAACTGGCAGACTGGTCAGGAGACAAAACAACTTCATGTATTAGAGGATAAAAACCTGGATTCAAGGGACTTCCCTGGTG
The DNA here is from genome assembly GCF_016772045.2 of Ovis aries. Lineage (NCBI taxonomy): Eukaryota > Metazoa > Chordata > Mammalia > Artiodactyla > Bovidae > Ovis > Ovis aries. The sequence goes on from NC_056074.1 coordinate 11,824,348, forward strand.
AGCCAGTGGTTGGGAGTCCAGGCAGGCTTCCACTGCAAGCGTTGCAGGTTTGATTCCTGGAAGAGGAACTAGGATCCTTCATGACACACAGTGAGGCCAAAAAAAAAAAAAATCAGTATTGCTACAATAAATGCAAAGGGAATTCAGAGAAAACGGGCCAGCATGGCCAGGGAAATCAAGGAAGATCGAGAACTACATGATGTCTTGACTCCTGGAGCAAAACACTGTCTTTCTATGAGAAGTATCCTTTGGTTTAGCTCAGCATTTCCTGCCACCCAAGAATGACTGCCTCTCAAAGCTTCTAGGGTTAGTGCTGTTTGGGAAGAGAATTATAGATACCATTCCTCAGACGAGTTTATTTCAACAAGACTTCAGGGAATTCCCACTTCTATATATTGTAGCCATCAACATCAAGCCTATAGTCATGCTAATGTCCGACTTCAGTTCAGTTTTGTATATTTCTAAATAGGGGTCTCTTTTGAAAGAACATCTTAGTGTAATGAAAAGTCTGTTTCACTAAAAATTGATTAGCGAAAAACAATAACTTTGAGCTCTTTCTTGAAATTCACTGCTTTACCTTAAGCAATTTGCTATACTTCTGGCCTCAGTTACTTGCTCTGAAAAAGGAATTAAGACTACGTGCTCCAGACCCAGTTCTCTGGCTTCCTAAAGTGAAAGGCACAGGCAGCAATGCCTTCGAAATTCTGTCTACACCTCTGATGCATCCCAGTGGACCAACCAAAATGTCTTTGCTCTTGGCTGAACTTTTATCAGCCCAGTGCAGTCACACTGATATTCTTACAATGATCAGAGGCAATGATTATCAGTCTTTGAGTAATAAAATGTCTTTGATTAAAAAAGAATGAGAAGGTAAAATATTCTTATTTAAGAAATACGGTGTATTTGGTTGGCAAAATAAAACAATGTTAACACCTAGAAGGCATGGAAGGATAAAGCTGCCCCTGGTTGGGAATCCATAGACTAGGTTACTCTCCCTTTTCCTCCCTCCTCAATTTGTCCTTGAAACTTTGTTGGATCTAAATAGTCTTACAATGATTAAGCAGCACATACCTCCAGTTAATGATACACCAATGGGCGACAGACTAACAGAAAGGACAGAGAGCGCCCAGTGTAATTACAGCCCATTTTCCTATCCACCAAAGAGCTGCTGCTTTCAAACTGTGATGGTGGAGAAGACTTTTGAGAGTCCTTTGGACTGCAAGGAGATCCAACCAGTCCATCCTAAAGGAGATCAGTCCTGAATATTCATTGGAAAGACTGATGCTGAAGCTGAAGCTCCAATACTTTGGCCACCTGATGAGAAGAGATGACTCATTGGAAAAGACCCTGATGCTGGGAAAGATTGAAGGCAGGAGGAGAAGGGGACGACAGAGGATGAGATGGTTGGATGGCATCACAGACTCAATGGACATGGGTTTGAGTAAACTCCGGGAGTTGGTTATGGACAGGGAGGCCTGGCGTGCTGCAGTCTGTAGGTCACAAAGAGTTGGGTAAAACTTAGCAACTGAACAGCATTCCTATCCGAACAAAAATAAAACAAAATAGGCCTCAGAGATTCCTTCCTGCCAGGCTCCTCTCTCCAGCTCACTATTTGATATGACTTGCTTAGAGTCTGTTTGAAATATTTTGGTCCCAGAGTTTTTGATTGTTCCATTCTCTCTGCATGTTTAATTCAAGTCATCTTTAGCAGTTCCTTGAAATTCCATTTGATAATAAAAACAGAGGAAATCTAGGGCCCTTTGGCTATAGACATGCCTTACGGCTTGCAGTTGAACCTCCAGAGCTACAGAATCCTTTTTCAGCCTGAAGGACACACATGCCTGAGGCGCCCGTCTCATATTCTGTAATTTGTTGGAAGGCTGTCTCTGTCTCTCCACTCCGCGTGTCTGCTGCCCACATTGAAGATGGACAGCAGCCTTCAGGGAGGGTGGGAAGGTCGAGAGATCAAAGCTTTCTATGAGCTCAGGACCTGAGAACAGTTGAGTCTTATTCTCTTACATAGAATGAGCTCCGGAAAGCTGTGAAGTATCTTCCCTTCTCTCCACTTGCTCTCCTCCCCTCCCTCTGGCCACCCCAGAAGATTGCATTCAATTCTACATCATGGACTCAATGGACATGAGTTTGAGCAAACTCCGGGAGGTGATGAAGGACAGGGAAGCCTGGCATGCTGCAGTCCATGGGGTCGCAAAGAGTCGGACACGACTGAGCAACTGAACAACAACAACGTCCCGTATTTAAGAGGTTGAGACAGACGAGAACAAAACCTAAGGACGGGTGACCAGGAAGGTGATACATTTCCAAATTACATCCGATGAAAGAACAGATGAAGGAAGCAGGGCAGTTTTTCCTGGAAGAATGGAAGCCCTGAGGGACACATCAGCACTTAAACACCCGAAGGCCTGTCCTGGAAGAAGGAGGTTCGGTTCTGCTCTGCAGAGCTGCAGAGGACAGAACGAGTGAGTGGAAATCATGAAAATAGATTCATCTTCAGTCTAACACGGGACCAAGAGACGACCCCCTGGGAGCGTGAGCGCCTTGGGGCGGGGGCAGCGACAGCGTAGGACGGGGGCAGTGACAGGGAGTTCGTTGTTGTGGCTGAAAACATCCCAACAAAGAGAAGTCCTGTCAAGGGCTAGGAAGCTGCTGCTAAGATTGCACTCGGCCATGTACACTGTAGTTTTTCAGGATTTGGTGTGTTCCCTTTGTGTTGTGTGGAGAAGGAAATGGCAACCCACTCCAGTATTCTTGCCTGGAGAATCCCATGGACAGAGGAGCTTGGTGGGCTACAGTCCATGGGTCACAAAGAGTCGGACACGACTGAGCGACTTCACTTTCACTTTCACTTTGTGTTCTAACACCAAACTCTCCTTTTCCCAGGGAAATGAATAAGCGTCTAACAGAGGAACAAGCCAAGAAAACCTATGACCGTGCAATTAAGCTAGAACAAGAATTTGGAGAATATTTTACAGGTATGTTCATTTGTGTTTGTACTGTGAGAAAGAGGATGAATTGTCTGACATTTGGCATAGAGGGGGCTCTGGGCCTGGTATACCTGGGCCCTAGCACCTTCCTGCTAAAATTCCCTTATTTGCCACTTCTTCCATTTGATTCAAAACTCTGGGTTCCTTCTTCTCTGGATTCAGCTTCCTGGTTCCCACTGGCCCTACCCGAAACCATGAATGGCAGAGACTGCGCTAGCTCCTAGGAGAGAGATTTTAAGCACTAGTATCTCATTCAGAGATGACTCGTTGGAAAAGACCTAAATGCTGGGAAATATTGAAGGCAAAAGGAAAAGGGGGCAGCAGAGGAGGAGATGGTTAGATAGCATCACCAACTCAATTGACATGGATTTTAGCAAACTCCAGGAGGTAGTGAAGAACAGGGAAGCCTGGTGTGCTGCAGTCCATGGGGTCACAAAGAGTCGAACATGATTTAGCAACTGAAAAACAACAAAATCTCATTCAACTTCTCTCCCTGAGATGATCAGAAATTTGAAAACTAAACTTTTAAGGCTGCAGATGTGCAGTGTCCAAAGCAGTTACTCTTGAAAAGTAGTCCCAGGGTCTCTAGTCTCTGCTTCATGGACCTCTGGGTCTGTCTCCCCATTAGGCACCAGAAGATGCTTGAAACACTTCCTGTGTTTCAGTTAATTCCATGTCATATCTTAATGCAAAAAAATTTTTTTTCTTTTTAAATATTTCCTTGGAAGCATAAATTAGGGGGGATATTTTGTCCTGGATGTTATAGGTTCTCTATTCTTATCTGTGTTCATGAAACACTAATCAGATCCAAAAAGTGATCAAACTTTGGAATTTGCCTTACAACTGATAGGTCTTCCCTGTAGTTCAAATGGTAAAGAATTTTCCTGCAATGCAGGAGACCCGGGTTTGATCCCTGGGTTGGGTATATCCTCTGAAGAACAGAATGGCAGTCCACTCCAGTATTCTTGCCAGGAGAATCCCATGGACAGAGGAGCCAGGTGAACTGCTTAGCAGCTGAACTAAGTTCAGTTCAGAACTAAGGCCATGGGATCACAAAGAGTTGGACACAACTCAGTGACTAATGCTACATACAGTTACAACTAATGGTTTAAAACAAGAACTTTCCTCCTGAGTTACCTTACATGAAGTTAGGTGTTTTCCATGTTTTCTTTTTTATCTCAATCAAAAGATGAGAAAGCTAGTGCCTTAGCAGTTTGCAAATATATTGAATCAGGTAAATCTTAAGTAAAATTTCCATCAGTAACAAAGATATGAGTTATGTTTCCCCCTAAAAGAACATCCAGTATGTTCAAAACAATGTACATGTTGAACAGTGCTTTATATTCAGGAATAAAATACAATAATCAGCACATTCCAAGGACTGTTTTTGGAACTCTAAACCATGTTTCAGTGACGACTTCTTTTTAAGCCCCAGTGTCATATGGATAGTATTGATGTGTTTGGGATATCTATCTACAAGATATTTTTTGTCCAAAGGAGATAGTATTTAAATCTACTGTAAGTGAATTGGTTTTTGGCGTAATACACTGTTTGTTTCCTTCTATTTTATGTATTTTCTGCAAGTAATTGCCATAAGATATTCTCACTATGAAGAGCACTGAATAGTAAAATCTCAATTTATTAGATTACCTGGAGAATGAATAAAGTTTCTTATTAAAGGTTTTGGGGATTGAGGAGATTAACTAAAGTTTTTTCTAAAGTCCTTATTATTTCCTCTGCATCTAAAATACTCTAATTTCTGCCCATTATAAAATAAGTAATATAAGTCCAGCTTATAAGAAAATATAAGCTGGAGAATATAAGTCCAGCTTTCTTTGGTAACAGGGAGCTCTCAGCCTGAAAACTGATCAATGCCTAGCTCAGTGGCTGGCCCAGAGTCAACAGCCGTAAAATTAAAATAAATGAGTGATTCATCATGTAGAACCACAGAGAGACATGTAGAAAGAAGGAAGACTAATACATTTATTACTAATCTAGGACATGCCTTAAAAGCATTTTTTAAATCATTGACGTGACCTTGCTTCAGTGAACCTCTGCTTTTTCTGATTATTGTGAAGTCATATGAAGCCTCCTGATGAGTTTGTCCCTGTCTGAGCTTCCACATGATTGATGGTCATTCTTCACCAGCCAGGACATGCTTCCTGATCCGGTGTGTTTGCTCTTGTTCCAGCTATCGTCCAAGGCGACACCCTAGAAGATATCTATAACCAATGCAAGCTTGTTATTGAAGAGCAGTCTGGGCCTTTCATCTGGATTCCCTCAAAGGAGAAGTTATAAATTAGCTACTGCACCTCCAACAATGACAGAAGAGCATTTAGAAGAACAAAATATATATAATATGCTACTTGGAGGCTTTTATGTTTTTGTTGCATCTATGTCTTTGCAGTCAGTGTGAATTCTTATGAATGTACGACACAAACTGTGTGAAGCCATGAAGGAAAAGGAGGGGCCAAAGGGTGGGGCAGAGAAGACACTGCAGTGCGCGGGGAAGGCTTTGGTTTGCTCAAAGTGCCAGGTGTAGGGACGAACCTCTGATGGGCTCCATGCCCAAGAGATGGGCAGCCTCCTCACCCAGCAGGTGTCCAGAGCTGACTTAGCTGCCGAGCTCCCCGTGTTTTTTGCTTTAAAGAAAAGTTGCCAGCACTTGAACTTCACCAACCTTCCCATTACCCACATCTATAATTGGTACACTTCAAATTTTAGGACTATGCACAGCCTTTGATTTCTTTACAAGCAAAAGAAAGAATGGGCGAGGGGAAGGAAAGGAGTCCCTTTGGAGACAGCATAACATTACTATCAGGGAAGGATGAGTGTGTAGTTTCTTTGCCTGGCATCTACAAAGATGAGCATTTCATAAAATTCACAAGTGTGTGGAGGACTGACCTCATTGGGAGGAGGGGATTCCACCTGGGGTTAGCTTTATGATTGTTTATTGTCTATTTTGCCGTTTATAAACTGAAAGAAGGCACTAAAGTTGAGAATAATTTATACAATAAAAATATATTAAATGTATAGAAGTGAATTTCTATAGGTTAAAAAAAGTTTTGTGAAATATTTTGTAAAGATTAATTGAAAGACTAAATGTATGCACTATCTGCGGATGATCCAGCTCAAGAACAGAAAGTTGTACTCTCCCTCTTGTTGCCAATGATCCATTAAGAGCATCTGAGTTCCTTCTAAAGCCTGACAAAGACTTCTCCCTCATTACCTCTCACGATCCCCCTCCCACATCAGAGATCCACTCTCACGGAGCACATCCCTTAATGAGTTGCCCTTGTGGATACTTTTGGAGGGCATTTGGTTAACGCACTTTTTTCAAACTGATGGCTTTCCAAGACAAATTCATACAGACGATGTAAAGGAAAGTTTTTGCTCTTTTCTTGTTAAATACCCTGGGCCTGTCATGCAAATAGCTGAATAATGTTGTTCCTAGTAACTTGCATACAACTCTTAAAGGATCATTTAGTATTTTGGCTGTCATGAATAATTAGGACTCTTTTGTCTGTTTTATAAGTAAACTGAGGGGTTTTGTAAGAGCCAGAGAAGGTGCAGAGCCGTGGAGAGATCTGTCCTAAGATGCAGTATTTCTTTGAGGAAGAGAGAGAGGGGAGGATCTGACAGGAGCGGGTGAGGGGTGCAGACTTTTGTTTCTGTGCACAGGACAAAGAGATGGAACCACCAGGAAAGACCATTAACGACTTTGAGCTCAACCAATTGAACTGCCTTTCTTGGGGGCTGCACCTGGACCAAGTTTATTTTTTAGCAATTATAACTATGATGATTTTTTAAAAAAAAGAAACTTCCCGAAGCCTATCTCCCACTTTAGAGCTGATGGTGACATCAGCATTGCTTGCACCCCAGGTGTTTAGAGAGAGAGACTTTTCAGTGATCTCTATAACTACTCAACTCTGGGTCGTATGCATGCCCAGACTAAGCCCTGTCGCCTTATTTCTGGGGTACATCCAGACCTGGCAGGATTCTGCCACACTGTGCAGCAAACCAGCATGCCAGCTGGGATGGGGGAGTGAGAGGCAGAGCCATCAGCAGTGATGGGGCTTCTTCACAGGAAGAGCATCAGAGCTCAGAATGAGGGTCTCTTTCCAAAAACAAGCATTTTTCATTTGACACTAAAACACCACAGTCTGCCTGGCTGCAGTCACCAAAACAGACACAAGAGATGCAAAATCATGCATCTACCTATAGTCTGGAGGCTGCCTTTACCAATGGAAGGGCTAGCAATCCATTTTCCCTCTGATGAAAGTTAAATTTCCCAAGACTTCTTTAGAGTGTTCAAAATGTCAAAAACGTAGCCATGTCTGCAATTCGCCAGTTTCAGGTCAAGGCCTACTTTCATCCATCTTTGCTCCCAGAAGTTTCCGCCACCAGAATGCCATTCCTGATCCCAGCTCTACTTTTAGGCCACCATGATAACTTCTTTGGTTTCTCAACTGAGCATGCAACCATTTATTTAAAGGACTGTCATTAATGAATAGATGTTTCCGCGGGTCGTGTGATGTGCTTTTCCATTTAATATTAAGTATTGCTGTGGCTGAGTACAATCAAATTGAACCACCAACCCTTGGTTTTGTAGTAATATAATTATTTTCCTAGTGTAGATGCTTCCAGATAAGAATTGGCATTTGCACTGATTTTTTTATGTAGATTTATATAAATATATATAGACATATATATTTGCTTGAAGAATCACCAAGCCAATTGGTGAGAGGGTCTTTTCCTGTAGAATTTACACCTCCGTTTGTTGTGTTGTCTTGCGCTTCCCAATGTTGAGGTCTCCACGGCTCCAACACACGGGTGTATTTTGCCGCAGACCCGGTGACTTAAGATGGAAATGGCGCGAAAGCTACCCAGATTACAACTGGTGCAAATGCACGCGGAGCCTGGGGCCAGACTGGTGCTAACACCGCAAACTTTGTCGAGAGCTCTCTCCAATCTGAAAGCTTGCTGGGGGCGCAATGTCACCTTCACACGCTGGGCCCTTTCGGAAAAGTGCCAGATCGTGTCACTGGTGCTATTTTTCATGCTCTGGTACAATGTGTAGCACCACGGGGGTCTCAGCTTTACCAAAATCAAAAATCCCACTTGTCAGCTAATTGCAGGGGCATTTGTTTCCGGCCCTCCTCCCACGGGATCTGTGGGCCGTTTCTTTGCAGGCCTCTCCCCCCAGCCCTGCGCTCTTGGGCTGGCTCTGTCGGGTGCGCCCGTCTTTCCGGAGCGGCACTCAGGCGCCTGTGAGCTGTCTTGGGTCCCACTGCCAGCCCTTCAGGACTCCGAGCCAGGGGAGAGCTCCCGCCCCTATGGCTCTGGCCTCTGCTCCTTCCCTCTCCTTCCTTCCCTTTGCTCTCCCCCTCCTGGTTCTAGCTGTGCCATCTCTTTTACGTACCTGTCCCTTCATCCTTCCTCCCTGTCTCCTCCGAGTCGTCGGCTCCTCCCTCATCCCTTCCTCACTCCCTGCCTTCTGTCCCCTCATCTCTCTGTCCGTCTCTCCCACCGTCTCAGACACTCCCGTACCTCGTCCTCTGTCTCCACCGTTTCTGTACTTTCTCTTCTCGCGTCTCTGGCCACCTCCTCTCCCGTAACCTGCTCCTTAATTTTTCTGTCCTTTAAGGGCTCCTGGCTGATTCAGACAGCAAGTCCACACGCTGGACTCATGACACAGATTCTTTGGGTCACCATTTTCACCCAGGCAGCCCAGAAAGCAAAGCTGAGCGTGAATGAGGTCCTGGCTGGAGCCAGCTCCAGCAGGCCTCCCCGAGCCAGCCTGCACCGCTGCCCCGGCAGTGACGATGCACGCGCCCTGGGCCCTGCCGGCACCTGGGTCCCTTTCTGCCTGAAGCCTAGTCCACAGGGAGCCCACTCCCAGCACCACCCCACGGTTCCAAGGACACTTCCTTTCGCTAAAGGCAGACTCCAGCCCCAACAGTTGTTCTGACAGCAAACCTCTTTCTTCTCATGGAAGCCATGCCATCACCTTGGTTTGGAGAGAGAGAGATTTTTTCCCCCCCATTCATAAGCTTTCTTTTTCCTCTTTTCATCTGAAGCTCCCTCTGCTTTTCAGCTGGTGATTGCTCTGGTGAGACTGAATGGACTTGCTGGTGAAATTACATCTCTTTTTTTTTTTTTTCTGTCTTGGTCCTGCCTAAATTCCCACAAAAATATTTAAGTCAGAGACTCAGGCTAGTTCCTAAGTTTATCATAGTAATTTGTCACTCCTACAGGAACAAAAGGGGACATTTCCCTTATAGCATGTGGAGTCTCTCCTGTGACAATTGATTTGAAAGAGGACTCCCTCCAGAATTCTGTGGATATACATTTTACTTCTGTGTATGTATGGCATATGTGGTTTGTATATCATGTATACACTTACCACATTGGGTATGCGTGACTGTGGATGGAAACCTACACACACACTTTAGTCTGTAAATATCCTTCCTCACTGAAAACTGTGCTTTGGAAATCATTTTTTGTACAGCTGTGCAGTTTCTTGTAGCAGCTGAGGACAAGCTTAAGACAGGTTGAATGGTTGAGACAAAGACCATCAAAAAGACAGACAGAATCTCCCTAGCAACTCATGAGGACAGACAGCCAAATGGCAAGGTTGACTCCCAATGAGATGGCGAACTTTTCTCCTTTTTGAATCTGTGTTTCCTAAACGCGTCTTAACTTCCGAGTGCACCAGGCTGTATGCGTGAGATCCTCTCAGTATGCCAAGTTTTGTAACAGTTTTCTCTCTGACTGGATGCTTCTCCATTGTGCAGGATGGGAGGGGAGGGGGAAGACTCCTTGCCTGGGCTGGAGTTTACAGAGACACTGCACAGCTTACACTCCTGTTAAGTGTAAATATTCGACACTTCCATTCCATTTGTGTAAAAAATAAAGCACACACGATTATAAAACCAAGATGTATATTTCATACTCACTGCGTCTTTGCATATTTATTGCGTTGCCAGTTGCCAGCGGTGGCCCCGTTGTAAAAAAAATGCTTGATAGAGTGTTTATAAACATGTCATGGTTTTATTATAAGATATAAATATTAAAACATTTTATACTTTATAGCAAATTATTTTCTCTCAAAGCATAATTTGTCTTCTTTCACAAAGAATAGAATCATTGATTTCTATTTTTATCAGACTTGTCTGATTTTAGAGATAAAGTGTAGTTAGACTACATTTGTTCTGAAAAATACTGGCACTGCCAAGAGGAGCTGAAAGTAGTGCTCTGAAGTATTTTTGAACATTTGATTATCATCTTGCTTGCTCTTAATCTGGATTTTGCCAAGGGTGAACAATAGTATTAAATGATAGGTTTTTTTTTAAGACCCTCACATCTACACAAAAAAAACTTTATTCTCCAGTTTCAAAACTGAGATCCCAGAAGATACTAAGAATAGGGAAAAACAGTTTTTTCTTATCTGATCCTAATGATGCAAAGAAAGGCATAAATTGGAAAGGAGGTGTCATTTCCCATGCATACTGAGGTCAAAATACATACCAGCTCGAAAGAGCTTAGCACACCAAAAACGTCAGGTTTCAAAACCTGAATCTGCTGGATAATTCTTCCCGCCAGGTTAAATATATTCCTTTACATAAAGGCACTTGGACAGTGCAGATCTCTTAGCTGGGGAACCAAAACAAACTTCTCCCGTGAAAGGGGTGAAATTTCACCCTCCAAGTGATCCCTCTGAGTACGTTTTGCTTCATGATAAACTATCACGTAGTCGGATCAGCCACTGGGGAAGCCAGACTTGGTCACCCCATCCTGGCTTCACTGTGAGCCTGCAGGAGTCTTCCCCCGGCTGCCCTGTCTCTGTCCATGGTGCTTGGTGGCGGTGAGCTGAGCCCGTCCAAGGCTGCATAAGAAGACACTGGCTGAGGCTGCAAGCCCAGTGCAGACTTCACACTCCAACAGTTACTCCATTTTTAACATCGGCAGTCTCATTAGGTTTAATAATGGTAACACGACACAAAAGCCAGATTCACTGAACAATGAGTGTCTTTATTGGGGAGGGTGGCGAGGGAAGCTTGAAGAGCTTTTGACTTTTGGGGTCCTGTTTCATTTCTTCATAAATATTTTTAAGACATGATCATTCTGGAAGTCTCCAAAGTTAGACGTGGACTGCACATCTTTGCACCTAAGACGGCCAGCTCTGCATCCATGGACTTTGTAGATACTCTGAGACTAAACATTCTCGACAGAATTTAGAAGCCTCGGTTGGGCACAAAGGCAAGGAACATTTGCAGAGGGACCACCAGCTCTCTCGGCACAAACCAGACACAGAGTCTTTGAAGTTGTCAGGGGATGATGTCATCTATGGGCCGGGACTGCTGGGTCTCGTAACCCTAGATGTGGTCCTCTGTGACTAACCTTTCCTTTAGGGATGTCTCAGAAGCCACTACTGCTCTCATGGAATGGATCCTTCTCCCCCTTCTAATGGTACAGCCATTGTCAAGTCCAGAACTTGTCCCTAATGCCCATTAGCACAGCTGGGACAAAGCTGGAATATGTGGGCAAACTGCTGAAGATTATGTATAACAAAAGGGAAATAACAGATGAGCTGATTCATGGGATAAGCTTAGTGCCCAGCACCTGGCCAGCCGCCATGTGACACAGGGCCATTTTCCCCACCTCCCGGGGGTCCTTTAGACACAGCTGCACCTGAGGCCAACACTTCTGCTCTGTTGCAGCACACTTGAGAGACATGGGATCCACGCCTGACTCAGCACTGCATTCCCCCAGCGTCAGCTACAGTACAAGCTCCTGCTGCCTCCATCCCTTTTGCTCCCATGTGCCAGAATACGAATGGGATTGAGTCACGGTGGTCAACTTTGACTCCTCTTTCATTGTAAAATTGCCTTAGACGCAGATTCCGATGCAGCAGGTATGGGGAGGGGCTGAGTGCCCACTTTTCTAACTGGTTCCCAAGTGATGCTGACGCTGGAATCATGCATGTGTGCGTGCTAAGTCCCTTCAGTCATGTCCAGCTCTTTGCGACGCTATGTCCCTGGTGTTTCCCGGGCAAGCATACTGGAATGGGTTGCCGTGCTCTCCTTCAGGGGCTCTTCCTGATCCGGGGATCTGAACCCACATCTCTTGCATCTCCTGCTTTGGCAGACAGGTTCTTTACCACTCACTCCACCTGGGAAGCCTGATGCTGGAATCACTAGGCTCTAATCCGATCTAATTTTTCACACAGCTACTGACCATCCACCAGTGGGTCATTAACCAGCATTTCTTTCTTATGAAATAGAAACTAGAGTGCCTCATGCATAGTGAGGGTGAATATCATTTCATGTTGTGTGAGGTACAAAATGCATTTCTCACTGTCTGTCATAGTCACAGTCTGAGAAACAGTGCCCGGACCTGCACTCAGCCAGCTCCCAGAGACTCCTCTCCTCCCGAAGATGGGGTCAGAGAACTGCAAACGATTAAATCCTTCTCTCTGCCACCTCTCAGCTTCTACTCACTAGTAGTTGCAGAGTCACACAAACCAATGCATAGACCCCCTTCACCCAACTGAGACAGCGAGTGAAATTACAAGTATCCACCTCAGTCAGTTCAGTCACTCAGTCATGTCCAACTCTTTGCGACCCCATGAATTGCAGCACGCCAGGCCTCCCTGTCCATCACCAACTCCCAGAGTTCACCCAAACTCATGTCCATTGAGTCAGTGAGGCCATCCAGCCATCTCATCCTCTGTCGTCCCCTTCTCCTCCTGCCCCTAATCCCTCCCAGCATCAGAGTCTTTTCCAATGAGTCAACTCTTCGCATGAGGTGGCCAAAGTACTGGAGTTTCAGCTTTAGCATCATTCCTTCCAAAGAAATCCCAGGGTTGATCTCCTTCAGAATGGACTGGTTGGATCTCCTTGCAGTCCAAGGGGCTCTCGACTCTTCTCCAACACCACAGTTCAAACGTATCAATTCTTCAGCACTCAGCTTTCTTCACAGTCCAACTCTCACACCCATACATGACCACTGGAAATACCATAGCCTTGACTAGATGGACCTTTGTTGGCAAAGTAATGTCTCTGCTTTTTAATATGCTATCTAGGTTGGTCATAGCTTTCCTTCCAAGGAGTAAGCATCTTTTAATTTCATGGCTGCAATCACTATCTAACGACCACTAAGACCCTAAATCTGCCTGGCTCGGGGAGATTCCCTGGAGGAGGAAATGGCAACCTGCTCTAGTATACTTGCTTGGGAAATCCCACGGACAGAAGAGCCTAGCGGGCTACCTTCCATGAGGTCACAAAGAGTCAGACACAACCGAGTGAGCACACACACAGTAGTGGTGTGGTATAGAGTTTCTTGAAAAGAATAGTTGATTTCTATTCAACCGAAATAGAAAGCTAGCAAGCTGGGACTTACATGGTGGTCCAGTGGCTAAAAATCCAACTGACTATGCAGGGGACATGGGTTCGATCCCACATGATCCTGGACGCAGGTCTGGGAAGATCCCACTTGCGTAGGGGCAACTAAGCCTGTGAGTCAAAACTACTGAGCCAGAGCTCCACAGTTCTCAAGCTGCCACCAGTGAGCCCACGCACCACAGCTACTGAAACCCCGAGCATTCTAGAGCCTGGGCATGGCAACAAGGATCCAGCATGGCCAAAAATAAATAAATAAATTCATTCAAAAAAAAAAAAAACTAACAAGTTGAGAGGTTCAACCTGATGGAGTTCAGGGCACACTGCCCCGAGATGTACCACTCTGCACACAGATTATTTCCAGCTGAAAATAAGCAAGGCCTAGAAGACTCAAGAAGAACCTTTGAACTTTCCCCTGACTGCCTGAAAGATATTTAAGTGAGATAATTTAAGAGAGGCCTGTTCTGGGAAGAGGCTATCACCATAAATAACTCATGAGGTAGGTGTGATAGAAAGGAACCCAGCAAGGCATTTTGGCCAAAGTCCTCTCTGTGATCACTATCTCTAGATGACCTAACAAACATGTATTTACCAAACACTAACTCTTCCCATCTTGCTGTGAATCACCTTACTTCCCTTCAAAGTCCCAGACCCCTACATCCTTCCCCTTAGTCCAAAATGACATATATGCCTCATCTTGCCTTCCTTGCAGGATAAGGGCAGATTCAAACAGCTACTAATCAGAGAAATAGGGAATGTGGAAGCCAATAAAAACCCAACCAATGCAGAAACCACAGTGCAGTGATTAAAGCAGTGAGTAAAGATAAATATCTTTGAGCTTTTCTGCAAGAACAAAGACCCCCAACCAGGTGGAAGATGGTAACTTCAGGCTAAACAAAAGATTCCTAGCCCCCCACCCTGTTACCTCACCACCAACCAATCAGAAGAAAGTCACTCACCCTGCAGCCCGCACCCCAAATTTTGCCTATAAAAATTTCTCCCTGAAAACCTTCGGAGAGTTTGGCTCCTTCTTTGAGAAGGAACCACGCATTCTCCTGAAATCTTTCTCTGCTCCAGACGTCAACATTTCGGTTTGTTTGGCCTCACTCTGCAGCACTGAATCTCTCTTACGATGTTTCAGGAGGGGGCACCCCTTCCAGGGCTCAAAAGTGGGCTCCTGTCTAACACTCAGAAGTGAATTGTCCAAGGAGATGTGTGCTGACAAGGCAACAGACTTGATCGGGAAGGGGCGCCCGGGTCGGGAGCAGGAGGGTCAGGGAACCTGGGAGGACTGCTCTGCCACGTGACTGGCAGTCTTGGGTTTTATGGTGATGGGTTTGTTCCTAGCTTTTCTCCGTAAGCCATTCTGACTCAGAGTCCTTCCTGGTGGCGCATGCATGGCGTATGCATTGCTCAGCAAAGATGGATTCCAGAGAGGAGGGCTCTGGGAAGTTGGTAAGGCATACAGACTGGTGTCTACTTTCTCCTTTTGATCTTTCCTGAATTCCTCCAGATAGTGGAAGCTTGTTAGGTTCATGTTGTTTACCAGGACCTCCTGTTGTAAGATAACTCATGCAAGTGGTTACTATCTGGCCTGGGCAGGGCGGGCAGTTTCAGTCGGTGGTTCCCCTAACAATGATGTTCACAGTTCAGTTCAGTCGCTCGGTCGGATGTGGCCAAGTATTAATATCACCCTGTATTATCAGCAAATCCTACTGATAGAATTTGAGAGTCTCTTTTTACATTGGTCCTCATACCCTGCGAAAGAGATAAGGTCATTTGCTTCCCCATCTTAGAGGTGAATAGATCAGGACTGTGGGAAGCAGAGACTCCCCCAAGGTCACATGGCAAGTGGCAGGGCGGGATTGCAAGCTCAGGCCTCCCTCGTTCAGCTTCCTTTACTGCTCCAGCAGACAGGCTTCGTGAATGTTAACCAAGGATCTGCTTTGGAGCAGTGACTACCAGGAAAGGGCCAGAGGCTGGCCTGATGGACAAGCGGACAGCCATCTGCCTCCTACCTGAGTCACCCGCCCCTGTTAGGAATGAGTCACTGTCAAAAGGCAAAGATGTTATCAGGAAAGGACTTCTCAACAAACAAGAATGCAGGAATTAGCTTCCCAAAGGACATGACCACAATGGAGGACCAAGAGCAAGGAAAGGAAGGCTTTTAAAAGTAGGTGGACTATTCTCAAAGTGGAGCTACAGAGTGCTGGATTCAGCCCTAAGTGGCAAGGGGGAGGAGGAGAGAGAGAGAATCCAGGTGTATCATCCACCATCGGATGGATAAACAGACTTGGAGAACCAAAGGCACATCAGGGTTAACATGGGCTTCCCCGGTGGCTCAGTGGTAAAGACTCTACCTGTAGTGCACGGGACCCAGGTTCGATCCCTGGCTTGGGAAGATCCCCTAGAGGAGGGCTTGGCAACCCACACCAGTACTCTTGCCTAGAGAATCCCCATGGACAAAGGAGCCTGGGGGGCTGCAGTCCATGGGATCGCACACAACCGAAATAACTAAGCTGCAGCCACAGCGAGGTTATCACATGAGAAAGAAAAAAATATTCCAGTTCATCAGGAATATTTTTTTCCCTCTGCCACATGTTGCAATGCCATTTTAAAATATACTCTATTTTAGACTAGTTTTAGATTTATAGGAAAATTACCCTCTAGCCAATTCCCCCTGCGAACTACTGTGCGGTCAGGCCACGCAAGACTGTTGTTCCCTTGCACTCTGCATCACCTGCTCCACCAAGGCCTGTTTCACCTGTACCCTATGCACCTGACCTTCTTACGTGCTTGCCCCTGCTCCAGCTGGTGGTGGTTCTTACCAAAGGTGTGGTGAGGGGCGTGCCCATCTGCTAGTTTCCCTGGTAACTAATGAGCCCACCTATAACTGGCAACCTCCCCTCCCCTACCCCCAAGAGCGAAGCCCAAGGCCAGGTCCTGCCTGCTGGCTGCTGCACACAGTAGGGTGTCCCTCCAGAACCTTGCCCCAGACTGGTAAGCACCCCACACTTTAACTCCTGATGTCCCTGAGGCCGGCTCTGCACTCTCCTCCGTCTTAAAGCCGGGTGCAGCTCACAACTACTTGTCAGTTCATGAACCCATATTGATACGTTACTAACTAGAAAACGCTTCGCTCAAATTGCCTTCATCTTCACCTTTTTCTCTTCCTGAGTTCCATCCGGGACACTCTGTTAACACTTCATCATCACATGTCCTTCAATCTCATGACTGTGACAGTTTCTCAGCCTTTCCTTGGCCTAGATGACCCTGGCAGTTTGGAGAAATACTGATCAAGTGTTTTCTAGAATGCCCCTCACTTGGGATTTGTCTGATGTTTTCTCCTGATTAGACTGGTATTTTGAGTTTTTGGAAGGATGCCCATAGAGCTAAAGTGCCATTCTCATCACACCTTATCAAGGGTGCGTGACTTAATCACTGATGTTGATGTTGATCCTGTCCACCTGGCTGAGGCAGGCTATTTTTAGTTTTTCCATTGTGAAGTTACTTTTATCCCCCTTGTTCTTTGAAAGGAAGTCATTGGGCACAGCCTGCTCTTAATTAGAAGGTCATTGGACTGCAAAGAGATCCAGCCAGTCCAACTAAAGTAGATCAGTCCTGGGCGTTCTTTGGAAGGAATGATGCTAAAGCTGAAACTCCAGTACTTTGGCCACCTCATGTGAAGAGTTGACTCATTGGAAAAGACACTGATGCTGGGAAGGATTGAGGGCAGGAGGAGAAGGGGATGACAGAGGATGAGATGGCTGGATGGCCTCACCGACTCGATGGACATGAGTTTGGGTGAACTCTGGGAGCTGGTGATGGACAGGGAGGCCTGGCGTGCTGCAATTCATGGGGCCACAAAGAGTTGGACACGACTGAGCGACTGAACTGAACTGATGCTTCAGGTCCTGAAGGGCAAAGTAGCGCAGGAGATTTGTCTATTCCTCTCCCATTTATTTGCTCAATAATTTGCTTTATATCAGCAAGGACTTGTGTATACTCTATTATAATCCAGTGCTAGTTTGCCTTGTTACTCAGATTGTTTCAGTTCTGGCTGTTGGAGCTCTTCATTTGGCTCCTGTTTCCTTTGACATACCCACAGTGTTGTGGAATTTTTCTTTCTTTAAGCACTTCCTTACATTTTGCCTCTACGAGAACTTCGTGCTTATTTTGTAGATTTCCTGACTGAATCCTAGAATGAACCATTTCTCCAAGTCACCCTGATTTCTTCACTGGAGAATGGTGTTAGAAACTGAGATCTGGGGACTTCCCTGGTGGCGCGGTAGTTAGGAATCAGCCTGCCACTGCAGGGGACGCGGGAAGACCCCACGCGCCGCCCAGCAGCTCAACCTGCGCCCCACTGCTGAGCGCATGCCTGGAAAGGGAAGAAGCCCTGCTCGCTGCAACTAGAGGAAGCCTGAGGGCAGCGACGAAGACCCAGCAGACCCAAAAATAAATAAATTAAAACCTTAAAAAAAAAAAAAACTGAGAACTGGTCTGGAGGTGTTGCTGGCTCCTGGTAAGTTCCCGAGAGTGGCTGAGGGTGAAACAATAAAGGAGCTGGTGGAGCCCTCGCTCTTGCCGGCGATTTCCAGGCCTAACATGGTGATCCTGGCAAGAAAGCCTTCGGGAGCTGAAGGTGAGAGAAGCATGGAGCACTGGGTGAGAGGAAGCCTCAGGGGGTCTTGGTGGCATCTCCAGGGTCTGCTGAAGACCCCAGGCTGCTGCATGCGCCCTGGAAAGGGGAGGAAGTGCTTTGAGGTGTAGTACCGGCTTTGTAGGTGTTTAAAAAGCGGAGATATTACTTTGCCCCAAAGGTCCGTCTAGTCAAAGCTGTGGTTTTTCCAGTGGTCATGTATGGATGTGAGAGTTGGACCATAAAGAAAGCTGAGCACCGAAGAATTGATGCTTTTGAACTGTGGTGTTGGAGAAGACTCTTGAGGGTCCCTTGGACTGCAAGAAGATCCAACCAGCCCATCCTAAAGGAGATCAGTCCTGAAAGTTCACTGGAAGGACTGATGCTGAAGCTGAAACCCCAATACTTTGGCCGCCACCTGAGGGGAAGAACTGACTCATTTGAAAAGACCCTGATGCTGGGAAAGATTGAAGGCAGGAGGAGAAGGGGACAACAGAGGATGAGATGGTTGGATGGCATCACAGACTCAATGGACATGAGTTTGAGTAAACTCCAGGAGTTGGTGATGGATACGGAGGCCTGGCCTGCTCCAGTCCGTGGGGTTGCAAAGAGCGACTGAACTAACTGACCGGCTTTGTGTCTGAAGTGGCACTGGGAGTGGGGTGGGGAGGGAGACAGGAGGAGAGGGTACGTGGGGCAGGGGTCCGAGAGAAGGTCCCTCTGTCGGAGCTCGAGTTTGGACCTAGACTGAGAGGTTCTTGTAGCCTCCGGGAAGTGTTGTTACCAAATAACGTTTGTGCGTCTGATGAAAAGAGAAACCAAACAAACCAAAATGTCAGAGTATGAAGCTGAGAAAATTCTGTCACAGGACTGAGCAAGGAGGACCTGTGGTTCCCGCTCAAAAACCCCAAACTCCCCAGTGGTTTTGGGGAAAGGGTTTTATAGGAAAAATCTGGGGTGAGGGTTACAAGGGCTGTGACTTTCCTCTGCCTGCTGGCGATGCTCGCCTGCCCCCTTCCTGGTCTTCATCCCACATTAACTGGTTCTGAATATGGGGAGGAGGCGGGGAAGGGAGAAAGGTCTGGATTTCTGATTTCAGTAATTCAGTGGTCGCCTGTGGCTGCGTGCGTGCATGCTAAGTTGCATCAGTCATGCCGATTCTTTGAGACCCCATGGACTGTAGCCCACCAGGCTCCTCTGTCCATGGGATTCTCCAGGCAAGAATACTAGAGTGAGTTGCCATTTCCTTCTCCAGGGGATCTTCCCAACCCAGGGACTGAACCTGCAACTCCTACATTGAAGGCAGATTCTTCATTGTTGGAACCACCAGGAAAACCCAACGTGAGTACATATTTTGTTCTTGAGTTAATAAATATGCATATACTGAGTGGAAAAAAAAGGAAACTGAAATTAAGGATTAGATATTTTTATGGCTACTGAGGTACCATTCCCCAGGCTGCCAGAGCAAGGGCGCAAATACATATATGGTAACTTGTATTATATGCACACCAAAAGAAATGCAAAAAGGCAAAATGGCTGTCTGAGGAGGCCTTACAAATAGCTGTGAAAAGAAGAGAAGCAAACAGCAAAAGAGAAAAGGAAAGATATAAGCATCTGAATGCAGAGTTCCAAAGAATAGCAAGGAGAGATTTACAAAAGCCTTCCTCAGTGATCAGTGCAAAGAAATAGAGGAAAACAACAGAATGGGAAGGACTAGAGATCTCTTCGAGAAAATTAGAGATACCGAGGGAACATTTCATGCAAAGATGGGCTCGATAAAGGACAGAAATGGTATGGACCTAACAGAAGCAGAAGCTATTAAGAAGAGATGGCAAGAATACTCAGAAGAACTGTACAAAAAGATCTTCATGACCCAGATAATCACGATGGTGTGATCACTCACCTAGACATCCTGGGATGTGAAGTCAAGTGGGCCTTAGAAAGCATTGCTACAAACAAAGCTAGTGGAGGTGATGGAATTCCAGTCGAGCTATTTCAAATCCTGAAAGATGACGCTGTGAAAGTGCTGCAATCAATATGCCAGCAAATTTGGAAAACTCAGCAGTGGCCACAGGACTGGAAAAGGTCAGTTTTCATTCCAATCCCAAAGAAAGGCAATGCCAAAGAATGCTCAAACTACCACACAATTGCATTCATCTCACACACTAGTAAAGTAATTCTCAAAATTCTCTAAGTCAGGCTTCAACAATAGCTGGATTTAGAAAAGTCAGAGGAACCAGAGATCAAATTGCCAATATCTGCTGGATCGTGGAAAAAGCAAGAGAGTTCCAGAAAAACATCTATTTCTGCTTTATTGACTATGCCAAAGCCTTTGACTGTGTGGATCACAATAAACTGTGGAAAATTCTGAAGGAGATGGGAATACCAGACCACCTGACCTGCCTCTTGAGAAATCTGCATGCAGGTCAGGAAGCAACAGAACTGGACATGGAACAACAGACTGGTTCCAAATAGGAAAAGGAGTACGTCAAGGCTGTATATTGTCACCCTGCTCATTTAACTTCTATGCAGAGTACATCATGAGAAACGCTGGGCTGGAAGAAACACAAGCTGGAATCAAGATTGCTGGGAGAAATATCAATAACCTCAGATATGCAGATGACACTACCCTTATGGCAGAAAGTAAAGAGGAGCTAAAGAGCCCCTTGATGAAAGTGAAAGAGGAGAGTGAAAAAGTTGGCTTAAAGCTCAACATTCGGAAAATGAAGATCATGGCATCTGGTCCCATCAATTCATGGGAAATAGATGGGGAAACAGTGGAAATAGTGTCAGACTTTATTTTTGGGGGCTCCAAAATCACTGCAGATGGTGACTCCAGCCATGAAATTAAAAGATGCTTACTCCTTGGAAGGAAAGTTATGACCAACCTAAATAGCATATTGAAAAGCAGAGACATTACTTTGCCGACCAAGGTCCATCAAGTCAAGGCTATGGTTTTTCCAGTGGTCATGTATGGATGTGAGAGTTGGACTGTGGAGAAGGCTGAGCGCTGAAGAATTGATGCTTTTGAACTGTGGTGTTGGAGAAGACTCTTGAGAGTCCCTTGGACTGCAAGGAGATCCAACCAGTCCATTCTGAAGGAGATCAGCCCTGGGATTTCTTTGGAAGGAATGATGCTAAAGCTGAAGCTCCAGTACTTTGGCCACCTCAGGCAAAGAGTTGACTCATTGGAAAAGACCCTGATGCTGGGAGGGATTGGGGGCAGGAGGAGAAGGGGACGACCGAGGATGAGATGGCTGGATGGCATCACGGACTCGATGGATGTGAGTCTGAGTGAACTCCGGGAGATGGTGATGGACAGGGAGGCCTGGCGTGCTGCGATTCGTGGGGTCGCAAAGAGTCAGACCTGACTGAGGGACTGAACTGAACTGAAAACATTTCTATATGTAATCATCTCTGTATTAAGCTAAACACGAGTTTGTACTGAGGTCTCCACTCTAATCCATTACCACATAGATCACTCTAGCCTCCTCCCCTTTCTTGTCTGTATACTCCCACCTCGAGTGGGAAGCCCAATGCCAGTCATTTTTCGTATCTTTATTTCATTCGGACTAGCTGATTCATGGTGGGACACTCTGCTTGGGGGAAATCCTAAAGAACCTTAAAATCTTTCGCATTTTTACTTTTAATAGTCTCTTGATTGCCTCAGGCTCCTACTTCTTCCCAAACTTAATGATTAATGTCTTCATTATAATTCTCCCAGGTTTTCACACATCGAAAGAATGTAAAAGCAGTGAGTTATTTGTTGAAAGGGCAGCAAATCCAACCTCATATAAGAGAGAGAATTTTCACAGTCAAAAATGTGAGGTTTCAGATTGCTCCCTTCTTTGCTTCTCTATTACCATTTTTACTGTATTAATTCTGAGCCCTCCACCTGCCTCACATCCTAATCATGTTTCGTTATGCCCAGTCAAATGCAGGGGTCTATTCAATGATTTAGAATCATCAGATCTCTTGCTTCCCACCGTTTCTGCAGGTGGGCCCTGGGTTCCAAGGCATTCTGTGTCACTCATGGAATCGGGAGGGAGGATCAGCTTGTGCTCACTGACCTGCCTGCTCCCTCTCACTGCCAGTGTGACGGTGCCATCTGTTTCTCTTTATACTCAGGGTCAACTCCCTTTGGGGTAATTCTTGGAAAGGTCTTAGCAAAAAGGAAAGATTAAATTATTCACCAGCAACTTGTGGATTGTATATCACGTGGCTTATATCAGCTAGGGTTCTTTAGTTAAGAGTATAAAGGAACTATCTGAAAAATATTAATATAGACTTACTTGCACATTACCTGATCTTATCCAATGGTCAGCCAGCTTACTCACCTTTCTTGGCAGCAGGTGGGGAATAGGGTGGGCAAAGAGGAAATTGGATTCTTCAAAGAAGGAATGCAGAGAAAGATAATACAGGGTAGTCAACTGCTGACATTTTAAAGCAAGGCAATAGATTTGAAAGTCTAAATTTCCCTTGTTTCCATTTTACATATCAGCTTGATTCAGAATTTTTCCCATGGTGTAAACAAGATAGCCATAAAACTACAGGCAGAAGAGACAGGATATAAAATAGAAGTGAAAGAGAAGCTCAGCCTTTATAATTCCAGGCTATTGAAGACGGGAGGGTGGGCCAAAGACAGAGAGAAGAAATAGAACTGGAGAGGTAGATAGTCAAACTGTGCTCGTTTCTTTCCCTGGGCTGAAACCCCAGCAAGTTGAAGAGAACAATTAGGGCAAAGGCGTCCTGCATGCATGCTCCATCGCCCAGTCATGTCTGACTCTTTGCAACCCCATGGACTGCAGCCTGCTCTGCAGCCTGCCAGGCTCCTCTGTCTGTGGGACTCTCCCGGCAAGAATATTGGAGTGGGATTTTCCTCCTTTAGGAAACCTTCCCAACCCAGGGATCAAACCCGAGTCTCCTGTGTCTCCTGGATTAGCAGGCAGGTTCTTTACCAGTGAGCCACCTGGGAAGCTGCAGAGAGGTCCTATCCTGCTCCCTATGTGGAACGCTGGGAGATCACCTGATGGCCAGGTTCTCCAACATATCCGTAAGAATTTGGGGACTGGCCACATGAAAGGAGCTCAGAAGTACAGCCTGATCAGGAATGGTCTGCCAGCACTCAGCTCTCTCTAGCTGCCCTCTCTCCCTGTGAAATATGTTGGAACCCAGAAGCTTCCACCAAACCCTGAAATGAGGAGGCAGGGGATAGCTGAGTCTGAGAGCCAGCTTTCCATCCATGAGACCTATGTGGAGAGCGGTGACTCAGCAGAGAAGGATGGACCCTCCCCACGTCCAATCTCACCCCACCCAGAAGCCAGGGGAGGACATGCAGAGGCCCAGTGATGAGGTCGGCCTTGAGAAACCAGATTACAAGTGACATCAGCTTTGGCTTCAGACACAAATGCCAGCAGGGCAAGCATCCCTCTAGTGGACGAGGAATATTGTCATAGAAACAAAAGATGCTGCCATGGAGACCAGAGAGGTGGGAGAATAGCATGTGAACCTACAGAACCCTTCCCTTTAACTGCAAAGAAGGCACAGTAAACCACAGCCCTGCCTCACCCTCCTAAGAGCCATCTTGGAGAGGAGCAGGACTGTGGTCAGAGATTTGAGGAACAGATTTTTTTACCTAAGAGTAAGCCTTATTTTCTGAAAAATTTTGTTGGAGCATGGTTGCTTTACAATGTTGTTAGTTTCTGCTAACAACTTTGTTTCTGTACAACAAAGTGCGTCAGCTGTGTGCATGCATATATCTTCTCTTCTTTGGATTTCCTTCCCATTTAGACCACCACAGAGCATTGAGTAGAGTTCCCTGTCCCATACGGTAGGTTCTCGTTAGTTATCCATTCCATACATTTGTTGTTGTTCGGTCAGTAAGTTGTGTTTGACTCTTTGTGACCCTGTGGACTGCAGCCCACCAGGCTTCCCAGTCCTTCTCCATCTCCAGGAGTTTGCCCAAAGTCGTGTCCATTGAGTTGGTGATGCCATCCAACCATCTCATCCTCTGTCGTCCCCTTCTCCTCCTGCCTGCGATCTTTCCCAGCATCAGGGTCTTTTCCAGTGACTTGGCTCTTTGCATCAGATGGCCAAAGTATTGGAGCTTCAGCTTCAGCATCAGTCCTTCCAATGAATATTCAGGGTTGATTTTCCTTTAGGACTGACTGGTTTGATCTCCTTGCAGTCCAAGGGACTCTCAAAAGTCTTCTCCAGCACCTCAGTTCAAAAGCATCAATTCTTCAGCATTCAGCCTTCTTTATGGTCCAAGTCTCACATCCGTACATGACCACTGGGAAAATCATAGCTTTGACTAGACAGCCCTGTGTAGGCAAAATGATACACTGTCTAGGTTTGTCATAGCTTTTCTTCCAAGGAACAAGCACCTTGTTCATGGTTGCAGTCACCATCTACAGTGAATTTGGAGCCCAAGAAAATAAAATCTGTCACTGTTTCCACTTTTTCCCTTTCTATTTGCCATGAAGTGATGGGACTGGATGCCACGATCTTAGTTTTTTAACACTGAGTCTTACGTACATGCGTCGATCCCGGTCTCCCAGTTGACCCCACCTTCCCCTTACCCCCTTGTTGTCCACGTGTTTGCTCTCTGCATCTGTGTCTCTGTAAGCCTCATTTAAAGGGAATTTTTTAAGTATTGCAGGGGACAAACTCTTCAAGATTGTCCTAAAATAAAATTATATTTCATCTGATCTCTCTGACCCATAAATTCCAGCCAACTTAGTCGAGAAAAGAAACATACAGAGGACTCCTGAGCGGCTCAGAGAGCTGAAGGAGGAGCTGCAGCAGGAGGCGGGGGCGGGGCGGGGAGAGGACTCTAGCTGGGGGGAGTGGAACTGTGGCAGGCCCTCCAGGAAGGAAGGATCCTGTTACTGTAAACAGAGGGTAGGGGTGCTAACCCAGCAATGCGACAGATGGTCACAGCTTTCCTCTTAGTAAACAGGGAGCAATCTTTCATTCATCCACTCAGCAAATATTGAGCTGAGTGGATAGGAGCAAGACTGCAAAGTTGAATCACTCATGGCCCGTGGGCTCAAGAGTCTATGATCCAGTGGGAAAGGGCCAACAGGAAAACCTGTCTAAAGGGCAGAGCAGCGCTGGGGGAGGAGGACAGCTACTCTCATAAGAATGAGAGGAAAGAACCACTAACTCCCACGGGAGGCGTCACAGCTGGCATTTGAGCTGCGCCTTGAAAATGTATTCATGAAAAAGGAAGGAAGGAGTATCAGAAAAGGGTGGGGGGCGGGGGGCATGGGGCATGAAGACAGGTACAGAGGTGGAAAAGATAGTGCCCCATTAGAGAAATGCCGCTAGCTGGGCATAGATGGTACCCAGAACGCTTAACAGTATAGTGAAGATAGGAAGCTGCAAGAAAAGCCAGAAAGAGAATTTTTTTTAATTGAAGTATAATTGACTTATAATGTTGTATTAGTTTCTGCTCACTGCAAAGTGATTCTGTTATGTATAGATACATTCTTTTTTATTTTATTTTTTGTATACACACCCTTATTTATGTTCTTTCCCATCATGGTGTATCACAGGATAGTGAATATAGTTCCCTATGCTATACTGTAGGGCCTTGTTTTTCCATTCAATACAGATTGGTGTGTGTCTGCAAATCCCACATCCCACCCCTCCCCTCCCGTTCTTCCCCTTGGCACACGAGTCTGCTCTCTGTGTCGGCAAGTCTGTTTCTGTTTTGTAGATAAGTTCATTGGTGTCATATTTTAGATTCCACATCTAAGTGATATCATATGGTATTTGTCTTAGAAAGAGAATGTCTTAAATGTGAGGCAAATGAATGCAGCTTCTTCTTGTGGGTGACACGCGCTAAAATCATATTTGCATTTTGGAATGTTCACTCTGGCAGCAGTTCACTCTCCCCATTCACACGGGGAATGAACTTAGGAAGAAAGAGACAGGAGACTCTAGTCCATCGAGAAAAGATCAAAGGACGCAGAGAGCAATGGGATTGTTGGAGGATTGCTGGAGGAACTTTCCTCAGAAAAGAGCGTTGGTAATAGTCCTACACCTTCTGCAGAAGTCTGTCGAAGGCCAGCTCGTCCACAGACACCCAGGCTGTCTCTACACGCGCCTTTTCAAGGGCTGCAGTCCTGTCCTGATCCCCTGGACTCTTCTTCACTCATCTCTCTTCTCGACGGCTCACACCAACATGCAAACATACTCTGGTGTCTCCCAGATCTTAAAATATTCTTGGTGCCCTTGTCTCCCACCCGGTCTTGCTGTTTCTCTTCCTTAATAGGGCCTTCTATTTTCAGATTCTTCTCATGGTTGCACTATAGCCAGTATAGTTCCCACCCTCTTCTCTGCCATCTAAACAGAAGAGGAAACAGTAGCTGACTTTGTCCTCTTCAAAGAACTTTTTTAGAAGCTCTGTCTAATGCCTCCACTTGTGTTTTATTGGCTTCCACTCATAGCAAGGGAGGAAACGTAGTCAGCTAAACTGGCACCCCACTCCAGTACTCTTGCCGGGAAAATCCCATGGACGGAGGAGCCTGGTGGGCTGCAGTCCATGGAGTCGCTAAGAGTCGGACACGACTGAGCAACTTCCCTTTCACTTTTCACTTGCATGCATTGGAGAAGGAAATGGCAACCCACTCCAGTGTTCTTGCCTGGAGAATCCCAGGGATGGGGGAGCCTGGTGGGCTGCCATCTATGGGGTCACAGAGTCGGACACGACTGAAGTGACTTAGCAGCAAACATTTTGCTGGTCTGCCCAGGTGGCGCTAGTGGTATAGAACTTGCCTGCCAAGACAGGAGATGAACAGATGTGGGTTCCATCCCTGGGTCAGGAAGATTCCCCTGGGGGAGGGCATGGCAACCCACTCCAGTATTCTTGCCTGGAAAATCCCATGGACAGAGGAGTCTGGTGGGCTACAGTCCATAGGGTCACAAAGAGACAGACATAACTGAAGCAACTTAGCACGCACACAAACATTTTGCTGCCCCAAGAAAAAGTTACCGAGGAGGAGGGACAAGTATGAGGGTGTGAGGTAGACTAGTGGAAACTCCACTCAACTTGCTTTGAGATCCTTCTGGGACACCTTCATTTCTCATTTCTTAACTTAATTTCACAAAAGAGATATTAACAAGCACAACCTCCACTTCTGCACCTCCTCTTCTTTCTTCCATCAATCTGGGTTCTATCCACATTACACCATGTTGCTATATAATAACTCCAATGGACAGACCACTCTTTCTCATATCCAGCTTCCCAGTAGCATTTCAATATTTCTCTATGAAATACTATCCTTTCTCTCTTAGCCTGCTCAACATCACAATACTTGGTTCTCTCACTCTACGAGCCCTTTTTCCTTCTCTCACTGACTTATTTTTTATATTCAGTCTTAGTTCAACTATTCCTCCGGCCTTTCTTCTCTTCTCTTGCAACAATCTCGTCCTAAGTGATCTCATCCAGTCCCATGACTTCAAATACTGTCTCTATGCTGATGATTCCCAAATTCATCCTCCAGCTGAGACCTTGTCTCTGATCTTGTCTCCTGTATTTAGTTACCTACCTGGCGTCTCATACTTGCTCTCTCAGAAACTTAGCATGCCCAAACTGAAGGTTTTAAGATCCTTTGATCCTCAGCCCAAACCTGCTCCTCCTCCAACTTCCCCGTCTCAGCAAATGGAATCTCTGCCCATCTGGTTTCCAGACCAAAACCCAGAGAAGCCCATTCTGACCCCTTTGTCTCTCTCACCTTTCACATCCCATCCCTCACCAAGTCCTGCCAGTTCAGCCACAGACAGTTTGCTGATTTATTTTTATCGCCAGTGCCACCAGCCCGGCACATGCATCATCTCTCCTCCAACCTACTCTCACGTCTCAACTGTTTCCCTTCTCTCCAGCCTTGCTCCCCTCAATCCAGTCTACAGAGGGACCCAGAGTGATCTTTCAGTATCTTAACTTGGGTCATGTTTTCTCTTTTCAGAATTCCACAGTGCCTCCCTATTGCGGTTAGAATAAAGTCTAAGACCCTTCCCTGCATCCTACACGGTCCTTCCTTTGCCGAGCCCACCAGCCTCCCCCTCCCTTTACGATTTAGCCAGATCGGTCTTCTGTCAGTTCACGTTCAATTCAAATTCATTACATTCTTGATCATTGTGGAAATTTGCGGTTTGCTGTTGCTTCTGCCTGGAATGCTCCTCTCTCTGCCCTTCACATGACTGGCTCCTTCTCATCCTCCATAGTTCAACCTAAATATCAATTCAGAGACACGTCCCTTTGTAACCCTCTCTAAGATAAGACACTGCCTCCCTCTCTTAGCGATCACAGCATCCTGCTCATTTCTTGTTACAGCATTGACCTGATTATGCAATGCAGAGAAAAAATCTGTATTTGCAAATTTATTATTCATTAGTTTACTTGCATATGCATACTGCCTCCCAACCTATATATTCTGTACATAGTATACTGCCTTCCACTATCAAGTACAATAACTCAATGTTTGTTGAATGAGTTTTAGGAACAAATAGATAAGCAAACAATATCACATTTAATCTCTCCAAAAACCTTATAATTTTAGGTTTTACAGATGAGTAAACTGAGGATCAAAAATGGCCAGATGGTAAAGAAGTCGCTTGCAATGCAGGAGACCTAGGTTCAATCCCCAGGCTGGGAAGATCCCCTGGAGAAGGACATGGCAACCCACTCCAGTATTGTTGCCTGGAGAATCCCCATGGACAGGGGAGCCTGGCGGGCTATAGTCCATGGGGTCGCAAAGAGTTGGGCAAGACTGAGCAACTAAGCACACACAAACTAAGGATCAGACAACTTATGTAACTTCCTCGAAGAGTAGCAAAAAGAGCAGTCGAGAAACAGGAATTCAAACCCCAGTCATGTTCCAGAGTTTGTTCTCTTCTTCCGCACCAAATCCACATGTCCAGGGAATTAGTCCCCCCAGTGTGTGACTTCTGTGGTTTGTAATTGACCAACTAGCCAAGAAAACAACACCAGTTGCCTAAAATGAAACAAAGAATTGAAAAGTCACCCCTGATTTTATTACCTTCCCACAACTAATGGGAACTCATTTAAAAAAACCTGATTCTAAAGGTAGGAAGAAATCATTTTAATGAGCAATAGGATTGACTTTTTCTCAGCAACAAGAAGTCCCAAAACTCAATTTATGCTGAAGGAGGCTTTAATTAGCAAGAAAAGTGTCTATTTGCACAAAGGATGGAGAAAATGCTGAAGTAGGCCCAGGTCCTTCGCAATGTCCTCAAGACATTCTCTATCTTTCAAAGACTGTAACTATCGGTGGTAGCCAGTTGAACCATAAATATATCCTGTTAGGTTGGTTACATTTGTATCCTCTTCTTCCATATTAATATGTAAGGTCAGAAGGAGCAAAGTTAGGCTAGAAAGCAATCATTAAACTCCCTTTACTTTTTACACTTGCTACTTACTTGGTACCATGGTTAGCATTCTATTAGCTCTAAGAGCTCTTGCTGTTAAGAAACCGGTTTTTAAAGATTTGTTTGTTTGGGGCTGTGCTGGGTCTCCGCTGCTGCGCACAGGCCTTCTTCAGCTGTGCCAAGTCGGGGCTACTCTCCAGCTGCTGAGCGTTGCAGGGCCTTCTCTTGTTGTGGAGCACGGGCTCTGGGTGCACAGGCTTCAGCGGTGGGCTTAGTTGGGCTTTTTTGTAGGGCTTAGAGGTCCTTTTGCATGTGGGATCTTCCCAGGCCGGGGATCAAACCTATGTCTCCTGTATTGGCAGGCAGATTCTTTACCAATGAGCCACCAGGGAAACCCGAGAAACTTTTAAAATTGTGTTTAATCCAGATTTCCCAAACTTGTTTGAGAGCAGAACCCGGCTCGTGGTGTGAGTAGTGGCTGGTCTCCCAGGGGCCACCACCAACCCCTCCCATCCCCGCGTGTCCCTCCCGCTCTCCCCGGCACCAGACAGTCTGTCTCCTCTCTCCTTGAATCTAAGCTGCCTTGTGATTTACTTGGTTGCTAGAGTGTGCTGTGTCCATTCTGGGTCTAGCCCTTAAAAAGCCTTGAGAGAGTCTTCTTTGGCTCTCTGGGAAGCTGCCTACCCTGAAAACAGTCCAGCTGTTCTACTGGAGGGGATTCCCTAGTGGCTCAGCTGGTCAAGAATCCGCCTGCAATACGGGAAACCTGGGTTGGGAAGATCCCCTGGAGAAGGGAAAGACTACCCACTCCAGTATTCTGGCCTAGAGAATTGCGTGGACTAGAGAAGTCCGTGGGGTTACAGAGTCAGACACGACTGAGCGACTTTCACTTTCACATTCTACTGGAGATAGAGGGCCAGGTAGAAGTCCAGCTGGGAGGTGACTTGGGAGGTGACCAAGATCATCTAGCTACTTGGGCCAGAACCTCACCCTCCTGACTCCCCATCCAGTGCTCTGTTCACGACACGTGCGACCACTGATCTCTCAGTCCTGAGCTCATGAACGATTTAACTTAACACATTGGGATTTTAACTTATTAGAGACTTTTAGAGACTTGAAACTAGCTAGTTCAATTTAACAGCTCATTATAGGTTTTTTGTTTTTGTTTTTGTTTTTTACTTTTCTAATTCTTCCGATTGAAGGCTCTCCCCTTATTTCTCTGGTTTATGTAGAAGCCAACAGAACCACCCCACCCCCCCAACAAGATGAAACAATGAAGTAACGGTGAAGGGCTCACATTCTGGCATCCATCACTGAGTTTAAGTCCCAACTCTACTAACTGACTTACACAAGGTCATTCATCTTTCTAAGCCTCAAGTCCTTCATCAATAAAATGACTGATTATTTCCCATTAATTATTAGTATTTTTTATTTCATTCTGCCATATCATTTGATCAGGCTATCCTGGTGGCTCAGCAGTGAAAAACCTGCCTGCAATGCAGGAGCTGCAGGAGGTGTGGGTTTGATCCCTGAGTCAGGAAGATCCCCTGGAGGGGGGCATGGCAAAGCACTCCAGTATTCTTGCCTGGAGAAGCCCATGGACAGAGGAGCCTGGTGGGCTCTAGTCCCTTTAGGGTCTAGACCCCTTTAGGGTCACAAAGAGTCAGGGACACAACTGAAGCAACTTAGCATGCACGCATTGTTTTATCACAGACAATTTTTTTCATTTTTTATTAACTAAAGTCAAACCACCAATCAAGACTCCTGATCACCACATGATAACTGGTGTTACCACTGTGAGTTAAAATAACTTGCTGAAGACAAGAAGATTAATGTCTTGGTTCACCTGAAGTCGACTTCTGTTTTAAAAAAAAAAAAAGGTTAATGTTAATGGTTAAGGTTTTCTGGGTTTGAGAATATATTAGAAAGGACTTGAGGTTTCCTATCACTGTTTACAGTGACCTCTGAGGAAGCAATGGTCCAGAGAACATCCCTTCTAGCTTTGATGTTCTCAAATTCTATAGATAACTTTCTTCCCTCCAAAATCATCTGCCAAAGAGTCTGTAGAGTTCAAAGGACTCCTGTGGGCCCCCATCTCTCCGCAGTTTGTACAGGACTCTCCCCAGTGAGATGACCTCGGTGTGCATGAATAGTGAAGGGCAGCCTGGGGTCTTCAGCTCAGTTTCCAGGTATAGTTGCAAATCTGCCACTTGGATCCACCCAATGCTCTTTCTATCAGAGCTGATCTTTGAAGGATAGGTAAGTACCAGCCAAGGAAAAAACAAATATCTCAAGGCTATGGGATGAATAAAGTTCCTGGTTGCTAAGTGTCCAATCAGAGAACAGGCTTAAAAATTCCATTAACAATCACAGCCGTTTAGAATAACCTTTTAAAATGAAAGTTCACCCATCAACATCTCTATGCCTACATTTTTTCAGGAAGTAATAAGATTTTTTTTCTTCCTCTGGGACTGAAATGCCAGAGTGAAGTACTCTGACATTTGTGGTTTGGTTTTGTTTTCAAGGTCTTTAGCATTTCCTGTTTAAAAGATGTTTCCTGACAGAGTTTGTCTTTTTTTTTTTTTTTTCCCTTGCAATTTCACATTAAACTGAAAAAAGAAACCTGATAACCTCCACAGCCTTGGCTATTAACTTTTCATTATTTTCACTCTAGACTCCATAAGTGGCCTTGACCCACTGAACCTGAATATCCACGAAAACTCCCGCCTCCCCGCTTCAGCCCACCCTGCCTCCTCCACCGCTGTTTTCTCTCCCTACCCTCCTCAGTCCCCCTTTGTATATGGAATATGGAAGTCGCTCAGTGGTGTCCGACTCTCTGCGACCCCATGGACTGTAGCCTACCATGCTCCTCTGTCCATGGGATTCCCCAGGCAAGAGTACTGGAGTGGGGTGCCATGTAAGTCCTACCTATTCTTCCTTCTTCAGAGTCGACTGTGAATAGCTTTTAACCACTTTTAAACATTCTGCCTTTCATTTCTATCATGAGAAAGACTTTCAGCTTTGGAATTAGCCTGTGTTTGTATTTTAGTGCCAGCATTTAATCTATGTGTGACCGAGGATAAACTACTTAATCTTTCTAAACCTCAAGTTCCTCATTCATAAAATACAGGTAGTAATAGCACCTGACTTATAAAAATTGTTATGGAGATTAAATAAGAAAATAATCCTGAGTTAATCCTGCAGAAATGGAAGGCTATGGAGTGTAGTGTCCCTCATCCATTAGGAGTGGCGTGACTGATCCGTTTGGGACCACTGGGGAGAGCTTTTCCAACCGTGCTTTGGGAATTATTGCTCTGGGGCACCAGCTCGCAAGGACATTGACATGATTTAGAGGTATAAGGTCCAGCAGAAGTGATGTGATGTCATGATTGTAACTGTCAAAAAAAACCAAAACTTTGTGAAACAGTGACTTCTTGTAGCTTAGGTTATAAGATATAAGATATAAGATATAACCTAAGATATAGAATACTTTCTCTTGCTTGCCTTCTTGTCTTTATTCTGAGTAGAGATAAGAGGTTGCCTCAGGTAGTGGAAATTTCCTAAAATCCAGGGTATACTTTGGGGAGCATATTTCCTGTGTGTAAACCATCTCTACCAAGTCAGAGACAAGGAAAGGATGGTCAGTACCACTCTAGAAGATAGAAGGCCATGTTATTCTTCTACCATGATGGAAAGAGCAAAGACTTACCCGCATGAACTCCCAGCTCTAACATTTACTGCTTGTACAGTCTAGCTTGGCAATCTAATTCCCCCCTCAGGGCTAAAGTCACTTTTCTTAGCGTCCATGTTTTCTTTTCACAGGCAAAATGAAAATAATACCTACTCTGAAGTTTATTGCCTTGAGGGTTATTGAGGATTAGTAATAATATATGCAAAATACTTATACATACAACATATTAAATAAATTTTGTTTCAGTAAATGGAGAAACATTCATTCTGGCTCAGGACAAGTCAAAATAATTAAGTGGTAATTTTTTAAAAAAATTATGATTCTTTTAAGCTTCCTAAGCTCCTTCTTCATACCTCATCTCTCTTTTTAAATATTTTTATAGAAGTGTGGTTGATTTACAGTGTTGTGCCAATCTCTGCAGTACAGCAAAGTGACTCAGTTTTATACACATAGACATCCTTTTTTAATATGCGTTTCCATTGTGGTTCATCACGGGATATTGAATATTTCCATGTGCTCTACAGCAGGACCTTGTTTCTGTGTATGGTTGTTTACACCGGCTAATCATACATATCCTGTGTATGATGGTTTACACTGGCTAATCCCGAACTCCCAGTCCTCCCCTCTCCCTCCATCCTCCCCTCTCCCTCCATCCTCCCCCTCCCTCCATCCTCCCCTCTCCCTCCATCCTCCCCCCTCCATCCTCCCCCTCCCTCCATCCTCCAGCTCCCTCCATCCTCCCCCTCCCTCCATCCTCCCCCTCCCTCCATCCTCCCCTCTCCCTCCATCCTCCCCCTCCCTCCATCCTCCCCCTCCCTCCATCCTCCCCCTCCCTCCATCCTCCCCCTCCCTCCATCCTCCCCCTCCCTCCATCCTCCCCCTCCCTCCATCCTCCCCCTCCCTCCATCCTCCCCCTCCCTCCATCCTCCCCCTCCCTCCATCCTCCCCCTTTGCAACCACAAGTCTGTCCTCTGGTCTGTGAGTCTGTCTCTGTTTTGTAGCTGGGTTCAGTTGTGCTGTATTTTAGATTCTACATATAAGTGACACCATGCAGTATTTATCTCTTTCTGATTTAACAGTACTGATATGATCATCTCTAGTTGCAGCCATGTTGCTGCACATGGCATTGTTTCATTTTTACGGCCAAGTAGTGTTTCATTGTATGTGTGTGTCACTTCTGGTTTACCCAGTCTCCTGTTGATGGACATTAAGGCTGTTTTCCTTTCTTGACTATTGTGAGTAGCGCTGCTATGAACATAGGGGTGCATATATCTGTTTTAGTTATAGTTTTGTCTGGATATCTGCCTAGGAGGAGGACTGCTGAATCATATGGTAATTCTATCTCTAGTTTTCTGAGGGACCTCCACACTGTTTTCCATAAAAGCTGAACCAACTTACATCCCCAATAACAGTGTAAGAGAGTTCCCATTTCTCCACACCCTCTCCAGCGTTTGTTATTTGTAGGCTTTCTAATGATGGCCATTCTAACCGGTGTGAAGTGGTACCTTATTGTAGTTTTGATCTCTGTTTCTCTACTAATTAGTGATACTGAGCATCTTATCATGTGCATATTGGCCGTCTGTATGTCTTCTTCAGAGGAATGTCTACTGAGGTCTTCTGCCCATTTTTTCAATTGGGCTGCTTTTGTTGTTGTTATTTAGTTGTGCAAGCTGTTTATATATTTTGGGGATTAAGTCCTTCTCTATCACACCATTTGCAAATATTTTCTCCCATTCCATAGACGGTCTTTTCTTTTTCTTTATGGTTTCACTTGCTATGCAAAAGCTTGTAAGTTTGATTAAATCCCATTTATTTATTTTTGTTTTTATTTCTATTGTCTTGGGAGACTGACCTAAGAAAACGCTGATACAATCTATGTCAGAGAATGTTTTGCATAGCTCTCTTCTAGGAGTTTTATGATACTGTGTCTTATGTTTAAGTCTTTAAGCCAGTTCTTCAGTTCAGTTCAGTCACTTAGTCATGTCCAACTCTTTGTGACCCCACGGACTGCAGCACACCAGGCTTCCCTGTCCATCGCCAACTCCTGGAGCCTGCTCAAACTCACGTCCATTAAGTCAGTTTGAGCTTCTTTTTGCACATGATGTAGGGGTGCATACCTCCCCTCTTTTGGTAGGAACTTATTAGATAGAAGACAAGTTGCCCAGTTTGAATAAAGTGAGCTGGCTACTCACCAAAAAATAACTGCAATTGAGAGAATTGAGAATGACCTTAAAAGAGGACAACTTTTCTCCTTGATGTATTTTATAGTTGTTTTTTTTCAAAAGCTAATATACATTCTAACACCTAGTATCCCAAAATCAGTTTAATCCTATAGATAAAAGAAATCTGAATCTGTCTTCTTACACATGGTACACACAAACACAAAGTTGAAAGCTTTATAAGCATTCAAAATTAAGCAAATCCAAATTTTATAGCAAATTTTATTTGTTAACTTATCCATCTGTTTTGCCAGACTGAACACTCCCTAAAGGTTAGAATTATTTTTTATTCATCCTTTCTGAGGAGTCCAGCTTACACCAAACTGTATTCTCCCCAACCCAGCACGTGAAGCTTTGTGGACTTGAAAATGCTGCATGTTTGTACCTGTTTCCTTAGTTTCATCATGAGAATAATCATATTTGCTTAAGAAGATCTGATTATATGTGAAAACCAGTTTTTAAACTGTAGTATCTAAAACTTTTAATAAGATTTTTATATGATGTTCTTCAGTTCAGTTCAGTCACTCAGTCATGTCCAACTCTTTGTGACCCCATAGACTGCAGCATGCCAGGCTTCCCTGTCCATCACCAACTCCTGGAGCCTGCTCAAACTCACGTCCATTAAGTCAGTGATGCCATCCAGCCATCTCACCCTGTGTCGTCCCCTTCTCCTCCCACCTTCAATCCCTCGCAGCATCAGGGTCTTTTCCAATGAGTCAGCTCTTCGCATCAGGTGGCAAAAGTATTGGAGTTTCAGGTTCAACATCAGTCCTTCAATGAACACTTAGGACTGATCTCCTATAGGATGGACTGGTTGGATCTCCTTGCAGTCCAAGGGACTCTCAAGAGTCTTCTCCAACACCACAGTTCAAAAGCATAAATTATTTGGTGCTCAGCTTTCTTCACAGTCCAACTCTCACATCCATACAGGACCACTGGAAAAACCATAGCCTTGACTAGATGGACCTTGGTCGGCAAAGTAATGTCTCTGCTTTTCAATATGCTATCTAGGTTGGTCATATCGTTCCTTCCAAGGAGTAAGCTTTTTTTAATTTCATGGCTGCAGTTATCATCTGCAGTGATTTTGGAGCTCAAAAAAATAAAGTCTGACACTGTTTCCACTGTTTCCCCATCTATTTCCCATGAAGTGATGGGACTGGACGCCATGATCTTAGTTTTCTGAATGCTGAGTTTTAAGCCAACTTTTTCACTCTTCTCTTTCACTTTCATCAAGAGGCTCCTTAGTTCTTTGCTTTCTGTCATAAGGGTGATGTCATCTGTGTATCTGAGGTTATTGATATTTCTCCCAGCAATCTTGATTCCAGCTTGTTCTTCCTCCAGCCCAGCGTTTCTCATGACGTACTCTGCATAGAAGTTAAATAAGCAGGGTGACCATATATAGCCTTGACATACTCCTTTTCCTATTTGGAACCAGTCTGTTGTTCCATGTCCAGTTCTAACTGTTGCTTCCTGACCTGCATATAGGTTTCTCAAGAGGCAGGTCAGGTGGTCTGGTATTCCCATGTCTTGAAGAATTTTCCACAGTTTATTGTGATCCACACAGTCAAAGGCTTTGGCATAGTCAATAAAGCAGAAGTAGATGTTTTTCTAGAACTCTCTTGCTTTTTCCATGATCCAGTGGATGTTGGCAATTTGATCTCTGGTTCCTCTGCCTTTTCTAAATCCAGCTTGAACATCTGGAA
Organism: Ovis aries; assembly: GCF_016772045.2. Lineage (NCBI taxonomy): Eukaryota > Metazoa > Chordata > Mammalia > Artiodactyla > Bovidae > Ovis > Ovis aries. Next base: position 11,861,405 of record NC_056074.1, read on the forward strand.
GTTCATGGTTCATATATTGTTGAAGCCTGGCTTGGAGAATTTTGAGAATTACTTTACTAGCGTGTGAGATGAGTGCAATTGTGCAGTAGTTTGAGCATTCTTTGGCATTGCCTTTCCTTGGGATTGGAATGAAAACTGACCTTTTCCAGTCCTGTGGCCACTGCTGAGTTTTCCAAATTTGCTGGCATATTGAGTGCAGCACTTTCACAGTATCATCTTTCAGGATTTGAAATAGCTCAACTGGGATTCCATCACCTCCACTAGCTTTGTTCGTAGTGATGCTTCCTAAGGCCCATTGAGTTCACATCCCAGGATGTCTGGCTCTAGGTGAGTGATCACACCATCGTGATTATCTGGGTCATAAAGATCTTTTTTGTATAGTTCTTCTGTGTATTCTTGCCACCTCCTCCTAATATCTTCTGCTTTTGTTACTATGATGTTCATAGTAACATTATTTGTGTAGGGAGATTTTGTTGTTGTTGAAGTGTAGCTGGTTTACAGTGTTGTATTAGTTTCAGATGTACAGCACAGTGATTCAGTTATAAATATGTATCTATAGATACAGATATCCTCTTTCAGATTCTTTTTCCTCATAAGATATTACAAACTTTTGAGTGTAATTCCCTGTGTTATACAATAGGTCCTTGTTCATCTATGTATAGTAACATGTATCTATTTAATCCCAATTTCCTAATTTTTTCCTTTTGGTAAACCATAAATTCACTTTCTATGTCTTTGAGCCTCTTTCTGATTTGTAAATAAGTTCATTTGTATCTTTTTTATACTGGTGTAAAATTAGAAAAAAGCAAAGTTGCTCAAAAATGAAGGAAATGATTATACACACTATAATATGTCTGTATAACTGAGGGGTCTGTTTTACACACACACACGCACATCCCTCCCATTCTTTTCTCTCCTGAATGCCCACTTAAGTATGTATTAATCCTTCCCTTTACACAATTAATGACCAGGGTTCCCAGTCACTAGGGAGTCATTTAGTCCCAGCACTAAGGAAAGGAGACTTACTGAATAAAATCAAAATGTAGTTACATTAGGCGTCTTCAAGACAGTTCAACTTGCCACTATTATCTAAGAATCAAATCAGTTATGAGTCACGAGGACTTGCTGCTGCCCCCAAATGCTAATTTTATGCCAACTGTTTCACTTCTTGAAACCGTCAAACTGAAAACACCTATCTTTGATGTTTCACGGGTCCTGTCCTTGAGCTCTGTATTGAGAAACAGTATGTCAGGTTAGTTCAGAGAGAAATTTGTTTTCTGAGACCTCACGAGCTGCGTTTCTCACAGCCCCATTTCCTTTCCTCCCTCCCTTTCACTGCCCTGCCCAGGTGGCCTTAGTACTGCATCACTGTCAGATTTGGGCATACTCATCCGGAAGTCATAAACACAGATTCTGATTGCTGCTGTAAAGGAAGGGGTTTCCCTAATAAGAAAGTTACGAAAGTGGGTCAAGCCATCATGAAGTCAAGGGTCTTATCTCCTCACACTTCTCTAGCTAGCAAATATACCCATTCCCTATAGTCCAATCAATGGAAGAATATAAGTATTGGGTCCCCTGGTTCTGACAATTTTATCACCTTTCTCCGGGGCTTCCCCTAATGATATCAAAGCAGACAACACAAACCTCACCTGCTTTTAAACTCTACTTATCTGACTGGTCACAGACTTCCCTGCCCCACTTATTTCCTAGTGTGGTGTTTATAAAATATTGTAATTCATCCCTGGGGCTTCTCAGGTGGCTCCCTGGGAAAGAATTCACCTGCCGATGCGGGAGACACAGGTTCGATCCCTGGGTTGGGAAGGTCCCCTGAAGGAGGAAATGGCAATCCACTCCAGTACTCTTGCTTGGAAAATTCCATGGACAGAAGATCCTGGCAGGCTACAGTCCATGGGGTCTCAAATAGTCATACACAACTGAGCAGTCACGCATGCAAAATTCACTCCTAGCGTAATGTCGTGAAGACACAGTCCATGCTTAGAAAAGCAATTTTGAAATACCTAAGTGCCTTATATCTTTATCTCAAACACTATAAAGGGAACACAAAGTGGGAACTTCACAATTGTTTTCTAAAATCCACTTTCATTCTTACCTATCACGGCCCTCCCATCCTAAGGACAGTCCCTTTTATTTCCTTTAACCCTTCCCTCCCATTCCGACCTGCCTCCTGGCCACGTATCTCTCATAAACCCCTCCTCCTCTTTTCTCCAGATCCTCAGGCAGAAAGGCCAAGAACTGGTATGGCAAGCAGAACTCCTCTCCATGGCAGAGGAGACAAGTGACAGCTGTCATCCTATACCAGATGTGCCTCATTGCTGCAAGTAGCATAGTGCTCTCCAGTTTCAGCTGAGGGCGCTAGGCACCTTGAATAGATGTTCTTAGCACAGCAGCAAATATGAAACAGGAACGCTTATGTGCCCCTTGGAGTTGTCTGGTTGAGATACTAGGATCTCACATTGCCCATCAGGAGAGACCCGCTCTCCACTTCCTACTCTGGCTCTGGCTCAGTAGGGTGGACGGGGAGTGGGATTGGAGACGAGGAGGACCAAGGAGGTGGAGGGCTCCTAGCGAAGCCACGCAGATGACTTCGGTGGTAACTAACCCCTAGTCCATGTGTTTCTTGTGTTGATTCTCATAAGTCTCCTTTTTTCTTTCCCCTCTGCAAACAAAGAGGTTGGAATTTCTGAAAACCATAATGGAAGAGGACTAATGGGTCTTGGCAGGGATGGGAGGGTAAGTCTTTTGAACAGTGGTCCTCCAAAGTGCAGACACAAAATCATGTATATAGCCACTGATGACTTTTAATTTTCATTTGTTCCTCTCTGCACTTCCTAACATATCATTATTTTAAGTAAAGGCTTTTAAAATTAAGAAAAAAAATAGTGAAACATAATCCAGATAGTGAGCAAACAAGTATCCCAGGACATCACCATTCAGGCGCCCCTGTGCCCTGAGCCACCGCTCGGATTCCCGAAGCTCCACCGTGGGGTCCCCACCAGCCCACCGCAACAGGCTCACCCTCCCTCGAGTCAGCACGTGTTCCCGCAGTAACTCTGACAACACCTGCTCCTCCAGGGAAGGTGCCGGCAAGGAGGGGGGTGGTTGAGATGGGCAACAGCTCTGTGGAGGGCAAGGAAAGGAAAGCGAGGCAAAGCAAGCACCTGCATTCACTTTAGGCAGAAAATGACAGCAAGATGTTCTAGGTCACATCTGCCCCTGGGAGGAGGTGGCGCAGAGAGCATCTGGAGAAACCTCCTCAGACATAAGCTCAAGGGCGTCTCTGTGCAGAGCTAAATCTGGCTGCGGTATCTCCATGGGAACAAATACAGTCCTCATCTTAAACCTTTTCTAATGAAGGACAATTCATGGCTAATGTGATCATCTTCAATACGTCTGTGAAAGTTTTCAGAAAACAAGGCTGGTGGCCAGGAGGACTTGGTGACTCTGGTCTTACCAGTTTCTGGCCTAATTTTGTCAACTCACCAGACAGCGCCATCTCTCTGGCAGGAACTCACACAACTAAACTTACAACAGACTGAGAGCTAATGGGAGAAAGTCAATTCATTCATTAAAAAGTAAAATGACATTACATAGAGACATGGTCATATGACCCAGCAATTCTACTCGTAAGGATATGACCCCAAGAGAAGCCAAAGCATACATCCACACTAAAATTCATATGTGAAAGTTCATAGCAGCATCAACCATAAGTCAGAAAGCAAAAACAACTCAAATGTCCATCAACTGACGAATGGATAAATACATGTGATACATTCATAACAATGAAATATTACTAGGCAATAAAAAAGAACAGAAATGAACCTTGAAAACTTTGTGAAATTAAGGAAGCCAGACACAAAAGGTCACATATCGTATGACTGCATTTATGAGAAATGTTCAGAAGAGACAAATCCACAGAAATAGGAAGTAGATGTGTGGTTATTAGGGGCCGGGAGAAGGGAAGAGCTGGGAGAGGCTGCGAAAGGTACAAGGTTGCTTTGTGAGTCGACAGAAGTGAAACTAGATAGCGGTGATGTCTGCACAACCTTTTGAATAAAAACTCCTGAATTATATACCCTTTACAATGATTTTTTTTCTGTTACATGAAAATTTATGTTCTGTGCATTTTGTCTCAATTTTTAAAGTTTAAATGATGGCTGGTTAGAAGACAAGATCACCTGACCAGTTCACCCTCCAGACATGAACTGAATCATAACCAGAATATTTGACACGTGTGGATTTTGAGGAAGGGGGCGTGTTTCCAGTTAAGTGTTTTGGGGTAACTGATCTGATGCCCGTCGTATGAAGAGAACGACATGGTGAGCACATAGGTGTCCACGGCACCCACCCAAGGCACTTGGATAGGTACCAGCTTGAGAAGAAGGATCAGTTCTGGACCATCCCTGTTCCTGTTTGGTGAATCTTCTAATACATTACAGCGTGGGCTGGGGTTGTGCAGGCCTTGAGCACGGCAGAATCTCCATATACTGTCTTTCTTCTGTGTATTTCGACAGGAATGTGAGGCAGGACTAACATAAAAGTAGTGGTAAAATGTGGTCATTCTTACAGTCATCCAGCAGGAGACTGATGGCCAGTCTGAGGCCTGATACTCCCATTCAGGGTAGTTAGCCTTCCCTGGACACCTGGGGCCCATCGGGATCCGTTCCAAAGCCTTAGAAGGTCATCACGAACAGCCTGAACGCGTGAGCGAGCATCTGGCTGAGTCAGGGCAGCCCTCTGGGGCTGGCCTGGTGCGAGCAGTGCACAGCTGGCCCCAGTGAGCCCTGTATTTGTTGACCTTGGACTACTTGCTGAAGGATGATGGATGGAGAAGGATCCACTGGGGTGGCTGGGCAGGCAGTTCTCTCTCCTGAGTGATGATCTGTCCTTTCAACACAGCTGTGTTTTCAAGCCAAGGTATCTGACCCAAGTAGAGGCATCAGCAGCAATAAATACATTAAAGAAGATAAGCCAAGGCCAGGTGCGTGACTTTCTCCGTGAGCTATCCTTTCCCATTTGATGAAAGCCATCCGTCTTCTCATTTTTCTCTCCTTTTAAAAAACTTTAATACTTATAGAAATGGTATCTATCAGTTTAGATGCCTCTCTTACAGGGAGCTTTTGTATTCATTTGATTTGTAGGAATCTGGCTTGATTCCTGTTATCCACCCTCTCTCTGCACTCCCACCTTGCTATAGCTCTCCATCTTCTCAATCTCTTCTGGGTCTCCTTCAACAAAGGATGCCTGCAAGCTTACCTGTATCTACACGGCCTTGGGGCTTTCCTGGTGGCTCAGCAGTAAAGAATCTGCCTGCCAATGCAGGAGACGGAGGTTCGAGCCCTGGGGTGGGAAGATCCCCTGAAGAAGGAAATGGTAACCCACTCCTGTATTCTTGCCTGGGAAATCCCATGGACAGAAGAGCCCAGTGGGCTATAGTCCTTGGGGTCGCAAAAGAGTTAGACACGACTTAGCAAGTAAACAACAACAATGACATGGTCTTTGGGGCTTTTAAAAGGTTCAGTTTGTTTCCTTATCAATTAAGAAAATAGATTTCCTAAACTATAAGAAGAAATATTTTTAAATTCTTCATTTTAAAATATTGGTGAGACAATATTGCCTCCAGAGCCGATCCCAAGTAGAGATAAAAATTCTTTAGACATGTCATTGTTTTCCCCCACCCACTTCTATGCATCTGTTTCCAATCTCTGTTCACTGGTGGTTTAAGTTAAATTTTATTTTGCTCTACAAAAACCAACAGCCACCCTGGAGTAGTCAGGTGGGCATCTTAAGGCCAGCTACAAAGAACTAAAGCAGCGTATGTATTTCATAATTGAATCCCTGTCTGTATTAAAGTATTTTCTGAAGTCCCTTCTCAATTCAGACACGTTACATCGCTAGTAACAATATACATCCCATAATAATGAAAATCATTAGATGAACGACAACAGAGACCGTTTCCCTTTTCAGGAGTGAGGTGGCTGAAAATCAGTTAAATACATCCTTTCTCCTCATTTCATGACCCTCATCCTGCTCGTTCAGGCTCAAAAATTTCAGAGCAATCTACCCATGCTCTGCTTTTAGTCACTGACATGACTCTTGATGATCAAGAGCCCCTTATCAAATCACCCAGCGTTTCTCCATCAAAGACCATGGAAATGATAACATTTCTTAATCAGCACAGCCTTCCCTGGCACTCTACACATTTCAACAGCGGGTTGAACATATTTCTATGTTCCACTTCACTGTATTCTAATGATCTGTTTACTTAATTACCTCTCCTGCCAGACTGAGATACCAGGAGGACACATCTCATTTCTTCCTTTGGTCCCTATGCCTAGAAGAGAGTGAGTGCAGGACAAACAGCTCTTGCCTGGAACAGAGGAATTACTGGAGTTAGAGGGCATAGGTTCTGAGAGTGTCAGAGGGAACTCAAGTTAAAACTAGCTGTGAACTGGTCGCATAATTTGTTTATTGTTTATTCTTTATAGCTGACCCATACTATTACATAAGTTACAGTTGTGCAATACACTGATTCACAATTTTTAAAGGTTATTATCCATTGATCGTTGCTATAAAATATCAGCTATATTCTCTGGGTTGTACACTATATCCTGGTAGCTTCTTTTATACCCAATAGCGCGTCCTTCTTAATCCCCTCTCCCTATATTGCCCCTCCCCACTGCCCTCTCCTGCTGGTAACCAGTAGTTTGTTCTCTGCCTCCGAGTCGGTTCTTTTGTTGTTATATTCACCAGTTTGTTGCACACTTTAGATTTCACATATACGACACACAGTACGTCTTTTTATCTCTGACTTCCTTTACCTAGAATGGAACCCTCCACATCCATCCATGTTGTTGAAAATGACAAAATTTCATTCTTTTTTTTACTGCTGCGTACATACACGCTCAGTCGTGTCTGATTCTTTGCGACCCCATGGACTGCTACAGCCCACCAGGCTCCTCTGTCTATGAAATTTTCCAGGCAAGAATACTGGAGTGGGCTGCCATTTCCTTCTCCTCCTACTGTGGAGTAGTATTCTATTGTGTATATAGATACCACATTTTCTTTATCCATTCATTGATTGATGGACACTTAGGTCGCTTCTATGTCTTGGCAGTTGTAAATAATGCTGCTATGGACATTGGGGTTCGTGTATCTTTTCAAATTAGTGATTTTATTGTTTTTAGATATATACCCAGGAGTAGAATTGCAAGATCATATGGTAGTTCTATTTTTTAATTTTTTTGCGAAACCTCCATACTGCTTTCCAATTTACATTCTCACCAACAGTTTTCTCCATATCCTCGCCGATATTTGTCATTGTGTTCTTTTTGATGATAGCCATTCTGACAGATGTGAAGTACAGCTTATGGTAGTTTTGATCTGTGTTTCCCTGATGATTAGTGATATCGAACACCTTTTCATGTGCCTGTTTAGCCCCATTATCTGTAAAAATTAGACACAGAGTACCTGTGCATTGAGTGGCTAACTGGCCCAAGCAATTCAAGAGCATGGTAGAGCAATCATATTTATTTTTGCCCTAAACCTTTTTATTATAAAAACATTCACACAGCCATTATTCTTCAATGAAGAATAAATAAATTTTTTAAATGTTACACAAGAGTTAGTGTAATGAACATCTATATACCTATGAACTAAGTAACAAAATGTTGACAATTGTTAATATTTAGCCATATTTGCTTTATATCTGTAAAGACTTGTAGATTTTAAAAATAGCTGTCATATTTAATAAAAAGGTATTCTTTATAAAGAGGACATATAAAAATATTCCTTTAAAGGTCCTTCCCTTGCCCAAGGAATGAAAACCATATCCCTTATGGAAGCTTTCAAGGCATTTTATGGTCTAGATCCTGTTAACATTTATTTTAGATTTATCTGTTGCTGCCCCTCCACTTTATCTTCTTCTCCAGCCAGGCCGACCTGCTTTAACTTCAGCATCGGGCTTTCTCTCTCCTTCCTCTGGTCTTTGTGCATGCTTGTGCCTTTTCCTGGTGCATTTTATCTCCATCCACCTTCGTCCAGCTAATTCTTACTTTATTCTAAACTTAAATATCTTCTCCCTCCTCCTTTCTGACATATTCAGGCTGCCTTGGAGCTTCTACCACATGCTTTCCTAGTAGCCCTATCAGGGCTCTTAAAACCCTGGTAGGGTTTTTAAGGGACCTTTTTATAGGTCCTACCTAGTGAAGAGAAACTAAAAAGCCTCTTGATGAAAGTGAAAGAGGAGAGCGAAAAAGTTGGCTTAAAGCTCAACATTCAGAAAACGAAGATCATGGCATCTGGTCCCATCACTTCATGGCAAATAGATGGGGAAACAGTGGAAACAGTGTCAGACTTTATTTTTTTGGGCTCCAAAATCACTGCAGATGGTGCCTACAGCCATGAAATTAAAAGGTGCTTACTCCTTGGAAGAAAAGTTATGACCAACCTAGATAGCATATTCAAAAGCAGAGACGTTACTATGCCAACAAAGGTCCATCTAGTCAAGGCTACGGTTTTTCCAATAGTCATGTATGGATGTGAGAGTTGGACTGTGAAGAAGGCTGAGGGCCGAAGAACTGATGCTTTTGAACTGTGGTGTTGGAGAAGACTCTTGAGAGTCCCTTGGACTGCAAGGAGATCCAACCAGTCCATTCTGAAGGAGATCAACCCTGGGATTTCTTTGGAAGGAATGATGCTAAAGCTGAAACTCCAGTACTTTGGCCACCTTATGCAAAGAGCTGACTCATTGGAAAAGACTCTGATGCTGGGAGGGATTGGGGCCAGGAGGAGAAGGGGACGACCGAGGATGAGATGGCTGGATGGCATCACCGACTCAATGGACGTGAGTCTGAGTGAACTCTGGGAGTTGATGATGGACAGGGAGGCCTGGCGTGCTGCGATTCATGGGGTTGCAAAGAGTCAGACACAACTGAGCAACTGGACTGAACTGAACTGATATGGTAGGACATAATAAGAAACATATACTTAATCTCTTCCCAACACCCCCGACAAACCTGGCTCACAGCTCCTAAAACCCTTGGAATCTCTATAGTGGTAAGTGTCTTTTTGTATGCTAATGAGATGGCTATGACTGGGGCTCCTAGATGGAAGCTGGTCACCAGGAAAGTGGACCATGTCATTAGAGGACTGGAGCTTTCAGCTTCTCCCCACCTCAACCTCCAGGATGGAGAGAAGTTCTAGGAGTTGAGTCAGTTACTAATGGCCAATATTGTAATCAGTCATGCCTGTGTAATGAAGCCTCCATAAAATACCTTAACTGAAGGGGTTCAGAATGCTTCCAGGGTTAAGGGGCACAGGAAGGTGCTGGGATGGTAGCATGCCTGGAGGGCGCATGCAAGCGCCACACCCCGTTCCGCATACCTTGCCTTGTGCATTTCTTCCATCTGGCTGCTCCTGAGTTGTATCCTTTATAATAAGCTGGTAATGTAAGAAGTAAACTTTTCCTGAGTTCTGTGGGTTCTTCTAACAAATTATCAAACCTGAGGTGGGTCATGGGAGCTCAGCAATTTATAGCCAGTTGGTCAGAGGTACGTGTAAAACTTAGGACTCCCAACTGCTATCTGAAGTTGCGGGTGGGGTGGAGGAACAGTCTTGTAGGACTGAGCCCGTAAACTGAGGGATCTCCGCTAACTCCAGGGAGGCAGCATAAGAATGGAGTTAAATTGCAGGACACCTACTCAGTGTCCTCTGAGAACTGGAGCATTGCTCAGTGTGAAATCCACACATCAGGTGTCACAGTGTTGAGAAGAGTAGAGGAAAAAACAGTTTTCCTTTAGTTGGTGAATTGAAGAAACAGGAGAGTTTTTTCCCTTTACATAGCATGTCTCTCTCCACCACTAGACGTGACTAGATCTAAGGATCTCCTTTCATTTATCTCTGCAGCTTCCATTCCTCACCAGGACTTTCCACCTCATAAGTGCTCAATGAAAATTCACTGAAAGAATAGATTAATGAAGAGGCAGAAGACTAGGTAGGCATTTTGGAACTTGAGGAACCGAAGGTGGTTCCTTTCCCTCTTTTGGCCTTCATTTCCCCATTCGTGCTCAATGTGCTCCATTCCTCAAATTCCACTATTCCATAGTGTCAAGAGGAATAGCTTTTAGAGCTACTAAATGCCAAGCAGTTCCTACGGCAACCACAGGTTCTCTTGGCTGAGACCTGCAGCATTTCAGCACTAATGCACCAGGCACTAGGAGATTCCAGAGGCCCTCCAACCTTCCACAGGCCACCCAGAGGCAGGTTATCTGATCTGTCTTCTCTGCTTTGCCAGACCCTCTAGCCCAAGCCTGTTTCTGAAGTCCCTAGAGATTTAACAAATGGTTGCTATAGAGACAGCATCCCTCCTGAAAGCCTTTTTCCTCTCTGTGCAGACTACTGACTATGCAGGTTAACTCCCAGTGAATGCAGGATCAGGTCCTAATAAAAGCTCACTCAAGGGGAAACCAGGTAATTACATTAAGCATAACGTATGGCATTTGTAGTGAGATTTCACTTAAACCAGCTCATCTAATTCTCACGTCAACTGGGGAAATGATTGTTACTCTCCCAGTTTCATAGATGGGGAACCTGAGGCTCTGTTCGGAGATTTAAGAGGCTTTCCTATAGTCACAAAGTTAGAAGGTGAACGCAGTGATTTAAAGCCAAGACTGATTTCAAAGCCTGTTTTTAACCACTAGGTGTTAACTGCCCCAAAATTCGAGCAGGTAATGGTGGGACCTTAGCACTATGTTTGGAGAGAATGGGGTTCCTGGAACTGACCAGATACCAGGGCCTCACCAGCACTCCAGTCTCCCAAATCTGGAAGATAATTTAAGACTGTCTGAAAAAAAAAAAAAAAAAGACTGTCTGGAGCTGGTGCTGATGCCCAGCTGGATGGACACAGCAGGCTACACCAGGTACTGACAGAATTCAAGATCACGGGGTTTTGAGTAAGGTCATGCCCTCCCAAAGCCTTACTTCTCACCTCTGGTTTATTTAATTCTCAGTTAAGACTCATGAAAAGCAGGTTATCATGCCCATTTTACAGATAGCTACACTGAAGTTCAAAAAAGTGACTTGTCCAAAGCTAAATAGCAAGTCAGCAGTTGAAAAGGAGTTTATTCTAGATCTTCTGATTATAATTCTAGTGCCACAAGTACTACAATTTTAATTATCTCTTGTCATAGAGGGCATGGAGAAGGCAATGGCACCCCACTCCAGTACTCTTGCCTGGAAAATCCTATGAATGAAGGAGCCTGGTAGGCTGCAGTCCATGGGGTCGCTAAGATTCGGATACGACTGAGCGACTTCCCTTTCACTTTCACTTTCATGCATTGGAGAAGGAAATGGCAACCCACTCCAGTGTTCTTGCCTGGAGAATCCCAGGGATGGGGGAGCCTGGTGGGCTGCCGTCTATGGGGTCGTACGGAGTCAGACACAACTGAACTGACTTAGCAGCAGCAGTAGCATAGAGAGCATGGCCATCATAGATGACAATGATAATGAACACCATTTATTCAAATTTATGTGTCCAAGAGGTTGGAAAGTTAAGGGACTTACTTGAGGTTTAATATTCTCTACTGTCCTCATGAAAACCCCATAGGGTAGATATTAAGGTCCTGTTTTATAGGTTAGGAAACTGAACTCAGACAGTAAAGTGTAAAATGTAGTAAGAATTACATATTTGGCTTTCACCCTAGCTTCTGGCATGTTCCTAAAACGTATTTCCTAAGAGATGAGAGTAATAAAGATGCTTCGCCATGTTAATGAGGCAGCGTTTGGACCAGACCTAAAGGTGGGGGCTGGCTGCCAGCCCTGTGCTCAGAGTTGGAGCTTTCAGTTCCAGCCCTGACCTCCAGCAAAAGCAGAGCAAACTGAGACGAGTTCAGTCCCCAGGGGTTTCTGACTGCATCCGTCATGCGCAGGTAACGGAGCCCCCAAAAGGGAAGGTCCACAGGTTGGTGAACACGTGACAATCTGGGAGAAGAAGGGTACGCTCAGAGAAGGCTTGGAAGTTCTGGATCCTTTCCCATGCTTTCCCTTATGTATCTCTTCATCTCAATGTTGACTAGCATCCTTTAACCTCCTCTGTAATAAATTGGTCATCCACGGAGTAAACCATTTTCCTGAGTTTGGTGAGCCACTGTAGCAGATTAATCAAACTCAAGGAGGAGGTGGTGAAAACTTAGGGTTGATAGCTAGTTAATCAGAAGTACAGGTCACAATCTGAGCTTATGACTGGCATCTATAGTGCAGGGTGGTCATCTAGGACTGAGTTCTCGGCTCGTGCAATCTGATGCTATCTCCAGGAACACAGCATCAGAACTGAGGTGAATTGTAGGACACCCAGCTGGTGTCAAGAAATTGCATGTTGATGTAGAAAAACTTCCTCCTCCGAGAGACACACACACACACACACATATTGGAATGGGTGTGCAGAACCTTTATATGAAGGAACTTACAAGATCGTCAAGTGAATAACTTGGTAGAAGCTGAATTTCAACTCGGGTATGTGTGCATACTAAGTCACTTCAGTCATGTCTGACTCTTTGTGACCCCATGGACTGTAGCCCCCCAGGCTCCTCTGTCCATGGGATTCTCCAGGAAGGAATACTGGTGTGGGTTGCCATGCCCTTCTCCAGAATAATTCAGGTCTATCTGATTACAGTCTCCTCCACAGTTAAAGCAGGTCTAGAAGGAACTGGCAACATTTAGCTTCTCTTGACCTTGCTCACACTCTGGTAGATTCCTCAGCTTAGCAAGTTCTCCCCTATCAAATCCAAGCCCTCCCCATCTGTATCAGTGTTTTGGCTGCGTGTGACCCAAAATAACAAGCTTAATGACTGGACATTATTTTTCTTTCACATAAGAAAGTCCAGAGGCAGGCAGCCTCAGGCTGGCCTGGCAAGTTCAGAATGACCAGGAACCCAGGCCCCCACCAGCTCTCTCCTCCATCATTCTTATGGTATGGCTCTCAGACTCAAGATCCAAGTGGTTGCTAGAATTCCAACCTTCATACCCAAGTTCCAAGCAACATAATGGAAGAAAGAATTAAAAAGTAATGCACTTCTCCCATTAAGAGACTTCCTGGAATTACTATATGATATGTTCATCTACATGTCCCTGGCCAAACTTAGTCACATCTAGCTGCAAGGGAGGCTATAACCATATCATTCAACAGGGCATTCTGTTACTGAGGAGGAAGGGAAGACTGGATGATAGAGCGAGCAACACGCTGGTCACATCCTTCAAGTTCAGTTTTAGTTCCATCTCTTTCTTGAAGCACTGCTAAGTTGCCGCTAAGTCGCTTCAGTCGTGTCCAACTCTGTGCGATCCCATAGACAGCAGCCCACCAGGCTCCCCCGTCCCTGGGAGTCTCCAGGCAAGAGCACTGGAGTGGATTGCCATTTCCTTCTCCAATGCATGAAAGTGGAAAGTGAAAAGTGAAAGTGAAGTCGCTCAGTCATGTCCAACTCTTAGCGACCCCATGGACTGTAGCCCACGAGGTTCCTCTATCCATGGGATTTTCCAGGCAAGAGTACTGGAGTGGGGTGCCATTGCCTTCTCCCTGAAGGTCTATAGCTTGTAGCAGTCTGTAATCTTGAAGCACTATTGACCATCAAAGTCCAATGTGATCTTCCTTCTCTGAATTCTTATCACATTTACCAACATAGCTTTGAGTATGCACCATACTAGCTTCTGTATGACTTGTGTGCCAGATATGACGTAGACAGATGACACCAGGCAGTTATATCTGAGACATAAAAATGAGTATAGGTATGTATATACATATCATAGATGTGTGTGCTAAGTGTATGCTCAGTCGCGTCAGTCACGTCCAACTCTTTGCGACCCTATGGACTGTAGCACTACAGACTCCTCTGTCGATGGGATTCTCTAGGCAAGAATATTGGAGTGGGTTTCCATTTCCTCCTCCAGTGGATCTTCCCAACCCAGGGATCAAGTCTGTGGCTCCTGCGCCTCCTGGTAAAGGCGGATTCTTTACTGCTGAGCGACCCAGGAAATCCATCATAGATGTAGTTGTCAACAAAGATATAAATATAAACTTTCAGATGGGTAGCGTAGTGGTTCAGAAAAAGTATGAAGTTTGGAATTAAACATATCCACATTATAAAGCCCTGTTGCTGACCGCAATTTCTGTGTAAATTTATAAGTTAATTAACCTAAACCTCAACTTCTTAACCTATAAAATGAAGACCATGATTGAACTCACCTAATGAGACTTGTGATAGCTAAAGAAGAGGATTCATATAATGGACTTGGCACATTACCAGGCACATAGTAAATGCTCATTAAACATTAGCCACTCTTCTTTCTCCTTAGTCTTCACAACGGCCCTGTGAGATTGATGATGTCATCCTCACTTTTAAAAAGAGGAACCTGAAGCTCAGAGAGGTTAAAGAACTTACCTAAGGTAACAAGGCTAACGGTGGTACTACTGAGATAGGAACTTCAAACCTGACCTCAAATCCGGAGCTTTTAGTTCAAGACCCCTGTCTCCTGTCTCTTTTTACCCATGGCAAGTCAAATACATAATCTGCTGTAACAAATTCAAATGAATCAGCTGTCATTCTGTCTTTTGCTTCAAGGCCTTCTAGGCTGTTATCTCCACCACCCATTGAAATACAGGAGAAAATATTTTTAATTTTCAAGATAAGGATCATTTTCATATGAAATCCATATAGAGTGGAAAATCTGATTAGAAAGATTTCATTTAGAAAGAAATTAGCTCAAGGCAGCCTTTTTGACTAACAGGGGAATAATGAGGAAAAGCAGATGCATCTAAGTAAAACATGAAGCTGCTCTCCCTTGGAGAGGAAATTTAGCATTCCACACTGTGTACTTCATCTGCTTCAAGTACAAAACCATTTGAGTCCCCTTCTCACTAAGAATTGAGATATTTTCATAGGCTGTAACTCAGTTTTGAGAGATAATTATCCTTGGGAAGGGAAGATCCAGTACATTCACATACATTTCTAAAAACTAAGAAGTATGCTTAGTCCTTTGTAGCTGATGACCAAAGCGGAGGGCACTCCCTGCGGTATGTCCTGAGCTGTAATCGTGAACAGGTTAGACTCCTCTTACAAGCCTCTAAGATGACTCCTTAATGTGAAGAGGCTCAGATCCAGAGCCAAAGCTCCGGGCTCTAGTTCTGCACAGCTCTATGAGCTAGCTTCCTGTATGCACAAGCCACCCCTTCTCTCTGCCTTTTCATTTGAGCTTCGATAAAATGAGAGTTGGGCTATCTGGCCATTTAGGAACCTTCTAGCTGAAAGTATTTTATAAGATCTGGGGTTAATTCTGGGCATTTGCAAAGAATTAAGTAAAGTGTATTAAATGTTACCGGTCACATTCTAATTGGTTTTGTCTGCTGACTTTGTTTTTTAAATGGCATGTTTTCCCCTTAACTGTTGTTGCTGTTGCTGTTAGTGCCTTTGAGAGGTGATCCTCCTCAGGATTTGTACTCTGTGCAGAACATTGCGTATTGTTGACATGCTGATGAATACTTCTAAAAATCTAACATCTGTACAGCATTTCACACACTCCTAAGCAATTTCACTGTCATTAGCTTACTCAGTTTTCACGATTAACCCCTGAGACCGGAACAGTATTGTTGATGCATTGGAAAAAGCGTGGATTTCGGTTCCAAAGAGCCTGAGGCTCAATCCCAGCTCAACCCTTTGTAAATCAAAAGGACTTGGGAGAGTTTAACTCTTCTGAGCTTTCCAGCTTCCTTATCTTTGAAACTGGGAAGATGGTAATAAAATGAAGCTTTCATGGAAAACACAGCAGCCTAATAGCTGGTCTTTCCCTTTATCTTGGTTGGATGCTAAGAAGCTAGACTGACAAGAGCTCCTAAGGTTAAGAGCTGCCCAAAGCAACATCTAGCAAGGAGTCAAGAGATTAACCAAATTTAAGACTCCTGCTAAAAATGTACTTTGGTTTTCTCATGTTTTGTTAGATAAGGAGTGGATGAGTATAAGATGTGGGGAGGGTCTGAGGAAGTGTTGGTCTGCATTGGGAACTCAGGCATTCTAAGATATATGGACAGCCCAATTATTCATCTTGGTATCCAAGGAACATTGACTGAACACTTAACTGCTTGCAAAAAGACCTTTCAAAGTAGTGGGGGAATGACAAGACTTGGAGGTTAGAGTGAGACTCTGAAGGCCTAGGGTCTTTGGGTTTTGTTATGGTGTCTTATTAAGGTGATGGAGTCCCGGGGCTGATGGTGGCCTCTGGGAGGGTTCTTCAAGTCGTGAGTTTATTCCGACGCTATGCTGGGTACTGAAGACCTCAGTACTTGTCTTCCTCAAGTCGTTTATTTTCTAGTGGAGACACAGTAATGACCCCAGGAAAGACACGAGCGCTCAGCCAGGTGTCACAGAAGGGAAGGAGCTTCTGTGTGGGAAGGTCACACAGGCTTCCCCAGAGAAGGTGGTTTTAGACCTGAATCCTTGAGGTAAGGCTTAAGAGGAGTTTTCCTGACTGACAAGGGGGAGAAATCACTCCAGGCGAAGGTGAGACCAAGGCTAGAGCACTTTGGGAACCACAGTTAGAGCTTTATAGGGAAGTAGAAGAAGCAAGACTAGAGAGCTAGGTCAGGGGAGATCCTGAAGACTGTTACAAAGCAAAATTCAGCTGAGTCCATTTTAAACATCCTATGGGTTTTATTGACAATTTATGAATCGGGGAGCATCCAGTCTAGCTGATAGAAAGGAGCTCGAAAGAGTTTTACAGGGCAAGAGATTTTTATAGACCAAAGAGCAGGAACAGAAAGTTATCTGCTGCTGGGTTAAAGCAGGGTGACTTTCCTTATATGAAGCCTAGGGCAGTCCTGGAGTCTGGTTAGGTAACGCGCTGAGCAGGCAGGCGCTGACTGCCTGACCTAGTCCTTCCTTCCCTCCTTCTCTGGGAGCACTTTGCATGGAAAATGAGTTAAATCTTGGTTTGCTGGCGTGGGGCTGAGCAGGAGTGACTCCACCTAGGGTATAATCTTGTTACTTAACAAGGCTTTGACTAGAATCAAATCTGACACGATCCTATAGGCAGTGAGAAGCCAATAAGAGTAAGTGAGGAGGTAATATAGTCACCTAGTCGCGGAGAGATCCTGCTGGCCCACATTCAGAGATGCACTTGGGTGAGTAGACAAGGGAATGAGCTTCAGGAGGACTGACTGGAAGGAAGCTCGTGGAAAATTCCAAGTCACCTAGGTGCCAAAACATCAGTTATTTTCTGTGAAAATTCAGAGAAGAATCGCTTTGAAAATTTTCAAAACCATTCTCATCTCAAGGCAACTGTGGTGTAGACTGGTCTTGAAACCAGTTTAAATTTTTGTTTTATCACTTACTGTCTCTGTGGCAAAGGACAAGTTTCTTACTCCATGCTTCCATTCCATATCTGTAAAATGGAAATAACATTTCCTATCCTGAGAGTTAATGCAGAATTAGGATAGTGTATACAAAGGGTCTCATGTTCAGTAGTTAACTTGATCACTGTTAGCTATTATTATACAAATGTTTCTATTTCAATTTTCCTAGAGTCAGCTCTCCGAGTGTATTTAAATATGACTTAATTTGGAGTGTTCAATCTATAAAAATTCAATTACACATGATATACCGGGAAAACGTCTATTTTTTAAAAGGACACCTGCCAGCATATTCTTTGTAATTCTCCCTCTGTCCCTGAAGGTCAGATTCTTAAAATGTTGGGGGGGAGGATGGAAAAGAGGAAAAATAGGGAGGAAACTGTTAAATCATTAAATTATATGTTTCATCTGAATCACTTGAATCCAATGATGACACCTAACCTTTCTCAGTTTTCCTTCGGTTTTTCTCTTTCTAGCTCTAGTCACTTCAGACAGACCAATTAAACTTCAGAAATCCTTGAAGAATTGTGTGTTCCTTGCTCAGCCTCACTTAGAATTTCAAATGAGATGCCACCTTCTCTGAGAATATTCAATTGCTCTTTTAGAAACTCCTGTGATTTCCTAATGTCAGTCACTCAGTCAGCCTTTATTAGGTGATTTCTATTTTTGGTAGGTAGTTTAAAAAAGAGGAAAAGACAAATCATTCAGATGCAAAATTAAAGATCTAGGCCTTCTGTCAAACCCGCAGCAAAAAGGACTTTGTATACCTGCGGTTTGCAAGGTACTTTGCAGTTTTTAAGATGCTTTCATGGACACTATTGGAGAAGGGAATGGCTACCCACTCCGGTATTCTTGCCTGGAGAACTGCATGGGCTGGGAAGTCTGGTGGGTTACAGTCCACGCAGTCTCAAAGAGCTGGACACGACTGGGCTACTAACACACACACACAGACACTATAGTTTTTAATCCTCCCAAGAACTCTCCAGTGTATCCGAATCAACATTTTGCTAATGCGGAACTGTTGCTCAGAAAAGGATTATGACCTACTAAGAAGATACACCATTAGTCCAAGGCAGAAGTGGTACTTCAGCTCAGGTCTCTCTGACTCCAGGTCTGCTAAGACACAGAGACCTGAAGGCTAAGCCTGAGAAACTTTCATGAAAGGCAAATTATCCTAAGTTTGTGTAATCTGTGAGCTACATCTTCTCTGGAGGAAATGAAAGTAGAGTTCTTCAATTACTATAAAATGAAGGCATGATTTGAAAATGTGTTTCTGTCTACTTAACAACTGCAAAATGTCTTCAAGGCTTAAAAATGTATTCATTTCACACATGTTTATTGAGTGCCCGGTAAGCCACCTGCTCTGTTGGATGTATCAGGAATGAGATAGTGAATAAAATAAGCCACTCTCTCGAGAGGCTCTCTCTCTAGGGGGCGGGAGATGAACAGAAAATAAACAACTAAATATGTAAGATGGTGATAGAAGCTATTGGGAAAAATAAAGCAGGAAAAAAGATTCCAAAGAAGAACTTTGGAATTAATATAGGTTCAAATGCAGGCTCCCTTGCCAAAGGCAAGTTCGTCCGCCCGATGCACAGTGAGACCAAATAACCCGAAAACTTGACATTTGGAACAAGCAAGTTTTCTTTTTTAATTGAAGTATAGTTGATTTACAATCAACCATATTGTGTTTTAGGTGTGCCACAAAGTGATTTAGTTACGTATGTGCACAATTTTTTTTTTTTTTTTTCAGATTCTTTTCCCATATGTGTCCATACTCAGTCCTTGCAGTTGTTTACAACTCTTTGAGACCCCTCGGACTATAGCCCTCCAGGCTTCTCTGTCCATGGGATTTCCCAGGCAAAAATACTGGAATGGGTTGCCATTTCCTTCTCGAGGGGATCTTCTCAACCCAGGGATTGAATCTGCGGCTCCTGTATCTCCTGTGTTACAGACAGATTATTTACTGCTGAGCCACCAGGGAATCCCTTTTCCCATACAGATTACTATAAAATACTGAGTATAGTTCTCTCTCTTGAACTATTGTTGTTTACTTATTTTGTGTATGGAGAAGGCAATGGCACCCCACTCCAGTACTCTTGCCTGGAAAATCCCATGGACGGAGGAGCATGGTGAGCTGCAGTCCATGGGGTCTCGAAGAGTCGGACGTGACTGAGAGATTTCACTTTCATGCACTGGAGAAGGAAATGGCAACCCACTCCAGTGTTCTTGCCTGGAGAATCCCAGAGATGGGGGAGCCTGGTGGGCTGCCGTCTATGGGGTCGCACAGTGTCAGAAACTACTGAGGTGACTTAGCAGCAGCAGCAGTGTGTATATATTGATCTCCTAATTTATGCCTCCCCATCACATTTCCCCCCTAATAACCATAAGTTTTCTTTCTAGGTCTGTAAGTCTGTTTCTGTTTTGTAAATAAGTTCAATTGTATTGTCTTTTTAGATTCTACGCGTAAGTGATATCATATGATATTTCTTTTTTTTTCTTTCTGCCTTACTTAGTATGACAATTTCTGGGCCCATCCATGTTACTGCAAATGGCATTATTTCATTCTACTTAATGACTGAGGAATATCCACTGTATGCATGTACTATATCTTCTTTATACATTCATCTGTCGATGGACATTTAGGTTGTCTTGGCTCTTGTAAATGGTGCTGCAGTGAACATTGGGGTGTGCATATAACTTTCCTAATTGTGGTTCTTTCTGGATATATTCCCAGCAACAGGATTGCTGGATCATATGGCAGTTCTACTTTTAGTTTTGAATAGATCACTTTTTTATCATATAAAAACCATATCAGGGTTTATCTTTTTGCTTACAGAAAAGACCCAGGTCTCTGAAAGCTAAAACATTTCCTAGATTTGCCTAGCTCAAAATTTCATCCACTTAGAAAAAATGTATATAGTAGGACTGGGCACAATAGAACAGGTTAACAAGAAAAAAACACAGAAATTTAAAATAAAAGTCAAGTTGGTGCCATGGGCACTAGACTCTGGCTGCTAAAGCTGACACTGTCGCTGCTAAACAGTCTATACTTTGATGCCCCTGTCTCCACCACCCCAGGCTGAACTCAACTCCCCTACTTGCTTCTGTCACTTACTCCAAACTCACAGTCCTCAGGCCACATCCTCTCTCTCAGTTCAGTCGCTCAGTCGTGTCCAGCTCTTTGCAACCCCATGGACTGCAGCACGCCAGGCTTCCCTGTCCTTCACCAACTCCTGGAGCTTACTCAAACTCATGTCCATCGAGTCAGTGATGCCATCCAACCACCTCATCTTCTGTCGTCCCCTTCTCCTACCTTTGATCTTTCCAAGCATCAGGGTCTTTTCCAATGAGTCTGTTCTTCACATCAGGTGGCCAAAGTATTAGCGCTTTAGCATCAGTCTTTCCAATGACTATTCAGGACTGATTTCCCTTACGATGGACTGATTGGATCTCCTTGCAGTCCAAGGGACTCTCAAGAGTCTTCTCCAACACCACAGTTCAAAAGCATCAATTCTTTGGCACTCAGCTTTCTTTAAAGTCCAACTCGCACATCCATGCATGACTACTGGAAAAACCATAGCCTTGACTAGATGGACCTTTGTTGGCAAAGTAATGTCTCTGCTTTTGAATATGCTATCTAGGTTGGCCATAACTTTCCTTCCAAGGAGTAAGCATCTTTTAATTTCATGGCTGCAGTCACCATCTGCAGTGATTTTGGAGCTCAAAAAAATAAAGTCTGCCACTGTTTCCACTGTTTCCCCATCTATTTGCCATGAAGTGACGGGACTGGATGCCATGATCTTAGTTTTCTGAATGTTGAGCTTTAAGCCAACTTTTTCACTCTCCTCTTTCACTTTCATCAAGAGACTCTTTAGTTCTTTGCTTTCTGCCATAAGGGTGGTGTCATCTGCATATCTGAGGTTATTGATATTTCTCCCAGCAATCTTGATTCCAGCTTGTACTTCATCCAGCCCAGCATTTCTCATGATATACCCTGCATCTAAGTTAAAAAAGCAGGGCGACAATACTGCTTGACGTACTCCTTTCCAGTTCCATGTCCAGTTCTGGCCATCGAGAAACTGAGAGCAGAAAGTATGCCACTTCGGCTTCCAGTCTAGGGATTAAAGAAAGGAAAGTTTGGATGTGGAGCAGCATAAATGTCATAAATACGCTCTGTCCAGACTTAATCTACACATATTTAGCAATGGTCAAGGGATCATAGACCAAATATCGTCTCTGTAGGTACTCCAGAAAAGAAGAGTGTCAGGTTTAATCTTAGAAAGTAACACTAGGCGCAAGGCCAGACATCAGAGCATGAACACCTGGGATTCAGCCCTGAGAGGAAAATGTGATGGGGAGCCTAGGGTGCCTTTAGGTGGAATTTATCTTCTCTAGTCTGTATACCTATCTGATCTAATGCTCCAGAAATATTTATTTTGGAAGCTATGTATAATACCACAAAGAGGGCAATTTGTCTTAAAGAAGCATAAATTCATTCATCAAGTGACAAGCATTTATTCAATGTGTAGTCTAGGCACCAGGAATAAAAATATCAGCAGGACACAGCCTTTGATCAGGAATTAGCCACAGTCTGATGAGGGAGGGGAGCTTGATTAGAGGTGGAGAGTTCAAAGGTTACAGATGAGATCGAGGTGAAAGGGAGGGAATATCACTGGGTGAGTGGCAAGGGTTACAGGAGATTCTTTAGGAAAGGCAGTTACTCAGAGGGTAAGTTATACGCTTCGGGTCTCCATCTCCTAGGTTATGAAAGTCGGATAATTTAAAAAAAAAAAAAAAAGCCAGTTACTAGACTGGTTCTCTGGTATGCAGAGCAGACCCTGAACAACAAGGGTTTGAACTGCATGTGGCCACTTATACACAGATTCTTTTCACTAAATAGGTCCTTTATTACTATACGCTCTATGGTTGTATCTGTCAGTGAGGGACCAGGGACATAGCAGACAGACTGTAAAGTTATTTATGGATCTTTGTATGGGGGTCAGCATGCTAATCCCACATTTCAAGAGAGCCAGTTTATATTTCTCATGAAAAATTTTAGAATATTTCCCCTCACTCTTGTATGACACTTTGGACGGTGAATCATGGACTGTCGATTCTTTGAAGGCTGGAAAGCAGATCTAACCGAAACACCTCCCAAAAAGCTAGCACATACTTGGTGCTCAGAAAACATGTTTCAAACCTAATGGAACTATCGCTGTTCAGTTTCCCAGTCATGTCCAACAATTTGCGACCCCATGGACTGCAGCATGCCAGGCTTCCTTGTCCTTCACCATCTCCTGGAGTTTGCTCAAACTCATGTCCATTGAGTCAGTGGTGCCATCCAACCATCTCATCCTCTTGTCATCCCCTTCTCCTCCTGCCTCCAATCTTTCCCAGCATCAGGGTCTTTTCCAGTAAATCAGTTCTTCACATCAGTTGGCCAAAATATGGGAGCTTCAGCTTCAGCATCAGTCCTTCCAATGAATATTCACAGTTTATTTCCTTTAAGATTGACTGGTTTGATCTCCTTACTGTCCAAGAGACTCTCAAGAGTTTTCTCCAGGACCACAGTTCGAAGGTATCAATTCTTCAGCGCTCAGCCTTTTCTATGGTCCAGCTATCACATCCATACATGACTACTGGGAAAACCATAGCTTTGACTATATGACCTTTGTAGGCAAAGCAATGTCTCTGCATTTTAATATGCTGTCTAGGTTTGTCAGAGCTTTTCTTCCAAAGAGCAAGCGTCATTTAATTTCATGGCTACAGTCACGGTCAACAATGATTTTGGAGCTCAAGAAAATAAAGCCTGTCACTATTTTCGTTATTCCCCATCTATTTGCCATAAAGTGATGGGACCAGATGCCATGATCTTTGTAATTTGAATGTTGAGTTTTAAGCCCGCTTTTTCACTTTCCTCTTTCACATTCATCGAGAGGCTCTTTAATTCCTCTTAGCTTTCTGCCATTAGGGTGGTGTCATCTGCATATCTGAGGTTATTGATATTTCTCCTGGAAATCTTGATTCCAGCTTGTACTTCATCCAGCCCAGTATTTCGCATGATGTACTCTGCATATAAGTTAAATAATCAGAGTGACAATATACAGCCTTGATGTACTCCCTTCCCAATTTTGAACCAGTCCATTGCTTCATGTCCAGTTCTAACTGTTGCTTCTTGACCTGCATACAGGTTTCTTAGGAGGCAGGTAAGGTGGTCTAGTAGTCCCATCTCTTTAAGAATTTTCCACAGTTTGTTGTGACCACACAGTCAAAGAATTTAGCATAATCAATATGCAGAAGTAGCTGTTTCTCTGGAATTCTCTTTCTTTATCTGTGATCTAACGGGTATTGGCAATTTGATCTCTGATTCCTCTGCCTTTTCTAAATCCAGCTTATGCATCTGAAAGTTCTCGGTTCACATACTATTGAAGCCTAGCTTGAAGGATTTTGAGCATTACCTTGCTAGCATGTGAAATGAGTGAAATTGTGCAGTAGTTTGAACATTTTTTGGCATTGCCATTCTCTGGGATTGGAATGAAAACTGACCTTTTCCAGTCCTGTGGCCACTTCTGAGTTTTCCAAATTTGCTGGCATATTGAGTACAGCACTTTCACAGCATCATCTCTTAGGATTTGAAATAGCTCAATCGGAATTCCATCACTTCCACTAGCTTTGTTCGTGGTGATGCTTCCTAAGGCCCACTTGACTTTACACTCCAGCATGTCTGGCTCTAGGTGTGTGATCACACCATCGTGATTATCTGGGTCCTTAAGATCTTTTTTGTATGGTTCCTTCTGTGTGTTCTTGCCACCTCTTCTTAATATCTTCTGCTTCTGTTAGGTCCATACTATTTCTGTCCTTCATTGCACCCATCTTTGCATAAAATGTTCCCTTTGTATCTCTAATTTTCTTGATGAGATCTCTAATCATTCTCATTCTATCGTTTTCCTCTATTTCTTTGCATTGTTCACTTAGGAAAGTTTTCTTATCTCTCCTTGCTGTTCTTTGGAACCCTGCATTCAGATGGGTGTATCTTTCCTTTTGTTCTTTGCCTTTCACTTCTCTTCTTTTCTCAACTATTTGTAAGGCCTCCTCAGACAACCATTTTACCTTTTTCCATTTATTTTTCTTGGGAATGGTTTTGATCACCGTTTCCTGTACCAAGTTATGAACCTCCATCCATAGTTCTTCAGGCGCTCTGTCTATCAGATCTAATCCCTTGAATCTATTTCTCACTTCCACTGTATAATCGTAAGGGATTTGATTTAGGTCAAACCTGAATGGCCTAGTGGTTTTCCCTAAGTTCTACAATTTAAGTCTGAATTTTGCAATAAGGAGTTCATGATCTGAGCCACAGTCAGCTCTCGGTCTTATTTTTTGCTGACTGTATAGTTTCTCCATATTTGGCTACAAAGGATATAATCAATCTGATTTTTGTATTGGCCATCTGGTGATGTCCATGTGTAGAGTCATCTCTTGTGTTGTTGGAAGAGGGTGTTTGCTATGACTAGTGCGTTCTCTTGGCAAAACTCTGTTAGACTTTGCCCTGCTTCATTTTGTACTCCAAGGCCAAACTTACCTATTACTCCAGGTATCTCTTGACTTCCTACTTTTGCATTCCAGTCCCTACAATGAAAAGGACATCTTTTGTGTGTATGTGTGTGTGTTAGTTGTATAAGATCTTTCTGCATTAGTGGTTGGGGCATAGACTTGGATTACTGTGATACTGAATGGTTTACCTTGGAAACCACAGAATCATTCTCTAGTTTTTGAGATTGCACCCAAGTACTGCATTTCAGACTCTTGCTGACTATGCACGCTACTTCATTTCTTCTAAGGGATTTTTGCCCATAGTAGTAGATATAACGGTCATCTGAATTAAATTCCCCGCTTCCTATCCATTTTAGTTCACTGATTCCTAGGTGTTCCCTCTTGCCATCTCCTGTTTGACCACTTCCATTTTACCTTGATTCATGGACCTAACATTCCAGGTTCCTATGCAATATTTTCTTACAGTATCGGACTTTACTTTCACCACCAGACACAACCACAACTGAGAGCTGTTTCCACTTTGGCTCAGCCTCTTCATTCTTTCTGGAGTTATTTCTGCACTGATCCCCAGTAGCATATTGGACACCAGTTGACCTGGAGGGTTCACCTTTCGGTGTCATATCTTTTTGCCTTTCCATACTGTTCATGGGTATCTCAAGGCAAGAATACTGAAGCAGTTTGCCATTCCCTTCTCCAGTGGACCATGTTTTGTCAGAACTCTCCATCATGACCCGTCCATCTTGGGTGGCCCTACGCAGCACAGCTCTTAGTTTCACTGAGTTAGACAAGGCTGTGGTCCATCCATGTGATCAGTTCGGTTAGTTTTTTGTGATTTTGGTTTTCATTCTGTGTGCCCTCTGATGGATGAGGATAAGAGACTTATGCAATCTCTTTTCCAAACTATGGAAGTGTAAGTTATGGAAGTTATATAATAGCATGGAAGTTAAAAGTTAAACCTCTGCTCAGCTTTGGACCTGAGTTTTCTTCACTATGAAATACAGAGTACAGAATTGACAAGGTGATTTCTGAAGTTCCTGCTCATATGAATAGTCTAGGACTCCACCTTTCATATCTTTTCAGAATATTCAGCTTCCTAGTTCAAGCCATTTAAATCTTTGCAAATTAATTTATTAAGCTTTTGGGGAACCTAGCTGTTGAGAATTTGATAGATGGTTGACTCCCTTCTCTGCAGCAGCTGAGGCTATGCCTGAAAATGCGAAAACAAACATGGAGCTCTCTCAAACAGCTCAGCAGAGCTGATTGAAGAGAGGACAGCCAACACCCAGTCTGAAGGGAACAGTAAGTTTGGTTAAAATGCTCACTCCTATGACCTCAGGCAGAGACAAATCTCACTCACAGGATCTCAAGTGTCCTCAGTGGCTCAGCCTCAGCACCACTTCTAACCACTGGAAAAGGAAATTATGATGGATATGTGTGCCTTGAGACCACGTCTGCAAAAGGACTTTGCAATGATAGCATGCTGTCGGAATGTGACTTACTGCATTATCGTTATTAGTGATGGTGTTATTAAAAAGCTTGGGAAAATACACAGCAAACTGTTCGCAGCATTTATATCTGACATGTGTGGAGATTAAAAGATACTGTTTAGATTTGTGTTTCTAACCACTTTGAATTGAAAACAGTCAACTGTCTCTAATTTTGTGCCAGAAAAACCAATTAAGAGAAAAAGGTAAATCATGTGACCGCCTCTGTGTGCAGTATGGTTTTGTAATAACTTTAACCTCATGTCCCTGGGCAGGGAGTCACAGAGTCACGAAGCTGCCATGATTGTACAAGCTTGGTGACAGCAGCCCAGCTACCTAACATCTCAAAGTTTATTCCTTTATGCATTGAAAACAGAAACTGTTAGTTGTTCAGTCATGTCCAACTCTTTGCAAACCCGTGGACTGTAACCCACCAGGTTCCTCTGTCCATGGGATTCTCCAAGCAAGAATACTGGAGTGGGTTGCCATATCGTCTTCCAGGGGATCTTCCCAACCCAGGGATCAAATCCGGGTCTCCTGCTCTGCAGGAGGATTCTTTACCATCCAAGCTACCAGGGAAGCCCTTTATGTGTTAGATGGGGATAAAGTTGTCCATCTCCTGGGAATCCACGAAAGGGCTTCAGAGGTGAATCCAAAATAAAACAGTGTAAATGAAGTAAAATAAATATTATCTCACTGGATCTTTACAGCTGCCATGTGGTTTTGGCTGAATTTCTTGCCTCCCAATTTATGAAGGCTACAGCAAAAGCACAGACAGGTTAGGTAAATGATTTTGGACAACAAGGTCAGTTAGCCCCAAGGCTTGTTTCCTATTTGCATAATTTTATGCATATGTATCTGTTTATTTGCCTAGGGCTAGGGAATCACTTGCATATCATTTTCTTATACAACCCAGAAAAGAATACAAGTACAAAAGAAGAAAAACTCGGTTAACAAATCTACCATTAACAAAACAGTTGTCACCATCTTGGGCAGCCGTGAAGAAAGAACCACAAACCCAAGCCCAGTTGAAGGTTGCCAAATGTAATTTTCTCCAGCTTTATTTATCTCTATAAAGCAGTTAAACAGAAGGCAGAAAAGATGAGAGAGGGAAAAAATAGCTCCTTTCGAACTAAAGCAACCTATATTCCTCGTGCTGTCTCTTCCCTTCCCCCAGGCCCCACTTCAGCTGCAGCCTCCAGAAACGCCTGTGGAGTCTTAACACACTGAGGCTCTGCCTCATATTTCATGGTCCCTGAAACAACAGTTAGTGCACAGGTTGTCACCGTGAATAGCAGACCCTAAGACTGGGGGCTCAGCTGCCTCCATCATTCAGAACAGAATTGAAGAGAGTTATTTCTTTACCATTCCAGGGAGGCATGGTTGGCTCTGCCGCTGGCCAGCTGTTTGACCTCAGACAAAACACTGAACTTCTTCCAGTTCCAGAGGCTTCCGGTCTCTCTCTCTTTTTCTTTTTTTAATCTACAGAATAGGCATATTGATATCTATTTCATTGAGTCGTTGCAAGAATTAGGTATAGGGTTGCATGAACTAGGTATAGCTGCTGCTGCTAAGTCACTTTAGTCATGTCCGACTCTGTGCAACCCCAGAGACAGCAGCCCACCAGGCTCCCCCGTCCCTGGGATTCTCCAGGCAAGAACCCTGGAGTAGGTTGCCATTTCCTTCTCCAATGCATGAAAGTGAAGAGTGAAAGTGAAGTCGCTCAGTCATGTCCAACTCTTAGTGACCCCATGGACTGCAGCCTACCAGACTTCTCCATCTATGGGATTTTCCAGGCAAGAGTACTGGAGTGGGGTGCCATTGCCTTCTCCGAACTAGGTATAGGGTTCAATGTAATTAACAGTGAAGTACCTAGCGTGGAGCTTGACATTTGATAGGTGCTCACAAACCGCTTACTGTCTCTAAGAGGCACTGCAGTATAAGGGCCAAGTCCCCAGACTTGATCCAGGCAGCCTAGGTTTGAACCCAGGCTCTGCCATTTACAAGTGTGTAATCCTGTCTGCTCCTTCTCTGCAGAAAGGGGATAATGATGGTGTCTATTATGAGGATTCTAAAAGGCTTAGAACAGTAGGCATTAAATAAATAGCAAAGGGCTCGTACATCATCTAAACCGCCTCATGGGAGGTCGGGAAGCAGAGGGAGGCGCTCATGGCGCCACAAGAGCCCTGACGACCCAGCGCACCCCCTCACTTCTTCTTCGTCTGTTTCCATCGCTCCTGACAACGTCTCTCTCCTCTCTCCTCCGTCGGTGGCTTCTGCCCCAGAGTGTCTCCACGTACTGCACTTGGCATTCAGCTTCCTCACTTGACTGGTTCCCCTCCCCTAAGGCTCAGATCTCAGGCCAGGCCACCTCCGACACTGGCCTCATTCATTTCCATCCAGTCTCCAGTGTGACCACAGTTGCAAAGTGATTCAAAGCCTGGCAGCTTCTGTTCTAGGAAGGTGGCTGTAAGAGTGCTGAGCACTTTGAATTATGGTTTCATAACCATCACAGAAATTATGAAACCCAGTCCTCTCCTGTTATAGACGGGGAACCAAACTTCAGACTGAGAAAGTGAGTTGTCCAAGGGCATGAGCTATGTCAAAGGTGGAGCTAAACCAAGCCTCCTGACTCCTGGTTCAGTGCTCATCCTACTCCTCCAAATTCCCAAATCTCCCTCAAACATTGCCGAGCCCCCACTAAAGACTATGCACTTGGATAAGGGTCCACTTTGGCCAATAATAAAGCCCATGACGGCCTCCAAGGGGCTCAAATTCTGCTGGGGGAATTCAGTTCAGTTCAGTCACTCAGTCATGTCTGACTCTTTGCAACCCCATGGATTGCGGCACACCAGGCTTCCCTTTCCATCACCAACTCCCAGAGCTTGCTCAGACTCATGTCCTTCAAGTCCGTGATGCCATCCAACCACCTCATCCTCTGTCATCCCTTCTCTTCCTGCCTTCAATCTTTCCCAGCACCAGGGTCTTTTCCAATGAGTCAGCTCTTCGCATCAGGTGGCCAAAATATTGGAGCTTCAGCTTCAACATCAGTCCTTCCAGTGGCTATTCAGGACTGATTTCCTTTTGGATTGACTGATTTGATCACCTTGCAGTCCAAGGGACTCTCAAGAGTCCTCTCCAACATGACAGTTCAAAAGCAACCAAATGAAACAATAAGACAGGAAATATTCTAGAGGCATCCGTAACGTGCTAGCGAAGTCCAATGGCAGGAGAGGCTACCACTTTGGGCAGAGTCAGCGGAGCAAGGGCAGAGTGAGGCTTGTTTGAGCCAGACCTGGCAGGATGAGTAGAGGACAATCAGTGTGGGGGACTTCCTCGGTGGTCCCATGGTTAAGAATCCACTTTCCAATGCTGGGCGCTCAGGTTCAATATCTGATCAGGAAACGAGAATCCCACGTGTCCCTGGGCAACTAAGCCCATGAGGCACAACACCCGCTGAGCCTGAGCACCACAACTACTGAGCCCACGTGCTCTTGAGCCTGTGCAGCCCCAAAATAAAAAAGGCAGTCAGCACGATACGATGGGGAAAGCGGTCTTGGCATGGGGAAAGGGTGGGCAGAGGCCGGGAAGGGTAGAGAGCCTGCCTAGTCAGGAGGAGGGCGTGGCAAGGCTGGGGGAGGGGACAGGAGAGGACGCAGGGGCCAGCAAGCGCTCGCTCTCAGTGACCGTTCCATGCAGCACCATCTCAGCCATGATATCCCTGCATGGCATTGCCCCCTCACTCCCACCCTCACCTACCTGACCATCTCAAATTTCACCTCCTGGAGGTCTCTCCTAACTCTCACCCCCTCGGCACGTTCCTACAGAACCCTGTGCACGCCCTGAATAGCACTTTCTCCGCGTCCCTGACCCTGCCTCCCCAGCGAGGCTCTGAACCCACATGCAGGGGCTCTGTCTCCCTCGCCTGTCTCGTCTCGCTTTCCTCAGTGCCGATGTCTCACACAACAGGAAACATCCTTGGACCAAATGAACAAATGCAGGAAAAAGAACAGCAAGTGAACAAAGCTGAATAGGACTGAGGCAGGGGAGAGTATGGTGAGAGCCCCTAGAAGATAAGTTATACGTCAAGAGTCCTCTTATCGGAGGATATCTGACCCAAGAATCCGTCAGTCCCCCAGTCCCCCCTTAAAAAATTGGTTCCATCAGAGAATTACAGAAAAACAAAAGCCTTATATATACCATGGTAGAGATTGCCCGTTGTTCCCAAAAGCCCTTCTCCTAATTTCTCTTGAAGGGATAGAATCCTAGGTTTAAGCTGGATATGTGGCCTCCTAGAATAAAGACTACATTTCCCAGCCTGCAGCAGTCAGGCATGGCCATGTGACCAAGTTCTGACCCGTGAGATATGAGCAAAAGTGACCATCACATCAGCATCCAGTCGTTTCACCTGCACCTTTGACAGTAATTTTTGTAACCTCCTCAATTCTATTGAAGCTTTCCCCCCCCCCAAAAAAAAAAATACAACTTCAGCTTTTATGGAAATACGTTCGATTTCATCAATGTATAGAATGTTTTCTTGAACTAGAGAAGGAGTAAACAGTTCAGGATCACCTAGAACTGACTCTCAATGAGTAGGGACTAATAACTAGCAATTCAGATAGTGGGAGTGAAAGTCCACGTGCAGACCAGAGAGCGGCCTCTTAGCTGCAAGGACCCCACCTCCCGTGGGCATCATCAGAGCACTCACAGAGGGCACAGCCCCAGTTTACTTGGCCAGACCATACCGTGAAGGTTAATTATGAGAGCTTCTGCTATAGAAGCCAAAGGCACGGAGATATTTGGGGTCTTTGATGGGAAAGATGAGTAGATTAGACTCAGGAGCACTGCCAGAAGTGGCCAGGGCTGGACGAAGAAACGCTTCTTTGAGGAGGTGGGGCTCATCTCCTCTGGGCACCCCCTGGACCTCTGCTGGCCAGTGGGCAATCTCTGCCTGTCACCATCCATCTGGCCTGTCCCATAAGCTCAAGCATTCTTAAAGAGACATTCCTCTGATTTCCTGTAGGCTTGCTTCCTACCATCTGGTAGGAGATAGTGGTGGCCACCAGGCTGGGCCAGTGCATAGCTCTTTACGTACTGGGCAGGTAGAAGGGAGCTTTACAGTTCATGAGAGGAGATCTCTGAGCTCCTTTGCCATGAATGCCATACCTTCAGCAATAATAATACATACACGAAGAGGAAGCATGTGCGGCTTGTCAGGCCTCTGGCCCCTGAAGCCGTGTGCACGCAATAACAGCCTGTACTACCTGGGAAGCTGGCCCTGCTCCCTCTGTGGGATGTGTGCCCAAGAAAGGACAGCAGACCTGGTCTGCTCTGCAGCTTGGAAAGAAGGATATACCCACACAGTTCAAGCAACAGGAGGCACAGAGAGCAAGCCATGACGCAGACACCAGGAAAGCTCAGGCCTGAACCAGGACAGATGCCGGTGGACTGAGCAGGACTTCTGGAAACGTTCACTGAATGGATAAGTGTGTCATTTCCACACAGTGGATAAGTGCCTGTTAGAGATGTGCATCGGTGTGTGTGCCGACCTGCCCTTGGGTGCCACCAAGCCCTCCGTGTTCTCATAGCATGGCAACCTGTAATCGCTTGGTTAGGGTGAGTCACAGTAACTCAGCTATGTGCCTGCTGGTTGATACCCACATCAAACTGAAGCCCCGCCAGGGCAGGGACTCTGTCTCATCCTGATATTCTCAGGCACCAACACAGACGTAGATGCTTAAAACATTTGGTGAATGACTGAATGACATGCTATACAGTTTATAGAAACATTTTTACAATCATGATCTCACCTGATCTTCTCCCTAAAACCCTGTGAATTAGGAAGAGCAACTTTATTATCCTGATTTTAGAGAAGAGCAGACAGACAGACAGGTCAAAGTAGCAGCTACAGTAAAACCTTTTCTCAAAGTAGATCTTCAATCTCAGATCTCCTTCCCAGAGAAAAATAAAATGAGAAAGCATCACTTCTTTCAAAATTTAAAAAAAAAAAACCAACTTGTTATTTTGTATTGGAATATAGCTGATTACAGTGTTGTGAGAGTTCCAGGTGAACAGGGAAGGAACTCAGCCGCACGCATACAGGCACCCCTTCTCCCGCAAACTCCCTACCCATCCAGGCTTCCACACAGCACTGAGCAGAGTTCCATGTGCTATGCACTAGGTCCTAATCGGTTACCCATCTTGAACGTAGCAGCATGTGCATGCCCATCCCAAACTCCCTGTCTCTTCCCCCAGAGAACACATCACCTCTGGATGCGGAAGAGGAGATAAAGATCTCTGGCCGGACTCCCTGGCTTCCTGGACAAAGACAGCAGGGCCCAGAAAGCCAGCTGGTGGGGGAACAGAGGCCCGAGCCCAGGTGCCCCACCTTCCAGCCCAGGGCACCGTCCAGTTCTCACACACGGGCTGCCTCTGCTAGGGGCTGTCGGTCCAGCTGTTGAGGATGCTGGTGCTGACAGAGAGACAGGGACAAGTTTCTGATGACAGCGTGGTGCCTGAGTTGCTCTCAGCTGTGCCAAAACCAGGCAGGCCACGCATCCCCTGGCCAGCTGTACTGGTCACTGTTCAGCCACAGCAGCGGAGGGACACGCTGAATCCAAAGGAACCGCGTTCCTCCATCTCGCTCTTTCCTTTCGGATCTTAGCAGCCTTTCCTTCACTAAAGAGAGAGAGGTTCAAGTTCACCCTCCCACCACCCCACCCATGCCACGGCAGCAGATGTTTGTCTCAGCAGTAGGAAACCGTGCCCCTCTCAGTGATTTGGCAGGCGTAGCTCTCATTGTCTCCTTTCTACCGGGCTTCCCCACAAATACCTGTCTGTCTGTATGGGATGCCGTTGCCTCACATGAAGTCACCATTCGTTGAGGTGGCTTCTGCTGTTATTTAGTTGCTAACTCCTGTCTGACTCTTTCGTGACCCCATGGACTGCAACCTGCCAGGCTCCTCTGTCCTTGGGATTTCCCAGGCAAGAATGCTGGAGTGGGTTACCATTTCCTCCTCCAGGGGATCTTCCCAACCCAGGGATCAAACCTGCATCTCTTGCATTGGCAGGCGGGTTCTTTACCACTGAGCCACCAGGGAAGCCCAAAGTCATCATTACTTGACATGAAGTCATTGGTGAAGGGCTCATCTCAGCTGGAAAGTTTCCTGCAGCCTCAGATGCCCAGCTGGCCTCCTGGGAATGGGGACTGAATGGCTCACACCAGGAATCACTCACAGGCCTCAAAGAGCAAGTGGGCTCAGAACACAGCCGTGGGCATTGGTGGGGGCTTCTGTCAGCCCTGCCTCAAGAGCCACCATCCAGAGTTTGTGAGGGTCCCTCCTCTAGTGGGAGGAAACTCATTCATTCCCACATCACCCCTCGCGGTGCCTGGAGCAGCCGCAGAAGGGCTGTGTATGGAAGCCAGACGCCCTGGAGACACACAGGCCCCCTGCCTCTGGAAGTAGATGAGGCTCCGCTTCGGGTCTGACCAAGTGCTCTCATAATCCACCTCCAGGGACCATGCAACTGCCTCTGTTTTCCCCCACATCACCCCAGATGCATGCCTCAATCCCTTCATGTGTTTCTCCAGGGGGATTCTGTGCGTTTCATAGAGGTGAGAAAGTGGCAGCCCTGCAGCGTGCTGATTTCTGCCATCTCTCCGCTCCAAGACAGACCTGGCCCTGTGTCAGCCCCCAGCCTGCGTACCCTTTGTCCCCTCTGAGTCCACTAACAGCTGCAACACGCAGTTTCCAGAGCACTGCAGCTTCCCATCTCTGTCTCTCTACTCCCTCACCTACAGGCTTTCTCCTGGACGTATCCATTCAGGGCCGCCCCGAGACTCGGGATAACCTCAACCAAGGAGAGACACAAGCCCGGCCTCCCTGATGCCAGGTGGGACAACATTCAGCCCAGTTCTTCAGGCCCTTTGGGATGGACCCCCCGTCGCCCACATGGTGCCCCCTCGGTAAAGCCCCTCTTGGGCCTTCTCCCTTCCCTGACCCCCTCCTCCCCTCACCTGTGCTCCCTGGGCGCACCTCCCAAACACACAGCCTGCACCCACGCCCTGGACTCAGGGCTGCGTTTGGAGGAACCCAGAGTCAGAGCTCTGGGGCTCCAGCAGCTCCCTTCTCTGTCCGTCGCCTGGTTCGCCTCCTTCTCTGGGGGCAGCAGAGACTCCCGGGGACTCAGCTCTCCTAAAGAGACCGACGCTGTTTTTTCCCACGACTGTTGCTCTTCTGTATCTACTTTCAGGAAAATATTTCCTCTGTCTCTCTTCTCTCACATGCCTGGTTGTTCCATGTGTGTTTCCTCTGTGAGGAGCATGTGCTTAGGCTAAGCCGGGTAACAGCAGGTACAGCAAGCCCACTTGCCCTGGCCCAGCTAGTCCCCAGCTGCTGAGACAGGGAGCAGGAAGGCCTGGCCTCTGGTCTGTTTATCTCCTCACTTGTTGGCCTTGACAAGTCACATACGTTTCTGGCCTCTCTTCCATCACCTAAGAAGGAGGTGGTGCAACTAGCGATGATCATACTAAGCGACGTACGTCAGCAAGAGAAAGACAAATACCACATGATATCACTTAACATGTGGAATCTAAACTACGGTTCAGATGAACCTATCTAGGAAACAGCATCACGGACACAGAGAATGGACTGGAAGTTGCCACGAGGGAGGGGAGCGGGAGAGGGCTGGATTGGGAGTTTGAGATTAGCAGATGCAAACTGGTGTATACAGTAGGACAACACACAGGGAACTACACGTGTATATATATATACTGTATGTGGATATATCCACATATACACTATGTATATATGTATAGCTGAATTACTTTACTATACAGCAGGGATTAATAATGCTGCTGCTGCTGCTGCTAAGTCGTTTCAGTCGTGTCCAACTCTATGTGACCCCATAGACGGCAGCCCACCAGGCTCCCCCGTCCCTGGGATTTTCCAGGCAAGAACACTGGAGTGGGTTGCCATTTCCTTCTCCAATGCATGAAAGTGAAAGCGAAGTCGCTCAGTCACGTCCGACTCTTCGCGACCCTGTGGACTGCAGCCCACCAGCCTCCTCCATTCATGGGATTTTCCAGGCAAGAGTACTGGAGTGGGGTGCCATTGCCTTCTCCAAGTAATTCATAGGACATTGTAAATCAATTAAACTTCAATTTAAAATAAAGAAAACGGTGAACTAGGAGCATTACTGAACACAAATTCCTGTGCCTGACTCACAGTGAGACCCAACAAACCAGAACATCAGAGCTGGGAGTAGAGAAAGTTTACTGCAGGGCTGAGCAAGAGCAGGTGGCTGATGCCCGCCCAAACCCTGAACTCCCCAAAGGGTTTCAGCAAAGCATTCTTAAAGGCCGGGTGAGGGCAGGAAGGGCACCCCAGGGAGTGTGACCAGCTCGTGCCCAATCCTCTGGCGGTTGATGTTGAGGTAACAAGACAGAGTCACATTATCACTCCTCAGACACCAGAAGTCCTGGGGGCCCTGTGCTCATGATCACCGAGTGGTTAACTTCTTCCATTTGGGGGCAGGGTTTTGGGGGTTTTTGCCATTTTAAAAACATTTATTTATGTTTGATTGATTGATGATTGGTTTACAATATTGGTTTGATTTCCAACATACATCAACATGAATTAACCAGATGGGTACATATGTCCCCTCCCTCTTGACTCTCTCACCGCCTCCCGCCCATTGCCACCCTTCTGGGTTATTCCAGAGCCCCAGTCTGAGCTCCCTGAGTCATGTGGCAAATTCCCATTGGCCGTCTGTTTACACATGTTAGTACGTATGCGTCCGCACTTCTCACCCATCTCACCTGCTCCCTCTTCTCCCCCACCCTTGTCCATAAGCCTGTTCTGTATGTCTGCATCTCCATTACTGCTCTGTGAACAGGTTCATCAGCACCATCCTTCCAGATTCCATGTAGATATGTCAACATCTAATATTTTCTTAAATATTTCATTTAGTATTTTTCTCTTTCTGACTTACTTCAGCCTGTATAATAGGCTCTAGGTTCACCCACTTCATCAAAACTGACACAAGTGCATTCCTTTTTATGGCTGAGTAGTATTCCATTGTTGGAGAAGGCGATGGCACCCCACTTTTGCCTGGAAAGTCCCATGGACGGAGGAGCCTGGTAGGCTTCAGTCCATGGCGTTGCTAGAGTCAGACACGACTAAGTAACTTCACTGTCACTTTTCACTTTCATGCATTGGAGAAGGCAATGGCAACCCACTCCAGTGTTCTTGCCTGGAGAATCCCAGGGATGAGGAAGCCTGGTGGGCTGCTGTCTATGGGGTCGCACAGAGTCGGACATGACTGAGGCGACTTAGCAGCAGCAGCAGCAGCAGCAGTATTCCGTCGTATATATGTACCGCAGCGCCTTTATCCATTCATCTGTCGATGCCAGGTCGCTTCCCTGTCTTGGCTATTGTATACAGAGCTGCAATGAACACTGGGGTGCATGTGTCTTTTTCAGCTTTGATTTCTTCAGGGTATATGCCTAGAAGTGGCATTGCTGGGTCATATGGTGGTTTTATTCCTGGCTTTTTAAGGGATCTCCATACCGTGCTCCGTAGTGGCTGTATCAACTTACACTCCCACCAGCAGTGTAGGAGTTCACTTTTCTCCACACCCTCTTCAGCACTTGTTGCTTCTGGAACTTTTGATTATGGCCATTTTAGTATCTGAAAAACTCAGGAAATATGCATGAGATACTATCACCCGGGTCCTGCAGGGAGTAGCTGTGGCAGAGGATATGGCAGTGAAGGTCTGTCCTGGGAAGGCCCCACTGGGTCCTGCTCACTCACAGGAGAGCTGAGAGGTGTGTGGGGAGCAGAAGGAGGGCAGGAGGGGCACTACTCCCTGGAGGAGCAAACCGCGCCCCCTAGTCACTTGGTTTCCCCAGTTTCCTTCCCAACAAAGAGCTGGTGCGTGTGGCCTCTCACCTCCTCCAGGTCTGTAAGCCCCAGAATCAAGTCTCTGCTGCTGGTAACATTCAGACATAATTAGCAAACTTCAGAAAGAGAAAAATGTGAGTGATTGGGTCCAATTGATGTTGTTTTCAAAGCAGAGCAACCCGCCCTAAGATAAGCAGATAATTGAGAAGAAAGAGTAGGTGCCGCCTCTGAGGTTCCCACACACCGCCTCAGGCACACAGGAGAGGCACCCGTGAGTGCCCCCTGACCAGGAATGCTGAGACAGTTCCTGGTGCCGCTAGCAACACAGTCATGCAATTCACACGTCCGAACTTGCTAATGAGAAAAAATGAAAGAGTACCTTGTTCCCCCAGATGACTTGATCACAGGCTGCCCTGGATGACATCACCGCAACGTGGCTCAGAGCCAACCTCGGGAAACGTGAAGGAGCAGAAGCCATTTTCTCCGCTTCCATGCTGTCTTTATGGTCACAAAAGAACACCTGTTCACCGCAAGGAACTTTTCAGATTCAGCACAAAGGAGTTACTGAGCACGCATCCTGCAGTGCGTGCCAGACCAGGCAGTGGATGCTAACCTGCTGGGCAAAAGCCTCCACCTCCCCAAGTCACAGACCCCTCCTGTGTAGAATGGTGGTGGCAACTTGTGCCTCAAAGAACCGCTCTGGGCATCAAATGGGGCAGTGTGTGCACGAGCACTTTACACACTGCAGCCGCCTCTTCAGGATCCAGGAGGGTGGTGTGCTTAGCAACCGGGCATGCAGGGCTGCAGCCTAAACATGGAAGGTCAGATCCTAGCACCTGAGCACGCTCTTCACCTCCCATGCTTGTCTTGCTGCCTGCAAAATGAAGGTGATAATAGTAATAGCTGCCTCCTAGAGGGTGCTGGCGGAATTAAATGTGATCATTTATGTGAGATTCTCAGATCGGTACCTGGCCAAGATAAGCTTTCAAAAAAAAAATCAAGTTATTATAGTATTCCTCATTTAGCACAGGCTTCATGATGGTAAGAGCATCACTCTTTTTCCAGACCCTCATATGGTGCCTGACACACATGAATGCTAAATCAGTATTTATTTTCACCATCTCCTTCCCCATCTACCCACGTGTTCTCCCCCGCGTCAATTGCCGTCAACAGGGACTCTGAAGTGCGTCCCACTCTGCTGTTGTTCATTTGCATCTCTCCTCAAACACGGTGTCCAGCCCTGGAGAAGGGCCCCCGAGTTATGGTCCAAATTGCTGCAAGTGTGGATGGAGGTTTAGCTGGACTACAGGCACATCCTATCCAAAATTGTGTGAATTTGCTGAGAGGTGGTGACTGCTCAGCACTTTACCACTGCCTGGGTTATGAGGCAAAGGCCCAGAAGCTCTGTCTACAACCTTGAAGCAGAGAAAGTGGACCTCAACCCAGGGACAGCTCAGGCAGAACTGCCTGTGCCTACAAAGGGTGGAAGAAAATGAAAACTGCCACTGGGGATTTCCCTGGTGGTCCAGCAGCTAAGAGTCCACAGCCCCAATGCAGGGGGTCCTGGGTTCAGTTACTGGTCAGGGAACTAGATCCCACATGCTGCCACTAAAGTTCGCATGACTCAGCTAAAGATCCTGCATGCTGTAACTGAAAAAAAAAAAAAATCCCTCATCCCACATGCCACAATGAAGATCAAAGAGTCTGCACGTCACAACTAAGACACAGCCAAATAAATAAATAAATAAATATTTTTTAAAATTTCAAACTGAGAACTTTTTTTCTAAACTGCCATTGAAGCTACTTGGCATCACACAGGAAAACAAGTGAACAGAAGAATTATTAGCTGGATTCAGCAGTACTTATTCTTCCCTTCCGAAAGCAGGAGGCTGCCTTGGGAAGACTCAAGTTCTGCTGCATGTCTTTCTGAAACTCAATTTCCTCATCTGGGCTCTCACTCATTGTGAAGATCAAAAAAAGGTAAGGAACCCAAAGAGCCTGGAAATGGTAAACAGCTATATAAGTTTTAAGAAAGATCAAAATCTATTTTTGCATTCCTTTTTTAGCCACGAAGAGGAGCAGTAACAATAACGCCTTCAATCTTTGCAGGATGGTTAGGTATAAGAGTGTTCCCATTGTGTTCCTACCTCCTAGCGCAGGGTCTGACAACTGTAGGTGCTTAATAAATACCTGCTAGATGAAAGAGTCTGTGCTTCCCTGGTGGCTCAGAGGGTAAAGAACTTGCCTGCAATGCAAACACCCTAGTTTGATACCTGGGTTGGGAAGATCCCCTGAAGAAAGAAATGGCTACCCACTCCAGTATTCATGCCTAGAGAATCCCATGGACAGAGGAGCCTGGTGAGCTACAGTCCACGGGGTCACAAAGAGTCAGACACAACTTCACAACTAAACAACAAATGAAAGAATTAATGACTACCAGCAGAATTTCCATTTTCCTAATTTTGAGGACCCAAGGAAAATTTTCTTTAAGTGAAAAAAAAGCATGACTTGATGACTCCGACAGATCTGGGTTTGAATCCGGATTGGACCACTTAATAGCTGTCTTAGGCTAATAATCAGCTAATGACTTTGAACCTTTGTGTCCAAAGTGTGGACTATGGGCCCTTATCACACCAAGTTGCTGTGAAGAAAAAAGAATGAGATAACCTATGTAATAGATTTAAGGGACTAGATCTGATAGAAAGAGTGCCTGAAGAACTATGGATGGAAGTTCATGACCTTGTACAGGAGACAGGGATCAAGACCATCCCCATGGAAAAGAAATGCAAAAAAGCAAAATGGCTGTTGGAGGAGACCTTACAAATAGCTGTGAAAAGAAGAGAAGCAAAAAGCAAACGAAAAAAGGAAAGATATAAGCATCTGAATGCAGAGTTCCAAAGAATAGCAAGGAGAGATAAGAAAGCCTTCCTCAGCGATCAATGCAAAGAAATAGAGGAAAACAGCAGAACGGGAAAGACTAGAGATCTCTTCAAGAAAATTAGCGATACCAAGGGAATATTTCATGCAAAGATGGGCTTGATAAAGGACAGACTTGGTATGGACCTAACAGAAGCAGAACATATTAAGAAGAGGTGGCAAGAATACACAGAAGAACTGTACAAAAAAGAGCTTCACGACCAAGATAATCATGATGGTGTGATCACTCACCTAGAGCCAGACATCCTGGAATGTGAAGTCAAGTGGTTCTAAGGAAACGTCACTACGAACAAAGCTAGTGGAGGCGATGGAATTCCAGTTGAGCTATTTCAAATCCTGAAAGATGATGCTGTGAAAGTGCTGCACTCAATATGCCAGCAAATTTGGAAAACTCAGCAGTGGCCACAGGACTGGAAAAGGTCAGTTTTCATTCCAATCCCAAAGAAAGGCAATGCCAAAGAATGCTCAAACGACCACACAATTGCACTCATCTCACATGCTAGTAAAGTAATGCTCAAAATTCTCCAAGCCAGGCTTCAGCATTACGTGAACCATGAACTTCCTGATGTTCAAGCTGGTTTTAGAAAAGGCAGAGGAACCAGAGATCAAATTGCCAACATCCACTGGATCATGGAAAAAGCAAGAGAGTTCCAGAAAAACATCTATTTCTGCTTTATTGACTATGCCAAAGCCTTTGACTGTGTGGAACACAATAAACTGGGAAATTCTTCAAGAGATGGGAATACAGACCACCTGACCTGCCTCTTGAGACATCTATATGCAGATCAGGAAGCAACAGTTAGAACTGGACATGGAACAACAGACTGGTTCCAAATAGGAAAAGGAGTACGTCAAGGCTGTATATTGTCACCCTGCTCATTTAACTTCTATGCAGAGTACATCATGAGAAACGCTGGGCTGGAAGAAGCACAAGCTGGAATCAAGACTTCCGGGAGAAATATCAATAATCTCAGATACGAAGATGACACCACCCTTACGGCAGAAAGTGAAGAGGAGCTAAAGAGCCTCTTGATGAAATTGAAAGAGGAGAGTGAAAAGGTTGGCTTAAAGCTCAACATTCAGAAAACTAAGATCATAGCATCTGGTCCCATCACTTCATGGGAAATAGATAGGGAAACAGTGGAAGCAGTGACAGGCTTTATCTTTTTGAGCTCCAAAATCACTGCAGATGGTGATTGCAGCCATGAAATTAAAAGATGCTTACTCCTCGGAAGGAAAGTTATGACCAACCTAGATAACATTAAAAAGCAGAGACATTACTTTGCTGACTAAGGTCCATCTAGTTAAAGGCTATGGTTTTTCCAGTGGTCATGTATGGATGTGAGAGTTGGACTGTGAAGAAAGCTGAGCACCGAAGAATTGATGCTTTTGAACTGTGGTGTTGGAGAAGACTCTTGAGAGTCCCTTGGACTGCAAGGAGATCCAACCAGTCCATTCTGAAGGAGATCAGTCCTAGGTGTTCATTGGAAGGACTGATGCTGAAGCTGAAACTCCAATACTCTGGCCACCTCATGCGAAGAGTTGACTCATTGGAAAAGACTCTGATGCTGGGAGGGACTGGGGTAGGAGGAGAAGGGGACAACAGAGGACGAGATGGCTGGATGGCATCACCGACTTGATGAAAGTGAGTTTGAGTGAACTCTGGGAGTTGGTGTTGGACAGGCAGGCCTGGCGTGCTGGAATTCATGGGGTCGCAAAGAGTCGGATACGACTGAGCAACTGAACTGAACTGAACCTATGTAAAGCTCTTTGCTATCATGAGTGTGCCTCTGATGTCCTTATCAATTCAAGAAAATTAGATTCATATGAACATTCTTAAAAATTCTTTACTCCAGCTTTGTTAATGGAAACCTGGGGCCCAGGAGTTAAGATAACTCCCGCGGTCATGGAGTTCTCCAGGGTGCTCCTCACATTGCCTTCCATCTGGGCACCCGGCTGTTTTAGCAGCAACACAGGAGCCCAGACAGGGCAAAGAGCCCCACCTTCCTGCTGCCTGCCTCTGAGAGCACGGAGAAAAACAGAATTGGGGATGGTGACTGAGGTTTTTGTGTAGTTTTTCCTCCAAGATCCTGTGATCTATAAATTTCTTTAGAGGTGATATTTATTTGTATCTGATAAAAGAAATTTCAAAGGTTTAGGACTGAGCATAAACCCAGGAGGTGTGACCATTGTCCTTGGTGGTTTGGTTTTGGTTTCCTTTTGTTTGGTTAATGATCCTACATTTTAATTACCATTATCTCCATCTTTTTTTTTTTTTTTAATTAGGGAGACAGTAAGGGAGCACATATCTTCTGACACTTTTCTAAAGATGCAAAGCACTTGGGTTCTGCATAGCCTAGCTTGTTTTCCTTAGAAATGCGCTAATTACATTTACTCAAGCCATGTGCTCCTGTTCCGGTTGAAAACATCTACACTGTAAAACTGCTGCTGCAGAGAAGAGCAGAAGGAGAAATAGCTGATAAAAGAAGGG
The DNA here is from genome assembly GCF_016772045.2 of Ovis aries. Classification (NCBI taxonomy): domain Eukaryota; kingdom Metazoa; phylum Chordata; class Mammalia; order Artiodactyla; family Bovidae; genus Ovis; species Ovis aries. The sequence goes on from NC_056074.1 coordinate 11,904,185, forward strand.
TTCTTTGGGGGGACAAGGAGTCTGGGTGCCAACCAAGAAAATGCCTTCTTTTCCTGTCACTGTAGAGAAATATGGTGATGACAGAATTTGAGATCAATCAAGGTAGCAACTTACCTAAATAATTGCACAAGCATCTTTGTGCAGAACGTATACAACTTCCTGATGCCAAGAGCTGTGCGAGGAATTTTAAATGGTTCCTCACGTACGTGGATTCTCATCTCCGGAGGTCTAAGCAGAACCTAATGACTATTGTGGGGACATCATAACCTAATGATGCAATCCTATTATGTACAGGTATTCTGCATTTCTCTTCTCTAAGTCTCACAATAGCCCTGTAATAAAGATATTATCATTCCTCCATAGTATAAATTGAAAACTGAGATTTGGAGAAATTAAATTCACTTAAAATTAACTTGTCCAAGATCCTACAGCTGATAAGCAGTAGAGTCACAATATAAACTCGTGTCTGCCTAGCTTTGAATGAAGCCCGTGTGTTCTGCCTCTTAGGGCCTGGATAGTGTTCCTCCCCATTCTGCGTTCCATGAGAAAGGCAGGCCCAAATAGGAACAGGAAGTCCAGCTTCGTATAAAGAGTCTGATCAGCAATGTCTAAGGATCCTTCCTATTCTGAGGTTCAGAGACTACAGGAGGATGTTTCCCTGGGTGTGTTTGCAGTCATAAAAGTCGTCTACAAATCCCTGTTAAACTCTGAAACCGTCACTGGTTCTCACCTTGTAGCGGCCTCTGATAGTCTGTTCCTGTCTTTTTTGCCTCTTCCTCATCTCTCTGTACCCAGTCGCCGATGAAAAGAAGAGCCAAAATGTGCAATCGTCATAAACTTTCTGAAAGAGGTGACTGGGTTTTCTCTGCTTTGTTAGAGGTGGGAGAGAATGAAGCTTTCTAACCTGGGGACATAGAGCAATAGGTGGGTAATTCTTGCCTGGACCTGACTGGAGTAATAGCCCTGTGGCTCAGCTGGTAAAGAATCTACCTGCAATGTGGGAGACCCGGGTTCAATCCCTGGTTTGGCAAGATCCCCTGGAGAAGGAAGTGGCAATCCACTCCAGTACTCTTGCCTGGAAAATCCCATGGACAGAGGAGCCTGGTAGGCTACCGTCCATGGGATTGCAAAGAGATGGACACAACTGAGCGACTTCACTTTCACTTTCCCGGCCTCTTAACGCCTGTCATAAAATACCTTGCTTACTAACATGGCAGCTTGTTCTCTACTAGCGACTGCCCCTGTCTGCCAGTACCCTGATCTTGGACTTAGCCTCCGGAACTGTGAGAGGTAAGTGTTTGTAGTTCAAGCTACCCAGTCTACCGTGTTTTGTTATAGCAGATGTCTCAGAAACCATAGAGATGGAATGTTTGTGGGGGTAGAGGAAAATAATCAAACAATAACCCAAAGACTGGTTCTATCAATTCACGAGACTTATGCTTTGGTGCACCTCTCTCCTCCAAACACGTAGCAGTGATAGATTTAAAAAGGAGCTTCATTCAAAAACTGTACGTACATCCCAGTAGACCCAAAGCAAGACTAGAAACACAAACAGGGTATGAGAGGTGCCAATGCCATAGACCCACTGGAGCCCAGTCTGCGAAGCAGGTAGCAGCAGCCAAGACTTTGGCCCCTGAAAAGACACCAGGACTAAAATTGCTTATGCAAGACAAGAAATCCAAACCAAGGCGTAAAACACCCATGCCTGTGAAAGAAGGTGACCAAAGGAATGCCGGCTCACAGCCTGGGGGCGAGGCTTTCTAGGCAATAAAGAGCTTAGAAAGGAGGCAGCACATGACCGGCCCAATAATCAAGCCACCAGCTTTCAGATGGATGATATTTCAAAAGCCACTAAGGAATAGGAGCATCAAAATCCCATTATATGGCACAATTCAGGGCTGGAAGTTCCAGAGTGCCAACTGGAAACAACATAAAAAAAGTGAAATTACTGCACTTCACAGGGAGGTAAAAATAAGCCCATACTGGAGAAGGAAGTAGACAGCAACAAAAAACAAAACACCCTTATTTAAAATTAGCCTGTAAATCAAAATGCCAAATCTACTGCTAAGACTTCCCCGGTGGCTCAGATAGTAAAGCGTCTGCTTGCAATGCTGGAGACCTGGGTTCGATCCCTGGGTCGGGAAGATTCCCCTAGAGAAGGAAATGGCAACCCACTCCAGTACTCTTGCCTGGAAAATTCCATGGACGGAGGAGCCTGGTAGGCTACAGTCCATGGGGTCGCAAAGAGTTGGAGACTGAGTGACTTCACTTTTTTTCACTGCTAAGACAGCCAACAAAATCAATAATTGAAATATAAATTTCAGATGAAATTTTTAAAAGATGAAATTTTTCAGAAACATTCGATTTTAAATAAATGTTTAGAATGCTCAGAGATGAACAAAATGATTTTCATTTTTTAAAATAACATGGAATGACATTAAAAACAAGCTGAAGAAGTCTATGAAAAATAAGCAATTAGAAAATGTGGAGAAAAAAATATATATATACAGTCTTAGTCCATTTGGGCTGCTGTAACAAATTGCCTAAGCTGGGTGGTTTATAAACAACAAATTTATTGTTCATATTTCTGGAGGCTGGAAAGTACACAGTCAAAGCGTTTGGTGAGAGCCTGCTTCCTGGTTCATAAAGTCCATCTTCTTACTGTGTCCTCACAGGGCAGAAGAGGCAAGGCTTCTTTTGGGGGTCTCTCTTACAAGGGCACTCATTCCACTCATGAGGGTTTTACCCTCGTAACTTAACCACATCCCAAAGGCTCTACCTCCAAATAGTATCACTTTAGGGATTAAGTTTCAACATAGGAATTTTAGGAAACACAGATATTCAGTCTATAGCATATATATTTCTGGAAACTCACTCTAGTATTCTTGCCTGGAAAATTCCATGGGCAGAGGAGCCTGGCAGGCTACAGTCCATGGGGTCACAAAGAGTCACACTCAACTGAGCATACCACACACAGCACAAAACATAGGAGGTTATTTTATGACCTCAGGACAAGGAGTGATTTCTCTTTTTTAAAACTTATTTTATTGAAGCGTAGTTGATTTACAGTGTTGTGTTAATTTCTGCTATATAGCGAAATGATTCAGCTTACATATGTATGCCTTTTTTTTTTCATGTTCTTTTCCATTATGGCTTATCACGAGATAGTGAATAGTCCCCTGAGCTATACAGCAGGACCTTTTTATTTATTCATCCTGTATATACTAGTTTGGATTCTGCTAATTCCAAACTCCCGATCCTTACCGTTCCTTCTTCCCCTTCGGCAACTACAAATCTGTTCTCTATGTCTATGGGTTTGTTTCTGCTCCACAGATAGTTCATTGTGTCGTATTTTATATTCCACATACAAATGATATCACATGGTGTTCGTCTTTCTCTTTCTAACCTGCCTCATTATGATAATCTCTGGCTCCATCCATGCTGTTGCAGATGGCATTGTTTCCTTCTTTTTGTGGCTGGCTGGCATTCCTTTGTGTATATGTACCACGTCGTCTTTATCCATTCATCTGATGATGGACATTTAAGTTGTTTCTCTATCTTGGCTTTTGTGAAATAATGCAGGGCAGGGAAGGATTTTTTTAAATAAGACATACGCACAAAGAAGAAAGGCTGATAAATTCTACAGCCTAAAACATTTTAATGATTATTTCTCAAAAGTTACTATTTTTAAAAAACTAAAACCCCAGACTTGGAGACCATGATTTACTACACATATAGTCTTCTTAGAATGGACAAGTGTTTTCAGCCTAAGGGATAAATTATGATTTAGTAAATAGGAAAAGTCCCATTTTAATATCCACTCCTATAATATGCATAAATAATATCTATTAAAAATATCTGTATGCCTTAAAAATTCTATAAATGGTGTTATGTTTATTATTCTAGAGTTTGCTTTTCTCAATCATCATTTTTTTGATCCCTTTAAATTCACACAGTTATCTTATCTGTTGTATAGCATTACATTATAAAACTGTATCACAGATTTCCTTTTCTATCCTTTCTTCTATTGATGGGCATTTAAGTTTTCCTAAATCTTCTGCTGCTATGAATTACACTGTTAAAGTAGTGTGACAGCTCTGTTTAGGAGTTCGCTACAGAATATATTTAATTTAATTATATTGAGATCAGAGAAATGGTCATTTGTCCTTGACTCTGAAATTTGGTGATGCTTTCTTTGTTTGTCTCCTATGATTGTTTAAATGGCCCGGGGGGAACTTGATTTAAATGTATATTCCTTGTGTATTGGATAAAATACTTTATCAGTTAGGACACAGGGTCTGGAAGCTACAACCTTAGAGCTGAATCGAGTCCACAGCCAGTTTTTTTTGTTTTTTGTTTTTGTAAAGTTTAATCTGAACATAGTCATCTTCTTTCACTGAGCTACTGTCTACGGTTGCTTTTATGCTAGAAAAGTGAGGGTACCATATGTGGTCATAAAATATTTACTATTATCTGATTCTTCATAGAAAGTTTGCCACTCTTGCATTAGGTGAAGCTTTTGAGGGTATTGTTCAAAATGTTCAACTCCTGTTAATTTTATATCTGTTTAATCTGCTAGTTCCTGATAGTGGTGTGTTAAAATCTCCTACTATAATTGTAGACTTGTCAATTTCTTTTTGTAATTCTATCACGTTTTATGGTTTGGGCCCAGGGAAAGCCCTGGAGATCCAGGACCTTCTTGCTCTCCATTCTGCTGCCCTCCAGCACTTGAAATTATTTTGGACGAAAGTCAGGTGTCAGGCCCCATGGGGGCCTTTATGAGAGAAATGTTTTCAGAATGTTGCTCTTCCATTTGACTTGAGGAAGATATTCAGTAAATGATAGCTGTCAGAGAAAGGCAAAATAGGACATTTCTATTTCCTGAGGGCAAGCTATCAATTTCATGGTGCAAACCCAGCCTCTCTCTGGTCCCAAACAAAAATTTCTCTGTCCTCTAAAAATATGTCTAGCAAAGCCAGCTGTAAGAGTGATTATGGGGAGAGGCCCAAAGCCAAGAAACGTCAACAGTTGGGTCCCACAAGGTGCAGAGCCAGCACATTTGAAGAGGACTGACAGGATTTATTGGAGGGAAGATAATTTGCCAGCCAGAGAGACTGACTGCATTCGGTACACTGTTTGACTTTCAGCAGCAGCCAGAGACAAGCCAGGGGTCAGGGGACGTGACAAGTCCCACGATAGATGTTGCCGAGTTACCGAGGACATCAGCTGTGACCTAGATGACACGGTGAATAAGGGGACCCCTTGCCCAGCACTGCTCATGTAGGAAAGTGTAGATTTGTATCTGCAAGAAGCAGGTTAAAAATGGAATTTCTAGAATTCCAAATCAGGTCAACATGTGTGTATAATCCAATCACTATACACCAGGCAATGAGCAAGGCTCTTACAGACTTCAAACTTTACAAGAGCTGCCATTTCCAGATGAGTAAACTGAGGCCACGGAGCTGGTAACTGACTGCCATGATGTGAACCAGTTTTGTCCAGCTTTGACTTCATGCTTTCTTCGCTTCAGAAATAAGAACACTCAGACGCGGTTGAGGGTCGCACCAGGACATATAGACCCGTGAAGCACAACAGCGTGGGGCAGAAGCCTCAGGAAGGGGGCGGTGGCGATGCTGGCGGTGCAGTGACCACAGGGAAGAGGGCTGACACTCACTGCACAGTTACTCAGCGTCACTCAGCATTGACTGTGTTCTTCAGCTAACCCTCACAAGAGCCTCCAGGGTGCATCAGCGTTCTGATTCTACAGATAAGGAAACCAAGCCACCTAACTTGCTTGACCAGGTCACAAAACTATTATGGTGAGAACCAGGATTTGCACTCATCTCATCCTAATTCTAATTCCTTCCCACTGTCACTTTTTTCAAGCCTTCCCTTGTGGCTCAACTGCTAAACAATTGGCCTGCAATGTGGGAGACCTGGGTTCGAGCCCTGGGTTGGGAAGATCCCCGGGAGGAGGGCATGGCAACCCACTCCACTATTCTGGCCTGGAGAATTCCATGGACTGTATAGTCCATGGGGTTGCAAAGAGTCAGACACGAGAGTGATTTTCACCTTCATGACCTTTTTCCAGTGTTCATATCAGACTTAGGAAGGCAGGAAGGAATCTTCATAAATCTTTAGCAGGAATGTGCTACTTGCCCTTCCCTGGTGGCTCAGTGGTAAGGAATCTGCCTGCCAGTGCAGGAGACATAGGTTTGATCCCTGATGAAGGAAGATCCCACATGCTCCAGGGCGACTAAGCTCCCGTGCCGTAACTGTCAAGTGTGTGCTCTAGAGCCCGGGAGCTGCGACTCCTGAGGCCCAGGCACCCTGGAGCCCATGTTCTGAAGCAAGAAAAGCCCTTGCAATGAGAAGCCCCCACTTGCCGCAACCAGAGAAAAGCCCAGGAAGCCACGAAGACCCAGCCCAGCCAAAAATAAATAAATAATTTTTTAAAATTTTTATGAAGGGCCAACATTTCAGAGGAAAAAAAAGAATATATTACTCAAGAGGATTCATGGAAAGATGTGTGGAATTTCAACTGGCAGAGAGAGAGTGAGGGTCTAGAATGGCAGGGAGACGACAGGGGCAAAAGGAAGCTAGCTCAAGAAGCAGCTGTGGAACATGAGTCAAGGGGTTTGGCATGAGCTTGAGACAGGAAGTGGGGAGGAAGCGGGGAACGTGGGCTAACTCTACCCAGAAAGGACCTAACCAGGCAGGGTCCTGTCCACAGCAGCACAGCTTCTCCACCGAGCAGAGCAGCTACTGGGTTGGTGGAGAGACCTTCAGAAGCAACAAAGCTAGAGTTAAGTTACCAGAATTTGACTTTGCAATCTGTGTGCAGGAAAAGAGGACAGGAAATCTGGAGCCAGGAGTCACTTAAAGGTTTAGGTAGGAAGAAGCAAAACTGTCAGTATCCATAGATGATGTGTGTGAGTACACAGGAGCCCCAGGAGAACCTAAAATCCAGTTATTTGATTTATGGAAATGTCAGCAGATAAAACAAATGTAACATATATGCATAATGAAATCTTATTTAGTCTTAAAAAGGAAGGAAATTCTGCCGCATGCTAGGCATGGATGAGAAACTTGTATGAGGGTCAAGAAGCAACAGTTAGAACTGGACATGGAACAACTGACTGGTTCGGAATTGGGAACGGAGTATGACAAAGCTGTATACTGTCACCCTGCTTATTTAACTTATATGCAGAGTACATCATGAGCAATGCCAGGCTGAATGAAGCACAAGCTGGAATCAAGATTGCTGGGAGAAATATCATCAACCTCAGATAGGCAGATGATACCACTCTAATGGCAGAAAGTGAAGAGTAACTAAAGAGCCTCTTAACGGGGGTGAAAAAGGAGCGTGAAAAATCTGGCTTGAAATTCAACATTCAAAAACTAAGATCATGGCATCTAGTCCCATCATTTCATGAAAAATCAAAGGAGGAAAGGTGGAAACAGTGACAGATTTTATTTTCTTGGGCTCCAAAATCACTGCAGATGGTGACTGCAGCTATAAAATTAAGAGACACTTGCTCCTTGGAAGAAAAGCTATGACAAACCTAGGCAGCATATTAAAGAGCAGAGATATCACTATGCTGACAAAGGTACATACAGTCAAAGCTATGGTTTTTCCAGGAGTCATGTATGGAAGTGAGAGCTGGACCATAAAGAAGGCTGAGCCACCAAAGAACTGATGCTTTCAAATTGTGGTGCTGGAGAAGACTCTTGAGAGTCCCTTGGATCAAACCAGTCCATCCTAAAGGAACTCAACCTTGAATATTCATTGAACTGACGCTGAAGCTGAAGCGCCAGTGCTTTGGCCACCTGATTCAAAGAGCTGACTCATTGGAAAAGTCTCTGATGCTAGAAAAGATTGAAGGCGAAAGAAGAAGGGGGCGACAGAGGATGAGATGGTTAGATAGCATCACTGACACATTGGATATGAATTTGAGCAAACTCCTGGAGATAGTGGAGGACAGGGAAGCCTGGTGTGTTGCAGTTCATGGGATGGCAAAGAGTCAGACAGAACTTGGTGACTGAACAGCAACAATAATTGTATACACTTACCACATCTTTATCCGTTCATCTGTACACAGACTCTTCCATGTCTTAGCTATTATAAACAGTCCTGCTATGAACACTGGCATACATGCCTGTTTTCAAATGAGAGTTTTCATCTTTTCTGGATATATGCCAAGGAGTGGAATTCCTGGATCATATGATACAAAGATAGTTGTTAACAGCTGCCAGCCAGTGCTACCAGTTGCTTTCTTCCAATAATGGCCCACGAGCAGAATCCTGAAGGCTAGACTTCCACGTGAGTCCTGGTGGATAAAGTGGCTCTTTTTCTAGAACTGACCATGTCAATTCTGCCAACCCCCAGACCACCAATTTGGTACACTTTGTATTCCTAAATGAAGCCAACTTTATAGGAACCATGATGTCATTTCTCAATTCCTCAGCTTTCTGGGAGTCCTTTTTCTATTCACAGAATGGCTTTTGAGCGGCAGTTTTCCTTCAACAAGGGTCAACTATGACCTTGTGCATCAAAAGGAGCTACAGGTGGTCAACTTTTCCAATGAGTGAGTACCCAGCTCACCCCATTTCAAGAGAGAAGCTCCTAGAAAAGCACTTTGCCAATATCCTCTTTCCACTATTGATATAATGAACTTTATTAGCTCCTTCCTATTAATGACATGGAGTCCTAAGCATTTTAATCAGAGGTCCTCATTTTGAATTCTCCCTATCATTTGTTTCTAGCACACTGGGTTCCTGGGCCTTTTGTGAAAAAGCTGGAGATGAAAGGAAGTGTCTCCTGCTGAATGGAAATTAAGCATGAGAAGTTATTACAGCTCCAGGTGAACTGGAAATGAAATATACAGTCACTGTACCCCAAACAGGAAACCACTAATTAGATTTTTGAGTTCAGCACAAATGCCTCCTAAGCTGCATGTTAATACAGGAACTCACTGTATATTGATTCAATTTGCTTGAATCAAAGGCTGCACAGGCTGGATGTGTCCCCAGAGGTTCATTGTGCTGAGCATCCCACAGCAATGGTTGTATTGAAATGTAAATTACACCTTGAAACATCATTTGTGTCCACAGTGTTTGGAAGCTGGTCATTCTAAATTATTATTTTTACCTTGTCTTGGCCTTGGGAAAACGTCAGAAGTGGCCAGAACTCATTCCCATGTCAGACAAACGCATACATCTAATATTAATTATACACAAACAGACCCATAAATTTCAGTCCCTGAACCAATCTGACAATTCTTTAATTAAGAAACTTCAGCTACTTTATATATATATATATATAACTGAGTCACATTGCTGCACAGCAGAAATTAACACAGTGTTGTAAATCAACTGCTGCTGCTGCTGCTGCTTAGTGGCTTCAGTTGGGTCCGACTCTGTGCGACCCCATAGACGGCAGCCCACCAGGCTCCCCCGTCCCTGGGATTCTCCAGGCAAGAACACTGGAGTGGGTTGCCTTTTCCTACTCCAGTACATGAAAGTGAAAAGTGAAAGTGAAGTCGCTCAGTTGTGTCCAACTCTTCGACCCCATGGACTGCAGCCTACCAGGCTCCTCTGTCCATGGGATTTTCCAAGCAAGAGTACTGCAGTAGGGTGCCATTGCCTTCTCTGGTAAATAAACTACACTTCAATAAAATTTAAAAATTAAAAAAAAAAAAAAGAAAGAAACTTCAGCCATCAAACAGTCCTCAGCTGGGACGTGGAGTTGACAAGCCTCAGAGATGGCGTCAAGCAACTGAGTGCTCTAAGAGCATGACCTGCTTCTGACAGTTGCATTATTTCGGGAGAGAAGCAGGAAGACTCAAAAGAGAACTCCACAAGGGCATGGGTAAAGAGAGAGGGCCAGAGGAAAGGAAATGCAAAGTGGGAAACTCTTTGCTTGGTAGAAATGCAATAGGGGGCAGGGGTCCAGTGGTTAAGAATCTGCCTTGCAATGCAGGGATGCAGGTTGGTACCTGGTCAGAGGCACTAAGGTCCCGCATGCCTTGGAGAAACTAAGCCCGAGGGTGGCAGCTACTGAGCCAACACGCTCCCGAGCCCGTGTGCCCCAGCTAGAGCCCGTGAGCTGCGACTAAGACCCAACACAGCCAACTGAATAAACAGAAAGAAACGCAACAGAGGACATTTGTAGCATTTGAAGACAGAAGCCTAACTTCTCATCCTGACACAGCTGAACTCAGTCCATCCGCAGCCTAAACTGAGAGCCAAGCACAAACGCGCAGCGCTGAGGGCAGGGCAGCTGTTCACACACAGTTCCGCTTGGGGGCGCCTCCTCTCAGAACAGCCTGCCTCCCAGGATCTTCCAGAAGAGCGGAGCTGCCTGGCTTTTCATTTCTTCCACCCCACCTCCCCCGCAAAAAACCAAAATCAACAAGGAACACAAAATCAACAATAGAACAGGGAGGAGACCCTGAAAAGAATAAGCAGCTGAGACCAGGGAGAAGGAATAAAGTTAACCAAACTTCTCCCAAATCAATGATTCTTAAAGGGTGGTGCCTGGATTCTCAACTCAGCATCCCCTGGAAAATCGTCAGAGAGGCAAATTCTCGGGCCCACCTCAAGACTTACTAAACTGAAAGATCTGGGTCTAGCAGTCTGTTTTTTAGAAACCTTCCAAGAGATTCTAAGGCAAGCCAGCGATGGAGAACCACTGTCTTACATCATTGTCTCCCCAAGACTGCCCCTTCCATAGCCCAGTCGAGGAGGCCCCAGCAGCTTTCAAGTCAGATGCTTCTATTTCTAACAGAATATTGTGAAAATGATGCTTATCAGACACTGAACCCCACTCCTGGAGCCTCGGGGAAGAAATGCAAGTCGATGTTCCCCAGCAACCGTCACCCTGTGACATCCGCCCCTTTCATCCCTGCGTTTGTGAGCCCTGTTCTTCCTCTAAGCTTGGGGTTTCTAATTTCATTACTCTTCCTAATTTTATTGTCTTGCCTTAGAGCAAGGATCTGCAAAGGATCTTTCCAGGGAATAACCAAATTAACTCCTTGCAGGTTTCAAGTTTGAATTAGGCAGCACATTGAAGTGGCCGCCAGAAAATTGCATTAGCACTGTGTCATCCCATGTTCGTAGCCATGGAAACTGTTCTTTCATAATCTATCAACATCACTTTCTTAAATCGCTTAAAATCAGTGTCTCATTATTATATTTCCGGAGCATTCCTGGCAATACTTACGTGATTTTGTATGTATATAAATGTAACTTTCTCCCAGGATTCCTGACGATTATGAAGACTTTTGGTTTCCTCACCCTTAAAACTAAACAGTAATACTGAACTTTCAAGGTCATTGTGAAGGCCAGATGCAATGTAGTGTTTTTCAGTGGTGGATACTTAATAAATGGCATCTAATTTTGTTGATATTCTCTGCTTAGTCTAGTCTATCTAAACTTCCTAAAGGGCCCAAAATAAAATTTGTCATTCTAATAAAACTATGAATAACCTGGGAGAATAATGGAAACTTAAATTTTTGATTGTAAAAAACTTAAAATCCTGGAGAGAATAAACAAAGGACGAGAAACTTTCTTTTTCTCATCCATAATACACCAAGTAGGACGGCTCTTAAGGGCCTGTACATAGTCACTACCTAAGTGGGCTTGGAAGAGAAGAAATCACGAACAGAATGACCCAAGCAGAGGAGAAAGTGCTCATAGGGTGAGGGACTCGAGGGTCAATAGGAAATAAGTGATTTCCATCCGGCAGCTTCTCTACAAGACAGCGAAGAGTGGGAGTGGCCTGTGGGCTCAGGCTGCCTGCTTTGGAATCCAGCTCTGTCATCTCCTAGCTGTGTTCTGGTGTAAGTCACTTAATATCTCTGCATCACTGTTTCCTCATCTGTAAACTGGAGACAAATTAGCCCTTGAATTCCCTAAGTTGAGAATGTTTTGAAGTGTTTAGTGTGAGCCAAGTACCATTCCACATTCTTTATATGTACTAGATTTGGCACTTATAACAGTCCTATGAACTACCATCAATTCACAGGTAAAAAAACCAAGGGACAGCTTGAGTGATTCCTCCTACCCCCAGTCAATTGTGGACCCAGGATGCCAACCAGATAATGTGGATCCAGAATTTTCTTTCCATCCACTATCCCACATGGCCCCCTCAGAACAAACAGGAGCAGTGATTATCACCACCACCGCCACATCCACAGATGAAGATGTAATTTACTTGTTCAAACTCTACAGAACCAACGACATTGATGAAGTACTCACTGTATTCAGAACACAGTGTCAGGCATCGCTCAGCAACTTCTAATCTATTTGTGGAGACAAGATAGAATTTGCTCACTCCTTGTCAGATGTGCAAAGGAAGAAGGGGTGGAAGAGAGGAGGGGCAGGAAAAAGAAATCTTTAGCTCTCCTTTCCTATAACCTATCTCACCTTGTTCTCAAGCTCTCATCCTGCTAATGTGATCAGGAGATGTGGGAGAGAAAGAGTAGGAAACGTTAAACCTAGGAGCCATGCTCCTTCCCCTTGCCTCCTTCCACCTCCTGCTGCCTCTGCTACTGGCGGGCCTGTGACTGGCCTCCTCTGGGTCTTTCTCTCACTGAAGTCTAAGTCTAATGTCTTGCTAACTCTTGATAGCATAACTGTACCCTGGATCTCACTGGAACCACTGGTCTTCCAAGGCATCTGCAACTGCTTTGAGGTCCCCCTGCATGGGTGGCCTGCACTGCCTTCTGCTTTAATATTAATACCTCTTCACTTCTGACTACTATGAACAACCTTCGTGACCTTCTGGGCTCAAGAATCAGCATCTTCCAAGTTCGCCAGTGCCAGAGGACCACGTATAACTTCTGCATCCCCTAGGACACTGACAATAAGGAACTAAGGCTCAACTTAGGCAATTCTTTTAGCAATTTTTGCTCTACCATTTGGATACGTTACAGGCGAGGCTGCCATGCCAAATTCTGGGCTTCTCTCTGGAGTTTACAATGTCTCCAGGTCATGTATAAGGAAAGAAGGACCCCAGATCATGTGTTTTCTATCCTTATGCTTCCATCATCCTGTCCACTGGCCCACCACCATCCTCAATCTCTGATCTCAGAGAAGAAAGGAAAGTCATTTGCATTTGAACTCGGTCTCACCTCTTTCACCCAATAGCAGAAGGTCTCCCAATTTCCTCTTCCCTCCAAGAAGGTACATTCCTTAGGTCATAGTCTCCTCCTTTCTTTATTTTAGCCTTTTGGTCTTTTCCTGTTAGAGAAAACATTACAGAAAAATACACAGAATTAACAAGAAGTGAAATTGTAAGAGGAATTAGTTTTTAAATATCTTATGTTATAGGCGTAAAACATTAAGCTGTCTGGGAGCGGTGTGTGTTAAACACTTGGTAAGGGGCTAAAGGAGTTCAGAGTTCAAAGGAGCAACATCCATCAGAGCTAAGATAGTCAAGGAAGGCTTCACGAAATCGATGAGATTCAGGCTGTTTGGAAGTTTTGTACTGCTTCAACAATCAGGAGAAAAACAAAACAGAAACTGGAGTTGGCATTGCAAGAGGGGAAAACCAAGCGGGCAAGCCATGACATTTAGAAGGTCTCCTGGGCACACCAGTTTAGGTGGCGTGTCTGCACGCAGGCTCAGTTCGTCAGACATGTCAGGCTCTTTGTGACCCTATGGCCTGGAGCCTGTCAGGCTCCTCTGTCCACGGGATTCTCCAGGCAAGAGTGCTGGAGTGAGTTGCCATTTCCTCCTCCAGTATATTTTCCTGACCCAAGACCAAATCCACGTCTCCTGTGTCTCCAGCACTGGAGGCAGATTCTCTACCACTGAGCCACCTGGGAAGCCCATAGTGTAGACGGAGCAAGGGTTTGTTTAGGGAAGGGGGACAAGACAAAAGAGACTACTAATGGCTGGATCAAAGCACCCCATTAGGCAGGCAATTTCTGTATCCCCATTTTACAGATGAAGACCCAAAAGCTCCAAGAAATTAAATGGCTTGTCTGAGACCAAACATCCAGTTAGTTGCAAAATCTTCCATCATCAAGTCTTAATCTTCACATGGATAAAATAAAATTATATTTGGTGGTCAGTACTTTCATCTTCCTCCACGATGCCTTGAGGAGGAGAGGTTGTTATCCATATCCCAGAGTCATTTTCAATGTCACCAACACGCAGTTACTCTAAGGTCAGCACAGATGCTCTGTGCAGCTTGAGCTTTCAGATGTGCGCTCTGGGCATGGTAGATACTGCTGGTGCTGACAACAGAAGGCAAATTGAATTTTCTCCTCGACAACCCCACAGGATGTCGTTTATCAAGAAAAGCCCTTTTCTATATGCCACCGGCTCTGAAAACATGACCACGAAAGGTACAATCATATAATGTTGCTGTTACAAACTCCACTCGATTTACTTTTAAATGTCATTAAAATTGCTTCTGTGAGAGTGCAGGCCTGGGAAAGAAGAAAAGTCTATTGCGGATCATCTGCTGGAGGTGATGGGTGATCATTGCTGTAAGCCACGGATGGAAACTAGGCAAGCCAGAGAGCTCAGCACGAGGAGGGCCTTTGGACAGGGGATAAATATAAGGATTGGAGGAGCTAACGTGCAGGAGCGGTGCATAATGTGCTCGAAGGGACCACACTCAGATAAAACTCTCCTCCTGGGCTCTCAGTTATCCTTATGATGAATAAGACCCTCAAAGTGGTGCCTGCTTTCTGTTTAACATCTCCACTTGGAAACTGATACAGGTTCTAGGGGTGCCTGAAATGTTTACACTGTAAATTTCCCTTAACCTAATTACAGTCATTTCATCATAATTCAGTTAACTGAATCCACTTTCAATTCTAATCAATCTCTAGCCTAGAGGTGTGGACTTTTTTGATTCCCATTTCTATCATTTCCCTCTCAGTATCTATTTTCAGCTTTTTCTACTCAGCTTACCTTGGAAAATGGGGCAGAATTGTCAACTGACTCTGTATCTTAATGGATTACCATTTCTCTCTCCCTTTCTTCTTTTTCTTAAGCCTATTTACTTACATTACGTAATCGCAGCCATAAGAATAAGCCCTTGCTTCACTAAACCAGGGACTGAGGCTTTTAGACAATAAGCAAAGTGTTTAAATGTCAGTGCTTTGTAACAAATATTTGCAGTGAGATTCTACCCTGGGGTGTCACGTAGAGAAGACCACCCTAGTCCTGGGTGCTGATGGCGTGGCCACTGCCTGTACTCAGAGCCCCGCACACCAGCTTTGGAATTCTGTAAGGTGGGCCAATTTCCTCAGGAGCGCTTTCTTGGCATGCATTTGCCTTGTTTTCAGGACAGAACTCTAGTGCAAAGTGACCTCCTTTCCAGTCCTTGTCCCCAAGGAGCATCTGTCCACAGATGCACATAGGCACGTTAATTGCTTTTCTCTTAACTTCTGAGCATTTTGTTCGGTTACCACACCTTGGATCTCTATTTTGCACCACTTCCTCCTGCATAGATGGTCCTCAGAACAATCTGTTTTCCTAGCCCTTTGGATTTTACGTATTAATCTGTCTGTCTCAGATGTTGCAAGACAGCAAAAGAGACACAGATGTATAGAACAGACTTTTGGACTCTGTGGGAGAGGGAGAGGGTGGGATGATTTGGGAGAATGGCATTGAAACATGTATACTATCATGCGATAAATGAATCGCCAGTCTAGGTTTGATACAGGATACAGGATGCTTGGGGCTGGTGCACTGGGATGACCCAGAGAGATGATATGGGGAGAGAGGTGGGAGGGGGGTTCAGGATTGGCAATTCATGTACACCCGTGGTGGATTCATGTCAATGTATGGCAAAACCAATACAGTATTGTAAAGTAAAATATAAATAAATAAATAAATAAATAAATAAATAGGGAAAAAAAAAAAGAAAATGTCCTTTTGAAAGATTTCCCTGAGAATCCCTAGAGAAATGGGAATGCTTCTTTGTCTCTGCTCTCACTCTATCAATACTTAGCACATGTGACCGACCTTTAGGGCAGTCTTCACACTGAATTAGAATCACTTGTTTGCATGTCTGTTTCAAGAGACACAGAGGTGTTTAAAAACAGCTGCTTTGTTCGTTGAGGTCTCCAAAGAAACAGAACCAATAGGATGTGTGCATATAGAGAGAGAAAGTGATTCAGTGAAGGAACTGGTTCACGGGATGGTGGAGCCTTAGTGAATACAAAATCCAATAGGGGAGACAGACTGAAGGTTCAAGAAAGAGTTGCAGTTAGAGGCAGTCTGCCACAGAACCAGAAAGAGCCAGTGTCGCCGATGAACCCTGAAGGTTGTCTACTAGCCCGTTCCCTTTGCTTTGGGGGAAGAGGTCAGACTCTTTGCTATTCAGGCCTTCAACTGATTGGGTGAGGCCCACCAATATTATGGAGGGCAATCTGCTTTACTAAAAGTCCATCAATTTAAATGTAAATCCCATCCAAAAATATAGAAACACCCAGAATAAAATTTGATCAAATATCTGGGCACAGTGGCCCAGACCAGTTGACAAATAAAATTAACCATCACAGGGATATCTTTGACATCCTTAGCACCCAGCAAAAATCTAATATACAGAGTGTTTGTTGAATGAATAGTGTTCAATGAAGAGATAACAATGTTCTCAGAGCCTTGAAACATCCAGTTCAGTATGGATGACTTGACATTTTCTTTTTGACTTGTCTGTATACTTACCAAAGCCCCTTACAATAGTGGCAAGTTTCCGTTTAGAGACTGATAGTCTATCTAACCTTATAGGCAAAAAGATTAGGAGCAAATCCAGGGAAGGGAAAAATAAGTCTCTGTCCAGAAATGAGAAAAGCTATGTCAGGCCCATGCCTAAGCTGAGACCAGGTAGTATTTCCATTTATGCTCTTCTCTTTCCCTAGGCCCCTGAGGTGGAATGGAAATACATCCAACAAGGACTTTCAGACTAATCCCCAGGCACAAGCTGCACCATTTCTTCTATCCCTGTTGCCCCTAAGCCACATGAGTCATGGGTGGAGACTGCCTTCGATGGAGTGCAAGATTTGTCTAATGAATTCAGAGGCTACTTCCCCACTTCCTATCCTTTTCTCTGTATTTGACTCTTCAAACTTTATATACAGCCTCTGAAATCAGAGTGAGGAAAGAAGGATGTTGGAGGTGCCACTATGAATTGTACTAAAATCATTTTGTAAAGTAATAGAATGTCCTTGAAAGACCTATAACTAATAATGATTTAACAGAGAGATACATGAGGGCATTCTGTCTAAGCAGCAATAGAGGAAAATGATCCTAGAGATCCTTGGGGATTTATTTATTTGATGTATTGCAGGCCTTTTTAAATGAGATTGGTGAATTTAAATTCTACCTTGGGACCCATTTTTGTGGTTTTGATATGGCTCCATAATTTTCAAGAAGAACAAAAGTGTCTGAGCAGTTATTCATTCATTCAAAGCACACTTATTGAGGCCTTGTGCTATGTCATGAAGATGACCCAGACCCAGCCCTACCTTCAAAGAGCCCAGTAAGGGGAGGCAGCCATATACAGATGGTTTAAGCAGCATTATTAATGATAACAAAAAACTGGAAGCCAACCAAATGTCTCTATCAAAGAGAGAATAGAAAAACAATCATGGAGGAGGCCCACAAACCCTAAACTTTGGAAACAAAAAGCAACCTCAAAACTTACTTGGCGGTAGAACCTGACTTGAACTACCATGAAGCTATTATTCCACTTAGTGTGAATATTTTCTATATTTTAATCAGAAATATTCATGTATTAGATTACAAAATGCTTCTCAAAACACACATCCTATTATCTTTATCAAAACAAGCAAAAAAGCATGTATTTGGAAACACCTCTGGCCTGAGGGATTTTTTTCTAAAGCCTTGAGGACCTGTGTACTCATACAGCGGGATTCCACCAACAGTGAAAATGAATGAGTTACTGTTACACATATCACCATGGGTGAATCCCGAAAGCCTAGGGAATGAAAGAGAGCCACAGAAGAAAACGTTCAGCATGATACATGTTTCCTAGAGTTCAAATGCTAACAAACCTAACACTGTATCACGTAGGAATGCATGCATTTTCAGAAACTGACAGAGCAATGAAAAGCAAAAAACTCATAAACAGAGTCTGAGCGGTAGCTCCTCTGTGGGGAAGGGGGGCCACAGGTTAAAACTGACAGAGCAGGTGTGTTTTGGCAGCACTCTGGCACAGAAAGCGTGCTGAAGCCTCTGCAGGCAAGACTGCCACGTGGAGCCATAAGAAAGCGTGTGACGGGAGCTGGTGGGGTGTGAGGTGGGGTTATGAGCTCTCATTATAACTGGGAGGCTGCCATAGTCCTCCTGAAATCACTTCTCTGTAAAACCATCATACTGAACCTGTCTAACAGGACTGCTGATGTTGTTTTCTAGATTTTCTTCTCCCTTTGTCCTGGATTTAACCTCATATGCCCCAATTAGAAATTGGTTCAGGTAGGAGCTGGCTATCAAGGATAATAATAAAGGCTGGAGTTGTATAGGGACCTCTGATGAGAGAGGATGCAATTAAAAATCTCCAGTCAACAGGAAGTCAAGATATGAGTGATTCATTCTAAACCTGTAAGCCTGACTTTATGAGCATTTCAAACAATTAATGAGAATTGCTAATGAAAAATACACACCAGCTTGATATTCAAAACAGTTATCCTCATTAAAAATGAATCACAATTTCTATGCATGGTACACCTAATCTCATCCTACTTTTGCACATAGAAACTGCCTTACTCAATCAGACTGTGGTGGGTAGAGCCTGAGAAAGGGAATGCAGAATTCTGCATCATGAGTTTTACAGTCAGACGGCAGTGCCTTCAGCAGTACTTGGGGGAGACACAGACACAACTGGAAACAATTGGTGGTGGGAAATTATGTTTATCACATGGTCCTGATTGTATCTCACTGCTTATCTTCATCCATCCACTCATGGTTTTCATCCACAGTGCCTAGATGATGTTCTGGGCACGGTGCCAGACATTGGAGGTAGAAAGTTGAATGTGGTCCATACCGTTAAAAGAGCTCCCTGTTAGAAAGAGATACAAATAAGAGAAGAGATGATTATAAGCAATGTAATAGCATTATTGTTGTTCAGTTGCTGAGTTGTGTCTGACAGTTTGTGAGCTCATGGACGGCAGCACTCCAGGCTCCTCTGTCCTCCACAGTCTCCCAGAGTTTGTTGAGATTCATGTCCACTGAGTTGGTGATGCCATCCAACCATCTCATCCTCTGCCACCCATTTCTCCTTGTGCCTTCAATCTTTCCCAGCATCAGGGTCTTTTCCAATGAGTCAGTTCTTCGCATCAGGTGGCCAAAGTATTGGAGCTTCAGCTTCAGCATCAGTCCTTCCAATGAATATTCAGGACAGATTTCCTTTAAGATTGACTGGTTTGATCTCTCGGCAGTCCAAGGGACTCTCAAGAGTTTTCTCCAACACCACAGTTCAAAAGCATCAATTCTTTGGCACTGAGCTTTCTTTATGGAGAAGGCAACGGCACCCTACTCCAGGACCCTTGCCTGGAAAATCCATGGATGGAGGAGCCTGGTAGGCTGCAGTCCTTGGGGTCACTAAGAGTCGGACACCACTGAGCAACTTCACTTTCACTTTTTACTTTCATGTGTTGGAGAAGGAAATGGCAACCCACTCCAGTGTTCTTGCCTGGAGAATCTCAGGGACTGGGAACCCTGGTGAGCTGCCATCTATGGGGTCGCACAGAGTTGGACACGACTGAAGCAACTTAGCAGCAGTAGCAGTAGCTTTCTTTATAGTCCAACTCTTACATCCATACATGACTACTGGAAAAACCATAGTTTTAACTATACAGACCTCTGTTGGCAAAGGGATGTCTCTGCTTTTTAATATGCTATCTAGGTTTCTCATAGCTTTCCTTCCAAGGAGCAACATCTTTTAATTTCATGGCTGCAGTCACCATTCACAGTGCTTTTGGAGTCAAAGAAAATATAATCTGTCACTGCTTCTACTTTTTCCCCTTTTAGTTGCCATGAAGTGATGGGACCAGATGTCATGATCTTAGTTTTTTTGATGTTTTTTTCACGCTCTTCTTGCACACTCATCAAGAGGCTCCATAGTTCCTCTTTACTTTCTGCCATTAGAGTGACATCATCTACATATCTGAATTGTTGATATTTCTCCTGGTGATCTCGATTCCAGCTTATAACTCATCCAGCCCAGCATTTTCCATGCTGTACTCTGCATATATGTTAAATAAACAGAATGACAATATACAGCCTTGTCATATTTCTTTCCCAGTTTTGAACCAGTCTGTTGTTCCATGACTGGTTCTAACTATTGCTTCTTGACCTCCATACAGCTTTCTCAGAAGCCAGGTAGGGAGGTCTGGTAGTTATATCTTTTTAAGAATTTTCCACAGTTTGTTGTGATCCACAAAGCCAAAGGCTTTAGCATAGTCAATGAAGCAGAAGTAGATGTTTTTCTGGAATTCCCTTGCTTGCTCTGTGTTCCAGCGGATGTTGGCAATTTAATCTCTGATTCTTCTGCCTTTTCTAAATCCAGCCTATACATCTGGAAATTCTTGGTTCATGTACTGCTGAGGCCTAACTTGAAGAATTTTGAACATAATCTTACTAGCATGTGAAATGAGCACAGTTGTATGGTAGTTTGAACATTCTTTGGCACTACCCTTCTTTGGGATTGGAAGGAAAACTGACTTTTTCCAATCCCATGGACACTGATGAGTTTTCCAAATTTGCTAACATATTGAGTGCAGCATTTTAACAGTGTCGTCTTTTTTTAAATAGCTCAGATGGAATTCCATCATCTCCAATAGCTTTTATGTAGTAATGCTTCCTAAGGCCCACTTGACTTTACACTCAAAGATGGCTGCCTCTAGGTGAGTGGTCATACCATCGCGGTTATCTGGGTCATTAAGGCCATTTTTGCATAGTTCTTCTGTGTATTCTTGCCACCTCTTCTCAATCTCTTCTGCCTCTAGGTCATTATGTCTGTCCTTACATGAAATGTTCCCTTGACATCTCCAATCTTCTTTTTTTTTCTTTTTTGTGCTATATTTTCTTTTTATTAAGCTACTGTGTGAAAAGTAAATGAGCAACAAGAATATATTGCACAGCAGTGGGAAATGTAACTTATTTTATAATAACATTAATTGCATTAAAATCTAAAAAAAATGAATCACTGTTTTGTATATCAAAGACTAATATTATCTCCAATCTTCTTGAAGAGACCTTTAGTCTTTCCCATTCTATTGTTTTGTTTTCCTCTATTTCTTCGCACTGTTCATTGAAGAAACCTTCTTATCTCTCCTTGCTATTCTCTGGAGTTCTGCATGCAGTTGGGTGTATCGTTCCCTTTCTCCCTTGCTTTTCACTTCTCTTCTTTCCTCAGCTATTTGTAAACTCTCCTCAAAAAGTTTGCCTTCTTGCATTCTTTTTCTTGGGGAAAAATGGTCATTGCCTCCCGTACAATGTATGAAGCTCTATCCATCATTCTTCAGGCACTCTATCTATCAGATCTAACCCCTTGAATCCACTTGTCACTTCTAATGTATAATCATAAGGGATTTGATTTAGGTCATACCTGAATGGTCTAGTGGTTTTCTCTACTTTCTTCAATGTAAGCCTGAATTTTGCAATAAGATGCTTATCTGAGCCACCGTCAGCTCCCAGTCTTATTTTTGCTGACTGTATAGAGCTTCTCCATCTTCAACGGAAAAGAATGTAATCAGCCTGATTTCAGTATTGACCGTCTGGTGGTATCCACGTGCAGAATCATCTCTGGTGTTGTTGGAAAGGAGTGTTTCCTGTGGCCAATGTATTCTCTTGGCAAAACTCTGCTAGCCCTGCTTCATTTGTATTCCAAGGCCAAAAGCCTATTTCCCCAGGTATCTTTTGACTTCCTACTTTTGCATTCCAATCCCCTATGATGAAAAGGATGTCTTTTTTTTGGTGTTAGATCTAGAAGGTCTTGTAAGTCTTTGTAGAACTCCCTAGAGATATGTGTGAAGAAGACCTAAGACAGAAAAGATTCCATTAAACCATGGTATACCTTGCCTATAGCAACAAAAGATGGTATTGACCTGAGTTTTGAGGGATGAGTAGGAACTGGCCATGTGAAAGAGAAAAAAGGGGAGATATACAGGAAGATGCAGTTTTATTCCTCACAAAATAAGGTTTATTCTTCAGCTTGAATCATTTAGCCATGAAGATGTCATGTCTACTTCCTGTCAGGTCCCTTCATTCTTGAGAAATTTTAGGTATTGAGAATCTATGAATTCCATTGGTACAGGAGAAAATTCTACAAAGTCCAGGAGACCGAGTACATATAACTATCCTGGGGAAGTGTGGAATTTGAAAGCCTGTTGTTGCTCAGTTGCTCAGTCATGCCCAACTCTTTGCAAGCCCATAGACTGCAGCACGCCAGGCTTTCCTGCCCTTAGTCATCTCCTGGAGCCTGCTCAAACTCAGGTCCATTGAGTCAGTGATGCCATCCAACCATCTCATCCTCTGTCATCCCCTCCTCCTCCTGCTTAAAGCCTGTGAGGGATCAAATATAAAGAATAATAAAAACTGTTTCTATTACTTGAGTGCAACTCTGCGCCAAGCCCTGGACAGAGCACTTAGTTAAAAAAAAAAAAAAGTCTCAGTGAATCCTTCAAAAACCATAAATGGTATGTTTTACAGATATTGCAAATGAGGCTTGAAACAGTAAATTTACCTGCTCAAAGTTACAAGGATAGTAAGAGGAGGATCTAGTTTTGTTTGAACTCAAAGCTTTGCTCTTGAGGAAATAAAATTAAGAAATAGTAAAGATTTAAGAAACCATATAAAGTTTTCCCTGTTTCAGATCTTTCAATTACAATTTTGTAGGATAATCTAGGAGAAGGAAATGGCACCCCACTCCAGTACTCTTGCCTCGAAAATCCCATGGATGGAGGAGCCTGGTGGGCTGCAGTCCACGGGGTCGCTAAGAGTCAGACATGACTGAGCGACGTCACTTTCACTTTTCACTTCCATGCCTTGGAGAAGGAAATGGCAACCCACTCCAGTGTTCTTGCCTGGAAAATCCCAGGGACGGGGGAGCCTGGTGGGCTGCCGTCTATGGGGTCTCACAGAGTTGGACACGACTGAAGCAACTTAGCAGCAGCAGCAGGAGGATAGTCTAATTTACTTTCCCACCTGCTATGACCCACAGAAGGACCCGCTTGTCCCCCCAGAGAGGTGATAGGAGTGAAGTGGTGGTCTTGAACTAGTATCCTTTTCAACACTATCCAAATGTTCCACTGAAGAGGCACTTCCAACATTTAATTACAGATAAAATCATCTGTATAATTCCCAAAGAAACCATCAGACAACCCTGGCTTCACTAAAATAATTAGAAGTTATTGTGTGTAGTGGATTTTATTACTGGTAAGAATTACACAAATATATCCTACTTTCTTTCTAATATACAACAACCTAGAAGAGATATGTTGTCCAACAACTCAAAGGAAGAAATAACAACATTGATATTGAACCACAATATCCCCTGGCATAAACAACAAAAATAAGCCTTCACTTTCTCTTTCAAAACTCCTGAACCATCTTTTCAGTAAAGCCTCTCTGAGTCACACACTTGAATAAAAAGACATCCTCCTGTATTCGTCAAAATTCTCCAGAGAAATAGAGCCAAAGGAAGTATACAGAGGAAGAGATGTATTTTAAGGACTTGGCTCATGCAATTGTGGGGGCTGCAAGGCTGAAATTTGCAGGACAGGCTGAGGGAACAGTCAGGGCTGCAGGCTTGGGTCTGGAAGCCTCCTTTCTCAAGGGATCAGTCTTCTCTCTTGAGGTCTTCAGTTGATTGAATCAGGCCCATCCACCTCAATCATTACCTTCTGTACTCAAAGTCTACTGACTTAAATGCCAATCATACCTGAAAAATACCTTCACAGTAGCATCCAGATTGGCCTTTCACCAAAAGACCACAGTCTGGCTAAGCTGGCACATAAAATTAACCATCACATCTCCCATACCCCAAATCTAGAAAAATGGTCGCACCGTGCACCTGGCCGCCCAAGTGAGAAGCTTGGGCTTAGCTAGGTCCTTTCCCTCCCTTCACCCCACAAACCCAAGTCCTGAAAACACTAACACCCAAGTATTTCTAGACTCAGTTCCTCCCTCTTCATCCTCTTGCTTACTACCATGTCTATTGCCTGATTTTAAAACCACTGTCTCTTACCTGATTCTATTAAGGAATTGATTTATGAACAGGGCCCCCTAATAGATCGCCTTGCCTCAAGTTCAGCCTCTTCTTACATTTCAAAACCATTAAACTCATGTTTCACCTTAAAATGTTCCAGCGATTCTGCATTGTTTTCTAAACAAAAATCCAAGCTCCGTAACACATGGCCTCAGGAGCTTCATGACCTGGCCCCTGCCTTCCTCTCTGCCTTCATGTCCCTCCAACCATCCTCATTCCAAACCTGGACAGCTACTTGCAGGGGCCAAATGAGTTTTTCATATTGTAGAGACAGTCACACACTTCTCCCTCTGCTAATAATGTCTTGTTCATCTAGGAAATGTCTGCTCCCTCATCTTCAAATTTCTCCTTTTCTCAGTCAGGCTCCCTTTGGCTACAGACAGCTCATATAGTACAGAGCTACATTTTCCTTTCTCTGCGTTCCCATGGCGTGCAGTTCATACTTCTATCAATCACATACAAGCATGAAAAATACGTCTATTTGCATGCTTTTCATCACCATTACTACACCACCTGGTTAAAGGTTTAGCTTTTTGTCTCTATTTGTCTCTGTATTCACAGTTCAAAAGACAAAACCCACTTTAGTGCCCATTACTTAGCAAGCAGCCGACAAATATTTCCAATGGTCTTTTTACTTATTTGAAAACATCTTCTTCTAGATATAAGCTCTTTCAGGATAATGGCATGTTTGGCTTACCCGTGCTTGGCACAGTGCTTGGCATATAGGAGACACTGCAAAGATGAGCACATTGGCCGTTATGTTTGATCATCTCAACCTCAAGCATTCTATTTTTCTTGTTCTGAAGTCTTCAGCTAGGTAGAAAGGCTCTCATCAGCATGGACTAGTCTTCTACTGTTCTGTTGTCCTTTCTCCTCTGTGCCCCCACCATCTTAGGGCCTAGCACAGTACACACTAGGGACTTAGTTAATACTTGCTGGTTAAATGATGGTTAGGTTTTACACCTGTGCACACTTTCCTCTGAATCAGAGCTCCTCATTTCAAAATTC